>NW_026575125.1:46119064-46719064 GCF_905146905.1 Nyctereutes procyonoides
TGTAAGATGGGACCACAGGCAAATCACTCAATTGCTCTGCTTCACTTTTCCCACCAATACAATTAGGGAGATGCCATCTCTAGCCCAGGACCATTGTGAGAATTTGAGAAACATTCTTTCCTAAAAATCACTGGTACAGAGTAATGAAGATGTGACAATAACTGCCATTGTTAGCGTTATTGAGCACTTACTAAGAACCAAGTGCAGTTCTAAATGCGTTACATAAACGGTCTCATGTAATCCCCACACAAACACTGTCTGTGAAATAGGAGCTATTATCACTCCCGTGCTATGGGTGAGGAGACTGAGGTTTAGAGAGTGTGAAGGAACTTGTCCAGGAGTCCACAGGCAGCATCTGATTCCTTGCAGCCTGCACTCTTAAGCCCTAAGCTATAAATGGCAGCTCCCTCCCCCCTTCTCCTTAAAGGTTAAAACAGAGGGTAGAGCCAATCCTGTGGGGATAAAACAGAACAAAGACCTCCGAAAGGAAGGAAGCCAAGGGAATGTATGCAAGCAGGCGCCTCAGAGAGTATGGAGGCTCAGTTTGCCCCTAAGCTTCCTGACAGCTGTAGCAGGAAGGAGGGGGGAAGCAGAATTCCCAAGGTCCATTTTCTAGAAAAAAAGGAGGCACAGAGACGTGTCTAAATGGACATTTGTCTCGGGTTGAAATTCCAGGAGAGTTGATCTTGTGGCCTGCTCCGCAAACATCCAGGGCCAGAAAATCATCTATGATGATTTTTCATCTATGATGATTTAGTGATGGGCACTAAAAGCCCATTTACACACGTGATTCTGAGAGTCAGAGGCAGAGGGGGAAGAAAACACATGAAATTCTATCCCAGAGGAGAACCTTGCTAGACTCCAACTTCCCACAGCAGTATGGGGCATGGGAGGGGACTTAGGCCCTGTTTCTGTGTTTGTCTCTCTCCACAGCACACACCACACAGCCCCTGTGGGAAGAGCCCCAGGTCCCTGGTCTACCTGGGGACATGACACTCTTCCAGAGACTGGGCCTAGGGATGGATGGCAAGTGAACCAGGGCAATGTTGTGGGAGAGGGTCAGACTTCCAGAGCCTGGAGTGGGGGGCGGGGGCAGGGGAGGGCTGGGTCTGTCAGTCTGGGCCTGCTGGAAGAGGCAGAGCAGGAGGAACTGGTTGTGGGATTTGGAGAGGATGATAACACCAGGGCCAGTGGAAGGGTATTTTAGGCAGAAGGAGCAGCAGTGGGTGGTTCAGGGTTTGCTTTTCCCCATGCTCAGATATTGCCCCTTTTGATGTCCCCTTTCCTGGAATTCTGCCTGGAGAGCCCTCCATGCCACCCACCTCAACCCACCCCACTCATACAGGGGAGGCTGACTCCCCCCATCCACCTGGATTGAGAGAGGGGAGAGAGAGACTTGTGTCTGAATCACCTTCTGCCCAACACTGCAAGACCAGTCTGCCTTCTCCAGCTCAGGTATCATGGCTCACTTTGTGGTCCAGTACGATGTAGTCATGGAGGATGTCATTGGAGATGTGCAGGTGAGGGAGCTGGGAGGAATGGAAGGAACATGGGCTCTGGAGTCAGACAGGACTGGCCGGTAATCCAGCTTCTGCAAGTTATTCATCTGTTTTTCCTTAGAGATCAGTGGGGACAAGTGAACATGGACAGAATGATGTATGGGGACACAAGACTTCACAGCATGGGAGATACATATGCTTCCTCTAAGTGTTGGAGACCTGAAACTCTATAAATGGAATAAAACTCCAAATGAATCCATTCCTTTTTAGAGCTTGTTTGGAGGTTCTAGCAGGGGAGCGCAGCTACTTGTATACCCTTGACCGAAGAACAGTCCTCCTCTATCGGGGATGGTTGTCCTCTTCCACTGAGCTCACAGTTTTGGGAGGGACGCACATGGAGCGGTGAGGGAGGAAGGGGACACCTGCCTAGCCAGCCAGATCAGCCGAATCAACCCTGGCGATCAATGGGGTGACAGATGTCGCAGCCAGATCGCCCTCACATCCGAATCCATTCCTTTTTAAAAAGATTTTATTTATTTGTTTGTTTGAGAGAAACAGAGAGAGAGTGAGAGCGAGCCTAGGCACACAAGAGCAGGAGCAGGGGGAGAGGGAAGGGCAGAAGGAGAAGCAGACTCCCTGCTGAGGGGGGTTGTGGGGGGGCACAACACAGGGTTATGACCTGAGCTGAAGGCAGATGCTTAACCAACTGAACCACCCAGGTGCCCCGAAATGAATCCATTCCTAATTGAATCAAGTTATAGACCACTCTTAACAAGTCCTTTTGGAAAGTGAACCATTGGCCAGTGTAATTGGATTCTTACACTCATGGGACTCTTATTACACTTTCTGCAGCTCTGATGCTCTCATGTTCCCTCAGGCTTTCTTGCCGTCTCTAAGTTTTAAAAATTCTTTTTGCCTCACCTGAGCCATCTGCCTAAACAGGGAGCCCTTAATTCAGAGCTCACACATTCATGAGGAATATGCAGAGATCCCATGCTCTGCCAGGGGGGTAGAGCATGGAACCAAAACCCTTGGCCTGACAGCAACGACTGCATAGCAACCTGAGATGTCTGATCCCAGCCTGCCTTTCCTGCCATACCTCTCACCGCCTGCAGTGCATAAACCACCCTCTGGCTGCTCCACACCACACCACACCACACCACACCACACCACACCACACCACACGCCTTTCTTCACATCACCCAAATTTGCCACTCATTTCTGTCTGAGCATTTGCTCATATTATCTGCTGCCCTGGGAATGTCTTCTCCCTCCTTTCTCCGCTGGTCAGGGTGGGTCCTCGTCCTTGAAAACCTTGCTCAAATGCCACCTCTCTGATGACCCCAGCCCACTGACAATTCCTCCCTCTGCTCTAGGCTAATATAGTGCTTTGGTAACACCTCTCTCATATTTACTCATTCGTTCATACATAGATACATTGCCACCAAGCAGAGCTACCCTAGCTCAGTCCTGTCCTCATTGACTCTAGGAAGTCAGAAATGAGGTGGACACAACCCCCCCTCTTCCTTTGGAACGTTCCAGTCCTGAAGCAGCCAGATACATAGAGCTATGGCAGTCATAAAAGGTTCTGAGTGCTGTGTATAAACTGTAATGGTTATGTGTGGATACCACTGAGGAGTGTTTCAGGAAAGCCTTCCTAAAGGAGTTGGCCTTTAAATTAGCCTGGGAAAATATGAATAGACTCCACCTCTGGGTCGATGGGGTGAAGGGAATAGCACGCAGAGAGAGTGGGGGGGGGCAGTATGTGCAGAGGCACAGAGGTATGGTACAGCCCTTTGTGGAGGGGGAATAAAATACTTCACCCTCTCAAAATAGGAGCTGAGGGTACCCTGCCAGTAGGTGGCAGCAGGGGCCTCGACCTGGTGGTGTTCTAGCATGTGGGTGTGTTAATTGTATTTGTCTGCTTCTCCCTTCTTTACCTTCTTGACCATTGCCTGGAGTAGAAATACAATTAGAACAGACGGAATTAGGCACTAAATAGTAAGACAGATACTGCCGTTTACTGTGTGCCCTGCCTCCTGCATCCTCTAACGAGAACCCTTCAATTGACCTCCCATTCCTGCTTGAGTATGCCTGTCTTTCAAAGCCCAGCATGTTCACCCCTTCATTCATTCAGTTGGGACTCCCTAGGTACCTGATATGCTTCATGCCTACTGCTGGCTGATGTGGGGAACCCTGAAGTGAATCACACACAGATCCTATCCATCGTCAACAAAGAGACACAAAAGATGAGAAGTGTTCTTTCAATGACAACACAAGGTAAGACAGATGCCATCATGGGGGAAGAAGGTGGTCAGGGAGGGCTCCGTGGCAGAAGTAAAGACTGACGTGGGTTAAAGAGTACAAAAAGAAAAAAAGAAGTGTACCAAACTGGGAGGGGGGCTGTGAAAAGGGAAAGACATTCTAGACAACTGGGGGCTGCATGATTCAGGGGATGAAGGCCAGAAATATCCAGGGGGTGTTTGGGGAGCCTCAAATAGGTTGGAGTTCCTGGAGCATGGATTTGAGGCACAAGAAATGGTTAAGAGGTGAGACTGAAGGCTACAGCAGGGGCATGATATGGAACATGGAATGTGTCTTGAAGGTGACAAGGGAGCCATGAGAAGGAATGACATAATGGGGTTTGAGTTTAGAAAGACCAGACTGAGCAGCTGCTCCAAAGATGTATGGATGGGAGGGGCCACAATAGAAGCAGCGGAACCAAAGAGAAAGAAGTCCCGAATTTGGGTTTTGTGAGTTTGGGATGGAGAGGAAGGGCGGACCCGAGATATATCCAGAAGATTAAACCAGCAGGAATTGGTGGCTGGTTGGATGTGCCCCTGGGAGTGAGGGGCACAGGAAGATTTAGGGATGACCCTCAGGTTTGTATCTGGAGTGGCCATGTGGATGATAGGGTCTGTAAATGACAAAGGCACACAAGGGCAGGATGGCGGAAATATATGAACTCATTGTTTGGGCAGAATACATTGGAGGCATCTTCAGACATCCATGGGGATGGGTCCAACAGTGAGCAGCTATGCAATTGTGGAGGGGGAAGAATGGAGAGCATTGGACTGGAGAAAGAGGTCTTAGGTCATTGTGGAGATTCAGAGACTGAAAGTACGGGAGTTAGGGAAGTGACCCAGGGAGAATGTATTGAGCCAGAAGAGCAGATCCAGGATGGCAATTGCTAAGTTAGCACAGCTTCCCAGTCCAGCAGCTATTGATCTCCTCAGCTCTCAGGGTGTGCAGCCCCACCAGCTGCCAGCAGTCTGCTCAGAGCTCTATATCCCCACCACTTCCCTCCATTGTGCTACACCAGCATAATCATTTTCTTTGCATGCCATGGCTGAAAAAGTATCAGGAAGCACTGCTTAAGGGACAGAGGGAGAAAATGGAGCTCAAGAAAGAGACTGAAGCAAATGGGCCAGAGAGCTGGTAGGAGGATAAGGAGAGTTCACCACCTCAGATTCCCAGGACAAAGGATTCTTCTTGGGACCAAAAGTGATCGATCAGCAATTGCAAAATACATCAGGGAGATGCAGTCCAATAAGAATCAAAATACACCCACTAAGTTTGGAAACCAACTTGTTATTGTTGCCTTTAGTGAGAAAAGAGTCAGTGTGTGGTGAGGGCTGAAGCCAGTCTGTGGTGTGGAAAGCAATAAGCTGGAGGTGAGGAGACCACTGTAGGTGATGATTTCATTACCTTGGCATGCTGTAGGGATTAGAGAAGATGGTTTGAAGTTCTGATGGGATTGGGGCCAATGGGGATTGTCCTAATGGATGGAAAAGACACACAACTTTTCATACTCTAAAGAAGACCCAAGTAGCATGTGTGGGGCAGGTCAGAGAGAAGGGTCTGACCAGTGGAGGAGGTGCTGGAGGCTGGGAGTGCATGGGGTCCAGGACAGGACTGTTCTGTCCTTAATAGAGGAAGTGGTGTATGGGTGTGTGAACCCTGTGCAAGAGTGTGGTGGGCGGTCCAAGGGGCATGGCCTGGTGCCCTTAATTTTCTTCATTAGGAAGGAAAGGAAACATTTCCTGAAAGTGAGGTGGCATGGCAGCTGAGGGGAGCGTGAGAGGTTGGTGACCTGGGTCATGCCTCTGGCTTATAGGATGTGAGGTGTGAGGCCACCAGGGAGCCTGGGACCATGAAGAGATAGGAATGTGATATTTCCGGAAACTCTCACCTACCCAGGTTATGGGAGGAATAGCAGGGCAGCTGGGCTCTGCCGTGGGCTTGGGCAGTTGCAGGATGGACGACTCAGGCTTTGGAGACCTGCTGTAGAGTGCCAGGAGAAAGTGGAGACAGAGCCTGCACATGTACTTGTGAATTAACTCAAAGGCTGGAGTGGAGGGAAAGAGTAAGATATCCTTCCTTAGCCTCCTTCCCCCCTGAGAGAGGAGGAGGTAGTATGTCCAGCCTTGTGATCAGACAGTACCTGAATGGCAGAGAGGAGAACAAAGCTGGTTGTCCCAAGGCAGCGCTTCCTTCTGGCTACTGAGCAGCACAGACCCTCAGCAAGCCCCATACTTCCCTAGGCTGAGCTGACACTGGTCCTGGGGGCCCTCCCAGCTCCCCCCTCCACGTCCCTCAGCTGTTCCAGCCTCCAGGCTCTGCAGAGGGAAGATGGAGTAGCGGGAGGGGGCCGGCAGCCAATCACATCCTTGGCAGCCCAAGGCATCTGCACCTGGTCTAACCAATCCCCTCTGAACAAACAGCTTGCTCAGCCTCTGCTCCCTCCTTCCCTGCCTACTCTGCCCAGCAACAGCAGGAAAGAGGTTTAAGGAGGAGAGGGAGGCCCTGCAAACTCCCAGCCCCTGGCAGCAATGGAGCTGGGCCCCTGGTTCACTCTATAGAGGGAGGTTAAAACAATACTTAAGTTCCTGGAGCCCAGGCAAAATGTCCCCAGGGGCTCTCAAGACTGTGCAAGTCAGCTCTCATGGACAGGAACTCACATATTACAGAGATCCTGATCCTTGGAGCCTTGGGCCACAAGCCAGTCTCATTCACTCCACAGCTCTGGGGCAGGCCCTGGGCTGACAGCCTGAACAGCAGAGACACAGTTCTGTCAGAGGAGATGGACACTGACACAAACAATCACACAGTTGCCTATTTAACTAGAAACAGAGTTAAAGCCTACGAAGGAAAAAAAAAAAAAAAAAGCAGGGTGTTCCATAGGAGAATAAGAGGGAACCTGATAACCTGATTTAGACCGTCTGTCATGGTTCCTGTTGGTTTCACTTCTTTTTGTCAAGATTTGCGAGGGCTATTTTATTCATTACTTTGCCCCCAGAGGCCTCCCTCCTGTCAAGAGAAACATGGTATTTGTTATTGACGTGAGCGGCTCCATGTTTGGTACTATGATGAAGCAGATAAGAAGGACTCTGCAGACCTTTTGTAGCTTGTTTTAGAAGGCTCAGAAAGCAGAGAGTGCTGGAACAGTGGTCCTCTGGGACCAGAGACTCTACCTCCCATCACTCTTGGATCTTATAGGCCAAGGCCTACCCAAAGGTCCTGGAACCTTGCACATCAGGAGCCATGAAGACCTGAAATCACAGAGTACTAGAAACGTTGAACATTGGACAACGGGACTGTAAATAAACATCAAGGGCCTTAGCCACAAAGCTTCAGATCTCCAAGGGGCCCAGAGTCATAGAACCTTCAAGCTGGAGAACTCTGGTGTCATAAAGCCTGAGTCAACAAATAAAAATAAAACCACAGTCAATTTAGACTCTGAACCTTCCACAGGCCACAGGTTGGTTTTGTCTTCTGTTGTTTATTTTACTTCACAGCCAGAAAAATACAGTGCACTGGCATTGTAGTGCTTAGAGACTACAGAGTCCTGGGTCCATCTAGATTTAAATATTGTAGCCCTTCTACCAGAGTGCCCTTAAAATGGAAAACTGGAGCCATAGGCCAAAGAGATTTTGAGCTTAGAGCCTGAATCTATAAAGTTCTGGAAGCAGTATTTTGAACTACAGTACTCTGGGATTCTAGAATTATAATGTTCAAGTGACCTGGAGCAGTATGGTCTATGTGCCTTGAAATTTTGAACCATAGAGCCCACAGGACCTAAGGCTACTAACTTGTATTTTACCAGAGTGTAACCAAACTGGGGGAAGGGAAATATCGAGAGCTGTCTTTTTGTAGTCTTAAGTGTAGGGGAAAGACATACCCAATTCCAAACTGTCTAGCCTTCCTATCTCATCTAGAGTCAGGAAAAAGCTGAGGAGCACTTGTGGAGGTCATGTTTCAGGGGCATAGGTGCCCTAAAAGACCAAGACCGAAGCATAGAACTATGAAATGCTTCTCCTTCCCTCACACAGTATCACCACATGCACTGCATTCCTGTATAACAACAGGAGATTACAGCTGAGGGTACTGGAAGCCTAGGCTCTTCAGGAAAGAATATCCTGAGAAACCCAAGACAAGAGAGGAGTCGAAAACAAGGACCCTAGAAGAAATTTTAGCCTCTGACACATGCAACTGTAGCAACTAGCAAGCACGATTGAATTACTCACCAAGTAATCTCAAATCACACAAAATCTCACACTTAAAGGTCTTTTTATGTGATACATCATG
Source organism: Nyctereutes procyonoides (assembly GCF_905146905.1). Taxonomy (NCBI): domain Eukaryota; kingdom Metazoa; phylum Chordata; class Mammalia; order Carnivora; family Canidae; genus Nyctereutes; species Nyctereutes procyonoides. The sequence goes on from NW_026575125.1 coordinate 46,127,152, forward strand.
TCTGCTTTCACCAAATACTTACAAGCCATGCCCAAATGAAAAAACATGGTCTGAAAAGATAAATCAACCATCAGAACCAGACTGATATGGTAGAGAAATGATTAGACCTGGAATTTATAACAGCTATGACTAATATGCTAAGGGCCCTAAGTGTGAAAAGTGGGCAACATGCAAGAACAGATGGGAAATGCAAGCAGAGATGGATACCCTAAGAAAACCAACAGTAAGTGCTAGAAATAGAAAATGCTGTAACAGGAATGAAAAATGCCTTTGATGCGGGCTCATTAGGAGACTGATCATGGACAAAAAGCAAGTCAATAAGCCTGAGGATATGTTAATAGAAACTTCCCAAACTGAAAAGCCAAGAGAAAAAAGAACGCAAAACAAAGTAAAACAGAAGAGAGTATCCAAGAACTGTGTACAATTACAAAAGTATAGCATATGTGTAATGGGAATACCGGAAGGAGAAGAAAGAAAGTAACAGAAGAAATAATGGAAGGAATACTGGATACAAATTTTCCAAAATAAATGACAGCCACTGAACCAACCACAGGTCTAGGAAGTTCAGAGAACACTATAGCAGGATTAGTACCAAAAAAGTCTACACATAGGCCTATCCTATTCAAACTGCAGAAAATCAAAGACAAAATTCTTTAAAAAGCCCATAGAAAATATCACCTTAGTTATACAGGAACAAGAATAAGAATTATATTGGATTTCTCTTGAAAAACCATGCAACAAAAAGAAAGTGAACTATGTAACGCACTGAAGGAAAAAAAGAGTGTTAGAAAAAGGAATAAATTAAGGTTAAACAATACTCTTTTCTTTTTAAATTAATTGATCTAACAAAAACAGTTTGCTCAAAATAATTATAGAAATAATGTGTTCAGTGAATACAGCTTATTGATAAGTGAAATTAGTGACAGCAATGTTATAGAAGAGACAGGAGGGATGAACTCGGAATATTCTATCACAGGATACTTGCACCACACATGAAGCTGTATAGTGTTTTTTGAAAGTGGACTTGGATTAGTTGCAAAAGCATATTCCACATTCTAGGGCAAACATTAAGAAAAAAATTAAAGACATAATGGATATGCTAAGAAACAAGAGAAAATGAGATCATATCAAACACTCAGTTAAAACCACAGAAGACAGAGAAAGAGTAGTAGAATGAAAAAAAGGAAGGAAGAAAGGAGGAAGGGAGGAGGATGGATGGAAGGAAGGAAGAAGAAAAACAAGGGCAGCAAATAGAAAACAGTTAAAAATATGGCAAATATTAATCTAACTCTAACAGTAATCATGTTAACCATAAATGGTCTAAATACACCAATCAAGAGACAGAGACTATCAGTGTTGATTCAAACAAAACAGAACATAACAAAAACAAACAAACAAAATCAGACCTAATTATGTGTTGTCTACCAAAAACCCATTTTAAACATAAACACACAGATGGATTAAAAGTAATGGTATGGAAACAAAAGACATACCATGCTAACACGAATCCTAAAAAAACTGGAGGAGCTATATTAATTTCAGACAAAGTAGACTTTACAGCAAGTAAATTATCAGGGATAAAGAGACCATTGTATAAAGGAACAAAAAGCAAATTTCCCTGACAGATAACATGCTGCTCGATCTCTTGGTATACATGGCATCACCTGCATGGAAGATCTGTCTGATTCACAAGATCTATACTACTGTAAAGTGTTTCTTCTTTGAAACCTTCCTGTGGCCCTTCAAATGATCTTCTCCATGAAGTGGAATGAAGAAAAAGAGTACCCATTTTGCAGAAGGTGTGGATGCCAGCAATAGGGAAAACCAGATCAACAGGCCTATTAGAAGGATAAACTAAGGTATCTACCATCATTATTTCTGCAATTTGGCCAGTTAATAAACAATGACTACTTTCAAACTGAAAAAAATCTTATATAACTATAATTACATAATAACTCCCCAAGAAGACACGACAATCCTTAATGTGTAATGCACCTAGCAATAGGATGTCAAAATACATGAGGCAAAAAGTGATAGGACTGCAAGGAGAAATAGACAAAACCACTGTTATAGTTAGAGACTTCAGCTCCTTCTGTCATAAATGGACAGATCCAGCAGGCAGAAAATCAGTAAGGACATAGTTTAACTGAACAGCACCATCAATCATTTGGATCTAATTGACATCTACACAATACGTCATCCAACAACAGCACAGTACACATCCATCTCAAGCTCACGTGGAATATTTGCCAGGATAGACTGCCTTGTGGGCCATAAAACACGACTTAACAAATTTAAAAGAATGGAAATCATACAATAAATATATGCTCTCAGACCAAGTGGAATTAAACTAGAAACCAAAAACAGAAAGGGAGCTGGAAAATCTCAACAGACTAAGCAACACACTTCTAAACATGTAATCTGCCTCTGGTTAACAGGAGATTCTCAAGAAGGGTCATCATGTTCTATGTTGCAGTCCTCTGAATGAAAACGAATGAATGGTTAAATCCTTAAAACTATACAACTCTTAGGCCTTAGTACCTTGTATAGAAATAACCTTTCAATCTTGAGCAAGACCTGAGCTCCCTGTTCGAGAATGTGTGACCTAATCTATACCCTGAGCTCGTCCTGCGGCATGAAAGACTCTGATCCACTTAAAAGCATTCAAGGCATCTTCTATCCATTTAAGACGTAGAGAATGGTGGGCCACAAAGTGGTATTTCCTGTTGTCTCTGAAATCTATAGCAACGTAAAAATTGGAAAGCATAAGGTTTAACACCTCCAAAATATGGATTTGAGCCCCTGGCTCATCAGTGACACACATCATGTGTGACGTTGAGCAAGTCACTCCACCTCTCTGAGCCTCAGTGTTGTCACTTATAAAATGGGTATGATATTAGTACCGTTGTCATTGTGTTGCTATGACAATTAAATGAGCTGATGCATCTAAATATTTAGCACAAATAAATAAATAAATATATAGCACAGTGCCTGGAACATAACAAGTGCCCTATAAGTGGTACCTAATATGAGAAACTACATCCCCCATTCCCTGAACCTACTGTGTGCCTAGCCCTATGCTAGGTATCGTCATCAGGAAGGGAGCTAATAGGAAGAAGCATCCTAAGCCCTGTTCTCAGAGGGCTCAATATCTGTGTGGAAAACGAAAATATTCCACATACAACAGCCAGCGAACCATCTGGGACAGGGAATATCTGGGTGCCAGGGGCATGGGTCAGAGTAAGCAATCAAAGAAGTGCTGCCCAGAGAAGGAGCAACTGAAGGAACAGTGAAGATATGAATATGTAAAGGAGAAGGGGGTGGGGGAAGGTCTGTTATCTAAAGGGCACAACAAGAGCAAAGTTGTGGAGAAAAAAAATCACGTGGAATCTGGGTTTTCTGGGGGCTGATGAGAAGGTCAGCCTGGAAGAAATGGAAGGTGAGGTGGAAGAACAGATTACTTAGGACAGAACCAAAGTATGCCAATTCACAGGAAGGAAGTTATAAAGACCTAGAATCATAAAACTCTCAAGCTTTAGGGTCCCAGAATCACTGAATCCTGGGTCATGGGGTCCAGGAACCATGGAACACACAGGATCCTAGCACCCTGAAAGCACAGAGTTTGAACCTTCTAGTCCACCACTGTCTAACAGGACTACCTTACCTTGATGATGGAAATGTTCTAAAGTTCTGAGGTGTCCAATTTGGTAGCCACTGCTCTGCAATAACCGTCACATGGTTATGGGACACTTGAAATGTGGCTACTGCAAGTAAAGAAACAGACTTTAACGTTTTCCTTTAACTTACATTGAAATAGCTACGTGTGGCTAAGCAGTTACAATTGGACAGTGCAATTCTAGGCTTAGAGCCATAGGGCCTCTAGCATGTCTCCCTGAGAATTCTAGATTTACAGAGTGTTGGAGTCAGAGTCTTAGAGCCATACGACACTTAGGCCTTAGTACCTCACATAGAGATAACCTTTCAGTCTTTTTTTTAAAAGATTTTATTTATTTATTCATGAGAAACCCAGAGAGAGAGAGAGAGAGAGAGAGAGAGAGAGAGAGAGAGAGAGGGCAGAGACACAGGCAGAGGGAGAAGCAGGCTCTATGCAAGGAGCCCGACGTGGCACTTGATCCCGGGACTCCAGGATCCTGCCCTGGGCCTAAGGCGGGTGCTAAACCGCTGACCCACCTAGGGATCCCCCAACCTTCCAGTCTTGAGCAAAACTTCAGGCCTTGGTCCACCCCCTTCACTTCATCCACATCCCACAAACTAACAAGGCCATGAATGTGATCCTTGGTGACCTGCAGGCCGACTACTTCAACATCATCACCTTTTCTGATTCGGTTAGTGTCTAGAAAGCTGGAGGCTCCACCCAGACTACTATCCAGAATTATCCACAGCACCAAGGACTACCTGGCCACATGGAAGCTGATGGTTGTAAGTGTTAGACCTGGCCACTCAAATGGATGGGCTGTGGTAATGTGAGGAGTTCCTTTTTATTTTTTATTTAGTTTTTAACTTTAGTTTTTCTATTTTAAGGAGGCCCCACACCCAATGTGGGGCTCAAACTCATGACCCTGAAATTAAGAGTCACATGCTCTACCATCTGAGCCAGCCAGACACCCCAGATGTGGGGAATTCTCAAAATGCTCCCTTCATTCCCCATCCACCTCACCTCTCACAATACCTGAAATATCACTATTATGTTTTCTACAAATATGTCCCTTCATCTTCTGTGTTCTTTTTCCTAGTAGAAAGAACATAGTTCTATGTATTTTAGGGTACATTCTTCCTTGGCTCTGAGTTTCTCTTTAAAGCACATACTCAGGAGAATTTGCCAAAACTGTTTAAAATCAATAATCTACATACTTATTTCCAAGCATTTGGTCAAGCTTTTGAGCAAAATCATCTCTCAGAAAAGTACCGAAGTCTCCCCGATCAAACACCTCCCGTCAACTCATCCATTTTTTTCCCCTGTAGCATGGAGGTGAGGTTGCTATCCTTGGGGAGCTGCCTGTCTGACTAGAGGATTAGATATCCCCCCAGGAAACAGGCAAATCGTAGTCTGGGACAGGGCGTGATAAAAGCCAAGAACATGTGGGCCCCACTGTCAGATCTCAGGGAGCCTGTGTCGGGGTGGGGGAGCTGGGAAGGATAAGCAGCAGAAAAAGTCTGAGCAAGGATGATGAGAAATTCCTGAGCCAGAGAGGTTGGTGAGGTGCCCAGTGTGTCTGCATTGGGAAAAATAACCAGAAATAACCAGAAAAGATGGTCTCACAGTCTGCTTCCCACTTAGGGACCAACATCAAAGCAGCTCTGCTAAACCACAGCAACCAGGAGACTGCACGGGGACCCAATGTGGGGAGGACCCCTCTCATCACCTTCCTGACAGATGTGGAGCCCACAGCCAGTGTGATGACGCCCAGTGTGATCCTCTCCAACATCTGACAGGCGCTGGGCAACAGGGTGTCCTTTTTCACTTTGGCCTTTGGGGATGAGGCTGACTTCCCACTGCAATGTCACCTATCCCTGGAGAAACGGGGAGCAGCCCGGTGCATGCACGAGGACACTTGACACAGCCCTACAGCTGGTGGAGGACCTCTCTGAGGAGATCTCCATGCCTCTGCTGGCAGACATGCATCTGGACTACCTGGGTGGCTTGGTAGGGGCCTCCCCTTGGGCCTTTTCCCCCAATTACTTTGGCGGCTCAGAGCTGGTGGTTGCAGGACAGGTGCAGGCAAGCAAGCAGGAACTGGGCATCCAGGGTCAGCTTCTTGTGGCCTGCTACAGCGAGGCAGCCGCCAACAGCAGCCAGAAGAACTTTGGTGTCCCAGGGGAGCCAGCCTACAACATAGCCCACTCACCTGCTGCCTACCTCTGGGCCTACCTCACCATTGGAGAGTTGCTGGAGGCATGCTTCCAGGCCCGTGACACCACCGCTTGCCACCTGCTGGCAGCCAAAGTCCCCAACCTGTCCCTTGAATATGTGAACTTTGTCACATCTCTGACTTTACTGGTCGTGCGGCCCAAGGACGCAAGTGGGAAGGCCAGGATACAGACTTCCACTGCAGCTGGACCAGGCACCATCATGCCCTCACCCACCAGCAGGCATGGCCTAAGGACAGGCACAACCCAGTCAGCCCTGGTATCCAGGGTCTCTCCCAAATCAAGGCTTGTGAAACCAAGGTTCTAGTTATCCTCAACTACTCCTGCCTCTACAAACATTATGCCCAGTTCCAAGGAGTTGGAGCCACTGGGCCAGAGCACTAGTACCCTATCCACCCCAAGCACACCCAAAGCCCAAACATCCAGCACAACACGATCCTGGCACTTTGGTTCAACCAAGTCTCAGAACAACAACTGCTACCTTTGTGCCCTCAAATGCTGGTCCCTTCTTGCTTCTGAAGCCCAGCGTACCATCACACCAGTATCCTGGTACCCTATCCCCATGAATTCCAAGACACAAGTCCCACCTCTGAATCCTGGCACCTTATCCCAGGCCAAAGCTGGCACTATCAAACCTGTTATTCCACTGCACTCCGAACCTGGTGCTCCATCACAACCCAAACTGGATGCTCTATCACACCCCCAACCTGGGGTACTCATATCACAGTCACCCAAAAGGCTGCCACAGCCCAAGCCTGGAGTCTCCACACTTCAGATCCCCAAATGCCTATAACACACTAGACCAAAGGTTCCTGCTCACCAGACCCCAAACAATCTGTCACACCCTAAACCCAGGGTTCTCTCATGTAACACCTCCAAAATCCCATCACCTCTTAAACCTAGTAGCCCACCTCCCCCCAAATTACCCAAGCTTATCATTTCCCAAACCTAGGACCCCACTCCCCAATAAACCCAAAACCCCATAACCCCCCAAACCTGCCAGACCTGCGTCCCCACCTCTTCAGGATCCAAGCACATCCACGAGCACAACCTCAAGTCCCACAAGTCCCAGCAGTACCATGATCACTTCTGTCCCTGGAGAACACCTCTCTATTCCCTTTGACCTCACCCTGAGGAACCTCTGGCATCAGCATGACCTGCTTCTGGGGCCCCAAAGCACCACACACATTCTGGGACCATCTGTGTCAGAAGACCCAACAGTGATCCTACCCAGCAGCTCTGGTCTTCTGCTGGAAGGCAGCTGCCCAAACCTGCCAGTCTTGCTGCCTTCTTGCACCCTCCCTGATGTAGAGAGCCTGCTCCATCTCCCTGAGGAGCTAGAGCTGTCGCATGAGTCAGTGGTGGAGTCCGTGTTCATGGAGTCCTTGAACCCACCAGCTTTCTATACCTTTCTCCCTCTTGATGAAGATGGTGAGTGCCATGGGCAAGAGGTCAAGCCATGGCGGCGGGGGGCGGGGGAGGTATGAATGGGGAGCTCCAGGAACTGGTAGCATACAAGGCATTCTGCAGATTCTAGTGATAACCCAGTTGCCTGCTTGCTTGCTTTGAGACTTCAAATCAGCTATTTAACCTCTCTGGGCCTCAGTACATAAGCACAGAATTAGAGGCTTTGAGGGAGGAGGGATGTTAAGACTGGGAAGGATAAACAGAAACTAACTGGTCAAGCTGTGGTTTTGACATTTGCTTTGTTGGACAAGAGAATTGCTCATGCGTCTCAAGCAGGGTAGGGATACAGGGTTATAAATGGAAGCATCACTGGGCAAGGCAAGTCTGCTTAGTTCTTTTGTGCTCTGTAAACAGCCCTGTTTAAGGAGAGGGGTATAAACACTGGAAAAGATAATTATCTTTAAATTTCCCAAAGACTGTGACGCACTAACTGTTAACATTTTCTAGTCCTTCCGATGTGAAGGTACTGCTCTACATATTGTACTTGTAAGTCCCTCATTTACTACACACACACACACACACACACACACACACACACACACACACCCTGTTAATAACTGCATTTTACTCTTTGGTAAGCTGAAGCACAGTGAAGTGAAGTAACTTATTCCATGTCACACAACTAGTAAGAGATTCGGACCTACATGATTTGGTCCCAGACTGAAGGTACTCCACCCCTCCATTGTTCTGTCTTCCTAAGAAGAGCAACATTTCCTGGGTGACCTCATAGGGCAGGATTAGAGCCAGTTGATGGTGGCAGTAAATCAGAGCTGCCGCAGGGATATAAATTTGGGCATGAGATCCTTCACATGCCCCTCTCCCTCACCACCCACCAATATCTTCATCCATCTTCAATTCTTGGCAATGTTACCTCTGACATATTTCCCAAATGCACCCACTTCTCATCACCCCAACTATTATTATCTTAGGGCAGACTGCCATTGTGTTTACCCTAGAAAACTGGTCTCCCTGCTTCCTCTCTTGGGAGATTTTCTTTGCCATTTTCCTCCAGCAGCAAAGGGGTCATTTAGAAACAAAGATTACTTCGTGTCCCTTTCATACTTAACTCCCCTCAAGGGTTTCCTGTCACACCTAGAATGAGATCCAAAGTTCTCTTGATAGCCCACAAGGCCCTGCATGATCTACCCTCTACCCCATACCTCTCTGACTTCACTTTCTCCCACTCACTCTCTGAACCCTAGCCCCACTGGCCTCCTCTCTGTTCATCCAATGGGCCCTGTCTCACCCTCATCTCCACTCAAGGACCTCTCTCAAGCTGTTCCTTCTGTTTGATGATCACTCTGCCCTGCCCTGTCACTTGTCTAGCATCCTCATCTCTTCCATTGCCACTCAAATTCCAGACCACACATTAGATCTCAGCTCAGATGGCCTTCCCACCCTCCCCACAACTGCCCCAGACTTCATTATATGTCTATAATTCCCTTGGTCACTTTATTATTTTTTTCTGGGGCTCCTAGCTGCTCCAGTCTGTAGAGCATGTGGCTCTTGATCTCGGGGTAGTGAGTTCGAGCCTCACGCTGGGGTATAGAGATTACTTTAAAAAAGTACTGGATGTTGTGTGTAAGTGATGAATCACTGAATTCTACTCTTGAAACCAATATTGCTCTGCTTGTTAACTAAAATTTAAATAAAAATTCAAAAAGGAAAAAAATAAAATTTTGATTAAACTACTGAAAAAAATCTGAGAGAGAGAGAGAGAGAGCGCAAGATGCCTGAAGACCCAGACATAGAAGCAGAGGAGTCAAGATACACAGTGACACATATAGAGACATGACACAGGGACACAGAGGTAACCAGGAAGACATAGGTAAACACCTTAGTCCAAGACACCAAGGACTAAGAAGTAGAGGCACAGAGACACGCTGACATGATGACTTACAGATATGGGATAGGGGATGAGAGGAGAAAATAGAGACACAGGACAACAGATCTATAAAAGCATAGAAACAGAGATGTTGCACAGACCAAGACTTGGTAACAGAGACGCAAGGACATGAGCACATGCAGAGGAGCACACTAGGAGCAAAACTGGAGCACAACCTTATATATTCAGAGATCCAGTGGCAAAAACGTGGGGATGCAGACACCCAAGCTGTGACAAACACCAGCTAAGACGTAGGAGTTAGGCTAGGTAACAGAGAGACATGCCTTTCAAGAAAGGCAAGCTGGAGACCCAAGTATAATGGAGACCCTATGACACAGGGACACAGGAAGAGAGAGAGAGAGAGAGACAGAGAGAGACAGAGAGATCCTAGAATAGGATCCCTAGACACAGGGATGAGAAGCCACAAAGACAACCATATGGATACAGGCTAGAAATGGGAACAGAAACACAGGAGCATGTCTGGGAGGACCAAGATAGGAACAAAGAAACCTAGACAAATTGAAACAGACACAAAGAACATCAACAAATGGGCAGAGACACGGTGACAAGGAAATCTATCCAGAGAGGCAGGGATGCAAAGACACAGAATAAAGATAAACCTGGGGATAGAAACAGAAACATACAAATAGGCAACCAAGGACACAAATGAAGAGATAGGGAGAGTGAATCAGGCACAGGAACACAGAGAGTGATTCAAAAATAAAAAGTTATGCGCAGGAGAATACAAAGATGGCAGTGGAGTAGTGGGATGCTATGCTTACCTTGTCACATGAACACAACTAGATAATTATCAAATCATCCTAAATAGCCCAGAAATAGACCTGAAGACTGACAGAACAACCTCCACAACTAGAGGGAGAAAAGAGGTCACATTGAAAAAGATAGGATGTGGGGAGACATGGATTAGGAGAGAAATGGATCCTGGGGGCTGCAAAGGGGAAGAAGCTGTGGTTGCAGAGAAGGGAGGGGGGCACACAAGGGAATGCACACAGGGGATGCTCCCCCAAAGCCATTGGCTTGGAAAACGAGAGGGGCTGAATTTCATGAGTTCTTGCAACCAAGGGGGCTTAAAGGCTGGAGTTTTAAAGGTCAGTGGGCTTGGCTGGAATAGACTTGGAGGGCACTAGGCTGCTCCTGGAGAGAAGGTAAGCAAATGACCTGAAGGCAGACAGCGTGGAAACAGTGATCTGAAAAACCCCTACAATGGAATATTACTCAGCCATTAGAAACAACAAATACCCACCATTTGCTTCCACGTGGATGGAACTGGAGGGTATTATGCTGAGTGAAATAATAAGCCAATCGGAGAAGGACAAACATTATATGGTCTCATTCATTTGGGGAATATAAAAAATAGTGAAAGGGAATTAAAGGGGAAAGGAGAAAAAAATAAGTGGGAAATATCAGAAAGGGAGACAGAACATGAAAGACTCCTAACTCCGGGAAACGAACTAGGGGTGGGTGGAAGGGGAGGTGGGTGGGGGGTGGGGGTGACTGGGTGGCGGGCACTGAGGTGAGCACTTGACGGGATGAGCACTGGATGTTATTCTGTATGTTGACAAATTGAACACCAATAAAAAATAAATTTATTTAAAAAACTGAAAAACCCCTGGCACACACAGTGGAAGAGTTTATCTGTTCTTCTCGTAGTGTGTCCCTGAGAGCCAATATTTGTGGAGATGCTGCTCTGGGAACAAAGAAGCTGGCTGGTGCTATATCCCTCCCCTGACCTGCAGCATAAACACAGAGCCACCTGTAGGAAGCAACACAGCGTGCTCACACTAGCTGCCTAACCTTCTTAAACCAAGCCCCACATCCCTGCGCTCTGGAGGGCCTGCACTTTCTCTCTCTCTCTCTCTCTCTCTCTCTCTCTCTCTCTTTAAAGATTTTATTTATTTATTCATGAGAGACACAGGCAGAGGGAGAAGCAGGCTCCATGCAGGGAGCCTGATGTGGTACTCCAGGATCACGCCCTGGGCCAAAGGGAAGTGCTCAACCACTGAGCCACTCAGGCGTCCCGAGGGCCTGGCCTTCTCAGTCAATCTTGTTCCAGTCCCAGTGCAGAGGGCCCCTTCCCAGGAGACCAGGAGAAACTCCTGCCCACACCACATCTCCACCAGAGAGCTCTTCAGTGCTTTGGTTCCAGTGCAGGAAGTATCAGGTCTCATTTAACAAGCAGACTAAAGCACACCTACCTAAAACTCACCACATTCTAGCAAAGGACTAAACACTGCCCACTGCAGGTTAAGAGTGCCTCTGCAGACAACCACTCTGAAGGACAGAGCAGCCAAAGCACTCCAGCAGAGTGCAGGCGACACACACCAGAGACGATGCCTGAAGTAGTGCCAGGCCGTGGACACTACATGACCTCTTCTTCATAAAGCCATTGCTCTCAGGAGCAGGAAACATACCTGGCTATTCTAACACAGAGAGGAAGGCAGAGACTTAGACAAAATGCCAGATGGAGGAATTCATCCTCAATGAAAGAACAAGATTAGGTCATGGCCAGAGATCTAAGCAGAAGAGATATAAGTAACATGGGTGTTGGAGAATTTAAAGCAACAATCATAAGAATACTCGCTGGGCTTGAGAAAGAGTGGAAGACTTCAGGGAGACCCTTACCACAGAGATAAGAGAGTTAAGAGGCAATCAGACAGAAATGAATATGGCAATAACTGAGATCCAAAACTGCCTGCAAGTAATGACCATAAGGATGGAAGAAGAAGAATGAATAAATGATATAGTAGATAGGATAATGGAAAATAATGAAGCTGAAGAAAAGACATAAGGACAAATTATGGATCATGAGAAAAGGCTTTGGGAACTCAGTGACTCCATCCAACATAATAAAATTTGTACCATAGGAGTCCCAGAAGAGGAAGTGAGAGAAAAGGGGGCAGAAGGTTTATTTGAGAAAATAATAGGTAAAAACTTCCCTAATCTGGGGATGGAAACAGACGCCCAGGACCAGGAGGCACAGAGAACTCCCACCAAAATCAATAAAAGCAGGCCAACACCAAGACATATTGTGATTACATTTGCTAAATATAGTGATAAAGAAAAATCTTAAAAGCAGCAAGACAAAAGAATTTACAAGGGAAGACACATAAGGCTAGCTGCAGATTTTTCAACAGAAACTTGACAAACCAGAAGACAGTGGCATAATATGTTCAAAGTGCTGGGTGGAAAAATCTGCAGCCAAGAATTCTCTATCTTGCAAGGGTATCCTTCAGAATAGAAGGAAAGATATAGAGGTGCCCAGACAAACAAAAACTGAAGGAGTTTGTGGCAGCTAAAACAGCCCTGGATGAGATATTAAAGGGGACTCTTTGCAAAGGAGAGACCAACAGTGATAATGAGAAGAAGAGATCAGAGAAAACCTCCAGAGATGACAAAAGACGTGATAAAATGGCAATAAGTCCATACCTATCAATAATTATTCTGAATGTAAGTGGCTTAAATGCTCCAATTAAAAGACATAAGATGACAGAATGGATGAAAACAACAACAAGTTTCATCTATATGCTTCCCACAAGAGTCTCATCTCAGACCTAAAGACACCTGAAGATTGAATGTGAGGGGATGGAGAAATATTTATCACACAAAAGGATGTCAAAAGAAAGCCAGAATAGCAATTCTTATATCAGGCAAACTAGACTTTACATCAAAGACTGTAACAATAGATGAAGAATGACAGGATTCATTATAAAGGGAACAATGCAGCAAGAAGATCTAACAATTGTAAATACTTATGGACACAACATAAGAGCCCCAAATATATAAAACAATTGATAACAAACATAAAGGAACTCATTGATAATAGTACAGTAAGAGTAGGTAGGGGACTTTAACACCCCACTTATAGCAATGGACGGATCGCCTAAGCAGAGAATCAATGAGGAAACAATGGCTTTGAATGACACAGTGGACCAGATGGACTTTACAGATGTATTCAGAACATTCCATCCTAAAACGACAGAATACACATTCTTTTCAAGTGCACATGCAACATTCTCTGGAATAGATCACATTCTAGGTCACAAATCATGCCTCAACAAATACAAAGGAGAATGAGGTCATGCCATGCATCTTTTCTGACCAGGACACTACGAAACTTGAAGTCAACCAGAAGAAAAAAATTGGAGAGACCACAAATACCTAGAGGTTAAACAAATGCTACTAATGAGCAAATGGGTCAACCAGGAAATCAAAGAAGAAAATTTAGAAATACATGTAAACAAATGAAAATGAAAACATAAACGATGCAAAACCATTGGGATGCAGCAAAAGTGGGCCTAAGAGGGAAGTATATAGCAATATAGTTCTACCTTAAGAGGCACAAAGAGGGATCCCTGGGTGGCGCAGCGGTTTGGCGCCTGCCTTTGGCCCAGGGCGTGATCCTGGAGACCCGGGATCGAATCCCACATCGGGCTCCCGGTGCATGGAGCCTGCTTCTCCCTCTGCCTGTGTCTCTGCCTCTCTCTCTCTCTCTCTCTGTGTGACTATCATAAATAAATAAAAATTTATAAAAAAATAAAATAAAAAAATAAAAAAAGAGGCACAAAGAATCTCAAATAAACAACCTAACCTTACACCTTAAGGAGCTAGAAAAAGAACCGCAAACAAAACCTAAAATCAGCAGGAAGGAAAGAATAAAGGTTAGAGCAGAAATAAATGATATGGAAACTAAAAAAACCAAAAACAATAGAACAGAACAGGTCAATGAAACCAGGAGCTGGTTCTTTGAAAAAAAAAAAAGAATAAAATTGATAAACCACTATCTAGACTTATAAAACAGAAATGAGAAAGGACCCAAATAAATAAGATCACAAATGAGAGAGGAGCGATAACAACCAACACCATAGAAATATGGACAATTACAAGAGAATATGATGGAAAACAATATGCCAACGACCTGGAAAAAAAATGGATAAATTCCTAGAAACATATAATCTGCCAAAAATGAAACAGGAAGGAACAGAAAACTTGAACATACTGATTACCAGCAAAGAAATTGAAGCAGTAATAAAAAAATCTCCCAACAAACAACAGTCCAGGGCCATACAGCTTCACAGGGGAATTCTACCAAACATTTAGAGAAGACTTAATACCTAGTTTTCTCAAATGATTCCAAAAAAAAAAAAAATAAAAGGAAGGAAAACTTCCAACTTCATTGTATGAAACCAGCACTACCCTGATATCAAAACCAGACAAAGACTCCAGCAAAAGAGAGAGAGAGAGAGAGAGAGAGAGAGAGAGAGAGAGAACTACAGGCCAATATCCCTGATGAACACGGATGCAACAAATTCTTAAGAAAATACTAGCAAACCTAATCCAACAATATATTAAAAGAATCTTTCTCCACGATCAACTGGGACTTATTCCTAGGCTGTCAGTATACTTTGATATTTGCAAATCAATCAATGTGACACACCACATTAATAAAAGAAAAGAGCCATATGATCCTCTCAACAGAGGCAGAAAAAGCATTTGACAAAGTAGGGCATCCATTCATTATAAAAACCCTCAACAAACTAGGGTAGAGGGAACATAACATAATGAAGGCCAAATACGAAAAACCCGCAGCCACTGTCATCCTCAATGGGCAAAAACTGAGAGCTCCTCCTCTATGTCAGGAACAAGACAGGGATGTCCACTCTCACCACTGCTTCTTTAACAGAGTTTTGGAAGCCCTAGCCACAGCAATCAGACAACAAAAAGAAATAAAAAGTAACCAAATCAGCAGGGAGGAAGTAAAACTTTCACTATTTGCAGATGACATGATACTCAATATAGAAAACCTGAAAGACACCATCAAAAAATTGCTAGAACTGATGCACGAATTCCACAAAGTCACAGGCTACAGAATCAACATACAGAACTCTGTTGCACTTCTATATGCCAATAATGAAGCAGCAGAAAGAGAAACGAAGGTATGGATCCCATTCACACTTACAGAAAAAAAAAAAACCGTAAGATATCTAGGAATAAACCTAACCAAAGAGCTAAAAAACCTGTTCCCTGTAAACTATAAGACATTGATGGGAGTGCTAAGATGGCAGCATCCTTGGAACACAGGTAACTATCAAATCATTCTGAATACCCAAGAAATCAACCTGAGGACTAGTAGAACAAACTGCACCACTAGAGGGAGAGAAGAGGCCACAATGAGGAAGGTAGGAAGTACAGAGATGTGGTTTGGGGGAGAAAGGGATCATGGGAGCTGCAGAGGGGAGGAGGGTGCCCTGGTTGCAGGGAAACGCAAGAGGGAGTGGAATGCACAGGGATACATGTGAGGAGAAGACTGCTCCGAAGCCATTGGCTTAGAAAACCAGCGAGGCTGATTTTTGTGAGTAATTGCAACCAGCAGGACACAAACACTGGAGTTTTAGAGGTCCCTGGGCTTTGCTGGGATAGAGGCCTGAAGACATTGCCCTTACTCCTAGAGACAAAACAGGCCAGCAACGCGGGAAAGACTGCGGGATCTGAGGACCACCCCAGGTGCATGGGGAGAGACCGTTCATACTTTCTGGAGTGCGTCTGTGAGAGGTGGCATTGTCTCTCTGGGGACAAAAGAACTGGCAGGCACCACTTCCCTCCCTTGCCCCTCAGCATAGGTGCAGACATATCTGCTGAGGGCGGCAAACCCGGACACTGGCTGTTTAGCCTGCTTTGCTCCAAACCCATGCCCCTGTGTTCTGGCATGGCTGCCCTTCTGAGTCACACCTGAATCGTTCCCAGCACTGTGATACCCTGTCCCAAGGACCAGCACAGGCCCCCGCCACACCAGGTCCCTGACGTTTGGAATTTTAAAAATTGGCAGGGGTGGCTGAGATAGAGCCCAAGGTGCACTGCACTGCTCCAGGCAAACAAGCAACCCAGAGACAGACAGTGTGAAAACAGCGATCTGAAAAAAATCCTGGTGCTTGAGTGGAGATTATTTGCTCCGTCAAAAGTGCTTCCCTGAGAACAGTAAAAATGGACTCGTGGACACCTGTCCCTGTGGACAAAGGAGCTGTCTGGTGCCATTTCTCTGCCCTGCCCCTCAGCATAAACTAACTTCAGTAAACACCATAGTGCCAACACTGGCTGCCTTACCTGCTTATACCAAGTCCTGTCTCCCTGTGCTCTGCTGGTATTAATGCTGCTCTTGGGCAAGTGTGCTTCAGGATGGGATTAGTGGGCCACTTCCCCAGAAGACCAGCAGAAACCCCTGCACACAGGATGTCTACTGACCACAGAGTTCCACAAAGCTTCAGTTCTAGTGGAAAGAGTGCCAGGTCCCTTTTAACAAGCAGAATGGAGCACAACTAGTTAAAACTGGCCACATTCTGGCCAAGGTCCAAACACTCCCCACTATAAGCAAGGAGAACCTCTGCAGATGACTGGCCTGAGGGATAGAACAGACAAAACGCAGCACCAGAGGGCACATAGCACACACCAGAGACACTTCCTGAAGCACCGGGCCCTGAACATTATACAAACTCTTCTTCATAAAACCATTACTTGCAGGAGCAGGAAACATAACAGGCTTTTCTCTCTTTTTTTTTTTTTAAAAAGATTTTATTTATTTATTCATGAGAGACAGAGAGACACACACAGAGAGGCAGAGACACAGGCAGAGGGAGAAGCAGGCTCCATGTAGCCATGTGGGACTTGATCCTGGGTCTCCAGGATCACGCCCTGGGCCAAAAGTGGCACTAAACTGCTGAGCCACTCAGGCTGCCGAACAGGCTTTTCTAACACAGAAGAAGCCAGAGACCTAGACAAAATGCCAGGATGGAGGAATTCATCCCAAAAGAGAACAAGAAAAGATCATGGCCAGGGATCTAATCGAAACAGATATACAGAATATACCTGATCCAATATTTAAAGCAACAATCATAAGGATACTAACTGGGCTTGAGAAAAGCTTGGAAGACATCAGGGAGACCCTTACTGCAGACGTACAGGAGCTAAACACCAATCAGACCAAAATGAAAAATGCAGTAACTAAGATTCAAAACCGACTGGGTGTAATGACCACAAGGATGGAAGAGGCAGACGAATGAATAAGTGATATCAAAGATGGGAATTATGGAAAATAATAGAGCTGAACAAAAGAGAGAAAGAAAAATTTTGAACCACAAGAGTAGACTGAGGGAACCCAGTGAGTCCATCAAGCGTAATAACATTCATTTCATAAAAGTCCCAGAAGAAGAAGAAGAGAGAAAAGGGGGCAGAAGGTTTATTTGAGGAAAATAATAGCTGAAAAATTTCCTAGTCTGGGGAATGAAACAGACATCTAGTTCCAGGAGGCACAGAGAACTCATGACAAAATCAACAAAAGCAGGCCAATACCAAGACAATATTGCAGAACAGTTTGCAAAATATGGTGATAAAGAAAAAAATCCGAAAGGCAGCAAGACAAAAGAAATCCGTAACTCGGGATCCCTGGGTGGCGCAGCGGTTTGGCGCCTGCCTTTGGCCCAGGGCGCGATCCTGGAGACCCGGGATCGAGTCCCACATCGGGCTCCCGGTGCATGGAGCCTGCTTCTCCCTCTGCCTATGTCTCTGCCCCTCCCTCTCTCTCTCTCTGTGACTACTATAAATAAATAAATTAAAAAAAAAAGAAATCCGTAACTCACCAGGGAAGATCCATACAGCTAGCAGTAGATCTCTCCACAGAATCTTGGCAGGCCAGAAGGGAGTGAGTGGCATGATATGCTCAACGTGATGAATGGGAAAAGTCTGCAGCCAAGAATTCTCTATTCAGCAAGGCTTTCATTCAGAATAGAAGGAGAGGTAAAGAGTTTCCCAGACAAACAAAAACTAAAGGAGATTGTGACCACTACAGCAGCCCTACAAGAAATATTAAACGGCGCTCTTTGATTGGGAAGGGAAGACCAAAAGTGACAAAGACAAGAAAGGAACAGAGAAAATCTAGAAATAATGACCAAACAAGCAATAAAATGGCACTAAATACGTATCTATGAATAACCACTCTGAATGCAAATGGACAAAATGCTCCAATCAAAAGACAGAGGATGCCAGAACGTATTAAAAACAACAACAACAACAAGACCCATCTATATGCTGCCTGCAAGGGACTCATTTTTAGACTTAAAGACACCTTCAGATTGAAAGTGAGGGGATGGAGAAACATTTATCATGCAAATGGACATCAAAAGAAAGCCGGAGTAGCAATACTTATATCAGAAAAACTAGATTTTAGGGATCCCTGGGTGGCGCAGCGGTTTGGCGCCTGCCTTTGGCCCAGGGCGCGATCCTGGAGACCCGGGATCGAATCCCACGTCGGGCTCCCGGTGCATGGAGCCTGCTTCTCCCTCTGCCTATGTCTCTGCTTCTCTCTCTCTCTCCCTGTGTGACTATCATAAATAAAAAAAATAAAAAAAATCTTAAAAAAAAGAAAAAAAAGAAAAACTAGATTTTAAACCAAAGCCTGTAATAAGAGATAAAGAAGGGCGCTATAGCTTGGCATGGCTGCAGAGGAGGCCGCGGCAGGGAAAATGGCGGACGGGAAGGCGGGAGAGGAGAAGCCCGAGAAACCGCAGCGAGCTGGAGCCGCGGGAGGACCTGAAGAAGAAGCAGAAAAACCTGTGAAAACTAAGACTTTCTTCCAGTAATGGAGGGGAAAGTTCCAGTCGCAGCGCTGAGAAGCGATCAGCTGAAGAAGAAGCTGCAGACCTCCCAACAAAGCCTACAAAGATCTCCAAGTTTGGATTTGCCATAGGTAGTCAGACGACAAAGAAAGCCTCAGCCATATCCATCAAACTTGGATCAAATAAGCCTAAAGAAACTGTTCCAACGCTTGCTCCAAAAACCCTTTCAGTAGCAGCAGCTTTTAACGAAGATGAAGATAGTGAACCAGAGGAAATGCCTCCAGAAGCAAAGATGCGGATGAAGAATATTGGAAGGGATACACCAACATCAGCAGGACCAAACTCCTTCAATAAAGGAAAGCATGGTTTTTCTGATAACCAGAAGCTATGGGAGCAAAATATAAAATCTCATCTTGGAAATGTCCATGACCAAGACAATTAAATGATGTGTTTTGAAATTGGGGTGTGGGGTGGGTATAAAGTTAAAAGGAACAGTTTCCTTTTTAAAAGAATGGTATAAGATTATCTTTGGAGCCGCCTTTTTGTTTTGTTTTTTTTTTTTGTTTTGTTTTGTTTGGTTTTTTAAAGATTGAGTGGTACACTAATAGAGTTTGAAATTAGAGGTAATTTATGTTTTATATACAGATTTCAAGACATCTGCTAATTTTGTAGTTTCATGTGATTAGTTTCCAAAGGTTACAGATAATAAAAAACCCAGAAATGGTACCTTTCTAAGAATTGCATATTGTTTTAGACACAACTATTAGCACATTAAGAGGGACGCAAAAAGTTATTGTCTATTAAACTGCAAGCAATTAGTCTTAACTCCCTTATTAACCTAAAGTGTCTGGCTCCCAGGAACAGCCTTATAGAGAGGGAGTATCCTATTGGGAGGAAAATGTTCCTGGACTATTGACTGAAAGTATATTAGATAAAATACAGCTTTTCTTTTTCCTAATGGGCATTTGTTTTGTTTCAAGTCGTCATAAACTAGGTATTGCATTGCTATTGGTTGGTACAGATGCTTAGCTCTTTAAAAAAAATTTTTTAAGGGGCACCCTGGGTGGCTGAGTGGTTTAGCGCCGCCTTGGGCCCAGGGCCTGATCCTGGAGACTCTGGATCGGGACCCACGTCGGGCTCCCTGCTTGGGGCCTGCTTCTCCCTCTGCCTGTGTCTCTGCCTCTCTCTCTCTCTCTCTCTCTCTCTCTCTCCCTGTGTCTCTCATGAATAAATAAAATATTTAAAAAAATTTAAGAACGTCTATGTAAATTGTTGTGTATTTGAGATAGCCCACTTCACTTTGACGGGTCTTGTCTACCTTCATTAGTCTTCAAAGACCATTTGCTGCCAAAGTAAATCAGTATTTTGAATGTGCTTCTCTTGGTTTTTGTTATTAGCTAGTTCCTGTAAGCATTTCCACCAGATCTTGAGGCAAATCATAAGGAAGCTGTTTCTTTTAAAATACAAACCACCACCAAAAATTTAAATGTACATAATACTTAAATATTTGGCTGGTTTTAATTTTTAAAAGGCAGAAACACCAAAAAAGCAACATTGTATGAAGATGAAAATGAGAAAGATGCACTTTCTGTAACTTTGTTAAAGCTTACTTTAAGTTACTAACTTGTGAAAGTGAATTTGATTTCAACTTAATGCAACAATTCTTATTTTAGTACAGTAATAACAGTTCATTTAAAGTGTATACATATTAACCAATGGCCTCTCAAAAGCACATTTTAGGTACTGAAGATAAAAAAGAAAATGCATCTTTAAACATTTTATGGATTTTTTGACCACATATACGTTGTTAGATCTATGTATTGTAGGATTTTTTTTTAGAATTTTTGTATATGGATTTTTTTTAAAGATTTTATTTATTTATTCATGAGAGGCACACAAAGAGAGAGAGAGGCAGAGACACAGGCAGAGGGAGAAGCAGGCTCCATGCAGGGAGCCCGATGTGGGACTCGATCCCAGGTCTCCAGGATCACACCCTGGGCTGAAGGCGCGCTAAACTGCTGAGCCACCCAGGCTGCCCTATATGGATTATTTTTTAATGTGACAGTTAAAACACATCTTTAAAAGCATAGTCCCAGATAAAAGAAACAGAGTATAATGGTTTCTTTGAAAACTCCTGCAATGTTTAATTTGGAGGCAGCTTCAGACTATTTTATTGGTGGTAACTACTCGCTGAGCTCTTTTAATAGGTAATAACTCCAGAGAAGCAGCCTGTATATACTCCTAACACTTTGTTCATTTGCATTTAAGTTTACAGTAAGCCCCAAGTAAAACAATGGAAATGTATATAGAACTGTTAGTTCTTACATGATTTAATTCTATCAAGATACATGAATTTAACTTGCTTTAATGTAGGCAAACTTTCCACTTTGTCCATTTTACTGTTTATGTTAAAATAACATCCCTTTCCTACATAATCTTTTATTGACTCAAATGAAATATTAACCTAAGGTCAAGATGGGAGAGAAATGACTGAGATGAATGTCTTTACTAAAATACCAATAAATTTGGCAAACTCAAAAAAAAAAAAAAGAAGGGAGCTGTATCATAGTAGAGGGACTATCCATCAAGAAGATCTAACAACTGTAAATATTGATGCCCCCAACTTGGGAGCACCCAAATATATAAATCAATTAATAACAAACATAAAGAAACTCATTGATGATAATATAATAATAGTAAGGGACCTTAACACCCCAGTTACAGCAATGGACAGATCATCTAAGCAGGAAACAATGGCTTTGAATGACACCCTGGACCAGATGGACTTAATAGATATGTTCAGGACATTTCATCCCAAAGCAGCAGAATACATACCTTTTGGAGCACACACAGAGTATTCTCCAGAATAGTTCACATATTGGGTCACAAATCAGGCCTCAACAAGTACAAAACGATCAAGATCATACCATGCATCTTTTCTGACCACAAAACTATGAAACTTGAAGTTGAGCAAAAGAAAACATTTGTAACGACCTCAAATAGGTAGAGGATAAGCAGCATGCTCCTAACCAGAGAATGGGCCAACCAGGAAATTAAAGAAGAAGTTTTAAAAATACATGGAAACAAATGAAAGTGAAAACACGACAGTTCAAAACCTTTGGGATGCAGCAAGAGTGGTCCTAAGAGGAAAGTATATGGCAATACAGGCCTACCTTAAGAGACAAGAAAAATCTCAAATAAACAACCTAAACTTACACCTAAAGGAGCTGGAGAAAGAACAAAAAATGAAGCCTAAAGCCAGCAGAAGAAGGGAAGTATATTTAGGTTAGTGCAGAAACAATGCTATAGAAACTAAAGAAACAGTAGAAGAGATCGATGAAACCTGGAGCTGGCTCATTGAAAAAGTCAGTAGAATTGATAACCCTCTAGCCATACTTTTAAGAAGAAAATAGAAAGGACCCAAATAAATAAAATCACAAATGAGAGAGGAGAAATGAGAACCAACACCACCGAAATACAAAGAAGTAAAAGAGGATATTATGAAATACAATATGACAACAAACTGGACAACCTGGAAGAAATGGATAAATTCCTAGAAACATATAAACTACCAAAACTGAAACAGGAAGGAATAGAAAGCTTGAACAGGCTGATATCCAGCAAAGCAATTGCATCAGTCAGTAACAAAAAAATCTCCCAACAGCCAAATATCCAGGGCCAGATAGCTTCATAGGGGAATTCTATCAAACGTGAAGAGTTAATATCTATTCTTCTTCAACTATTCCAAAAGATAGAAATGGAAGGAATACCTCCAAATTCATTCTAAGGGACCAGCACTACCCTGATCCCACGACCAGACAAGGACCCCAGCAAAATAGAGAACTACAGGCCAATGTCCGTAATGAACATGGATGCCACAATTCTCAAGAAAATATTAGCAAGTCACATCCCAGAGTACACTGAAAGAATCATTCACCATGATCGAGTGGGATTTATTCCTGGGCTGCAAGAGTGGTTCAATATTCGCAAATCAATCAACATGATGCACCACATCAATGAAGGAAGGTATAAGAACCATATGATCCTCTCAATAGATGCATAAAAAGCATCTGATAAAGTAGAATGTCCATTCATCATAAAAACCATCAGCTGAGTAGGGATAGATGGAACATACCTCAACATAATCAAGATCATATATTAAAAACCCACAGCTAATATCATTCTCAATGGGCAAAAACTGAGAGCTTTTCTTCTTCAGTCAGGAACAAGACAGGGATACCCACTCTCACCACTGTTCTTTAACATAGCATTGGAAGTCCTAGCCACGGCAATCAGACAACAAAAGGAAATAAAAGACATCCAAAGCATCAAGAAGGAAGTAAAACTTTTGCTATTCACAGAAGACATGATACTCTAATACCAAAAACCCAAAAGACTCCCCCCCAACAATTGGTTGAACTGATGTATGAATTCAGTAAAGTCACAGGACACAAAATTAGTATACAGAAATCTGGTGCATTGCTATACACCAATAATGAAGCAGCAGAGAGAGAATTCAAGGAATTCATTTACAATTGCACCCAAAAGCATAAGATACCTAGTGATAAGCCTAACAGAAGAGGTGAAGCCCCCCCCCACTCTGAAAACTATAAAGCACTGTTGACAGCAATTGAAGAGGACACAGAGAAATGGAAAGACAGTCAATGCTCGTGCATTGGAAGAACACATATTGTTAAAATGTCCATACTACCCAAAGCAACCCACAAATTTAATGCAATCCCTGTCAAAATACCAACAGCATTTTTCACAGGGCTGGAACAAACAATCCTAAAATTTGTATGGAACCACAAAGGATCCCAAATAGCCAAAGCAATCTTGAAAAAGAAAAAGCAAACCTGGAGGCATTACAAGGATGGACGTCAAGCTATATTACAGAGCTGTAGTGATCACGACAGTATAGTACTGCCACAAAAACAGATACATCGATCAATAGAACTGAATAAAAAACCCAGAAATGTTTCCACAGCTACATGGTCAACCAATCTTCAACAAAGCAACAAAGAATATCCAATGGGAAAAAGACAGTCTCTTCAACAAATGGTGTTGGAAAACCTGGACAGCAACATGCAAAAGACTGGAACTGGACCATTTTCTTACACTACTCAAAATGGATGAAAGACCTAAATGTGAGACAGGAATCCATCAAAATCCTAGAGGAGAACACAGGCAGTAACCTCCTTGACATTGGCCACAGCAACTTCCTGCTAGATATGTCTCCCAAGGCAAGGGAAACAAAAGCACAAATAAACTATTGGGACTTCATCGAGATAAAACACTTTGTACAGCGAAGGAAACAACCAACAAAACTAAAAGGCAACCTTCAGAGTGGGAGAAGATATTTGCAAATGGCACGTCAGATAAAGGATTAGTATCTAAAATGTATAAAGAACTTACAAATCTCCACACTCAGAAAGCAGACAATCCAGTTAAAAAATTGGGCAGAAGACATGAATGGACGTTTTTCCAAAGAAGACATCCAGATGGCTAACAGACATGTGAAAAGATGCTCAACATCACTCATCATCAGGGAAATGCAAGTGAAAACCACAATGAGCTACCACCTCACACCTGTCAGAATGGCGAAAATTAAGAACACAGGAAACAACAGGCGTCGGTGAGGATGCAGCGAAAGTGGAACCCTCTTAAACTGTTGGTGGGAATGCTAACTGGTGCAACCACTCCAGAAAACAGTGTGGAGTTTCCTCAAAAAGTTAAAAATAGAACTACCCTGTGATCCATCAAGTGCACTACTAGGTCTTTACCCAAGGAATACAAAAATACTAATTTGAAGGGATATTTGCACCCCAACATATATGAAGCAGCATTATCTATAATAGCCAGCTTATGGAAACAGACTAAGTTCCCATCAACTGATGAGTGGAGGAAGAAGATGTGGGGTATATATACCCATATATCCCTCAGCCATCAAGAGGAATGAAATCTTGTCATTTGCAATGACATGGATGGAGCAACCGAACATTATGCTAAGTGAAATTAGTCAGAGAAAGACAGATACCATATGATTGCACTCTTGTGGAATTTAAGAAACAAACCAAAGGAACGAAAGAGAGAAAAAAGAGGGAGAGAGGAAAACCAATAAGCAGACTCTTAACTGTAGAAAACAAACTGATGGGGACCCCTGGGTGGCTCAGTGGTTGAGCGTCTGCCTTCGGCTCAGGGCGTGATCCCGGGGTCTGGGGATCGAGTCCCACATCGGGCTCCCTGCAGGGAGCCTGCTTCTCCCTCTGCCTGTGTCTCTGCCTCTCTGTCTCTGTGTGTGTGTGTGTCTCTCATGAATAAATAAATAAAATCCTATTTTTTTCTAAAAAATAAATAAAACAAACTGATGATTAGCAGAAGGGAGTGTGGGGTTATATAGGTGATGGGGATTAAGGAGTGCACTTGTGATGAGCACCGGCGTTGGATGGAAGTGTTGAATCACTATATTGTACACCTGATAATAATACTACACGGTGTGTTAACAAAGTGGAATTTAAGTGAAAACTTCAAAAAAATAAAAAGACATCGATCAGACACCAGACACAAGCAGCGAGACAGGAACACAGAGATGGTGAGTATGATCAAAACAAAAGCAGGGTCAGAGCGAGAAGGTAAGAGAAACAGATGCAGAGAGGCACCCTGGAAACTAGATGCATAGAAACAAGAACACAGCCAGGGGGACCCAGAGAAAATGAGGCAGGGACTGAGAAAGAGAGGTATTGAGTCACAAAACAACTTAAGACACTGTCACAGCAACATCAAGAAACAGATACGGAGACATTGGCAAAAACTGGGGAAAGTAAATGGAGAATTACAGTAAATGCCAAATCACAGACATGGAGAGCAAAGTGCCAGAGATGCACAGACTCAGAGACTCACCAACAAAAGGTACATGGAAGGAGGCATTTGCACATGATTCATGAGCACAGACACTGCAGCACAGAGGCTCAGAGACACCCAGATACAGGAATACAGAGACCCTGAGACACACTTCCAGTGGATCACAGAGGTTCTAGGATATGCAAGGACTTGGGGATGGATGCACGGAGATAAAAAACACACAAACACTGGAGCATAGAAGCTCACGGGCACCCAGACACAGACATGCAACAGACACTAGTTCATGTGCTAAGGCTCAGAGATGTATAAAGATTTAGGGACATGCAGACTCAGGGATGCACAATGACTCAAGGGCACATCAAGACTCAGGAATAGGCAAAGATTCAAGGACATGTAAAGAATCAGGGATGCACAGAAAAAAGGGATGCACAAACACTCAAACACAGAGACTTGTTGGATCCCCAGACACCGAGACATAGAGACCTATCGGCCCACAGAGACAGGCAGACACAGACTGCAGAGCCTCTGGATATGCAGAAATTCAAGTACCTTCAAGGACAAGGATGACTAGACACTGAAACACAGTCATGAGGGACACACAGAGACAAGAAATAGAAGCCACAGAATACAGGCAGAGAATCAGGGACACTCAGAGATGGCGATATACAGACACTGAAACAGAGACTAATAGGATGTACAACACAGGGACACATAAAGAAATGAACACAGAAACTCACAGGCTTACAGGAGTTCAAGGACATGCAGATACTGTACCACAATATACAGTGGAAATCACAGACACCAGAGCACAGAGACAGTGGGACATAGAGTCCTTGGGACACTGAAATATGCAGACACTGGAACACAGTTAGACACTTGCTCATATAAATATTAAGATGCACACAGCCATTAGGAAATATGGGCAACCACTAACACGCACACACAGACACCGGTATACACATAAACACCTAAAACACAAGCACACAGATACTAGAATAGATGTCAGAACACACAGGGATGCTGGCACACAGAGTCAATGGGACCAGACACTGCCACGCAGGTCCTGGTACATACAGACACTGGCATACACAGAGGGACACATAGAACCTGAGATTGACATACACACTGGGATACACACACCCTTGAGACACAAGGAACCTGGGGTACGAAGACTGAAGCACGCAAAACCTGAAACTCAGAGACACACAGTAAGTAGCATGCTGATACTGGAACACACAGACGAAAGGATACAGGCATTGGGGCCCACAGACACAAGGGCATATAAAAACACTGTGACACACAGACACTTTGACTCACAAATAGTGGAACAGGCAAACACTGGAATATACATACACTGAGGTTCAGTGGCATTGGGACACACTGAAGCCGGGACACACCCTTGGGACACACGGTTATAGAGGCTTACAGTGGCAGTGGCCATACAACCATGGGACTACACAGAACAGGGCCATACAGACACTGGGTCAAGCAGACATTGTGAAAAAACAAACAGACATTGTGATACACAGACACTGGGCTACAGATACTGAGGTGCATGGAAACACTGAAACTAATAGACACATGTAACATGCAAATGGTCAAGCTACACAAACTGGCACAGATAGAAACTGAGGAACACACATACTGGAACACGTACAGACACCAAGACACACAGACACTACAGCATAGTCATTAGGACATAAACAGATACTGGGGACACCCAGACATTAGAGTAGAGAGAAACTATTGATCTGCAGATACTGGGAGATATACAGACACTGTGACAGTCATGTTGACACAGACACTGAAGCACAGTCAGGGGTAGAGGCAGAAGTTGGGATTTCTAGACATTGAGGTTCACAGACACTAGGATACCTAAACACTGAGATGCACAGATACTTGGGGCATCCAAACACTGGGACACAGCCCCTGAGACACATAGACATTTGGATGTAGAGACACTGAGGAATACAGTCACTGGGACATTCAAGCACAGGGAAACAGGCACACGGACTGAGACAAACGATGACGGTGACATACAGACACTGACATACACACAGACGCTGACCCACACAGACGTTGCAATGAGTAGGTAACGGAACACATAAACACTGGGGTTCTCAGAAACTGGGAGGCACAGGGACACCTGGATGGTTCAGCGGTTCAGTGTCTGCCTTCGGCTCAGGGCGTGATCCCGGGGTCCTGGGATCGAGTTCCGCATCGGGCTCCCTGCAGGGAGCCTGCTTCTCCCTCTGCCTATGTCTCTGCCCCCAGCTCTCTGTCTCTCTCTCTCTGTCTCTGTCTCTCTCTCTTTGCGTGTGTGTCTCTCATGAATGAATAAATAAAATCTTCAAAAAAAGAAAAAAAGAAACTGGGAGGCACAGATACCAGAAAACATATAGACCATAGGATGTACAAACACAGGTTGCAACCACTTAAACCTACAAATTCTGGGACACATAAACACTAGGACATACAGACATTAGGATATAGTACCTGAGGCACACGTAAACACTGAAACTGAGGCATACTACATCATGCTGACACAGAGACATAGTCACTGAAATGTGCAGGCACTAAGATACACTGACTCAAACACACAGAACCTGGAGTACAGACACTAAAGCACACAAAACAGTGAAACACATAAACACACTGCAACATGGCTTACTTTGAAACACACAGTCCCTGGAATGCACAAACACTGGAACATACAGACATTGACACAGACACTGGAACATACAGTCATTGGGACATGCACAGACAGGAGAACACATAGACACTGGAACCTACAGATATGGGGATACAGACCCTGGGACCTACAGACACTCTTTTCACAGATATTGAGCTAGTCAAAAAACACTAGGGCACACAGACAGGGATAAAGACACTGAGGCACACAGAAATACTGAACTGAGATACACGGCCAACATGCTGGCACGTGATACACAGATACTGCGGACACACAGACACTAATGCACTCATTCACAGGCATAAAGAGAAATCGATATATGAAAGAAATTGTGGGACATAGTAAGACACACAGACCTTAAGACACATAAACACTTGGATACACAGAGACTGGGTGAATGAGGGAGCCATTTCCTAAGATGCGAGAACCTAGGAGAAGAAGTAGGAATTGATGGGGAACCTACATTAGTCTAAGGTGTCTGTTGGCCTCCAAAAACATTTATTCATTAATTAATCTCACTTCTTTCTCCAAAAGTCTTGAGATTTCATGCATAGATCTCTGTTAGAATAATTTTGGTTGCAAGTAATAGAAAATCCTACTCAAACTATTTTCATAAAGGGATTTTATTGGCTCCTGTAACTAAAATATTTCAAAAGTATGGTGGGTTTCAGAACCAGTTCCACTGCTCAATGATGTCGCCAAGGTAACATTCAATTTCTCTCTATCACTTCACTGCCTTCCACCGTCGCTCTATCCTAAGCTTGACTCCCCTAATCATAGTGTGACTGCCAGCAGCAACAAACACTGACGGGAAGTCCTGCGTTTCACTGTGTAACTTGAGTACATGCCCACTATCAAATCAGTTACTGTGTCCTGGGATATAGGGTTGTGCTAACGGGCTTAGACCAAACCCGGGCCCACTCTTGGAGGCAACATCTGAGTCAGTCCCAACCAACTACATGGCTGCTGCACATTGTGTGAGAGGCAAAATGAATGCTGGATAGACCAGCAACATGTCACTACATTAGAACAAGTGGTTTAGCTATAATAAGCATGGTAGACCAGGTCAAAGGAATAAGTGTCCAGTAATGATGAAGTAGTAATTATCAGAAGACCCATACTGGAGAAAGCTACTCCAACACAGCCCAAAAGCTCGAGCTTCTTAGCAACCATGGTGCAAAACGACAGCGCAGTGATGATCTCTGAAGGTGATCTCCATGCATGTAGCTGTTTCTTCATAGTAGCAAACGACTACTGCTGTCATAACAGTCACAATTCCCTCTATCTTCTGTGTAAGTTGGGTAGAATGTACAGTTCGGCAATACTACCATTAACAGAGGATAAGACAGAGGCCAGGAGAGTGTGCATGACCTACTTTGCAAGATGAAGCAAGTCAATGGCAGAGCTAGGACTAGAACTCCAAATGTTTCTTAGCTATAAGCAACAGAAATAAACTCTGGCCGATTAAAGTACAAAGAAATTTGTTAATCAGTTATTAGATAGTTCACAGATTCTGTGAGAGCAGGAAAACCAGATGCAGAGACAACATAGCTAGGAATGATACCTAGAATCACACCTCAGAATTTTTCCAGAGGAGATACTGCTCATGATGGCCACTGGAAACTGATGCCATCATTTGCAGTTCCCACCTCACCAACTCTTCCACTGCCTCTGGAAATCAGAGGCAGCCGCTGCAAGCTGCAATCACCCATCAACAAAAGTGGGTTCCATGTAGCCTCTACTTCCTTACGCTTAACTCCAGAGTATAAGTCTAGGATAAGTTGATCTAATGACTGTAGCCTGGTCATGTGCCCAAGCCTTAGCTGCAAAGGAGGCTAGGCAAGTGAGGAGGTGGTTTTTTCAGCTTCTGATGTGGCAGATGAGGTCTGCCTCATAAGCCAGGGGATTACCAAACACAGAAAAGGAGTCAGTAACCAAAAATAGCAGTAAATACTCATTATACCTGGCTTACTGTCACCCTACCCAGGGCTTCTAGAATGGAGCCACTTATTCTGCAATCAGTTGTTCAATAAACATTCCCCAAGTGTGGTAAGCTAGCAACACTAGGAGAAAATGTAGGAGGTGACAGAGACGTGTCCTCCCTGTCCTCCTTCCAGGCTAGTTGGAGTGTTCTGCCCACCCAGGAGTTCTTCGGTAAGTAGCACCAAATACCTGAACAAGGTTTAGGACCAGGAAGGCTTCCAGGGGTGCCTGGGTGGCTCATTTGGTTAAGTATCTGACTCTTGATCTCAGGGTTGTGAGTTCAAGGCCCACATTGGGCTCCATGCTAGGCGTGGAGCCTACTTTAAAAAAAGAAAAAGAAAAGAAAGAAAGAAAGAAAGAAAGAAAGAAAGAAAGAAAGAAAGAAAGAAAGAAAGAAAGAAAAAGACAAGACAAGACTGGGAAGGCCTCCAGAGGAAGTACAACTTGGTCTGGACCTTCAAAAATAGACTTCAAAGTGGGAAAGAAGAGAAAAAAGAGCATTACATCTAGTCTCCACTCTTAATCCCCTTCTTCTTTTTCATCTGGTCCTTACCTGGTCACTGGCTGTCTGAGTATCTATTCACATGCCTAAAAGATGGTTGAACATCACCAATGCCTCTGGATTTCCAGGGCTAGAGCTAAATGCCACTCTGGAACCAGCAGCGAACAGACACATGATCCAAATGGCTGGATGGTAGAGACCAACCGAGGTCTAGCAATGGTCTCCATTGTCACCCAGTAGGGTGGGTGATCACGCACACCATTTCCTTCTTTCCTTTCACATGACCTCAAGTTGGTGATTTTTTCCCTCGAAATCTCAGTAAAATTGACAGAATCAATCATATTTTGCAGGGTATGAGGTTGAGATAAAAATATGTATGTATGTATATATGTAAGTATGTATTTACATGCATATATATACACTTTAAAGTATCCAGCTCAAGGCCTAACACATAAATGGTACTTGATGTTATTATCATTCCTCATAGAAAGTCAGAGGTAAAAGGAACTTCAAAAATTACCCACTCTAACACTCATTTCTCAGAGTAGCTAAGGTCTAAAGGGAAATAAAACATTGCCTGGGATCACACAGGTTAGTGCCAGAGAAAGAATTGTTTTTTTTTGTTTTGTATATTTTTTATTGGAGTTTGATTTGCCAACATGTAGTATAACACCCAGTGCTCATCCCGTCAAGTGCCCCCTCAGTGCCCGTCACCCAGTCACCCCGTCCCCCCCACCCACCTCCCCTTCCACTACCCCTTGTTTGTTTCCCAGAGTTAGGAGTCTCTCATGTTCTGTCACCCTCTCTGATATTTCCCACTCATTTTCTCAGAGAAAGAATTGTAAACCTTTCTTCCCGCAACCTTCTCCAAGAATTTTCTTTTTACCTTGTCTAGCTGAGTCATGTTGATTACTATTCACACTGTGGGGGTAAAGTAAATGGGTCGCCCCTCCAATGGGTGTTGGCCTGTCTTCAAACAGTTGGAGGATTTATTCACCTAAGAATTACAGAAAATTTATCTATTCCAGGTTATTGCTAGATAAGGTAAGAGACTAGAGAGGACTCAGATCTGATCCCTGCCCCTAAGATATTCCAAGACCTGAGAGAAGATGGTTATAAACAGACAACTGCAAACAAACAAACCAAAAAACCAACCAAACAAAAACTAGAGATTTGTGTGTGTGTCAGGTAGTGAAGGGACTAAAGGGTGACTTTAAGCGATATTAGCCTTCCCCCCTATAAAATCCATCAACCAGTCCACATCCATCACAAATAACTTAAATGGCAAGGATGTTCTTTCTGTGGATGACTGCAGCTCTTAATCTTTTGTAAAGTATGACTAAAATAATCCTGAGAGACTTCCAGCTATGGCTGAATGAGAAGATCAGGAAATGCCCCCCTCAAAAAGAAACCATAAAGTAGATAAGTTGATTTTTAAAAATAAAACCAGTTGTATTGGAGCCCAAAGGAGCACAACAATCTAAGAAGTGTTTATACTTGTTTGTGTGTGTGTGTGTGTGTGTGTGTGTGTGTGTATGTATCACAACTCTTTGTTCATCCATCATGGACACTTTCCATGTCTTTACCTATATAAATAATGCTGTTATGAACATGGGGGTGCAGATATTTTCTCAAGTTAATGTTTTTATTACCTTTGGATTTATTCTCAGAAATAAATATCCACGAACTTGTTGGACCATATGGTAGTTGTATTTTTAATTTTTTTGAAAATTGTCTATAATGTTCTCTACAGTGGCTGCACTAATTTACAAACCTACCAACAGTGAACAAGGGTTTTCTCCACATCCATGCCAATTTGTACTATCTCTTGTCTTTTTGATGGTGGCCCTTCTAACAGGTGTGAGGTGGTATCTCATTGTGGTTTCAACTTGCACTTCCCTCATGACTGGTGATTCTAGGCATCTTTTAATGTACCTGTCGGCTTTTCATGTATTTTCTTTGGAGAAATGCCTAATTCAGATACTTTGATCATTTTTTAATTGGGTTATTTGGTATTTTGCTATTGAGTTAGTTGTAGGAGTTCTTCATATGTTTTGGATATTAACCCATCATTAGATATATGGTTTGCAAATGTTTTTCCCACTCTGCAGATTGTCTTTTCACTTTTTTGAAGGCTTCTTTCACTGTGCAGAAGATTTTTGGCTTGATGTATTCTGACTTGTTTATTCTTTGTTTTGTTGCTTCTGCCTTAGGTGTCCTATCCAAAAAAGTCATTACGAAGACCCATGTCAAGGAGATTTGTTCCCGTTTTCTTCTAGAGGCTTCATGGCTTCAGGTCTAACATTTGAGGCTTTAATATATTTTGAGTTGATTTTTGTAAGTGGTGTAAGATATGCGCCCAGTTTCATTCTTTTGCATGTGAATATCCAACTATCCCAGCACCAGTTAGAGACTGTCTTTTCTTCACTGAGTATCCTTGGCTCTCTTGTCAAATATTAGTTAACTGAGTGTGCTTAGGTTTATTTCCGGGCTCTTGATTCTGCTCCATCGGTCTATTTCTCCATTGTCGTACCAGTACCAAGCCGTTTTGATGATGACAGATTTAGAGTATAACTTGAAATCAGGAAGTGTGATACCTGCTGCTTTGTTCTGCTTTCTCAAGATATTTTTTTGGGGGTGGGGTGATGCCACTTGGGGTCTTTTGTGGTTCTACATAAACTTTAGAGGGCCTTCTTCTACTTCTGTAAAAAACTGTCATTGAAATCTTGATAGGGACTGCATCAAATCTATAGATGATTTATGGTAGTATTGACATTTTTAACAACATTAACTTTTCCAATCTATGAACACAAGATACCTTTTTTTACATTTATTTGGGCCTTCTCCAATCACTTTTATCAATTTCTTCTAGTTTTCAGTATGGAGATGTTTCCCCTCCTTAGTTTAATTTATTTCTAAGTATTTCATTGTTTTTGATGTAATTGTCAATGGGAAGAATTCCTTTTTCCTATGATTAGATGCATATTTTATTTAAAATAGGTTTGGAATTGAGAGAATCATGAAAATCATGAATATAAATATTTATTGGCAACGTTATGGTAAGTACATGTATTATACATGCATATATATATATATACATATACATTGTTTTTACTGTCATCATCTCATTTTGCTTTATGTCATCAATGAAGTTGGTCATTGTATGCCTGTTTTTATAGGATACTTGGCAATGTAATGTAAACTGATCTAAGCATATGCAATTAATAACCGATAGAGTCATAAATTTAACCCAGGCGCTTTTGTCTCCAACAACTATGCTTTATATTTTATTTTATTTTATTTCTATTTTATTATTGAGGTATTGACATAGAATGTTATGTTACTTTCAGGTGAACAACATAATGATCTAACAATTAGCTACATTACTCAGTGCTCACTAAGATAAGTATAGTCACCATTAGTCATTCTACAACATTATTATAATATTGTTGGCTATATTTTCTATGCTGCAGCATTTATCTCCATGACTTATTTGTTTTATACCTGGAAGTTTATGCCTCTTAATCCCCTTCCTATGG
The DNA here is from genome assembly GCF_905146905.1 of Nyctereutes procyonoides. Classification (NCBI taxonomy): domain Eukaryota; kingdom Metazoa; phylum Chordata; class Mammalia; order Carnivora; family Canidae; genus Nyctereutes; species Nyctereutes procyonoides. Next base: position 46,161,593 of record NW_026575125.1, read on the forward strand.
TATTTGTCTTTGTCTGACTGGCTTATTTCATTTAGCATTATACTTTCTAGCTCCATCCATGTTGCTGTTAAATGGCAAGAATTCATTCCTTTTTATGGCTGAATAATAGTCTGTTGTATATGTATGATACCACTTCATCTTTGTCCATTCACCTATCAATGGATAGTTAGGCTGCTGCCATAATTTGGTTGTTGTAAATAATTCTGCAATAAACATTAGGGTGCATGTATCCCCTCAACTTAGTGTTTTTGTGTTTTGGAGATAAATACTCAGTAGAGCAATTACTGGATCATAGGTAGTTCTATTTTTAATTTCGTGAGGAACATCCATACTGTCTTTCACAGTAGCAGTGAAACTTTCACCAGTTTGCATTCCCAACAAGAGTGCATGAGGGTTCCTATTTCTATGCATCCTTGCCAACGATTGTTGAGTTTTTGACGTTAGCCATTCTGACAGGTGTGAGGTGGTATCTCATTGTGATTTTACTTTGCATGTCCCTGATGATGAGTGATGTTGAGCATCTTTTCATGTGTCTGTTGGCCATCTGTATGTCTTCTTTGGATAAATGTCTGTTCATGTCTTCTGCCCATTTTTTAACTTGGGTCTTTTTGTGTTGAGTTCTATAAGTTCTTAGATATTTGGATACCTACTCTATTGGATATATCATTTGCAAATCTCTTCTCTCACTCAGTAGGATGCTTTAATTCTGTTGGTTGTTTCCTTTGCTGTGCAGAAACTTTTCACCATGATGTAGTCCTAATAGTTTACTTTTGGTGGTGTTTCCCTGTGGAAACAGGTTGTATAACAAACAGATTGTTCTCTATAGTAAAGAGTCTGTTGGCTGGTTTGCATCTCTCTGTTTTCTACCCTTTGCTCCTTTGTTTTGTTTCTTAAATTAAATGTGAGAGTGAAGTCATACGGTATATCTTTCTCTAACTTAGTTCACACAACACAATACTCTTTAGCTCCATCCGTGTCACTGCAAATGGCAAGATTACATTCTTTTTGAGGGCTGAGTAATATCCCATGTTTTATATATATCCCACTTCCTTATCCATTCACCAGTCAATGAACCCTTGCCTCCTTGCATAATTTGGCTATTGTAGATAACACAGCTATAAACATTGGGGTGCACGTATAGCTATGAATTAATATTTTCGTATTCTTCAGGTACATACCCAGTAGTGCAATCGCTGGATCACAGGGTAGTCCTATTTTTAACCCTTTGAGGAACCTCCATACTGCTTTCCAGAGTGGCTGCACCAGTTTGCATTCCCACCAACAGTGCAAGAGGGTTCCCCTTTCTCTGCATCTTCACCAACACCTGTTGTTTCTTGTGTTGCTGATTTTAGCCATTCTGACAGATGTGAGGTGATATCTCATTGTAGTTTTAATTTGCATTTCCCTGATAATCACTGATATTGAAGATCTTCTCATGTGTCTGTTAGCCATCTGGAGGTCTTCTTTGGAAAAACGTCTATTCACGTTTTCTGTCTCTTTCTTAATTGGATTATTTGGTTTCTGGGTGTTGAGGTTTACAAGTTCTGCACATACTGTGGATACTAACCCTTAACTGGGTGTGTCATTTGCAAATATCTTTTCCCATTCTGTAGGTCGCCTTTAGTTTTGTTGATTGTTTCCTTCACTGGGCAAAAGTTTTTGTTTGATGGAGTCTCAATAGTTTATATTTTACTTTTGTTTCCCTCGCCCCAGGAGACAAATCTAGTCGCTATGGCTAATGTGAGAGGTTACTGCTTGTGTTCTCCTCGAGGATCTTGATGGTTTCCTGTCTCACCTTTAGGTCTTTCATCCATTTTGAATTTATTTTTGTGTATGGTGTAAGAAAGTGGTCCAGTTTCATCCTTTTGCATGTCGCTGTCGTTTTCCCAACACCATTTGTTGAAGAGACTGTCTTTTTTCCCATTGGACGTTCTCTTCTGCTTTGTCAAAGATTGATTGGCCATACAGTTGTGGGAATGGGTTCTCTATTCTGTTGCATCGATCTATGTGTTTGTTTTTGTGCCAGTACCATACTGTCTTGATCCCTGTAGCTTTGTAATATAACCTCTACTCTGGAATTGTAATGCCTCCAGCTCTGCTTTTCTTCTTTAAGGTTTTTGTGGCTATTTGGGGTCTTTTGTGATTCCATACAAATTTTAAGATTCTTTATCGTAACTCTGAAAAATGCTTTCGGTATTTTGATAGGAGTTGCATTAAATGTGTAGTTTGCTTTTGGTAGTGTAGACATTTTAACAATACTGGAAGACATTTGTCTTCCAATCCGTGAGCATGGAATGTCTTCTCATTTCATTTTGTCATTTTCAATTTGTTCATTGATGTTTTATCCTTTTGAGAGCAAAGGTCTTTCATCTCTTTGGTTAGGTTTATTGTCAGATATCTTATTGATTTTGGTGCAATTGTAAATGGTATTTCTTAATTTCTCTTTCTACTCCTTTACTATTATTGTATAGAAATACAACAGGTTTCTGTACATTGACCTTGTGTCCCGCGACTTTACTGAATTTGTTTATCAGTTCTAGCAATTTGTTGGTGGAATCCTTAGTTTTTTATATAGAGTATCATGTCATCAGCAAATAACAAAAGTTTTCCTTCCTCCTTGTTGATTTTGATGTCTTTTATTTGTTTTTGTTGTCTGATTGCTGTGACTGGGACTTCCAGCACTTTGTTAAGTAGAAGTGGTAAGAGTGGACATCTTTGTCTTGTTCCTGGCATAGAGAAAAGCTCTGTTTTTGCCCTTGAGGATGATATTAGCTGTGGGTTTTTCATATATGGCTTTTATTGTGTTGAGTTATGTTCCCTCTACCCTGCTTTGTTGAGGGTATTTTTTCCTAAGGTAGACTTTTTATTATGCACCAAAACAGAGATTAGCAGAAGGATATGGCCACTGTACTCGTAGTGCTAAAAAGGTGTATAAAGAAATAATTCAGAAGTGAGAATGTTGAGCCCTGTATTTTAGTCATAAGTAATGCTCTTTGTTATTCTACTGAGTTGGTTTTGTGTTCATCTGATCTTTGAAAGTCCACTAATGATTTGTAAAATATACATTGTATATTAGTTCTATAGTGTCCAAGGAAAGATCATAATATTATAGTTGGCAACATTATTAACAAGAACCACGGAGGGTTTTTATAATTAATGGATATCCTACATTGTCAAATGCTTTTCCTGCATCTATTGAAATGATTATTTTAAATTTAAATTTAATTAATTAAAATATAATGTATTATTAGTTTCAGAGGCAGAGTTTAGTGAGTCATCAGTTGCATATAATACCCAGTGCTCATTAAATCAAGTGGCCTGCTTAATGCCTATCACCCTATTAGCCCATCCCTCCACCCACCTCCCCTCCAGCAACCCATGATTCTTATCCCTTTTTTCAGTGTGGTGTATCATGTTGATGATCATGTTGCAGATATTGAACCACTCTTGCAGCCCAGGAGTAAATCCCTCCTGATTGTGGTGAGTGACTCTTTCATTATACTGTTGGGTTGGGTTTGGTAGTATTTTACTGAGTATTTTTGCATCTATATTCATCAGGGATACTGGTAGTATTTTACTGAGTATTTTTTTAAAAGATTTTATTTATTTATTCATGAGACACACAAAGAGAGAGAGAGAGAGAGAGAGACAGCCAGAGACACAGGCAGAGGGAGAAGCAGGCTCCACGCAGGGAGCCTGATGTGGGACTCAATCCCGGGTCTCCAGGATCACACCATGGGCTGAAAGCGGCGCTACCGCTGAGCTACCCAGGCTGCCCTTAATTAGTATTTTTGCATCTATATTCATTATACTGTTGGGTTGGGTTGGGTAGCATTTTACTGAGATATTTTGCATCTATATTCATCAGGGATACTGGTGGTCTTTTTTTCAGTGGTGTTTTTATCTGCTTTTGGTATCAGGGTTGTGCTGGGCCTCATAGAATGAATTTGGAAGATTTCCTTCCTCTTGAATTTTTTGGAATAGTTTGAGAAGAATAGGTATTAACTCTTCTTTTCACGTTTGGTAGAAATCCCCTGTGAAGCCACCTGGCCCCGGACTTTTGTTTGTTGGGATTTTTTTGATTGCTGATTCTATTTCTTTGCTGGTTATCAGCCTGCTCAAGTTTTCCATTTCTTTCTGTTCCAGTTTTGGTCATTTATATGCTTCTATGAATGTATCCATTTGTTCCAGGTTGTCCAATTTGTTGGCATAAAGTTTTTCATAATATTCTCTTATAACTGTATTTCCATGATGTCGATTATTATTTCTTCACTCTCATGTGTGACCTTATTCATTTGGGTCCATTCTCTCTTGTTGTTAATAAGTCTGGAGGTTTATGAATTTTATTAATTTTTTCAAAGAACCAGCTCCTGATTTCATTGATCTGCTCTATTGGTTTTTAAGGCCTATATCATCTTTTTCTGCTTTGATCTTTTTTTTTTATTCCCTTCCTTCTGCTGGCTGTAGGCTTCGCTTATTATTTTTCTAGCTCTTTTAGGTGTAAGGTTAGGTTGTTTCATTTTTTTGTATATTTTTTTATTGGAGTTCGATTTGCCAACACATAGTATAACACCCAGTGCTCATCCTGTCAAGTGCCCCCCTCAGTTCCCGTCACCCAGTCACCCCATCCCCCCACCCGCACCCCCTTCCACTACCCCTTGTTCATTCCCCAGAGTTAGGAGTCTTTCATGTTCTGTCACCCTCTCCGATTTTTCCCATTCATTTTCTCTCCTTTCCCCTATAACCCCTTTCACTATTTTGGTTAGGTTGTTTATTTGAGATTTTTCTTGCTTTTTAAGGTAAGCCTGTATTGCTAACTTCTTTCCAAATAGGACCACTTTTGCTTCTTCCCAAAGGTTTTGGACCACTGTGTTTTTACTTTCATCTAATTCATGTATTTTTTTTTTATCTCTTCTTTGATTTCCTGGTTGGCCCGTTCATTGTTTAGTAGCATGTTGTTTTACCTCCATGTATTTGTGGCCTTTCCGTGTTTTTCTTGTGGCTGACTTCTAGTTTTATGGCGTTGTTGTCAGGTGCATGATGTGAAGTCAAAGTTTTTATATTTGCTGAGGCCTGATTTGTAACCTAATATGTGATCTATTTTGTAGAATGTCCCATGTGCACTTGAAAAGAATGTGTATTCTGCTGTTTTAGGATGGAATGTTCAGAACATATCTGTTAAATCCATCTGGTCCAGGGTGTCATTTAAAGCCATTGTTTCCTTGTTGATTTTCTGTCTAGATGATCAGTCCACTGATGAAAGTGGGGTGCTAAAGTTCCCTGCTCTTATTGTCCTATTATTAATGGGTTCCTTTATGTTTGATATTTATTCTTTTATATATTTGTGTACTTGCATATTAAGTGCATAAATATTACCGTTGTTATATATTCTTGTTGGACTGTCATCTTTATTAAGATATAGTTACCATTTTGTCTCTTGTTACAATCTTTATTTTAATGTGGAGTTTGTCTGATACAAGTGTTACTACTCCAACTTTCTTTTGACATCAATTTGGATGGTCAATGTTCCTCCGTTCCCCTTACTTTCAATCTGCGGGTGTCTTTAAGTCCAAAATGAGTCTCTTGTAGACATATAGATGGGTCTTGTTTTTTATACATTCTGACACCCTGTGTCTTTTGTTTGGAGCATTTAGTCCATTTACATTCGGAATAATTACTGATACGTATATATTTTGTGCCTTTTTATTACTGGTTCTTTTGTTGTTTGTGGAGATTTTCTCTCTTCCTTTCTTTGTTACCTTTGGTCTCTTCTTCCCACTCAAAGAGTCCCCTTTAATATTTCTTCCAGGTCTGGTTTGGTGATCATGAACTCCTTTAGATTTTGTTTGTCTGGGAAACTCTTTATCTCTCCTTCGGTTTTTTGTTTGTTTGTTTGCTTGTTTTTGTATATTTTTCATTGGAGTTCGATTTGCCAACATATAGCATAACACCCAGTGCTCATCCCGTCAAGTGCCCCTGTCAGTGCCAGTCACCCAGTCACCCCATCCCCCCCGCCCACCTCCCTTTCCACTACTCTTTGTTCGTTTCCCAGTGTTAGGAGTATTATGCTGAGTGACGTAAGTCAATTGGAGAAAGACAAACATATGGTGTCATTCATTTGGGGAATATAAAGAATAGTGAAAGGGAATAAAGGGGAAAGGAGAGAAAATGAGTGGGAAATATCAGTGAGGGTGACAGAACATGAGAGACTCCTGTCTCTCTATTTTGAATGATAGCCTTGTTGGATAGAGTATTCCTGGCTGCAGATTCTTTCCATTCAGCCTGTTGAATATATCATGCCATTCTTTTCTGGACTGCATGATTTCTGTTGAGAAATCTCCAGCTTGCCTTATTGGCCTTCCCTTATAAGTTAAGGGCCTATCTTTTTATGCTGCCTTTAAGATTTTTTTTTCCTTTTTCACTATATTTTGCAAATTTAACCATAATATGTCTTGGTATTGGCCTGCTTTTGTTGATTTTGATGGGAGTTCTCTGTGCCTTCTGCATCTGGATGTCTGTTTCCTCCCCCCAGATCAGGGAAGTGTTCAGCTATTATTTCTTCAATTAAATTTTCTGCCCCTGTTTCTGTGTTTTCTTCTGGAACACCTATAATACAAATGTTATTGTATTTGATGGAGTCACTGAGTCCCCTAAATGAATTCTCAAGGTACATAAATCTTCTTTCTCTCTTCTGTTCAGCTTCATTATTTTCCATTGTTTTGTCTTCTAGGTCACTGATTCGTTCCTCTGCTTCTTACAGCCTTTTGTTTATTGCATCAAGCCTGTTTCCAATCTTCCTTATTCCATCCTTCATCTCTGATTGATTCTTTTTTTTAACAATTTCATCTCTATGGAAAGGATCTCACTGATGTCTTGTAATATTTTCTCAAGCCCAGTGATTATCCTCATGATTGTTGCCTCCATCAGGGGCAGCCTGGGTGGCTCAGTGGCTTAGCGCCACCTTCAGCCCAGTGCCTGATCCTGGAGGCCGAGGATAGAGGCTGGTGTCGGGTTCTCTGCATGGAGCCTGCTTCTACCTCCGCCTGTGTCTCTGCCTGTGTGTGTGTGTGTGTGTGTGTGTGTGTGTGTGTGTGTCATGAATACATAAATGAAATATTTTTTAAAAATTTTAAAGATAAATACTCCATCAGATGTGTTACTTACATCTTTTTTGCTTAGATTTCTGGCCATGGCCTTACCTTTGTCTTTCATATGGGATCACTTTCTCTATCTTGGCATTTTGTCTAAGTTTGGATCTTCCCTGTGTTGTGAAAGCCAGTTTTATATCTTGTTCTCAAAAGAAATGGCTTTTTAAAGAATAGTCCATGTAGTGCCCTGGGACAAAAAGAAGCAAATCTTTTTGTCCAGTTGAAGTCTCAATAGTTCATTTTTCCTTTTGTTTCCTTTGCCTCTAGAGACCTCTCTATCAAAAAGTTGCTGCTGCCAAGGTCAAATAGGTTGCTTACCCCTATTCTCCTCTAGGATTTTGATGGATTCCTGTCTCTAGTTTAGGTATTTCATCCATTTTGAGTTCTTTGTGTGTGTGGTGTAAGACAGTGTTTCAGTTTCATTCTTATCTATGTGGCTATCCAATTTTCCCAACATGATTTGTTGAAGATACTTCTTTCCCATGTATATTCTTTCCTGATTTGTCAAAGAGTAGCTGACCATATTTTTGAGTATCTATTTCTGTATTTTCTATTCTGTTCCATTGATCTATGCATCTGTTTTTGTGCCAGCACCATAATGCCTTGATGATTACAGTTTTTTAATACTGCTTGAATTCTGGAATTGGGATGCCTCCACCTTTATTTTCTTTTTCAATTTTGCTTTGGCTATTCAGAATCTTTTCTATTTCTATATAAATTTTAGGATTAAGTGTTCCAGATCTGTGAAAAATGTCAACGAATTTTGATAGGGATTGCATTGAATGTGTAGATTACCCTGGATAGGGTAGACATTTTGCAATATTTGTTCTTCCAATCCATGCACATGAAGTGCTTTTCCATTTCTTTGTGTCTTCCTCAATTTCTTTCAGAAGTGTTGTATACTTTTCGGAGCACAGACCATTACCTCATTGGTTAGTTTTATTTGTGGGTGTTGGTTCGATTATAAATGGGATTGATTCAATGATTTCTCTTTCTTCTGCCTCATTGTTAATGTATAGAAATGCAACTGAGTTCCATGCTTTGATTTTATATCCTGTGAGTTTGCTGAATTCCTATATCTGTTCTAGCAGTTTTGGGGTCGAATGTTTTGGGTTTTCCACATAGAGTATCACGTTGTCTATGAAGAGTGGAAGTTTGGCTTCTTGCCGATTTGGATGCCTTTTATTTCTTTTCGTTGTCTAACTGCTGAAGCTAGGACTTCCAGTACTATGTTGAACAACAGTGGTGAGAATGAACATCTCTGTCATATTTTTGACCTTAGGGGCTGAGCTCTCATTTTTTCCCATTGAGGGTTATTCCTGAGTATTTTTCTCATATGGCTTTTATGATATTGAGGTATATTGCTTCTATCCTTACATTGTGGAGAGTTACTATCAAGAAAGCATGCTGCGTTTTGTCAAATGCTTTTTCTACATCCTTGAGGGCATCATATGTTTCTTGTCTTTTCTTTTATTACTGTGGTGTATTAGATTGATTGCTTTGCAGATGTTGAAAGCTTCACCCTTGAAGCCCAGGGATACATAGCATTTGATCATGGTGAATAAATCTTTTAATATATTGTTGGATGGCATTGGGCCATTGGTATCTTGATGAGAAATTTTGAGTCCATTTTCATCAGGGATACTGTTCTGTATTTCTCCTTTTTGGTTGGGGTCTTTTTCTGGTTTTGAGACCAAGGTAATGCTGGCAATATCTACAAATGAGTTTGGAAGTTTTCCTTCCATTTCTATTTTTTGAAACAGCTTCAGAAGAATAAGTATTAATTCTTCTTTAAATGCTCCATAGAATTCTGCTGGGAGGCCATCTGGCAGTGGACTCTTGTTTTTTTGGGAGATTTTGGATTACTTCTTCAATTTCCTTCCTGTTTGTGGGTCTGTTCAGGTTTTCCATTTCTTCCTGGTCCAGTTTTGGTAACTTATATGTTTCTAGGAATGCATCCATTTCTTCCAGACTGTTTAATTTGTTGCCATTTGGTTGCTCATAATGTTCTTTTATAATTGTTTGTATTTCTTTGATATTGGTTGTGATCTCTCCTTTTTCATTCATGATTTTATTTACTTAGATCCTTTCTCTTTTCTTTTTGATAAGTCTGTCTATGAACTTTTCAATCTTATTCATTCTTTCATTGAACCAGCTCTTAGTTTCTTTGATCTCTTCTACTGGTTTTTAAAATTTTTATATAATTGATTTCTTCTCTATCATTTCTCTTCTCCTGCTGTATTTAATGTTTATTTCCTGTTCTTTCTCCAGCTCCTTTAGGTGTAAATTTATATTCTGTATTTGAGAGTTCTGTGTTGCTTGAGAAAGACTCATATTTCTATATAATTCCCTCTTAGGACTGTCTTTGCTGCATCGCCAAGGTTTTGAACTGTTGTGTTTTCATTTCTATTTGCTTCCATGTATTCTTAAAATTCCTCTTTAATTTCTTGGTTGATTCATTTATTCTTAGTAAGATGCTCTTTAGCCTCCATTTATTTTGTGTTTCTTCTAAATTTTTTCTTGGGATTGACTTCAAGTTTCAAAGCAGAAATATGCACAGTATAATCAGAAAATATGTAGTCAGAAAATATGCACAGTATAATCACAATCTTTTTGTACCAGTTGAGACTGAATTGTAACTTAGTATCTGGCCTTTTCTGGATAATGTTTCATATGTACTCAAGAAGAATGTGTATTCTATTTCTTTATGATGAAATGCTCAGGATATATCAGGGGAAGTTCATCAGGTTCAATATGTCATTGAAAGCCCTGGTTTCCTCGTTCATCTGCTTAGATGATTTGTCCATTGTTTGATTGGGATCTTAAAGTGCCTAGTATTATTGTATTATTTTCAATGAGTTTCTTTAAAATTCTTGTTTTATGTATTTGGCTACTCCCAAGTTAGGGGCATATATATTTATAGTTGTTACATTTCTTTGTTGGACATCCCCCTTTATTATGATGTAGTGTCCTTCTTCACCTCTTAATACAGTCTTTGGTTTAAAGTCTAGTTTGTGTGATATAAGGATGGCCACTTCAGCTTCCTTTTGATGTCCATTAGCATGATAAATTGATCTCCATCTGCTGACTTTAATCTGAAGGTGTCTTTGGGGTTAAAATGAGTCTTCTGACACAAAGAGATGGAAAAATATTCCATGCTCATGGATTGGCAGAATTAATATTGTGAAAATGTCAATGTTACCCAGGGCAATTTACACGTATAATGCAATCCCTATCAAAATACCATGGACTTTCTTCAGAGACTTAGAACAAATTATTTTAAGATTTGTGTGGAATCAGAAAAGACCCAAAACAGCCAGGGGAATTTTAAAAAAGAAAACCATATCTGGGGGCATCACAATGCCAGATTTCAGGTTGTACTACAAAGCTGTGGTCATCAAGACAGTGTGGTACTGGCACAAAAACAGACACATAGATCAATGGAACAGAATAGAGAACCCAGAAGTGGACCCTGAACTTTATGGTCAACTAATATTCGACAAAGGAGGAAAGACTATCCACTGGAAGAAAGACAGTCTCTTCAATAAATGGTGCTGGGAAAATTGGACAGCCACATGCAGAAGAATGAAACTAGACCACTCTCTTGCACCATACACAAAGATAAACTCAAAATGGATGAAAGATCTACATGTGAGACAAGATTCCATCAAAATCCTAGAAGAGAACTCAGGCAACACCCTTTTTGAACTTGGCCACAGCAACTTCTTGCAAGATACATCCACGAAAGCAAAAGAAACAAAAGCAAAAATGAACTATTGGGACTTCATCAAGATAAGAAGCTTTTACACAGCAAAGGATACAGTCAACAAAACTCAAAGACAACCTACAGAATGGGAGAAGATATCTGCAAATAACATATCAGATAAAGGGCTAGTTTCCAAGATCTATAAAGAACTTATTCAACTCAACAGCCAAGAAACAAACAATCCAATCATGAAATGGGCAAAAGACATGAAGAGAAATCTCACAGAGGAAGACATAGACATGGCCAACATGCACATGAGAAAATGCTCTGCATCACTTGCCATCAGGGAAATACAGATCAAAACCACAATGAGATACCACCTCACACCAGTGAGAATGGGGAAAATTAACAAGGCAGGAAACAACAAATGTTGGAGAGGATGTGGAGAAAAGGGAACCCTCTTACACTGTTGGTGGGAATGTGAACTGGTGCAGCCACTCTGGAAAACTGTGTGGAGGTTCCTCAAAGAATTAAAAATAGACCTGCCCTACCACCCAGCAATTGCACTGTTAGGGATTTACCCCAAAGATTCAGATGCAATGAAACGCCGGGACACCTGCACCCCGATGTTTCTAGCAGCCATGTCCACAATAGCCAAACTGTGGAGGGAGCCTCGGTGTCCATCGAAGGATGAATGGATAAAGATGTGGTCTATGTATACAATGGAATATTACTCAGCCATTAGAAACGACAAATACCCACCATTTGCTTCAACGTGGATGGAACTGGAGGGTATTATGCTGAGTGAAGTAAGACAATCGGAGAAGGACAAACAATGTATGTTCTCATTCATTTGGGGAATATGAATAATAGTGAAAGGGAATATAAGGGAAGGGAGAAGAAATGTGTGAGAAATATCAGAAAGGGAGACAGAACATAAAGACTTCTAACTCTGGGAAATGAACTAGGGGTGGTGGAGGGGGAGGAGGGCGGGGGGTGGGGGTGAATGGGTGACGGGCACTGAGGGGGACACTTGACGGGATGAGCACTGGGTGTTATTCTGTATGTTGGTAAATTGAACACCAATAAAAATTAATTTAAAAAAATTAAAAATAAAAATAAAATGAGTCTTCTGTACTCAGCATATTGATTTTTTTTTTGTCCATTAGATATCCTATGTCTTTTGATTGGAGCATTTAATCTTTTTAGCTTCAAAGTAATTATTGAAAGACATGAATTATTGCCATTTACAGTCATTGTTTTTGTAGAATATATTTGTTCCTTTCTGGCCTTTATTACTTTTGAGCTCTCTCTTTGTGTAGAGGATCCCCTTTAATAGGTCATGCCAGGCTGGTTTAGTGATCACAAATTCTTTTAGTTTCTGTTTGTCCTCAAAGCTCTATATCTCTCTTTGTCTTCTGAATGATAGCTTTGCTGGATAAAGTATTCTAGGCTGCATATTTTTCTCATCTAGCACCTTGATATACCATACCAGGCCTTTCTAGCCTGCCAGGTGTTTATGATTAGGTCTGCTGCCAGCCTTATGTGTCTACCCTTATGGATTAAGGACCTCCTATCCTGAACTGCATCCAGGATTTTTTCTTTGTCTCCAGGATTTGCAAATTTCACTATTATATGTTGGGGTGTTGACCTATTTTTATTGATTTTGAGGGGGGTTCTCTGTGCATCCTGGACTTGAATGCCTGTTTCTTTCCACATTCTTGTTATGTCTTCAGCTATAATTTATTCAAGTATACCTTTTGCCTCTCTCTCCCTCTCTTGATCTTCTGGGACACCTATTATCTGGATATTAACTTGTTTTGTAGATTCAATGAGTTTTCAAATTCTCCCTTCATTATCCAGTAGTTGTCTAGTTGTCTTCTTTTCAGGTTGCCTATTTTGCATCATTTTATCTCTATATCACTGACTGTCTCTCCTGCCTCATTTATCCTCGTTGTTAGAGCCTCCACTTGGAACTCTATCTCAGTAATAGCATTTTTAATTTTGACCTGATTAGATTTTTATTTTTTTATTTTATTTATTTTATTTTATTTTATTTTATATTTTTTTAAGAAAACGGAAGCCTGCTTTTATTGATGCACACACTGACGGACTTGCCAATGGAAGGGGCGGTGACGTTTACATGACACTGGTGGTTAACGCAACAGAAACATGAGGACAGGAGATGGCTTTGCAGGGACATGATGCCTTCATAAGTTAGGGAAACGGACTGCTAGCTGGCTGCCCTTTCATTTCATGTTCTTCACAAACTCCTCTCCCTTTTTGATGGAGGCCTTCAGCTCGGGGATGGCTTCTGCTATCATCTTCTCTTCAAAAGGGGAGACCTTGCCAATGCCTAGATTCTTCTCGATGCCCTTTTTCCCCAGCAGTAATGGTGTGGAGAAATAGGCACAGTCTGCTTCCTGGGATTTAACAAAGGAACATTCGACAACTCTTTCCTTCCCATTCATTGCATCCACAAGGGAGAAGACAAACCGAGCTCCAGCGTATGCCATGGACAGGGTGGCAGAGCCTGCTCCAGCTTTGGCCTTCACCATCTCCGTGCCGGCCTCCTGAATCCGCCCAGTGATGGCTGTCAGCTGGTCCTGGGGAAGGTCCACCTTGGGAGTGCACTGAGAGATCAGGGGGATGATGGTCTTCCCAGCATGACCGCCAATGACAGGAACATTGACTCGCGCGGGATCCAAACCCTTTATTTCTGCAATGAAAGTGTTGGCCCTGACAATGTCCAGGGTCGTCACCCCGAAGATTTTATTGGGGTCGTAAGCTCCGTGTTTCTTGAAAACCTCCGTTGCAATTGGGATGGTGGAGTTGACCGGATTTGAAAAGACGCAGATCATGGCCTCAGGGCAATGCTGGGCACAGGCAGCAGTCAGGGTGGCCACAATTGAGGCATTGGTGTTGAACAGGTCAACCCGTGTCATGCCTGGTTTTCTTGGGACTCCGGCTGGAATAACCACCACATCGCAGCCTTTGAGGCAATCCGGTAGCTGCTCAGGTCCGAGGTAGCCTTTCACGGTTGCTCTGGTCTCGATGTGGCTCAGATCTGCGGCCACTCCGGGTGTATGAGCAATATCGTAGAGGGTCAGGCGGCTCACTAAGGGGCTGTTCTTGAGAAGCAGCGCAAGTGGCTGCCCAATTCCTCCGGAAGCCCCAAGCACAGCTACTTTAGCATTGTTCTGGGCCGAGGTGCTAAAGCTGCGGCGGAGAGCAGCGCCGGCAGGGCGGGCGAGGGCAGAGAGCATGGTTGGTTAGAGCGGGCAGGGAGCCGAAGAGCAGGCGCAGGAGCCGGCGGCTGGCAGGTGACACCAACGACCTCCCCCTGATTAGATTTTTAGTTCTTTTATTTCTACAGTAGGGGATTCTCAAGTGTCTTCTATGTTTTTTTTCATGCCCAGCTACTATCGTTATAATGATTGTTTGCAACTTTAGTTCAGACATCTTACTTATATCTATATTATTTAATCCATGGCAGTGAGTACTACATCTGTTCTTACTTTGGTGGTGAATTTCTCCATCTCATCTTTTTCCCCAGAAATTAATACAATAAAAGAGAGAAAAAACAAAACAAAACAACAGAGACAACGCAAGATAAACCAGAAAAAATAACAAAACAAAGTAAGAATAAAAATAAAGCAAGAAACAAAACAACAAAACAAAAAAGTAGATCCTGGTGTATTTTGGTTTGTTAAAAGAAACTAGGTGCCAAAACGGGAAAGAAAGAAAAAAATTTACACACACACAAATAAATAAAACACAATGAAAGGAAACAAAAAATGAGATGCCTGGGTGGCTGAGCAGTTGGGCTCCTGCCTTCATCTCAGGTCGTGATCCTGGGATCTGGGATTGAGTCCCACATCAGGCTCCCTGCGAGGAGCCTGCTTCTCCCTCTGCCTGTGTCTTTGTCTCTCTCTCTCAGTCTGTGTCACTCATTAATTAATAAATAAATAAATAAACAAATCCTTTTTTTTCTTAAAGGAAGGAAACACAAAATAAAATGCATGTATATATAACATAAAGAGATTAGGCGGGGCAAGATGGCAGAAGAGTAGGATCCCCAAGTCACCTGTCCCCACCAGCTTACCTAGATAACTTTCAAATCATCCTGAAAACCTATGAATTCGGCCTGAGATTTAAAGAGAGAACAGCTGGAATGCTACAGTGAGAAGAGTTCGCACTTCTATCAAGGTAGGAAGACAGAGAAAAATAAAAATAAAAAAGCATCCAAGGGGGAGGCGCCGACACAAGGAACCCAAAGGCCAGGCGGATAGAGCTCCCGGGACAGGAAAACCCAGTCCCAGAGAAGCAGGAACTTTACCAACCTTCCCAGAGGGAAAGGTGTTCGCAGGAAACCCGGGCAGGATCCTAGGAAGGGCAGTGGAGCACCCAGGTCCCCGGGTCACTAACAGAGGAATTGCGCCCAGGGGAGAGCGCACCACAAACCACTGGCCGCGCTTCCTAAGGGGCTGGAGCTCACACCTGGTAGGGCCTCAGGAGCAGCTCAGGCAGTGGCTAGGGAGGCGACTCCAGGCGGAGGGGGCTGCGCAGTCCGGGAGCATGATTTCCGTGGCGCAGGCCCCGGAGCACAAGGTGCCAGGGGACACAGCCCAGGATCCGGTGCTCCCCATGGGACAGGCAGAGTCCGAGAGGACACAGGACAGCGAGGACGCTCCTGCTGCCAGGCGGCCCTGAGCTATGCAGATCAGCGCTCCCCCTCCCCTGGAGCATCCAGGCCCCTGTGGACTGGGAGACTGCCGTAGTTACTGCTGGAGCTGACTCCAGGACTGGAGAGCTGGCCACCGCCACTGTTGTTCTTCCTGGTGTCACCTTGTGCCTAAGACTGAGCGGAGCTGCCAGGGACCAGGGGCCTCACAGGATAAATAGCTCCCACTGAACCGTGCACCTGGCAGGGCGCAGCGCAGCTCCCCCAAGTGCACACACCTGAGCATCAGCACAGCAGGCCCTTCCCCCAGAAGACGAGCTGGAAGGACAGGGGAGGAGCAAGTTCTTAACCAAGCAGTGCTGGAAAGCTCCAGGGGAGGCGAGGGACTTACAGTATGTAGAATTAGGGGATACCCGCCTTGTTTTTTGTTTTCTGTTCGTTCTGCTCCCCACTTTTTTCCTTCCCTTTTGCCTTCCTTTTTCCAGTACAAGTTGTTTTTAGCCACTCTGCCTGAGCAAAATGACTAGAAGGAAGAACTCACCACAAAAGAAAGAATCAGAAAGAGTACTCTCTCCCACAGAATTACAGAATTTGGATTACAATGCGATGTCAGAAAGCCAATTCAGTAGCACAATTATAAAGCTAGTGGTGGCACCGGAAAAAAAGCATAAAGCAATCAGGAGACTTTATGACTGCAGAATTAAGATTTAATCAGGCTGATATTAAAAATCAATTAAGTGAGATGCAATCGAAACTGGAGGTCCTAACGACGAGGGTTCATGAGGCAGAAGAAAGAGTGAGTGTCATAGAAGACAAGATGATGGCAAGGAAGGAAGCTGAGGAAAAAAGAGAAAAACAATTAAAAGATCATGAGGAAAGGTAAAGGGAAATAAATGACAGCCTCAGAAGGAAAAATCTACGTTTAATTGGGGTTCCAGAGGGCGCCGAAACGGACAGAGGACCAGAAAGTGTATTTGAAAAAAATCATACCTGAGAACTTCCCTCACTTGGGAAGGGAAACAGGCATTCAGATCCAGGAAATAGAGAGAACCCCTCCTAAAATCAATAAAAACCGTTCAACACCCTGACATTTAATAGTAAAATATACAAATTCCAAAGATAGAAGATCCTTAAAGCAGCAAGAGATAAGAGAACCCTAAACTTTATGGGGAGAAGTATTAGGTTAACAGCAGAACTTTCCACAGAGACCTAGCAGGCCAGACAGGGCTGGCAGGATATATTCAGGGTCCTAAATGAGAAGAACCTGCAGCCAAGGATACTTTATCCAGCAAGGCTCCATTCAGAATAGAAGGAGAGATAAAGAGCTTCCAACATAGGCAGAAACTGAAAGAATATGTGACCACCAAACCATCTCTGAAAGAATTTTTCTTTCTGCAAAAAAATATTAAGGGTGACTCTGTAAAACAAAGAGGAAGTCCAAGGAAACAATCCTCAAAAACAGGGACTGAATAGGTATCATGATGACACTAATTTCCTATCTTTCAATAGTAACTGAACGTGAATGGGCTTAATGATCCCATCAAAAGGCGCAGAGTTTCAGACTGGATAAAAAAGCAATACCGATCGATTTGCTGTCTACCAGAGACTCGTTGTAGACATAAGGACACCTACAGCCTGAAAAAGAAAGATTGGAGAACCATGAACCATTCAAAAAGTCCTCAAAAGAAAGCAGGGGTAGCCATCCTCATGTCTGATAAAGTTTATCTGATAAAACTTAAAGGTTAAGACTGTAGTAAGAGATGAAGAGGGACACTATATCATACTTAAGGATCTATCCAACAAGAGGGCCTAAATCATGAATATTTATTTCCCTAATGTGGGAGCTGCCAAGTATATCAATCAATTACTAACCAAAGTTAAGACATACTTAGATGATAATACACTTATACTTGGTGACTTCAATCTAGTGCTTTCTACACTCGACAGGTCTTCTAAACACGACATCTCCAAAGAAAACAAGAGCTTTAAATGATACACTGCACCGGATGGATTTCACAGATATCTACATAACTTTACATCCAAACTCAACTGAATACACATTCTTCTCAAGGGCACATGGAACTTTCTCCAGAATAGACCACCTACTGGGTCACAAATCAGGTCTGAACCGATACCAAAAGATTGGGATCGTCCCCTGCGTATTCTCAGACCATAGCGCCTTGAAATTAGAACTAAATCACAACAAGAAGTTTGGAAGGACGTCAAACACGTGGAGGTTAAGGACCATCCTGCTAAAAGATGAAAGGGTCAACCAGGAAATTAGATAATTAAAAAGATTCATGGAAACTAATGAGAATGAAGATACAACTGTTCAAAATCTATGGGATACAGCAAAAGCAGTCCTGAGGGTAAATACATTGCAATACAGGCATCCATCCAAAACCTGGAAAGAACTCAAATACAAAAGCTAACTTTGCACCTAAAGGACCTGGAGAAAGAACACCAAATAGATCCTACACCCAGCAGAAGAAGAGAATTAATAAAGATTCGAGCAGAACTCAATGAAATAGAGACCAGAAGAACTGTGGAACAGATCAACAAAACCAGGAGTTGGTTCTTTGAAAGAATTAATAGATAGATAAACCATTAGCCAGCCTTATTAAAAAGAAGAGAGAGAAGACTCAAATTAATAAAATCATGAATGAGAAAGGAGAGATCACTACCAACACCAAGGAAATACAAACAATTTAAAAAACATTATGAACAGCTATACACCAATAAATTAGACAATCAAGAAGAAATGGACACATTTCTGGAAAGCCACAAACTACCAAAACTGGAACAGGAAGAAATAGAAAACCTGAACAGGCCAATAACCAGGGAGGAAATTGAAGCAGTCATCAAAAACCTCCCAAGACACAAAAGTCCAGGGTCAGATGGCTTCCCAGGGGAATCCTATCAAACGTTTAAAGAAGAAAGCATACCTAGTCTACTAAAGCTGTTTGGAAAGATAGAAAGAGATGGAGTACTTCCAAATTCGTTCTATGAGGCCAGCATCACCTTAATTCCAAAACCAGACAAAGACCCCACCAAAAAGGAGAATTACAGACCAATATCCCTGATGAACATGGATGCAAAAATTCTCAACAAGATACTAGCCAATAGGATCCAACAGTACATTTTTTATAATAAATTTATTTTTTATTGGTGTTCAATTTGCCAACATACAGAATAACACCCAGTGCTCATCCCGTCAAGTGCCCCCCTTAGTGCCCATCACCCATGCACCCCCACCCCCGCCCTCCTCCCCTTCCACCACCCCTAGTTCATTTCCCAGAGTTAGGAGTCTTTATGTTCTGTCTCCCTTTCTGATATTTCCCACACATTTCTTCTCCCTTCCCTTATATTCCCTTTCACTATTCTTTATATTCACCAAATGAAAGAGAACACATAATGTTTGTCCTTCTCTGATTGACTCATTTCACACAGCATAATACCCTCCAGTTCCATCCACATCGAAGAAAATGGAGGGTATTTGTCGTTTCTAATGGCTGAGTAATATTCCATTGTATACATAAACCACATCTTCTTTATCCATTCATCTTTCTATGGACACCGAGGCTCCTTCCACAGTTTGGCTATTGTGGACATTGCTGCTAGAAACATAGGGGAGCAGGTGTCCCGGCATTTCACTGCGTCTGAAACTTTGGGGTAAATCCCCAACAGTGCAATTGCTGGGTCGTAGGGCAGGTCTATTCTTAACTCTTTGAGGAACCTCCCCACAGTTTTCCAGAGTGGCTGCACCAGTTCACATTCCCACCAACAGTGTAAGAGGGTTCCCTTTTCTCCACATCCTCTCCAACATTTGTTGTTTCCTGCCTTGTTAATTTTCCCCATTCTCACTGGTGTGAGGTGGTATCTCATTGTGGTTTTGATCTGTATTTCCCTGATGGCAAGTGATGCAGAGCATTTTCTCATGTGCATGTTGGCCATGTCTATGTCTTCCTCTGTGAGATTTCTCTTCATGTCTTTTGCCCATTTCATGATTGGATTGTTTGTTTCTTTGCTGTTGAGTTGAATAAGTTCTTTATAGATCTTGGAAACTAACCCTTTATCTGATAGGTAATTTGCAAATACCTTCTCCCATTCTGTAGGTTGTCTTTGAGTTTTGTTGACTGTATCCTTTGCTGTGTAAAAGCTTCTTATCTTGATGAAGTCCCAATAGTTCATTTTTGCTTTTGTTTCTTTTGCCTTCGTGGATGTATCTTGCAAGAAGTTACAGTGGCTGAATTCAAAAAGGGTGTTGCCTCTGATCTCCTCTAGGATTTTTATGGAATCTTGTCTCACATTTAGATCTTTCATCCATTTTGAGTTTATCTTTGTGTATGGTGCAAGAGAGTGGTCTAGTTTCATTCTTCTGCATGTGGATGTCCAATTTTCCCTGCACCATTTATTGAAGCGGGATACAGGGAACATTCCTCAACATCTTAAAAGCCATCTACAAAAAGCCCACAGGAAATATAATTTTCAATGGGGAAGCACTGGGAGCCTTTCCCCTAAGATCAGGAACAAGACAGGGATGTCCACTCTCACCACTGCTATTCAACATAGTACTGGAAGTCCTAGCCTCAGCAGTCAGGAAACAAAAAGACATTAAAGGCATTCGAATTGGCAAAGAAGAAGTCAAACTCTCCCTCTTCAGTGATGTGATGATACTCTTCATCGAAAACCCAAAAGCCTCCACCCCAAGATATCTAGAACTCATACAACAATTTGGCAGTGTGGCAGGATACAAAATCAATGCCCAGAAGTCAGTGACATTTCTATACACTAACATTGAGACCGAAGAAAGAGAAATGAAGGAGTCAATCCCATTTACAATTGCACCCAAATGCATAAGATACCTAGGAATAAACCTAACCAAAGACGTAAAGGATCTATATGCTAAAAACTATAGAACACTTCTGAAAGAAATTGAGGAAGACACAAAGAGATGGAAAAATATTCCATGCTCATGGATTGGCAGAATTAATATTGTGAAAATGTCAATGTTACCCAGGGAATTTACACGTTTAATGCAGTCCCTATCAAAATACCATGGGCTTTCCTCAGAGAGTTAGAACAAATTATTTTAAGATTTGTGTGGAATCATAAAAGACCCCGAATAGCCAGGGGAATTTTAAAAAAGAAAAGCATAGCTGGGGGCATCACAATGCCAGATTTCAGGTTGTACTACAAAACTGTGGTCATCAAGACAGTGTGGTACTGGCACAAAAGCAGACACATAAATCAATGGAACAGAATAGAGAACCCAGAAATGGGCCCTCAACTCTATGGCCAACTAATATTTGAGTAAGCGAGAAGGAATACACACTGGAGGAAAGACAGTCTCTTCAATAAACTGTGCTGGGAAAATTGGACATCCACATGCAGAAGAATGAAACTAGACCATTCTCTAACACCATACACAAAGATAAACTCAAAATGGATGAAAGATCTAAATGTGAGACAAGATTCCTTCAAAATCCTTATAGGAGAACACATGCAACAACCTTTTTGAACTTGGTCACAGTAACTTCTTGCAAGATGCATCTATATTAAGGCAAAGGAAACAGAAGTTAAAATATACTATTGAGACTTAATAGGATAAGAAACTTCTGCACACAAAAGAATCCATTAACAAAACTAAAAGACAACCTACAGAATGGGAGAAGACATTTGCAAATGACATATCAGTTAAACGGCTAGTATCCAAGGTCTATAAAGAACTTATTAAACTCAACACCCAAGCATCAAACAATCCAGTCCTGAAATGGGCAAAGGACATGAACAGAAATTTCAGTCAAGGAGACATACACATGGCCAAGAAGCACATGAGAAAATGCTCCGCATTACTTGCCATCAGGGAAATACAAATCAAAACCACTATGAGATACAACTTCACACTAGTGAGAATGGCAAAAATTTACAAGACTGGAAACAACAAATGTTGGAGAGGATGTGGTGAAAAGGTAACCCTCTTGCACTGTTTGTGGTAATGTGAAGTGTTACAGCCACTATGGAAAACAGTGTCAAGTTTCCTCAAAGAGTTAAAAATAGAGCACCCTATGACCTAGCAACTGCAATACTGGGTGTTTACCAAAAACATTCAGATGCAGTGAAACTCTGGGACACTGTTCCCCAATGTTAATGGCAGCAATGTCCATAATAGCCAAACTGTGGAAGGAGCCACGATGTTCTTTGACAGATGAATGGATAAAGAAAATTTTATATATACAATATCTATCTATCTATCTATCTATCTATCATCTATCTATCTATCAGCCATTAGAAAATATGAATACCCACCTTTTGCTTCAACGTGGATGGAACTGGAGGGTATTAACTGAGTGAATTAAGTCAATCAGAGAAGGACAATGATCATATCATTTCACTCATACAAAGAGCCTAAGAAATAGCGAAAAGGATTATAGGGGGAAAGGGGAGAATCGAGCAGGAAAAATTGGAGAGGGTGACAAACATGAGAGACTCCTAACTCTGGGAAACTAACAAAGGGCAGTGGAAGGGTGGGGGGATTGGGTAACTGGGTGTCGTGCACTTAGGAGGGCACTTGATGGGAGGAGCACTGGGTGTGATAGTATATGTTTGCAAATCGAATTTCAATTTAAAAAATAAATAAAATAGAATATATAGAAAAGAAGACAGGCAGTAACTACTTTGACATTGGCCATGGCGACTCCTTACTAGATATATCTCCAGAGGTGAGGGGAAACAAAAGCAAAAATAAACTATTGGGACTACATCGAAATAAGTGGCTTCTGCATAGTGAAGGAAACAATCAACAAAACTAAAAGGCATCCTACAGAATGGGAGAAGATATTTGCAAATGACATCCAATAAAGGGTTAGTATCCAAAACATACAAGGAATGTATCTTTCAGCATTCTGAAAACACATCACATAATCAAATTTTAAAAGTGAGCAGAAAACAGAAATAGACATTTCTCCAAAGATGACATATAGATGGCCAACAGACTAAAAAGATGCATATCATCCCATATCATCAATAAATGAAAATCAAAATACAATGAGATATCACATCACATCTGTTAGAAAGGCTAAAACCTACAACAAAAGAAACAACAGGTGTTGGTGAGGATGTGGAGAAAAAGGAACACTAGTGCTGGTAGGGGTACAAACTGGTGCAGCCACTCTGGAAAATAGAATAGAGGTTCTTCAAAGAGTTAAACATAGAATTACCTTATGATCCTGCAATTATACTAATGAGCATTTACCCAAAAAACCACAAAAGCTCTAATTCAAAGGGATACATGCATCCTTATATATATAGCAGCATTAGTACCAATAGGGAAGATATGGAAGCAGCCTAAGTATCAATGGATTGATGAAAGGAAAAAGATGTGGTAGACACATACAATAGAATATGATTCAGCCATAAAAAATGAAATGTCATTTGCAATGACATGGATGGATCTAGAGAATATAATGTTAACCAAAATAAGTCAGAGAAACACAAACCATATGTTTTCAGTCACGTGTGGTATTCAAGAAACAAAAAAAAAGGAGAAAAAAGAGGGGGGAGAGAGAGAAAGAGGGAGAGAGAGAGAAATCAAGACACAGACTCTTAATGATAGAGAACAAACTTATGATTACCTTAGGGTAGAATGGTGGGGGGATGGGTTATTTTTTCTTAGTGTAGATTTTTTTTTAATTGAGTTCAATTTACCAACATATAGCCTAACACCCAGTGATCATCCTATCAAGTGCCCCCCTCAGGACCTGTCAATGAGTCACCCCCACCCCCCGCCCACCTCCCTTTCCACTACCCCTTGTTCGTTTCCCAGAATTAAGAGTCTCTCATGTTCTGTCTCCCTGTCTGATATTTCACGCTCATTTTTTCTCCTTTCCCATTCATTCCCTTTCACTATTTTTTATATTCCCCAAATGAATGAGACCATATAATGTTTGTCCTTCTCCAATTGGCTATTATTTCACTCAGCATAATACCCTCCAGTTCCATCCACGTCGAAGAAAATGTTGGGTATTTGTCGTTTCTAATGGCTGAGTAATATTCCATTGTATACATAAACTACATCTTCTTTATCCATTCATCTTTCGATGGACACCGAGGCTCCTTCCACAGTTTGGCTACTGGGGACATTGCTGCTAGAAACATCGGGGTGCAGGTGTCTCGGCGTTTCATTGCATCTGAATCTTTGGGGTAAATCCCCAACAGTGCAATTGCTGGGTCGTAGGGCAGGTCTATTCTTAACTCTTTGAGGAACCTCCACACAGTTTTCCAGAGTGGCTGCACCAGTTCACATTCCCACCAACAGTGCAAGAGGGTTCCCCGTTCTACACATCCTCTCCAATATTTGTTGTTTCCTGTCTTGTTCATTTTCCCCATTCTCACTGGTGTGAGGTGGTATCTCATTGTGGTTTTGATTTGTATTTCCCTGATGGCAAGAGATGCTGACCATTTTCTCATGTGCCTGTTGGCCATGTCTATGTCTTCCTCTGTGAGATTTCTGTTCATGTCTTTTGCCCATTTCATGATTGGATTGTTCGTTTCTTTGCTGTTGAGTTGAATAAGTTCTTTATAGATCTTGGAAACTAACCCTTTATCTGATATGTCATTTGCAAATATCTTCTCCCATTCTGTAGGTTGTCTTGTAGTTTTGTTGACTGTTTCTTTTGCTGTGCAAAAGCTTCTTATCCTGATGGAAGTCCCAATAGTTCATTTTTGCTTTTGTTTCTCTTGCCTTCATGGATGTATCTTGCAAGAAGTTACTGTGGCCAAGTTAAAAAAGGGTGTTGCCTGTGTTCTCCTCCAGGATTTTTATGGAATCTTGTCTCACATTTAGATCTTTCATCCATTTTGAGTTTATCTTTGTGTATGGTGTAAGAGAATCGTCCAGTTTTATTCTTCTGCAGGTGGATGTCCAATTTTCCCAGCACCATTTATTGAAGAGACTGTCTTTCTTCCAGTGGATAGTCTTTCCTCCTTTGTCAAATATTAGTTGACCATAAAATTGAGGGTCCACTTCTGGATTATCTATTCTGTTCCATTGATTTGTGTGTCTGTTTTTGTGCCAGTACCACATTGTCTCGATGACCACAACTTTGTAATACAACTGATATCTGGTATTGTGGGGATCCCTGGGTGGCTCAGTGGTTTGGCGCCTGCCTTTGGCCCAGGGCGCGATCCTGGAGACCCGGGATCGAGTCCGCATTGGGGTCCCGGCATGGAGCCTGCTTCTCCCTCTGACTGTGTCTCTGCCTCTCTCTCTCTCTCTCTGTGACTATAATGAATAAATAAATACAATCTTTCAAAAAAATAATAAGGGCAGCGCTGGTGGCTCAGCGGTTTAGCGCCGCCTTCAGTCCAGGGCCTGATCCTGGAGACGGGGGATCGTGTCCCACGTCAGGCTCCCTGCATGGAGCATGCTTCTCCCTCTGCCTGTGTCTCTGGTTCTCTCTCTCTCTCTCTCTCTCTCTCTCTCTCTCTCTCTGCTGTGTGTGTCTCTCATGAATAAATAAAATAGAATCTTAAAAAAAAGAAATCTGGCATTGTGATGCCCCAAGGTATGGTTTTCTTTTTTAATATTCCTCACGCTATTCTGGGTCCTTTCTGATTCCACACAAATTTTAAGATGATTTGTTCCAACTATCTGAAGAAAGTCCATGGTATTTTGATAGGAATTCATTGAAGTGTGTAAATTTCCCTGGGTAGCATGGACATTTTCGCAATATTAAGTCTTCCAATCCATAGGCTGTGTCTTTGTGTCTCTTTGTGTCTTCCCCAATTTCTTTCAGAAGTGTTGTGTAGTTTTTAGGGTATAGATCCTTTACCTCTTTGGTTAGGTTTATTCCTAGGTATCTTATGCTTTTGGGTGCAATTGTAAATGGGATTGACTCCTTCATTTCTCTTTCTTCAGTCTCATTGTTAGTGTATAGAAATGCCACTGACATTGATTTTGTATCCTGCCACACTACCAAATTGCTATATGAATTCTAGAAACCTTGGGGTGGAGTCTTCTGAGTTTTCAATGTACAGTATCATGTCATCTGCGAAAAGGGAGAGTTTGACTTCTTCCTTGCCAATTTGAATGCCTTTTATTTCATTTTGTTGCCTGATTGCTGAGGATAGGACTTCTAGTACTATGTTGAATAGCAGTGGTGAGAGTGGACATCCCTGTCTTGTTCCTGATCTTAGGGGAAAGGCTCCCAGTGTTTCCCCATTTACAATGATATTTGTTGTGGGCTTTTTGTAGATGGCTTTTAAGAAGCTGAGGAAGGTCCCCTCTATCCCTACACTCTAAAGAGTTTTGATCAGGAATGGATGCTGTATTTTGTCAAATGCTTTCTCTGCATCTATTGAAAGGATCATATGGTTCTTGTTTTTTCTCTTGCTGATATGATGAATCATATTGATTGTTTTACGAGTCTTGAACCAGCCTTGTGTCCCAGGGATAAATCCTACTTGGTCATGGTGAATAATCTTTTAATGTATTGTTAAATCGAATTGGCTACTATCTTGTTGAGAGTTTTTGCATCCATGTTCATCAGGGATATTGTTCTATAATTCTCCTTTTTGCTGGGGTCTTGTCTGGTTTTGGAATTAAGGTGATGCTGGCCTCATAGAACAAGTTTCGAAGTACTCCATCTCTTTCTATCTTTCCGAACAGCTTTGGTAGAATAGGTATGGTTTCCTCTTTAAACATTTGATAGAATTCCCCCTGGGAAGCCATGTGGCCCTGAACTTTTGTGTGTTGGGCGGTTTTTTTTTTTAATTTTTATTTATTTATGATAGTCACAGAGAGAGAGAGAGAGAGGCAGAGACACAGGCAGAGGGAGAAGCAGGCTCCATGCACTGGGAGCCCGATGTGGGATTCGATCCCGGGTCTCCAGGATCGCGCCCTGGGCCAAAGGCAGGCGCCAAACCGCTGCGCCGCCCAGGGATCCCATGTTGGGCGGTTTTTGATGACTGCTTCAATTTCCTCCCTGGTTATTGGCCTTTCAGGTTTTCTATTTCTTCCAGTTCCAGTTTTGGTAGTTTGTGGTTTTCCAGAAATGCATCCATTTTTTTTCTAGATTGCCTAATTTTGGCATATAGCTGCTCATAATAAGTTTTTAAAATCGTTTGTATTTCCTTGGTGTTGTTGGTGATCTATCCTTTCTCATTTACGATTTTATTAATTAGAGTTTCTTCTCTCTTCTTTTTAATAAGGCTGGCTAATGGTTTGTCTATCTTATTAATTCTTTCAAAAACCAACTCCTGGTTTTGTTGATCTGTTCCACAGTTCTTCTGGTCTCAATTTCATTTTATTCTGCTCGAATATATTAACTCTCTTCCTCTGCTGGGTGTAGGATCTATTTGCTGTTTTTTTTTCTACAGCACCTTTAGGTGCAAGGTTAGCTTTTGTATTTGAGTTGTTTCTAGTTTTTGGATGGATGCTTGTATTGCGATGTATTTCCACCTCAGGACTGCTTTTGTTGCATCCCAAAGATTTTGAACAGTTGTATCTTCATTCTCATTAGTTTCCATGAATCTTTTTAATTCTTCCTTAATTTCCTGGTTGACTCTTTCATCTTTTTGCACGATGGTTCTTATCCTCCATGTGTTTGATATCCTTCCAAAATTCTTCTTGTGTTTTAGTTCTAATTTCAAAGCATTATGGTCTGAAAATATGCAGGGAACGATCCCAATCTTTGGTATTGGTTCAGACTAGATTTGTGACCGAGTATGTGGTCTATTCTGGAGAAAGTTCCATGTGCACTTGAGAAGAATGTGTATTCAGTTGCATTTGCATGTAAAGTTCTGTAGATATCTGTGAAATCCATCTGGTCCAGTGTACCAATTAAAGCTCTTGTTTCTCTGGAGATGTTGTGCTTAGAAGACATGTCAATTGTAGAAAGCACTACATTCAAGTCACCCAATATAAGTGTATTACTATCTAAGTATGTCTTAACTTTGGTTAGTAATTGATTGATATACTTGGCAGCTCCCACATTCGGGGCTTAAATATTCATGGTTGTTAGGTCCTCTTGTTGGATAGATCCTTTCAGTATGATGTAGTATGATATAGTGTCCCTCTTCATCCCTTACTACAGTCTTTGTGATAAACTTTAATTTATCTGATTTAAGGATGGCTACCCCTGCTTTCTTTTGGGGACCATTTGAATGATAAATGGTTCTCCATCCTTTTATTTTCAGGCTGTAGGTGTCCTCATATCTAAAACGAGTCTCTTCTAGACAGCAAATAGATGGGTCTTGCTTTTTTATCCAGTCTGAAACCCTGCGCCTTTTGATGGGGTCATTAAGCCCATTCACGTTCAGAGTTACTATTGAAAGATAAGAATTTAGTGTCATCATGATACCTATTCAGTCCCTGTTTTTGTGGATTGTTCCCTTGGACTTCCTCTATTACAGAATCCCCCTTAATATTTCTTGCAGAGCTGGCTTCATGGTCACATACTCTTTCAGTTTCTGCCTATGTTGGAAGCTCTTTATCTCTCCTTCTATTCTGAATGAGAGCCTTGCTGCATAAAGTATTCTTGGTTGCATGTTCTTCTCATTTAGGGCACTGAATATATTCTGCCAGCCCTTTCTGGCCTGCCAGGTCTCTGTGGAGAGGTCTGCTGTTAATCTAATATTTCTCCCCATAAAAGTTAGAGATTTCTTGTCTCTTTCTGCTCTTAGGATCTTCTCTTTGCCTTTAGAATTTTCAAGTTTCACTATTAAATGTCGAGGTATTGAGCGGTTTTTATTGATTTTGGGGTGGTGGTGGAAATCTCTCTATTTCCTGGATCTGAATGCCTGTTTCCTTTCCCAGGTTAGGAAAGTTCTCAGCTATGATTTGTTCAAGTACATATTCTGGACCTCTGTCCCTTTCGGCACCCTCAGGAACCCCAATTAAACGTAGATTTTTCCTTCTGAGGCTGTCATTTATTTCCCTTAACCTATCCTCATGATCTTTTAATTGTTTTTCTCTTTTTCCTCAGTTTCCCTCCTTGCCATCAACTTGTCTTCTATGTCACTCACTCGTTCTTCCACCTCGTTAACCCTCATGTTAGGACCTCTAGTTTGGATTGCATCTCTTTTAATTGATTTTTAATTTCTGCCTGATTAGATCTAAATTCTGCAGTCATGAGTTCTCTTGAATCCTTTATGATTTTTTCTAGAGCCACCAGTAGCTTTGTAATTGTGCTTCTGAATTGGCTTTTGACATTGAATTGTAATCCAAATTTTGTAACTCTGTGGGAGAGAGGACTGTTTCTGATTCTTTCTTTTGAGGTGATTTTTTCCTTCTAGTCATTTTGCTCAGTGCAGAGTGGGTAAATCAAGTTATACTGGGGAAAGGAGAAAAAGAGAGAAGAGAAAAAAGAAGAAAAAAAAGAAAAGAGAAAAAGGGCGGGGACGCAAATAGAAAACAAACAACAAGGGGGAGTATCCTTTGATTCTGTATACTGTAAATCCTTCGACTTCCCCTGGAACTTTCCAGGGGTGCTTGGTCAATAATTTGCTTTTCCCCTGTCAATCTAGCTGATCTTCTGGGGGGAGGGGCCTGCTGTGCTGATTCTCAGGTGTGAGCACCTGGGGGAGCTGCTCAGCCCCCTGCCTGGTGCATGGCTCAGTGGGAGTTGTTTATCCTGTGAGGCCACTGTGAGGCTCAGTGGGGGTTATTTATCCTGTGAGGCGGCCAGCTCTCCAGTCCTAGAGTCAGCTCCCGCAGTAACTACCACAGCT
This sequence comes from Nyctereutes procyonoides, assembly GCF_905146905.1. Classification (NCBI taxonomy): domain Eukaryota; kingdom Metazoa; phylum Chordata; class Mammalia; order Carnivora; family Canidae; genus Nyctereutes; species Nyctereutes procyonoides. Next base: position 46,190,862 of record NW_026575125.1, read on the forward strand.
CTCAGTCCGCAGGGGCCTGGATGCTCTGAGGGGGGGGCTGCTGATCTGCCAGCTCGGGGCCACCCAGCGGTAGGAGCATCCTTGCTGTTCTGTGTCTTCCCGGCCACTGCCTGTCCCGGGGGGAGATAAGGATCTTGGGCTGTGTCCCCCAGTGCCCTGGGCTCCGGGGATGCACCCCTGGAATCACGCTCCCACAGGAATCGCGATCCCGGGGCACGCAGCCGCCTCCGCTCGGAGCCTCGCCTCTGCCCAAGCCGCCTCCTGAGCTGCTCCCGGCCCCCGGGCATCTGTAGCCCTTTAGGGAGCCCCGCTGCAGTGTGTTGCCATCTCCCCCTGGGCGCAGTTCCTCTGTTAGTGCCCCTGGGAGCCTGAGGGCATCCCCGCCCCTCCAGGGATCCTCTTCAAACTCCCTGCCAGCGCCATTCCTTCCGGGAAGATTGGTGAAGCTCCTGCTTCTCTGGGCCGGGGCTTTCCTGTCCTGGGGGCACTCCCGCGTGGCCTTAGCCCGGCTCCTCGTGGGGCCCCTCCCCCTTGGATGCTTTTTTATTTCTTTATTTTTTTTTCCGTCTTCCTACCTTGATAGAAGCGCAAACTCTTCTCACTGTAGCATTCCAGCTATTCTCTCTTTAAATCTCAGACCGAATTTGTAGGTTTTCAGAATGATTTGAAAGTTATCTAGGTAAGTTTTGGGGGATGGGTGACTTGAGGACCCTACTCTTCCGCCATCTTGCCCCCTCCTGAATGCACCTGTTGTGATGAGCACAGGGTGATGTATGGAAGTGTTGAATCACATATTATATGCCTGAGGCTAACATCACACTGTATGTTAAGTAACTGGAATTAAAATAAAATATTAAAAAATAACTTATTTTAAACTACATTAAAAAAGGAATATAAAAAAAGAATATATTTGAGTTCCTTAAGGACAGGTATCCTATCCTACTTGTGTTTGCCCACATCCAGTGAGCACCTTGACACAGCTGTGTGCTTAATGTATAATTAAGGATTGAGTACAATAAATAAATGTCCAAGGAGAACTATTTGCTGCACTGGGGAGCAGTGATCGATTTCACGAGAGTCTGAGTACTTGCTTAGCACACCAGTAATGGTGGAATGTCGCCCCAATAAAATTTTTCAGATAAGTTGATATTCATTGAAAGCATCAATATAGTCATCAGGGATAAGAAAAAAGAACACATTGGTAGACTTTCTTACCTTTACTGTTTTAATTTTGAATGGCATATGGTGTGGGAGCACCCCATCTCTTCCTGTTTAGAGCCTCTAAATGTCTTAATCTGGTCATACTTGAGAGAGGGAAAGGATTATGACATGGTCCTCAGAACAGTTCCTGGGGAGAGAGACCTCATACACAGGACAACACACTCTAATTAGTGTTGGCAGAGGGACTGCAGGAAGGGATTTGGGAGCTCAGAGAAGCACAGTCCTCTTAGGGTGAATAGAGGAATCTAATAGGAATGGGGGTACAGGGTGGGTGATAGATAAATCAAATGGGGAGCTGGAGAGAGAGCAATTACTGAATAAGAGGTAGTAACCAGAAAAGAGACCACACAAAGAAGAGAACGCTGAAAGTGGAGAGTGAAGGAGGAGGTTGACAGGCAGGGAAGGAGGCCCATCTGGAGGTGGAAAAAGGCAGGACCACTTCTGGCTGGGGAGGGAAAGCCAACAAGCTCAAAACTAAGGAGAGGTTTGGAGAGAGCAGATGCCTTCTGGATTCCAGAGGACAGGTGAGCTACGGTGCCCAGCTTCAGTGAAGACCCTGTGGGATCCTCTGGGCAATGGCTTCAATGTGCTTGACTCCACACACCCTAAGTTGAAGAAAACCTGCTGCATGTTCAGGAGCTAATTGCATTAATGTGATCAGGTTTAGAGGTGCTTGGACCCTGTTAGTACGGGAGATAGAGGGGGCAGAATCCCCTTTGGGACTTATAATGGAGAGATCTGGTCTCTGTTCTGGCAGCAGAAAGGAGGGATGCAGACCCGGTTTGGACTGTGGGAAGATAAAGAAATAGTTGAGGCAGTAAAAGAAAGGAGCAGGACCCAATTTGGGAGGGAGATAAGCTATGGCAGGAATCCGGTAGACTGGTAAAAGGGGACAGGGTCCGCACTGGGTCACAGAAAGTAGGGATCAGGACCCAGAAATGAGCAGCAAAATCCCTTTGAATAGTGAAAGTGACCAGGCTCAGACAGAAGGAAAGAGGAGCTAGGTGCTAGTTTGAAAAGGGAAGGGAAAGAACCTGGTACTATTTGGGAACAAGGAATACACAAAAGCGTAATACCGCTGGGTTTGTGGGTAGGGTATTGTCGCAGAAAGGGCGGGCGCGGTCACTTGCAAACATGAAGTGGGGGAGCAGTTTGGGGAATGGACAGTGCAGGAATGCACAGGAGAGAGGAAGGAACAGGCATCTTAGGGAAAGGGCGGGGCTGAAAAGTACTGCAAAAGGGGGCAGGGTTATTCAACATAGTACTAGAAGTCCTAGCCTCAGCAATCAGACAACAAAAAGAAATAAAAGGCATTCAAATTGGCAAAGAAGAAGTCAAACTATCCCTCTTCGCCGATGACATGATACTCTACATAGAAAACCCAAAAGACTCCACCCCAAGATTGCTAGAACTCATACAGCAAATTGGCAGTGTGGCAAGATACAAAATCAATGCCCAGAAGTCAGTGGCATTTCTATACACTGAGACTGAAGAAAGAGAAATTAAGGAGTCAATCCCATTTACAATTGCACCCAAAAGCATAAGATACCAAGGAATAAACCTAACCAAAGACGTAAAGGATCTATACCCTAAAAACTACAGAACACTTCTGAAAGAAATTGAGGAAGACACAAAGAGATGGAAAAATATTCCATGCTCATGGATTGGCAGAATTAATATTGTCAAAATGTCAATGTTACCCAGGGCAATTTACACATTTAATGCAATCCCTATCAAAATACCATAGACTTTCTTCAGAGAGTTGGAACAAATCCTGTTAAGATTTGTGTGGAATCAGAAAAGACCCCGAATAGCCAGGGGGAATTTTAAAAAAGAAAAGCATAGCTGGGGGCATCACAATGCCAGATTTCAGGTTGTACTACAAAGCTGTGGTCATCAAGACAGTGTGGTACTGGCACAAAAACAGACACATAGATCAATGGAACAGAATAGAGAATCCAGAAGTGGACCCTCAACTTTATGGTCAACTAATATTTGACAAAGGAGGAAAGACTATCCACTGGAATAAAGACAGTCTCTTCAATAAATGGTGCTGGGAAAATTGGACATCCACATGCAGAAGAATGAAACTAGACCACTCTCTTATACCATACACAAAGATAAACTCAAAATGGATGAAAGATCTAAATGTGAGACAAGATTCCATCAAAATCCTAGAGGAGAACACAGGCAACACCCTTTTTGAACTTGGCCACAGTAACTTCTTGCAAGATATATCCATGAAGGCAAAAGAAACAAAAGCAAAAATGAACTATTGGGACTTCCATCAAGATAAGAAGCTTTTGCACAGCAAAAGAAACAGTCAACAAAACTACAAGACAACCTACAGAGTGGGAGAAGATATTTGCAAATGACCTATTAGGTAATGGGTTAGTTTCCAAGATCTATAAAGAACTTATTCAACTCAACAGAAAAGAAACAATCCAATCATGAAATGGGCAAAAGACATGAACAGAAATCTCACAGAGGAAGACATAGATATGGCCAAAACGCACATGAGAAAATGCTCCGCATCATTTGCCATCAGGGAAATACAAATCAAAACCACAATGAGATACCACCTCACACCAGTGAGAATGGGGAAAATGAACAAGGCAGGAAACCACAAATGTTAGAGAGGATGTGGAGAAAGGGGAACCCTCTTGCACTGTTGGTGGGAATGTGAACTGGTAGAGCCACTGTGGAAAACTGTGGAGGTTCCTCAAAGAGTAAAAAATCGATCTGCTCTGTGACCCAGCAGTTGCACTGCTGGGGATTTACCTCAAAGATACAGATGCAATGAAACACTGGGACACTTGCACCCCGATGTTTCTAGCAGCAATGTCCACAATAGCCAAACTGTGGAAGGAGCCTCGGTGTCCATCGAAAGATGAATGGATAAAGAAGATGTGGTTTGGGATCCCTGAGTGGCGCAGCGGTTTAGCGCCTGCCTTTGGCCCAGGGCGCGATCCTGGAGACCCGGGATCGAATCCCACATCGGGCTCCCGGTGCATGGAGCCTGCTTCTCCCTCTGCCTATGTCTCTGCCTCTCTCTCTCTCTCTCTCTCTCTCTCTGTGACTATCATAAATAAATAAAAAATTAAAAAAAAGATATTTATAAAAAAAGATGTGGTTTATGTATACAATGGAATATTACTCAGCCATTAGAATCGACAAATACCCAACATTTTCTTAGACGTGGATGGAACTGGAGGGTATTATGGTGAGTGAAATAAGTCAATCGGAGAAAGACAAACATTATATGGTCTCATTCATTTGGGGAATATAAAAAATAGTAAAAGGGAATAAAGGGGAAAGGAGAAAAATGAGTGGGAAATATCAGAAAGGGAGACAGAACATGAGAGATTCCTAATTCTTGGAAACGATCTAGGGGTGGTGGAAGGGGAGGTGGGCAGGGGGTGGAGGTGACTGGCCGACAGGCACTGAGGGGGGCACTTGATGGGATGAGCACTGGGTGTTATGCTATATGTTGGCAAATTGAACACCAATAAAAAATAAATTTATATAAAAAAATTAAAAGGGGAAAAAAAGAAGGGGGCAGGGAGGCCTATCAGGAAGGGGTGGTGCGTGTCTGTGTGGAAGAGCAGAGATGGGCGGTTTTAGGGAAGGGGCAGTGCAAAGCAGTACTGCAGTGGGAGCCAGCTGGTGTTGGGGGAAGCGCTGGATCGAAATACGTTGCAGTTAGGAAGAGTGGGTCAAGGGCTTGTCCGAGCTGCTCTGCTGCTCTGAGAGCAGAGGCGTCTGTGGGATTGAGATTATCAGCCTTTCCGGACCACCAAAGCTCATTTACTCCAGCTGGCACGCATGCGCACTATTAAGCTGCAGTATGGAGCGTGTCTAAAATGAAGGGGTGGGGTTGTAGAACTGCCTTGTGGTATCACAGAGGCAAAGGAGCTAGGGTTTGGATAGGTGGTCTGGGTTTCTAGGTATGAGAACCCAATAGTTGAAGGGTTTGGGGGCCAAAGCTGGATAAGCTCCCTCTTCCCTCAGGATAAACGAGAGGTCTGGTGAATCTCCCTCTCCTCATTCTCCCCTAACTCAGGCCCCTTCCCCTCAGGCTTAGTTGTTACTCGGCCTTTCAGAAAAATGGATAGGAGAAATGACCGCAATTATAGGATTCTCCCATTCCAAGTGAGGCATCTCTGTATTCTCACCAGGCCATCTGCCCAGTCCTGAGTTCATTTACTGGTCTTGAGCCCCTTACTACTCTGTAGTTGAAGAATTTCCTAGCCTATCCTGTATCAGTCTTTCCCTGCAAGATGAAGGAGGAGAGAAAAACCTGTCTGACTTTATCTTCTGCTCCCTCCCTTTTCCTCTATCCCCCCCTTCAATCACTGCACAGAGGAAGAAGAGGCCTTTGTGGAAAGGGTACACTGTAGGGAGGCCAGATGGTTCAGCAGATCATAATTCTAAGTGTGTAGGGCCTCCTTCTTTCCCCCTGGGAGCCTGGGGCTTCACTTCCCTCCAGATATACAGATTGAGACCACAGAAGAGGACAGTGTCTTGCTGATGCAATACCCTCTTGGCGGCAACCAAGGACTCTCTGGCCATGGACCTACCAGTTGCTGACCCGCCTAAGAAAAGCAAGATCAAGAATGCTCCCATTAAGTCTGTTACAAAGACCTTACGTGCTGCCCATACGGTCTCATCTGCCAATGTGATTGCCACTAACAAGCCTAAAGTAACTTTGCAGTCTTTATTTATTATTATTTTTTAGTTTCTTTTTTTATAAATTTATTTTTTATTGGTGTTCAATTTGCCAACATATAGAATAACACCCAGTGCTCATCCCGTCAGGTGCCCACCTCAGTGCCCGTCACCCAGTCACCCCCACCTCCCGCCCACCTCCCCTTCCACCACCCCTAGTTCGTTTCCCAGAGTTAGGAGTCTCTCATGTTCTGTCTCCCTTTCTGATATTTCCCACTTATTTTCTCTCCTTTCCCCTTTATTCCCTTTCATTATTATTTATATTCCCCAAATGAATGAGACCATATAATGTTTGTCCTCCGATTGACTTATTTCACTCAGCATAATACCCTCCAGTTCCATTCACGTCGAAGCAAATGGTGGGTATCTGTCGTTTCTAATGGCTGAGTAATATTCCATTGTATACATAAACCAATGAAACGCCGGGACACCTGTACCCCGATGTTTATAGCAGCAATGTCCACAATAGCCAAACTGTGGAAGGAGCCTCGGTGTCCATCGAAAGATGAATGGATAAATTTTGCAGTCTTTAAATCTGCCTATCATCCCCCAGATCAACCAGGCTTCAGCTACCAATGAAGCAGCCAATACTCAGGCTTCTGTAGTCACTGCTCAGCCTAAGAAAGCCAGTAAGACAAAGAGAATTACTGCTAAGACAACCCAAAGCTCCCAATCTCCAACTGGTAAGCAGAGTGTCACTATACAGATCAAGCCACTCTTGCAGGCTCTATACCAGACATCCTGCAGGCTATCCAGGTTTCAGTTACCAGTGGGTCAGCCAACTCCCAGGTCTTGACAGCCTCCACTAAGCCTATGGAAGTTTCCAAAGCTAAGAAGGCTGCTGATAAGGCCATAACTAGTACTATTGATATCTCATTGGCTCCAACCACCACCCACTCAGCTACCACCCAAGGCCAACTTACTAATGAGGCAGCCACTACCCATGCCACAGCAGCTGGCAACAGATCTAATAAAACCTCCAAAGTGAAGAAGGCAAGTGTTAAATACTGACACTGAACTCCTAGAGGCCCCAAATACCAAGACAGCTACCAGGCAGACTGAGGCCTCAGCAGCAGCTATCTGGCCCCCAAAATTCAGGGGTAAGAAGGCTGCCAATAGAAGCCCAAATTCTGCCTATGAGGTCTCTCAGGCTCCATCTGCTGCTCAAATGGTCACAAACCAAGCCCTAGCAGCCACCTTTCAGGTCAAGAGAGGGTCCAGGGCTCATATGTCTGCCACTAAAGCACAGACAGCCGAAAGTCAGACTAAAATTGTTGACCAACGGGCCCAGGCCAAGATGGCCACTTTTAAGACCAACATAAGTGCTCTTGAGACTCAGGTTGCTGCTGCTTTCCAGGCCCTGGCAGATGACTCCCTGGCCCAGTTGAGTCTCTACAACCAGGACCCAGGGCAAGAGGAACCAAAAGGTGAGATCTCTGACATCACCATTCTTAACTCTTCACTTCTTTTCCATTCCTATGCTCCTGGTTTGTTCATTTGTTCTATATAAGTGTATTGAGACTTTTTGCTCTGAGCCAATCCCTCTGTTTGGATAGGCTATGAGAGTTGCTGAGAAGAACATGATATAGTTCCTGCTCCCTGACAATCCATGGATTGGTGGGGAAATAATACATCCATACACTTAGCTACAACCTGGATATAATTCAACTTGTATTTACATAGTAGTTACCACGTGCTATGTTTTCTCTTGGGTAGTCATACAGGTGTGTCTTTATTTTTTGAAAGTAACTCCTACTATCTAGGGATCATAGATCCCAGTTTTATAGATGAAAAAACTGAGTCCCAGAGAGATGAAGTTATTTGTCCAAGGTATACAGCTAGCAAAATCAGTGGTGGCCAAAATAAGAGGAGGAACCCTGGGTCCTGCCCTTGGGTTGCTTTTGTCCTGAAAGGGAAATGAAACTCCTGGCTAGAAGATAGTGAAGACAAATCTAGGACTCAGGGTGGCCAGTTGGACGGTCAGAACCCACTATAGGAAGGGTTTGGGAGATTTTCAGGAGATGGTAGGGTAGGGAGACAGAACCTTTCATCTGGTGACTCTAGACCTTCCTTCTTTTTGATGATGTAGTCAAAGCATCTGAATGGAGATGAGAGAGGTGGCAGTAATTACAGGTTGATCCCATGGGGCTGGAGGCCTCTGCCAGCCTGAAACGTGGCCATTTTGCAAGAAAGGGTAAGAATCCAATTCTGGCAAGTCTCTTTTCTTCTTTACCTTCCCTCTTTTCTGTCATTCTTCCAAGTTTTCTAAAAACATATTGAGTTCTCCCCATGTATTCCTCTTCTCCCAGGCAAATAAGTTGGTGAAATACCTGTTGGTTAAGGACCAAAGATCCCCATCAAGCGCTCAGGTAGAGTCATACCAACTCTCTTCCCTGAAATCTCCTCTCCACTCCCCTCCCTCCTCTGCTCTGGGGTAACCATTTACTTTTATAGCCTTTTTGTTCTCTCATATATCCTCCCTTACTCTTCACATTCTGATATGGCTGGCATCTCCCATTAACACAGTTCAGGACTCAGACTGCACTGACCCCACAAGCTGGCAAAAGGGCTGCAGTTCTGTGGCCCCCGCACAGCCTGGCTGCTCCCACCTCTCCCTTCCTACAGACATGCTGAAGGATGTCATCCAAGAATATGATGAATATTTCTCAGAGATCATTGAACGAGCAAGCTACGCTCTGGAGAAGGTGAAGGGGCAGCCCTGGGGGATGGGCACAATGGGGAAGCCTTGACTCAACAAAGACATACATGACCCTTCTGGGATAGATCAGAGACTTTCTTTTTTTTAATAAATTTATTTTTTATTGGTGTTCAATTTGTCAACATACAGAATAACATCCAGTGCTCATCCCGTCAAGTGCCCACCTCAGTGCCCACCATCCAGTCACCCCCCCACCTCCCCTTCCACCACCCCTAGTTCATTTCCCAGAGTTAGGAGTCTTTCATGTTCTGTCTCCCTTTCTGATATTTCCCACTTATTTTTTCTCCTTTCCCCTTTATTCCCTTTCACTATTTTTTATATTCCCCAAATGAATGAGACCATATAATTTTCAAAGAGACTTTCTATCCCCATTACTATGCAGTTGGGCAAACAGTGGCATAAGTAGGAACATAGACTAGCCCAGGCTCACACTGAAAGCCAGTGGTAAAACACAGCTAGGACTCAAACCTCCCAAGTTAGTTCTGTCTGATGCTGGATGTGTCCTGTAATGCATTTTAGATGGTCACCTCTCTATTTCACTCTCCATTCTCTATCTCCCTAGATTCCCACTAATTACAAAGGTGATGCTGATAATAGTAAATTTCTTACCTGTTTTCTGTAGTGGTGACCACTTAGCTAAGTGCTTTACCTGCATTATCTCACTGATTTCTCATATACACTCAAAACTCTAGCTACACAGGGAACTATGGGATGCTCAGGAAGCTCTCTGATGCCTAGGTTGAATTTTGTGATCTCACAGGCTATATTTTTACTTGGCAGATGTTTTGAGTCAATCTGAAAGAAATTGACAAGCAAAGTAGCTTGCATATTCTCATCAGCATTCAGGAATTCTCTGCAGGCATACTGGGAATGTAAGCTGGGAAAGGGCTGGGGTGGGAGGGAGGCTCTGCTTCTGTCTATGGCACTACCCCATCCCTGTCATCTCTCCCCATATCTCCTTGGAGAGGCAGAAAGTCAGGGCCTAAAAAGCCCCTGTTTAAGCTTCATCACATAGTTGGAACCCTGCAGATGGTAGTGGTACTTGATTATGATTGACTAAAGAGTATAGAAGCCTGGAGAAGTGCATTCCTACTGTCTTGTTTTCTGTTTATACAGAAGCTTCCAGGAAAAGCAGACCTGTTGTTGCCTGTCTCTTCCTACTGGCTTTGGTAAAGTGGTTCTTCCTGGTATGGGTGAATCATAATGCTTGAAGGATAGGAGCATCACTGGGGCTGTACCTAGAATTCTCTTGGAGCAGGGGGGTCAGTTTGGGAGAGAAAGAAAGGACTCACATTAGCTGGGTGCCTAGATTGTTCCAGGTTGATAGGCATTCTTCTATCCTTTTGGCAACCTGGACAGAGGAGCATTGGATTTTGCCATTCTACTTAACAGGAGACTGAGACTCAAGAGTCTAAGTGCCTTGCTCAGTGTCACATAGACCTTGAAGTATAGACTGGGAAGAATTCTGTCATGTGTGAGGAATCTGGGAGAGGGTAGCCTAGTGAGCTGGCTGATATGTTTTTTGCAGATGGCTGCTGGACATAAATCTTCTCTCTACCCTGTTATTTCCCTAGGGCTAAGGATTCGCCAAAGCTAGGTCTCCTCATGGTGCTTCTTAGCATCATCTTTATGAATGGAAATCGGTCCAGTGGGGGCGAGTGACTGGGCATGTAGCTGAATGGGTGGCCACAGTTGGAATTCCACATGTTCATTTTCTGTCCCTGTCTCCTCTTGCCTCCCTTTGCAGCTGTCATCTGGGAGGTGCTGCGCAAGCTGGGGCTGCGCCCTGGGTATGATCAGGCTCTCTCAGTGCTTGCTGTCCGTGTTGTTGTTTGGCAAGAGAGGATGGTCCCAGGATTTCATCAGCTTGGTGGTCTGGTGGTGTGGGAACGGGATGCTGGACTGGGTAGAGGGTCCAGGGTTCTGACCTGGGTGGACGGGTAAATGGTCCTGAACTCTCTGCACTTTCCCACCCCTATGTCATTCCAAACTGAGATAGAAGATAGAACTTTAGGGGCATTCCTGACAAAGAACCATCTGGCTTCAACTTACTGTTTCTAGTGACTGTGTGTTCACTACTTTTCTGGCTTCGCTGGGACTGCTATATATGCTAGAGAGGTCTCTTCCATGTTGAGAAATGCCTCTTCCTTCATATGGGAAGTTTTCTTCTCTGTTTATGGGTTATTTTTTCCCATCATCAGGGTGAGGAACTCTCTCTTTGGGGAAATAAGGAAGCTCATCCCAGACAAATTTGTGAAGCAGAAGTAAGTGGCATTTGGAGGCTTTGTCTGGCCCTGAAGTGTTCTGAGTGTGCTGCTCTGGTTCAGAAAGTGCTCAATCAGCTCTTTTATTACACTAGCTTTAGATGCAGTATGGGCATCCTATGCCCTAGAACTGAGTCCTGTCCACAATTCCCATGAGTGGACAGTTCCAGGATTAGGCTAAAGACAAGGCCCTTGCTTTGGGGTGTGCTCAGAGCAGGGTACCTGAAGAATGGCTCCTCTGTTTACAACACACCCAACAGGAATTTGGGCTTACTCCTCACAGGTTTCAAGGTACTTTGGCCTTCCTGTGACATCATGCCCTATACGTGCCTTCTATGAAGCATCAAGTGACAGCCTTGCACAAGTCCAAAAGGAAATAACTCAATATTGGAGACCAATGCAACAAACTGTGTTTGGGAGTGAGTGTAGGGAAGGAGGGTCTTAGAAATCCTTCTGTAGGAGCTTAGTATTTGAAGGGGCTTGCCACCTGGTACCATTGGTTGCACAATAGATTTGTTTGGTTAGAAGCAAGTTTCATTTCCATTCTCCAAGGTACCTGGAGTACAAGAGGGTCCCTAACAGCAGATCACCTGAATATGAATTCTGGGGCTTGCACTCTTACCATGAGACTAGCAAGATGAAAGTCCTCAAGTTTTCATGCAAGGTAATAGGAGAGCTTCCCTGACTTGTAATAGTAAGGATACTGGATGTCCCTTGCTGGGGAAGACTATGTGCAAGGGTGGTCAGGTACAGGGCAGCCTTCAGTTAGTATATAAACATATGGAACTTCACTGATGTCTGAGAATGCTGCTGAACATAAAGTTTACATTGTTTCATTCTTTTTTCATACTTTGTGTTAGTCTTCTTGCATTGTCATAACAAAATACTACAGACTGGGTAACTTAAACAACAGAAATTTATTTTCTCACAGTTTCTGGAGGCTGAAAGCCCCAGATTAAGGTCCAGCAGGATCGGTTTCGGAAGAAACCTCTCCCTCTGGCTTGCAGATGAATGTTTTCCTGCTGTGTTCTCACACAGTAGAGAAAGGGCCTTTTATAAAAACACTAATCTTATTTGACTAGGGCCCCACCATTATGACCTCATTTAACTCTACTTCCATTAAGGCCCAATCTCCAAATATAGTCACATTGGGAGCTGGTACATTAACATATGAGCTTGTGGGGGGACACAAACATTCAATCCATAACATACTCTTTTATCATTTCCCATCTTCTCAGTGAGGTTAAGTAATTTGTCCAAAGTCACACAACACCTTAGTTATCAGAGCTGAAACTGGATCTCAGGACTGACCCATGATAGAGCCTCAGAAAACTAAGAATTAAAAAAAAATACTGCTGCTATTGGTTTTATACAAAGCCCATAGTATGTAATTAATACATAGTTACAAATGTTATTGTCCTTATATTGATTATCATTCCCATTTCAGGTGCAGAAGAAAGACATCAAAGACTGGGCTGCTTAGTACCAGGCGGTAGAGATGGAAGTGCAAGCTGCAGCTGTGGCTGTGGCTGAGGCTGAGGCTGAGGCTGAGGCAAGGGCTGAGGCAAGGGCTGAGGCAAGAGCCCAGATGAGGATTGGAGAAGTAGCTGTGGCTGGGCCCTGGAATTGAGATGACATGGCTATCGACTGCCTAACAAGGGAAGAGTTAGGTGATAATTCTCAGTCCTGGAACAGATTTTCATTTGAAATTGAGACCAGAGCCCAAGAAAATGCTGAAGCCAGCACCAACATCGACTTCAACAGAGGAGCTAGCACCAGGGTTACCTTCAGTGATAATGCTAGCATTAGCTTCAGTGCTACGCCCAGACCCAGTGGTGGCTTTGGTGGCAGAGCTGGCTTTAGCTTTGGTGGCACACCCAGGACCAGTTCCAGCTTCAGCAGTACAGCCAGCATTTGCTTTAGTGGTATACCCAGCACTAGCACTAGTTTTGGTGGTGCAGCCAGTACCAGCTCTAGTTTCAACAGTGAAGCCTGCATTAGCTTTAGTGGCATACCTTGTACCAGTGCCACCTTTGGTGGTGGGGTCAGCTCTAGTTTCAGTGTCTCACTTAGCACCAGTCCCAGTTTCAGTGGTGAAGCCAGCTCTGGCTTTGGAGGCGCACTCAGCACCACCACTGGCTTCAATGGTGCACTTACTACCAGTAGCAGATTTGGCAGTATGCCCAGAACCAGTTCAGTCTTTAGTGGTGCACTTAGCATCAGGACTGTATTTGGGGCACACTGAGCACTAGTGTCTGCTTTGGTTTCTCTCCCAGCTCTGGTGCCAGCTTTGGTGGCACACTTAATACCAGTTTCTGCTTTAGTGGCTCTCCTAGCACCACCACTGGTTTTGATGGAGTACTCAGCACCAGTGTCTCCTTTGGTGGCTCTTCCAGCACCAGCACTGACTTTGGTGGTACACTAAGCACCAGCATCTGCTTTGGTGGCTCTTCCAGCACTGGTGCCAGCTTTGGTGGTGCATTCAGCACCAGTGCTGGTTTTAGCAGTGCTGTCAGCACTAGTGCTAGCTTTAGCAGTGCACCCAGCACTATCTCTGGCTTTGGCAGTATGTTCAGCACCAATGCTGACTTCAGTGGGGCGCTTAGCACCACTACTGACTCTGGCATTGCTCCCAGTACCAGCATTGGCTTTGGTGGAATTCCCAGCACCAGCCTCTGCTTTGGCAGTATGTCTAACACCAACCTATGCTTTGGTGGCCCTCCTAGCACTAGCACCTGCTTTAGTGGTGCTACCAGTGCTAGTTTTGGTGATGGATCCAGTACCGCTGCTGGTTTCATCTTTGGCAATGGGTTAAGCACCAATGCTGGATTTCGTGGTGGGCTGAGCACCAGTGCTGGCTTTCGTAGTGGACTAGGCACCAGTGCTATCTTCAGTAGTGAACTGAACACCGGTGCTGGCTTTGGTAGTGGACTGATCACAAACGATAGCTTTGGTGATGGACTGGGCACCAATGCTGGTTTTAGCAGCACACTTGGCACAAGTGCTGGCTTTAGTGGTGGCCTCAGCATCAGTGATGGTTTTGGTGCTGGCCCTAATAACAGCTTCAACAGAGGACCAAGTACCATCATTGGCTTTGGCAGTGGTTCCAACACCAGCACTGGCTTAATTGGTGAACCCTACACCAGCACCAGCTTCAATTGTGGACCCAGTTCTATCACTGGCTTCAGCAGTGGACCAAGCACAGGTGTTGGCTTCAGCAGTGGACCAAGGAGTAGTGCTGGCTTTGGCGGTGGACTGAGAAATGGTGCTGGCTTTAGTGGTGGAGCCACCAGACTTGGTGCCTGTAGCTTCTCCTATGGCTAGTGAGGTTTCAGGTAATTACAACATTTGCTCAGCCATGGCCCATGGGGATGGGTATAAGAACTGGGAAATGTTATAAGAAACCCCAAAGGGGGAGGTTTGGGTAGGGGGATGAGGACAATGAAGGAAGTATGAGGAAACAGTATATTTGGTGCTAAAATGTGTTCCTGTTTGGTGTTGCTTTTAGCTTTATTTCCCAGGTTTGCAGATACAGCTAATGAATTCCAGCAGTTCTTTCCAAGGAGCCAAGGTACATCCTTGGGATCTTTGTCCACACAGCAGTATAAACAGACATTATCAATCAGCTGAGGATGACACACTATGAAAAATCTGTTTGCAGATCCTGCTTTATTGTTTGCTTATTGTGTGTTATCATATTTTGGTATCAGAGTTACATTAAATTTGCAAAATGAATTGGAGTTTTTTATGTTTTTTAATGTGCTTGTTGTAATATTTCAGGTTCCTAGAAGAACTAGAGATCAGTGTAGCTCTTCAGAGAAGGGGGGCTGCAGCTTTAGGCTAAAACAAAAATATTATTTCAATGGGATAGAGACCTGGAGAAAGTATAGCAGACAAAGGGATTATAGCTTGAATGAAGATATAGAGGGAAAGCCTGGACTAGAAGGAAGAGGGAGAGGGTTTTGGACAGTAAATATAGATCCATTTTGAGACATTTGTATAAGAATAGAGAGATAGGCTGTATAAGAATAGAGGTAGACACAGGAACAAGGGAGGGTTTTCTTGAGATAGGAAAGAGAGATCTGAACATGTTGCAGAGTGTAGGGGCAAAAGCCAGTAAAGGAGATAGATATTCTATAATAGTCAAGAATGGACTGAAGTAGCCCATGCCTGAGAAGGTGGGATGGGATAGAGTGCCAGGGAATAGAGGGTGACCCTGACTTTGAATAGGATTTAAGGGTGGCTGTGGAAGCAGATAAATGTAGGTTTGTTTCAAACAGCACATCTTCCCAAAAAAGGTGATATGAAAAAGGTGATACAAGGTTTGGGGCTTGCTGGTGGCTATGATGGAAGAACAAAGGAATCAAGGCAGTGAGTACATGAGTCTGTCTCTTTATCCCTGGGTTGCTGATACCTAGGTGCATGGAGAGTGGCTAAAGAAATGGAACATAGGATTCAAGCTGTCTAGGGATGGAGGAACAATGAGGAGGAAAAGATGATAGATTGGAAGAAAATTGAGGAATCAAAGGATTATACTCTTGATGCAGTACAAGAACAAATCTTGTTCATTCAGGAAATACCATACACATGCCTACTATGTGGGAGGAATGTTTCTAGGGATCCTGCAGATGACACAGAGAGTTGTAAGGACTGGGGGCCAGTGGTCAGATAGTGAGATCCTTGTATTTAAGAAGTCATACTGGGACTGGGGTGTCTAGATGGTCTATAGAGTAGATGGCTAAGGGGGAAATGATCATTGTTTTGAGGGGTCAGGGGACTTGGAGGGCAGATTATTATTTGGATCATTTGTATGGACAGTGAAATCATTCAGGATGACAGCAGGAGTTGGAGAAGAGAGGAACACTGTGGTCTAGGTACAAATTCTTCTGAGTGTAGGAATGAAGGTGTCAGGTCCTCAGCTATGCTGCCCACGAAGAAATGAGGCCATAGGTCCTCACAGAGACATATCTCCTCCCTCACTTTTAGAGTTGCTACACCAGAACCCTTCCCTCCAGTAAGCCCTCATCCATTCCACACCCCACAACACCAGAGGCACTTCACAAGGTTGGGATCTTAAGAAGATCTTGTGGGGGAAACCTCACAATGCCTTCCTCTCCTCTTTGTAAGCAGCAAGAGAAGTCTTTATTATTAATAAGGATTTATTAACTTAGAAAAAGTTTCATTCAGAGCTAGACACCTCCTTGGTTGTAGCTAGAAATAAAGATGTGTTTCGAAGCTGCTGAGGGCTTCTTCACTGGAAGCAAGGCTCTTTCAGTAAGGCCAAGTCCAGGGTCTTAAGGTAAAGGAAGTACAAGGATAGCAGCTCTTAAAGGTGTGAGACAATGAGAGCAAAGGCAGTTTCACTTCTTGGAAAGGGCTCAATAGTGGGCAGGGACAGTGTCCAGGGCTTCTTCAGGTTCTCGGGTGATGTCCACATTCTGAGAGGAGAGAGCCCAGGATTAATAGGAAGGAGCCAGCACTGTAGAGCCCCAGCCCCTTCCCTGCCTCTTGTTCTCACTGCCAGGCTCTCCTCCTTCAGCCAGGCCTTGATCCTTACACTTTTCTCAGACAAGCCTCTGGGGAATCTCAACTTGAAGACTTTCGGGTAGGCATTGCTGTAGCCCTGCATCTCAATGGCACCTCAGGCCTGGGCCACAGTTCCTGCAATTTTTGGTGCTGGTTATTCTACCTGTTGGTATGAGACACTCAAGCTCTGTGGGATTGGGCCAGCCTTTCTGTGCAGGTGGGTGCTTTCACCATGTGCCAACTTAGGCCACAGAGCCCCTCACCTACCTCAGGTTTCTCCCGGTGCGTGTTTACGGCTTCCACGTTCAGGTAGATGGACTCCACTTTGCAGCCTCAGAAAAGAACAGCCAGTCCATCCATAAGCCCCCAAGGTAAGCACAAATCTTCCCCAAGGTGTCATTCACTCCCTCACCTATCACTACCTATACCCCCAGCTCCACACCATGTAGATTGTGACTGCTCTGCAGGAAAGGGAATGTAGATCTGCTGAGTGATGTATGGGGAAGACACCAGATCTAAGAGAAGCCAGTGAGGTATCTTCTCAGCTGCCCCTAATAGTCTCAGAGTTCTCTGAGCCTTAGTTGCTCAAATGGGAATAGGAAGGAGATGAGAATAGATGATCTCTAAGGACTCCCCCCAAGTCTTGTGCTCTGTGAGACAGCAATCTAATGTATATAATAGTGGTAGAGCCCTATAGATCTTCTAAGCTGTGTTAAGTGCTGAAGTGGTGGAAAAGCCTTGGAGCTACTGCCTTGGGACAATGAGTCCCAGGTAAAATTTATTTAGAGGACAGGGATGCCTGGGTGGCTCAGTGGTTGAGCCTTTGCCTTCGTCTCAGGGCATGATCCTGGGTCTGGGGATGGAGTCCAGCATTGGGCTTCCTGCAAGGAGCCTGCTTCTTCCTCTGACTGTGTCTCTGCCTCTCTCTCTGTCTCATGAATAAATAAATAAAATCTTAAAAAAACTTATTTAGAGGACAAAATGGTTATGGCATCAACAGAGGTCTGGAAGTTCACAAGGGAGTTCTGGGAGCCTGAAGATAAAGGAGAATGGTATCACTGGGGCCCAGGGCTGGCGGAGGAAGCCCAATGCCTATGGAAGTCCCCCTTAGCTCCAGCCCTGTGGACTGCAACCTACTCTGGGCTTCAGCACACTGTCTTTCCTATTCATACTTTAGAAGATATTTGAGTCTGTCTCTTCCCTGCTTATGAATATTTCATAGCAAACTAAGAGTTTCATAGAAAACTCTTCTTTTTCCCAAGAAAGAGTCTAAACTGACCAGACCAATCTTTGAGCTCTTTCTTTGATCTGGCCCTGACCTACACTAGTTCCTCTGGTCCCCTTCATGTACCTTCTCTTTTACAGCTTAGTGTTCCATGCTTGGTGCTTTGATAGAGCCAAAGAAAGTTGAGGGCAGCTCCTGGATTTAGAGGCCATCCTAGTTCTTCCCTGTTTTCATCCTATTATTGCCAATTCTTATTTCACCAGGACTTACAATTATCCACCCCAGAAACTACCCCCATTACTCTCTTGGGCAAACGGTATACACTGGAAGCATGCTCATGCCTTCTATGTGTCTTTCCACAGATGAGGGTGGAGGCACTCACCATAAGCCACAGGTGTGAGTTTAAGCACTGTGTGCAAAGGACACTTGAGATATGGCAGCTCATCTGGAAAGGAGGATAAAGTAGCCATTAGAGAAAGGGTACTGGGGAGGGTACCATTCCTCAGGCCTCCTCTGCCATACCCCTTTCCTTATGGTCAGCTTCATTAGGGTTACACTCCCCCACTCTGTGAGCAGTGCTGAGAGCAGGGTGGGTAGTAAGGAAGAATACAGAAGGGTGTCCTCTAGAGCAGAAAGGAAGGAGGACCTTGGGGAACGTGGAAAGACTGTGAGTTCCCCAGGAGGGACAGGATGGTCATCTGGGATGTGGCCTATCTCTTCACTCACAGGGCAAACATGAAACCAAGGTAGACCTTCCTCCTGCCCTCAGCCTCAGGCCTTCCACAGGCTCTTTTAGTAAGAAGGCCCACAGCTTTGTCTTGGCAAGTATTTTCTGAGACCTTGCTATGTACCAGGGCCCTTGAATGTACATGTACCTTGGCAGCTCCCACAATTTTCTCTCCAGCCCAGGCCTGCATTCTCTGACTCCTCTCACACTTGTCAATAGGCATTTCTCTATTCACTTGTTTCCAGTTGTTGACTGTTTATTATTCATAAAGTTGTTTTGAATATTCACATACCATTTATTAAATGAGCCTAGGTTTTCATTTATTAGACATCTCTGAGAGGAAGAAATGATCAGGCCCATTCCATGGATGAAGAACTAAGGCTCTGAGCGGACACTTATCCCATGTCACAGTCAGGAAGCAGCAGCACTGGGACTTGAACCTAAGACCCTCTGAGGCTAAATGCATGCTCTGCCCCCTGCAGCCAGCTGCCACTGCCTTGGAGGGGCTCATAGGGTTGTGGGAGTGACACTCCCAGCTCTCACTACTCTCCAACAACAGCCCTCTCACCCACCCAGAGTGCCCTTACCACTTCCCATCTTCCTTCAATGAGCCAGAACCAAACTTCACATGGCTTCCCTGCCCTCAAGGTTCATCCTGGGCTTTTAAGGCTGCCACTACACTCCTGGCTTCCTGAGACATCAGGTTTGGCGATATCCTGGGCATCCATACTGCTCCTCCTCCTCATCTTTGTCATCATAATTGTCAGGCCCTGGGGGCCCAGTGCTTTGGGTACAAGATCTCATTCTATCTTTGCCAATACTCTACAGGGGTTACTGATCCACATGGCGCACATAACAAAATGGACTCAGAGAAGGCAAGTGACTTGCCTGAGGTCTCTGACTTAGCTCTGCCACCACCTGGACAAGTAACCTTGGCCCAGCCTTTTCTTTCTCTGGACCTCAGAGTTCCTACCTCTCCCAGCACAAAATTGGGTTAGATGTACTCTGCGGGTGCCCCAGCTCTGAGGTCCTATAGGTCTGCTTTCCCTGTCACATCATCTCTCTGGGATCCAAGTGTTTCCTCACTGACTAATAGGGGTAAAAGCATGTACCCAGCACTCCCTGGGCCAGCTCTCAGGGCAACTTGGAGCAGCTGGTGTGACCTGTGCATGAATAATCAGGAAGTGTTTAAAGCGGTGTGAGAATAACAGGTACATGTGCTCTTCCTTCAATCTACGCATATCCGTGAGGGAGGTCCTCTGGAAAGTACCTGAGATTGACACCCCTCCCTTATTCCCTGAGCCCTGTAACCTTGGGCAAGTTCCTTCATCTCTCAGAGCCTCCATTTCCTTATCTGCACAGTCGGGGTTACAGTGCTTGCCTCACAGTCTCAAAGATAGTACTGAGCAATAGATATGGGAAGTTATCAGAAATTTAGTAGCACAAGAACCCTCACCC
Source organism: Nyctereutes procyonoides (assembly GCF_905146905.1). NCBI lineage: Eukaryota > Metazoa > Chordata > Mammalia > Carnivora > Canidae > Nyctereutes > Nyctereutes procyonoides. The sequence goes on from NW_026575125.1 coordinate 46,210,730, forward strand.
CAAACCCATCACCTTTTCCAGTGAGGAGATTGAGGACCAGGCAAAAGAAATGACTTGTCCAATGTCAAGTTCTCAAGTTCCCTGGGTTTCAATTTGGATGACTCCATATCCAAATACTCTTTATTTGGAAACTAGCATAGTACAGAAGATTCAAGTCTGCAGGACATTGCACAATATAACTTTCAAATATAAATTTGCAAGGTCCATACATACCCTCACAGTATCCTGGAGATGCCAATACTTCAGCATCCACATCAGAAATGAACTATCATGCCAAAGAGTGACATAACAGTCCTTTGCCAGGTTCCCTGCCCTAGGTTGCAGTTCAGTATATGTTGTCAGCCTATAGATACTTTGTAAACTACAATATCTAGATATCTTTTAAGAAAGAAATCATCATTTAAAAAATAAAATTAAAATATCACTATCTTGGGAGAAATCATCGCAAAGACAGAAGCCTATAATCAGGGTCAGGAGGCAACAAAAGGTCCCATTACCACCTGATGACAGCATGTTTCAGAAAAGTACCTTCAGCCTTTTCAGGTTGATACATACTGTTAAGGCTAGCTTTGAAAACATTAACTCAGAATAATACTAATATTAGTAACAGCAACTAACACCTATATAGCTCATACTGTATGTCATGAACTGTCCTAAGCTCTTTACATATGTTAATTTATTTAAACATCATTATTGTTCTCCCCATTTTACAGATGAGGAAATTGAGGCCAGAGAGGCTTAAGTAATTTGCCAAAGCTTGTATGTGACAGAGCAAGAATTTGAACTCAAGAATTTTTGTTCTAGATGCTGTGCTCTTAGCTACCAAGATATAAACTACAGACAGCTGGTGTCAGGATCCCAAATCTTATCCAGCTTCCTGTGTCAGGAACAGAGAGGAGTGTGGTACCTGAGCTCTTATCCAGGAAGTAGGCAAGGAGGCATCGCATGACAGCCTGGTGGCAGATCACCAGTACATTTTCCTGCCGTTCTAGCTCCATTATAACTGGCTCCAGACGCTGAACCAGATCTTCATAGGACTAAGAATGACAGAAATTTGGGGTAAAAAAAGGTAGATGAGGAGATTTGCTCAGAGAACAACTCAGGACTAGGAATCAGGAAAAGTTGGTTCCGGCACAGCTGTTTTTGACCCAGTAGTATGATGTTAAGTCATGCAATTCATTTTTAGTGTCTTAGTTTCTCATCTACTAAATGGGAGCATTCAATACAGTGGACTAAATAACAACAATAATAAAACTTCTCAATATAAAATTCCTAGAAAAGCTAGATAAAATAAATGTTTGGCCTGCCGTACTCTCAAAAAAATAAAGGCAACATGAATGTAGGGTTCCAAAATGGAGAAAAACTTGGAATAAAAATAAAGATAGAGAGAGGTAAGTGGATGTTGCCTTGGGGGGCATTTATCAATCACAGTAAATGAGAGGCTTGAGATTTTAAAACCTTATAGAGATAGAAAGCAATACCTTAGATGTTTGCAAGGTGGAGAATAGGGACTGAACTTTTCACACAAATCTGAGACCCTCAAAGGGCTACATCCTTAGTAGAAGTGTAAACTAGAAGAAATATATATCCACAGGCAAAAGGAAACAATGACATTTATCTGCCTCTCAGTGGAAAAATAGGAAAATCTTCCTATAATAATACATTAACCACAAGCCTACCATCAGGTGGGTTTGTGGTTCAGATTTACAATATTCATGTGTTTTAGAAAATGCTAAGATGAGGGTTTAATAAAAAGCAATTTTAAGTCATTAGTTACCAGAAGTGTCTGGAAGAAGCAAAGGGAAATTATCTCTGGATCCTCTCAACTTAGTCTGTGCAGAATTCTTATATACAAAATTTACCAAACTGTAGCTCACATAACATGCAAGGGAAATAAGCTATCACAAGTGAAAATAAACAGAAACAATGAGAGGAGAACCTTAAAAACTTAAGATAAAGGATCCACAATATAAAATAAATATGTTTGAAATTTATAAAGAAATAAAAGATGGAATAAAAATCTGAGGAATAAGTAAAATGCTATTAAATATATGTTGTAGATTTGAAATAAAAGTAATAGAATTTGTATAAATGAAAAATACATTTATTAAAATTGAAAACTAAATGGATTGAGTAAACAAAAGTTTAGATACAACTTAGGAAATAGTGATTTGGAAGATAGAGCTGAAGAAATTACTCAGAAGGCAGCAAAGACATAAAAAATAAGAAGTTAGGAAACATGAAAAAAGGATAAAGACAGAATGTCTGAGGGTTTCTAGAATTGTGGAAGAATCCCAATTCTCAAATTTAGGAAGTCTAACTAATCATAAGCAAAATAAATGAAAAAAATGTTCAGATATATCTGGGTGGAACATAAAAGCAATGAAGATAAAAGATCTTAATAGCAGTCTTAGGGAAGGTAAACAACAATTAGACTGACTATAGACTTCTTAGTCACATTAGAAGCCAGACGGCAATGATGGTGGGGGAGGAGTTAAGATGGTGGTGAAGTACAGGGATCATGGGCTTTCCTCATTCCTTGAACACAGATTTATGGAGGTCAGATCCCTTGGGACACCCAAGGAACTGATCTGAGTATTGGAAGAAAGATTTCTACAGTTGGAGGGAGATAGTATGACAGGTTTATTTCAACAACAACAACAACAACACAAATCAAAGCATACCTAAAGGTTCAAATGTTCCCCACTGCAAACAAGGAGGAACTCTGCAGAGGACTGACCAGCAGGAAAGGACAGCCAAAACATCAGAGTGCACACAGCATGTATCAGAAACACATTCTGAAGTGCAAAGCCCTGGACATTGTATGACTGCTTTTTAAATATAGCATTACTCTCAGGTGCAGGAAACAAAACAAGCTTTCATAACACGCAAAAGACAGAAATGTAACCAAAATGACAAGATGGAGGAGCTTTCCTCAAAACAAAGTTCAAGAAGAAATTACAGTCAGGGACTTACTAAAAACAGATGTAGGCAATATATCTGAACAAGAATTTAGAACGCTCATGCTCATAATATTACTAGCTGGGCTTGACAAAAAAGCATAGAAGACACAAGAGAAATCCTTGCTACAGAGACAAAGGACCTAAAAACTAGTCAAGCTGAAATGAAAAATGCTATAACTGAGATGCAAAACAGACTGGATATAATCACAAAGAGGATTGAAGAAGCAGAGGAAAGAATAGGTGATATAAAAGATACAATTATGGAAAATAATGAAGCTAAAAAAAGGCAAAGAAAACTAGCAGATCATAAAGATAGGGAACGCAGCATTTCCAAATAGCACAAGAATATTTGTATCATAGGAGTCCCAGAAGAAGAAGAGTGGGAAAAGGGTGCAAAAGGTTAATTTGAACAAATTATAGCTGAGAACTTCCTTAATCTGGGGGAAGGAAACAAGCACTTGAGCGCAAGAGGCACAGAGAACTCCCCTCAAAATCAACAAAAACAGGTTGACACCATGACATATTATAGTGAAACTTACAAAATACAAAGACAGATAATTCTGAAAGCAGTAAGGGGCAAAAGGTCCTTAATCTACAAGGGTAAACATATAAGGTTACCAACAGAGTTGTCCATGGAGACCTGGCAGACCAGAAAGCAGTGGAAGGAAATATTCAACGTGCTAAGTGGGTAAAATATGCAGCTAAGAATACTTAATCCAGCAAGATTATAATTCAGAATAAAAGAAGAGTTAAAGAGGTTCTAAGACAAGTGGGGACTGGGTGGCTCAGTCAGTTAAGAGTCCAACTCTTGGTTTTGGCTTAGGTCATGGCTCATAGGTTGTGAGACTGACCGGCAAGTCAGGCTCCAAGATAAGTGGGAAGTCTGCTTGAAGATTCTCTCCCTATGCCCCTTCCCTGACTTGCTCAACTCTCTCTCTAAACACTAAAACTAAATCAGCCCTGCAACAAATATTAAAAGGGATAGTTTGAGTGGGGAGAGAGCCCTAAAGTAACAAAGAACACAAAGGAACAGAGATAACTATAGAAATAGCAATTTTAAGATAATGCAATGGTGCTTAATTCATGTCTTTCAACAATTACTCTGAATGTAAATGCACTAAATACTCCAATCATAAGACATATGGTATAAGATATCAGAATAAATAAAAAAATAAGACCCACTGATATGCTGCCTACAAGAGACTCATTTTAGAACCAAAGACACCTTCAGCTTGAAAGTGAGGGTGTAGAGAACCATTTATCATGGTAATGGACATCAAAGGAAAGTTGGAGGAGCCATCCTTATATCAGACAAACTAGATTTTAAATGAAGGACTATAATAAGAGATAAAGAAGGGCATTGTATCATAATAAACGGGTCTATCCAACAATAAGATCTAACAATTATAAATATTTATGCCCCTAACTTGGGAGCAGCCAAATATATAAATGAGTTAATAACAAAATTTTTAAAAACCTCATTGATAATAATACAATAACAGTAGGGGATTTTAACACCCCACTCTCAACAATGGAAAGATCATCTGAACAGAGATCAACAAGGAAACAAGGGATATGAATGGCACAGTGGACCAGATGGACTTCACAGATATATTGATAGTATTTAACTCTAAAACAGCAGAATACATATTCCGTTCAAGTGCACGTGGAACATTCTTGAGAATAGACCTCATACTGGGAAACAAATCAGGCCTCAACTGGTACAAAAATTTTGAGATAATACCATGTATATTTTCAGACCACAATGCTATGAAGCCTAAAGTCAATAACATGAAAAAAATTTGAAAGGGCCACAAATACAGGGAGGCTAAGAACATCCTACTATAGAATGAATGAGTTACCAGGAAAGTAAAGAGGAATTTAAAAAAAATACATGTATACAATGGAATATTACTCAGCCATTAGAAATGACAAATACCCACCATTTGCTTCAACGTGGATGGAACTGGAGGGTATTATGCTGAGTGAAATAAGTCAATAGGAGAAGGACAAACATTATATGGTCTCATTCATTTGGGGAATATAAATAATAGTGAAAGGGAATAGAAGGGACGAGAGAAGAAATGGGTAGGAAATATCAGAAAGGGAGACAGAACATGAAGACTCCTAACTCTGGGAAATGAACTAGGGGTGGTGGAAGAGGAGGAGGGCGGGGGTGGGGGTGAATGGGTGATGGGCACTGAGGGGGGCACTTGACGGGATGAGCACTGGGTGTTATTCTATATGTTGGCAAATTGAACACCAATAAAAAATAAATTTATAAAAAATAAAAAATAAAAATAAATGAAAACAAAAAAATACATGTAAGCAAAAGAAAATGAAAACACCAGGGGAATTCTACCAAACGTTTAAAGAAGAAATAATAACTATTCTACTGAAGCTGTTTCAAAGGATAGAATTGAACAAAAACTTCTAAACTCCTTCAATGAGGCCAGTATTACCTTGACCCTAAAACAAGACAAAGACCTGATCAAAAAGAATTACAGATCAATATTCCTGATGAACATGGATATCAAAATACTCACTAAGAATATTTACTACGACCAAGTGGGATGTATTCCTGGGATGCAAGTGTGGCTCAACACTGACAAATCAATCATTGTGATAGATCACATTAAAGAAAGAAAAGACAAGAACCATGTGACCCTCTCAATTGATGCAGGAAAAGTATTTGACAAAATACCGCATCTTTTCTTCATTAAAACTCTTCAAAGGGATCCCTGGGTGGCGCAGCGGTTTGGCGCCTGCCTTTGGCCCAGGGCGCGATCCTGGAGACCCAGGATCGAATCCCACATCGGGCTCCCGGTGCATGGAGCCTGCTTCTCCCTCTGCCTGTGTCTCTGCCTCTCTCTCTTTCTCTCTCTGTGACTATCATAAATAAATAAAAAAATAAAAAAAAATAAAAAAATAAAAAAAAAACTCTTCAAAGTGTAGGGATAGAAAAAACATACCTCAATATCATAAAAGCCATCTACAAAAAGCCCATAGCAAAAATAATTCTCAATGGGGAAAAACTGAGAGTTTTTTCCCTAAGGTCAGGAACACGACAGGGATGCCCACTCTCACTACTGTCATCCAACATAGTACTAGAAGTCCTACCACCAGCAATCAGACAAAAAAAGATATAAAAGGCATTCAAATTGGCAAAGAAGAAGTCAAACTCTCACTCTTTGTAGATGACATGATATTGTATGTGGATAACCCAAAAGACTATACCCCAAAGTTGGTAGAACTCAAACAGCAACTCAGCAACATGGCAGGATACAAAATTAATACACAGAAATCAGTGGCATTTCTATACACTAACAATGAGACTGAAGAAAGAGAAATTAAGGAATCAATCCAATTTACAATTGCACCAAAAATCATAAAATACCTTGCAATAAACCTAACCAAAGAGGTAAAGGATCTGTTCTCTAAAAACTACAGAGCACTAATGAAAGACATTGAGGAAGATACAAAGAGATGGAAAAAACATTCCAAGATCATGGATTGGAAGAACAAATATTGTTAAAATGTCTATACTCTCCAGAGAAATCCACATTCAATGCAATCCCTATCAAAATATCATGGACTTTTTTTTTTTTGCAGAGTTGGAACAAATAATCTGAAGATTTACATGGAACCAGAAAAGACCCTGAATAGTCACAGCAATGTTGAAAAAGAAAACTGAAACTGGGGGGTATCACAAAGCTACATTATAAAGCTGTGATCATCATAACCTTTGAGATGCAGCAAAGACAGTCCTAAGAGAGAAGTATGTAGTTATACAGGCTTTCTCAAGAATCAAGAAAAATCTCAAATACAGAACCTAACCTTACACCTGAAAGAGCTGGAAAAGAACAGCAGATAAAGTCTAAGTCCAGCAGGAAAAGGGAAATAATAAATATGAGCATAAATCAATGATAGAGAAATAAAAACAGTAGAACAGATCAACAAAACTAGGAGCTGGTTCTTTGAAGGAATTTATAAGATTCATAATCCCCTAGCTAGACTTATCAACAAGAAAAGATAAAGGACCCAAATAAATAGCACAACCAATACTGGAGAAATACAAACAGTTATAAGAGAATATTATGAGCAAATATATGCCAATGAACTAGGCAATCTGGAAGAAATGAATGCATTACAAGAAACATATAAACTACCAAAACTAAACCAGGAAGAAGTAGAAAACCTGAACAGACTCATGCATAGCCAGGAAAGAAATCGAAGCAATAATCAGAAATATCCCAAAGCACCAGGCTTCAGGGTTGGATGGCTTCCCAGAGGAATTCTACCAAACTTGAAGAAGAATTAATACCTATTTTTCTGAAGCTGTTTCAAACATTAAAAAAGGAAGGAAGACTTCCAAACTTATTCTATGAGGCCAGCATTACCTTGATCCCCAAACCAGATAAAGGCCCCACCAAAAAGGAGAATTACAGACCAATATCCCTGATGAACATGAATTCAAAAATTCTCACCAAGATACTACTCAATAGGATCCAACAGTACATTAAAAGGTTTGTTCATCATGACCAAGTGGATTTATTCCTGGGATGGAAGGGTGGTTCAACGTCTGCAAATCAATCAACGTGATACACCACATTGACAAAAGAAAGGACAAGAACCATATCATCCTTTTAATAGATGCAGAAAAAGCATTTGACAAAATGCAACATATTTCTTGTTAAAAATTCTCCACAGTGTAGGGATAGAAGAAATATACTTCAATATCATAAAAGCCTTATAAGAAATACACATAGAGAATATCAACCTCAATGGGGAAAAACAGAGCATTTCCCCTAAGCTCAGGAAACTGACAGGGATGTCCACTCCCACCAGTGTTGTTCAACATAATACTGGAAGTCCTAGCCTTCCAAAAGAAATAAAAGGCACCCAAAAAGAAAGAAAAGGCATCCAAATTGGCAAAGAAGAAACCAAATATACACTCTTCGCAGATGACATGATACTCTATCTAGATAACCCAAAATACTCCCCTCCCCCCAAATTGCTAGAACTGATACAGGATTTCAGTAAAGTGACAGGATATAAAATCAAAGCACAGAAGTCAGTTGCATTTCTTTACACTAACAATGAATTTATAGAAAAGGGAATCAAAGGAATCAATCTCAATTATAATCACAGCAAAAATATAAGACACCTATAAACCTAACCAAAGAGGTAAAAGATCTGTACTCTGAAAACAATAGAACATTTATGAAAGAAATTGAGTAAGACAAAGAAATGGAAAAACTCCATACTCATTGATTGGAAGAACAAATACTGTTAAAATGACTATGCTATGCAAAGTCATCTACATGTTCAATGCAATCTCTATCAGGATACCATCAGCATTTTTTACAGAACTGGAACAAACCTGAAATTTTTATGTAATCATAAAAGATCCCAAATAACCAGAGAAATGTTGAAAAAGAAAACCAAAGCTGGTGGTATCACAATCTGGACTTCAAGCTGTATTACAAAGCTGTAATCATCAGGACAGTATGGTACTGGTACAAAAACAGACACATAGATCAATGGAACAGAATATAGAACCCAGAATTGGTCACCCAAACTAATCTTTGACAAAGCAGGAAAGAATATCCAATGGAAAAAAGATGGTCTCTTCAACAAATGGTGTTGGGAAAACTGGACAGCAACATGCAGAGGAATGAAACTGGATCACTTTCTTACACCATACACAAAGATAAACTCAAAATGGATGAAAGATCTATATGTGAGACAGGAATCCATCAAAATCCTAGAGGAGAACACAGACAGCATGCTCTTTTATCTTGGCTGTAGCAATTTCTTGCTAGATATGTCTCTAAAGGCAAGGGGGAAAAAAGCAAAAGGGAACTATCGGGACTTCATCAGGATAAAATTCTTTAGTACAGTAAAAGAAACAGTCAACAAAACTAAAGGAAATCTATGGAATGGGAGAGGATAGTCACAAATATTTTATCAGATAAAGGGTTAGTATCCAAAATCTACAAAGAACTTATCAAATTCAACCCTCAAAAAACATACAAACAAAAAAATCCAGTCAGGAAATAGGCAGAAAACATGAACAGTAATTTCTCCAAAGATGACATACAAATGACTAACACACACACATGAACAAATGTTCAATGTCTCTTGGCATCTGGGAGATACAAATCAAAATCACAGTGAGATACCACCTCACACCTGTCAGAATAGCTGAAATTAACAACTAAGGAAACAATAGATGTTGGTGAGGATGTGGAGAAAGAGGAACCCTCTTAGGCTTCTGGTGGGAATGCAAACTGATGTAGCCATTCTGGAAAATAATACAGAGTTTCCTCAAAATGTTAAAAAAAAAAAGAGTCATCCTATGACCCAGAAATTGCACTCCTAGGTATTTTATCCAAAGGATACAAAGATAGTGATTTGAAGGGGCTCATGCACCAATGTTTATAGCAGCAATGTCCACAATTGCCAGCCTATGGAAAGAGTTCAGACATCCATTGACAGGTGAATGGATGAAGAAGATATATATATATATATATATATATATATATATATATATATATATATATATATGTATTTCAGCAAATGAAATGAAAATCTTGCCATTTACAATGACATTAATGGAACTAGAGGGTAGCTGAGTGAAATAAGTCAGTCAAAAAAGACCAATACCATATGATTTCATTCATATGTGAAATTTAAGAAACAAAACAGATGAATATAGGAAAGGGAAGGAAAAATAAAATACCAGGAAACTGAGATGGAGGCAAACCATAAGAAACTTTTTACTATAGGGAATAAACAGGGTTGCTGGAGGGGAGGTGGGTGGGGGATGGAGTAACTGGGTGATAAGCATTAAGAGGGCACTGGCAATAATGAGCACCAGGTGCTATATGCAACTCATGAATCCCTGAATTCTACCTCTCAAAATAATAATGCAGTATATATTAATTAAAATGTATTTAAATAATTTTTTTAAAAGAATGAAACAGATTATATAACTTAAACAAGTAAAATATCAGGATCAGGGAGCAAGATGGTGGAAGAGTAGGAGTTCTCAACTCACCTGGTCCCACCAACTTACCTAGATAACTTTCAAAACATCCTGAACACCTACAAATTCGACCTCAGATTTAAAGGGAGAACATCTGGAATGCTACAGAGAGAAAAGTTTTCGCTTTTAGCAAGGTAGGAAGGTGGAAATAAATAAATAAATAAAAGAATAAAGTTGGGGGGGGGGATTGCAAGGAGTCAGGCTAAAGTGGAGTAGCAAAAGCCTCCGGGACAGGAAAGCCCAGCCCTGGAGAAGCGGGAACTTTAAAAATCCGTGCCATATTTTTCCCGGACAGAAAAGTGCTTAGCAGGGAAATCAGGCCGAATCTCAGGAGGGGCAGTGAAGCCTCCAGATTCCCAGAGTCACTATTACAGAGAAGACATAGATATGGGCAGCAAGCACATGAGAAAATGCTTCGTATCACTTGCCATCAGGGAAATACAAATCAAAACCACAATGAGATACTACCTCACACCAGTGAGAATGGTGAAAACTAACGAGACAGGAAACAAGTGTTGGAGAGGATGTGGAGAAAGGGGAACTCTCTTGCACTCTTGGTGGGAATGTGAAGTGATACAGCCACTCTGGACAACTGTGCGGAGGTTCCTCAAAGAGTTAAAAACAGAGCTACCCTACCACCCTGCAATTGCAGTGCTGGGGATTTACCCCAAAGATGCAGATGCAGTGAAATCCCGGGACAACTGCGCCCCAATATTTATAGCAGCAATGTCAAGAATAGCCAAACTTGGAAGGAGCCAAGATGTCCTCTGGCAGATGAATCGATAAAGAAGATGTGATATTATATATATCAGCCATTAGAAAGGGCGAATACCCACCATTTTGTGAGATGTGGATAGAACTGGGGGGTATTATGCTGAGAGATGTAAGTCATTCAGAGGAGGACCATCATTATATAGTTTCACTCATAAGGTGAGTATAAGAATTAGTGACAGAGATTATAGGGGAAGGGGGGCAAAGTGATTGGGAAAAATTAGAGAAAGTAAGAAAACATGACAGACTTCTAACTATGGGAAATGAACAAGGGGAATTGGGAAGGAGGTGGGCGGGGGGATGGGGTGACTGGGTGGCAGGCACTGAGGAGGGCATTCGACGAGATGAGCACTGGATATATATATATATATATATATATATATATATATATATATATATATATATATATGTAAGATATCAGGACCTGAATTATAAAGAAGGGAGAAAAATAGAAGTAAAAACTAAGCATAAAGATCTCAAAATAAAAGATATAAGCTCAATTCAATCAATAAAAGTAAATGTATCAGAATTACCATTCAAAAGACATGTATTTTCAGGTTGTATTAAAAATAACACAAGCAACAACATGAACTACAACAACAACAACAGCTGAGGTGCCTGGGTGGTTCATTCGGTTTGGCTTATGACTCTTGGTTTTGGCTCAGGTCATGGTCTCTGGTTCATGGGATAGAGCCCCATGTTGGTCTCCGTGCTCAGTGAGGAGTCTTCTCTCCCTATCTCTTTCCCTCTCTTTCTGCCCCTCCCCCTGATCATGCTCTCTATACCTCTAAAATAAAGGAAATAAAGCTTTTTAAAAAGGGACTACATGCTGTTTACATGGGATATAAAGCAAAAATACACAAGGAAGTTGAAAGTAAATGAATAAATAAAAATGAACTAGGTTGGGGGATCCCTGGGTAGCTCAGTGGTTTGGCCCCTGCCTTTGGCCCAGGGCGCAATCCTGGAGTCCCGGGATCAAGTCCTGCATCAGGCTCCCGGCAGGGAGCCTGCTTCTCCCTCTGCCTGTGTCTCTGCCTCTCTCTCTGTCTATCATAAATAAATAAATAAATCTTAAAAAAATGAACTAGGGAAATACTAGAAAAAATATATAGCTATATTAATATTAGGTAAAATACATTTTCAGGCAAAAATATTATTAGGGGAAATATTATTATTCATAATAAAATATGCAATTCCCTAATAAGATGTAACTTCTTCAAACTTGTGTGCCTCAAAATATATAAGGGAAAATAAAGTCAAACTCTGACTTTATAATGTCATTTCTGAGAATGAGGATAAAAATGTGAAATTGCTTTGTAATACAGGATATCTATTGTTTTGCCTTCCCTCGTGTCCTTCTTTTCTGATAATTATACCCAGGAATTTATATTGGAAATGGAGTATGAATGGGATGCGCACTGGGTGTTATTCTATATGTTGGCAAATTGAACACCAATAAAAAATAAATTTATAAAAAAAAGGAAATGGAGTATGACTAATAAATGCTTTAAGATGTGGAGCTGGCTAAATGGAGGCTGGATTAAAACAATGAGGATCCACCTGATATGGGAATAGGAAATTGACAGTCTCTTCATGTGGTGGCAAATAATTTGGTTAGAATATTAGCCATTGTCCCTTGGGAGTCCAACCTACTGTCCAGAGAGACTGGATCTTTAGGCAACTTGTCAATAAAATTACAGGAGTATGTTGAGTGAAAGGATACCAGAGATAAAATCTAGGATAAAGCCCTCCTGAAAGCAGATGGGAAATAAGCAGCAATTATTTAGCTTTAATAAAAGAGGAATCTGTTGCCTATTGCCATGAAACAGAGACAGCCGAGAGCCAGGTTATAATGTACCTTATGGGACGGCAACAAAATACACTTTAGTCCTTTTCTAAAGCTGTCCAGGGAACTATGGAATTCTGGGTATTGGAATGAAGATACTGGGAGAAGTTCTAGGTATCAGGCAACCCCTCCAAACCTTACCTCTCCCTTGGGATAGCGGTACCGATATTTATCTTGGTCCCGTAGTGCAAATTCTTCAGGATAGTGTTCCTGGATTTCTTCATAGGTCATCTCCTCACAGACACCCTGAGAAAAATCATTTGGGGACAAAAGTATTGCCAAAGTGAAATCCACACAGCCTTTACCATAGTTCTGAGGCCAATGATTGTGGAAAAGCAGAACACAGCACCTGATTTTCTGTGAACAAAGCTCTATGTTTGTGCCTGTTGTCTTAGTATATGTGTGTGTGTGTGCACGCGTGCATGCATGTGCATGAGATGTGTGGATGTGTGAATGTGTTCAGTTTGAGTATATAGTATATGGTGGGTACCTGTGTGTGGTGTTTCTCTATGATTGTCCCTATGATTTGTAGATATACGTTGTACATTTAAGTATGTATTTTATAAATATATGGGCTTAAGGATTTGAGACTGTGTGTGTATGTGTAGCACGCTGGTACATTTAAGGACATATGCCATATATTTATGTATTTGTCTCAGTATTTGTAGTGTGTTTATTTGAGTGTGTGCGTACGGGGTGTCTGAGCATCAGGGATATGCCCACATGAATGTTTCTGTAGTCTTTCAGTGTGTCTGCGGCATGCATTTCTGTGAATGTTTCTGATTACGTCTCTGGTGTATATGTGTGAGTATTTGTGTGCCTACTATGCCTGAGGTTATGTGAAATTCATGGTACTATTTCTATCATGCCATGGTATGCCTCTCTGTGTCCGTGTGATGTAGGTATGTACAAAGACTGCATGTGTGTCTATGGTGAGTGTGTTCATATATATATCTCAAAGTGTGTCTCTGTGAGGTGTATGTATGTGCATGCATGATACAGGTTTAGATTGGTAGATGTGTCTGAGAGGGATCCTATGTCAGACTAGCAGCAGGTATCTGTGAAGTGTATGTCTGTGAATATAGGCATATTTGTGATGGATACCTATGACTGTGTATGCAAGCACACACTTGTGTGCACATACATAGCAGTGCTCTTCTATTTTATAGCATTTTCCATCCCCTCTGTTCCTACCTCTGCTCCAGGACCTCTGGCAGATAGAGAAACACATATCCACAGACATCTCAGAAGACAAGAGTTAATAAATCCCTAACAGTTTCAGAGTGGGCCCTGGGGAGATAGAGTCTCCTCACCCAAAGAAGGAATCTAGAGCTCAAGAGTGAGCTCCTTAGGAGCACATAAGAGCTTCCCAAGTTCACTGAAAAATTCCCGGAAATGAGGTGGGGGTGGGAAGCAATATTGGGTTTATAAGGTTTCCTTTTGATTGTGTGGATTCCAATTAGACTTTTCTGTAAGGGAGCAACAGTCTCTAGTTATTGTCTTTTGAATCATCTATTAACCTTTCTTTAGGGGTGAAGTTCACCCCTGCCATAGCCCACAATCAGCTCTGCAGTGTCAAATTTCTCTACTGATACTGTCCATGGGAGAAAGTGCACTCTACTGCATACACAAGGTCCTTCCAGATTGGCATTGATTTTCTATTTTGAGGCATGCTAGAAGCTTGTTGCCTGTGGAAATGACCATTGACTTCTTACTGACTTAAGGCAAATTACCCAACCTCTTCCAATTTTATTTTTCTCATCTGAAAAATGAGGAGGATTACAACTACCTCACAAAAAATGCTTTGAATATTAGAGATGATATATGTAAAAGAGACTAGTACAGAATGTACAAGGCTTTCAAGACGCAATCAGTGGAATTTATTATTAACATATGGAAAATAAACCAGAAACTTAGGCATCATTCTAAATTATTGCTTCTTCCTTACCCTTCCCCTATAACAAATTTCTGTGATCCTATCTGCTAAATTTCTCAGAAAACCTATTCCTTTTTCTTCCCAGTCTTTACTGCTACCATCATAGCAGTTCTACACACACACACACACACACACACACACACACACACACACACACACACAAAATCTATCTTCTTTGTTTATGCTACTCTCTACCTGACATACCATTCCTGATCCTCTCTACCTGGCTCACTGTTAATTAACTCTCAACTCAGCATCACTTCCTCCTGGCAGATCCTGGCTGAGTTTGATGCCCAGCCCTGATATCTGTGCATCCATGGTCTAACCTACCAGAGCCTATATCACAATGCTGTTTTGTATTTTGCTGTTTTTATTCCCCAACTACTCTGTTTTGACTGAAAATTCAGTGAAGACAAGAATCTCTTTGTCTCCACCATCCCAAAGCCTAAAACAAAGTAGCTATCCAATAAATGCTTATACCACATATAGGCCAGAAGCAAGCAGTGAATGATCTCTTATGATGAAGGGCTTATATATTTGCTTGAATGTATTTTATAGCAAATATATGTGACATGTAGAACAATACTGTATATTCCTTTTCTATATATATGTATCTCTGTACATCTATAGCTGAGTACATGTGTATGTATGTAGAAATACATATATTTCTCTGTATTTATAGAAGTATATCTACAGGCAAGCAAGTTAACCTACCTACATGCAAGTTATTTATACTTGTGATAAAGCTTTTACTTTTAGGTCTAACAATCATAACCTGTGGACTGCAACCTGATGTCAGTATACCTATAGTTCAAGTGAGACAATGTGGAGGAAAAAAATGCTTTTGCAAAGAGCACATGGGAATACTTGACTCTGAAGTGAGATTGCCCTGTCATGAGGGTCGGACGGTATTTCTTCTTCATTCCATCTCCAATGCCACTACTCTGGTCCATCATTACCTCTTGCCTGGACTAATGCAGCTGTCCCCATACTGATCTGCATGCTCATCCTGGCCTTCTTCCCACATAGTTTCCATTCATGACCAGAATGAACTTCCATTTTTAAATTAATTAATTAATTAATTAATTAATTAATTAATTATTTTATTTACTTATTTATATCAAGTATAGTTAACATACAGCACTATATTAGTTTCAGGTGTATGATATAGTGATTTAATAACTCTATACATTTCTCAGGGCTCATCAAGATAAGTGTACTCTTAATAAACTGTGTCTATTTCACTCATCCCCTGCCTACCTCCCCTCTGGCAACCACCAGTTTGTTTATTTAAGAGTCTGTCTTGGGATCCCTGGGTGGCGCAGCGGTTTGGCGCCTGCCTTTGGCCCAGGGCGCGATCCTGGGGACCCGGGATCGAATCCCACGTCGGGCTTCCGGTGCATGGAGCCTGCTTCTCCCTCTGCCTGTGTCTCTGCCTCTCTCTCTCTCTGTGACTATCATAAATAATAAAAAAAAAAGATTTAAGAGTCTGTCTTTTGTATATCTCTTCTTTTTCCTTTGTTCATTTGTTTTTTTTATTACATTCTACATATGAGTGAAATAATATGGTATTATTTTCTTTTTAAGAATGTGAGACACATTCAGGCTACTTCTCCTTGACTTAGACTACATCATTGGCTTCCCACTTTTAGGGCAGTATCTAAACACCTCAACATGAATTATAAAACTCCATGAACTGCCTTCCTTTCCAACCTCATCTCCCTTATACTTCCCTTCTTACAACCTTTTGTCATAGGAGATGCAGTCTTAATTATGGCCTGCCTTTGGGCTCCATGAGGACAGAGAACATGTCTGTTCTGGCCTTCACTGGATCCCCAAAACACAGAACAGTATATGGTACATGGCCGGTTGTTGAGAAATATTTATTGAATTAATTGGGTTCTTCATAGGCACCAAAGCAGAGGCAATCCAGAGGATAAGCCCAGAGTCAAGTCCCATCAATCACCAAAAAATCCATCCCCCTCCATCTCACCGCATCAATTTCATTTAGGGCCTTCCACTGCTCATAGGGAACACCGAGGGCCTCCGCTGTTTGTATAGTCCTCTTCATGTGGCTGGTCCACACCTTCAGGGAGTTGATGCCCTGGGACTGAATGAAGTTAGCCAGGGCATAGGCATACTGGGTGGTGGGGTTGCAGAGGATGAGAAGACAGGAGAAAGAGAGAGATGAAAGAAGATAGAGTAGCTGTGAGATCTGCCACAAATGGTGAAATCACGATGAACAAGAAAGAATAGAATTTAAATGTTCCCAGTTTATAAACAAGGACATGACAAGGATCAGGGGAATAGAAAAGGATACGTGTGTGTATGTGTGTGTGTGTGTGTGTGTGTGTGTGTGTGTGTTCATTGATGCTTGCTTATTAAACCCCTTAGTTATTCATTTAAATTGCCCACATCTGGCATTTGTGGAGCCTGGGAGTACAAATGGAGGCATTCTACCCAGTTGACCTCCCTTCTCTTCCCATTTCTGC
This sequence comes from Nyctereutes procyonoides, assembly GCF_905146905.1. NCBI lineage: Eukaryota > Metazoa > Chordata > Mammalia > Carnivora > Canidae > Nyctereutes > Nyctereutes procyonoides. The sequence continues at coordinate 46,227,789 of NW_026575125.1, forward strand.
CTCCATCCTGCACTTATAGGTGCCTTGAGTACATGTTTATAGATAACCCAGTCACATGACCAAGTTCTGTCCACACCCTATTTCCACTGATTCCCATGATCCACAAACAGCGACCCCTTGGCCACTCCTTTGCCTAAGGGTAAACATTACTGTAATGTGGCTGCTCTCAGGTGGACAGACTCTTGGATAGGCCCACACAGTCATGGAAAGCAGATGCCAGGGCAGAAGGGAAAGGGATTCTGGGTTCTGGGTACTCAGAGTATGGTCTAGAAGTAGAGGGTGTGGGATTTGGGAGACATTTCTTTTTGCCCTTGGGGATTCTCATTGCTTGAGTGGGGGTCTTTGGTACCCAGCTTCTAAGGGCATTCAAACATACTGAGTGTGTGGTCATGTGCTGGGTACCAGGGTGTCCTGTTCTCAAGACACAGCCAGTGCAGTAAGGGAAACAATGACAGCATTGAGAGGAAACATGAAGAGCTGTCGGAGCCCAAATGAGCAAGTCATTTGTTCTTCTTTGGCAAAGAGTCATGTTATTAGCCGCAGATGGTATGTGAGGAACATTGACACAAATACATAGATGTGTTTATATGAACATATGCATATATACAAATATAAGCATTGTATATATCTATTCTAATTATGGATTATGATTCAGTAGTCAGTGTGCTCTGGTGGAAGGAGCCCTTGATTGGGAAATAGGCAATTGGAGTTAAACTTTCCCAGCTTCCTCACATGGTCCCTGTGCTCTGGGACACATCCCTGATTCTCTCTGGCCTCATATCTTCTGCCTGTAAGATGTGAACAGCATTAACTCAGCCTTTTTCCTGTGAGCATCACATTTGATAGTGGACAAGAAGCATTCAGAGTGCTCCCCGACACACAGTAGGTGACAGCCTCTGTGATTATGGGTGATAGTTGATGGGAAAATGCTTTGTAAACTGCATGGTACACTGAGCCCATAAGCATAAATGTTGGTCCCAGGCATTTACATGTACATGCACACATTTGTGTGCAAGGGTAGTATGCGTTGTGGAGTTGGCATGTGTCCAAACTGGGCATTGAGCTGTGTGGGTAGGGCCATAGCTGAGCCCAAGCAAGAGATCCCTGGTTGCAGGTAGTGCCATGGGGCAAAAGCTGATGCCACCAGTACCTTCTATTCTTCTCTGAGGAGTAAAACAGGTGGGAGTCAAAGGTCTGGTTCACCCCAAGGGGAGTCTGTCAGTCTGAAGGTAACAGAAATGGAGCCACGAGGACCAGGCCTTCCAGTGCAGTGCCTTGCCTAGGGACACCACTACCTCTGCAGAGGGGGATGCTTAGGGGTAGGCAGGAAAGCTTGGTTTTCAATTCTGGCTCTCTTTTTTTTACTGGCTGCATGACCTGGGCTGTTTTTTTCTCATCTCTGGGCCTCAGCTTCTTCAGGTTTCATAAATCACTAATGATAATGCCCACCCCACAGAACTGTTGTGAAGATTGAATGAGGCCACACATGTAGAAGCAGATGGTGCTGTGACTGTGCACAGGTGCCCAATAAAAGAGAGTGCTCCCTCCCTCATGCACCGCACTTTCCATTTGTTCTGCCCAAGCCATTGTTCCAGCAAGAACAATACCTGTATTAACAAGCCCAGAAACAGAGCCAAACACTAGGGGAAATGTGTGTCTTTAATTTATACTCATAATGTATAAGTTACTATATGTTTGGCTGGAGAGAAGAGACTCATGCCACAGAGTCAGAGATGGGCCAGAACTGAGAGTGTTGGAGCCTAGAGCCTGCCCCCCTGGGAGGGCAGGAAAGGTCAGGGGAGAGCTTCTTGGACCAAACCATGGAACAGGAGCTGGGCCCTGGAAGGGAGTCAGGAAGAGAGGGCAGGAAAAGGGCAGTAACTTGTGGGGACAAGTGCTGACAGTGGGATGACTTGAAGGAGGGGTGGGGGACTGTGGCATCAGCCCTGAGTAAGGGAGAAAATAGATTCAAGGATGGGGTACATCAGAGTAGCTTTCAGGGCATGTGATGATGCTCACCAGCTGACAGAGGAAGGCGGCCTAGGTGGAAGAAACTGCACAAGCAAATGCACAGAGTTGTGTGAGAGAAGCGGGGACCAGTCATGCAGGGGAGAAGGGTGCTCACTATAATGGGGGTAGGAGAGCAGCCAGATCTGGGCAGGCCTGAAGTGCCAAGACCAAGCTGCAGATGCTATTAGTGCATGGGAACCATTCAAGGATGGGTTAAGGCTGAGCGGCTGATTGGGTGGAAGAGTGAGCGTGACCAGAACCTACTTTTACCCTGTCACTGAATTCCCCCATCATCAGGACCCAGGCAGTGGCTGTACCACCCACCCACAGCCCACCTGGGCCAGTTAATCCAATGCCTGGGGGTGTGTGGGACCCTTCCTACCTGCTTGCCTCGAGCTGAGAGGCCAGAGTCACCTCCGATGCGGCCTCTGAGGTTGAGTTCACTCTCACCATGCCGGCATAGGTAGATGGAGCGGGGTGTGACGTGGATGTTCATGAGATAGTAGACTGTGCGGCTCTGGATGTGGTCCTGTACTCGGTTCACCATGTAGCGTGTGCCCACATCGAAGATCTTGATGTAGGATAGGTGGCTGGGCCGGCCCAAGCAGGAGCAAGGGCAGCTCAGGGGATGATGGTGGAGAGGCTGATCCCAAGACAAAGCCCCAACCACATACCCTGCCTTCAAGCCTCTTCAGTGCACCCTTCACCCATCTTTCCTCTAACAAAATGCCATGCCTTGCCCTATTCTGGGTACCTGTTCTAGAGACTTGGCTCCTGTCCACCCCAAAGAGCTCACTGCCTGCTACCATATCCCCCTGTCTCCTTTCTTCAGTTTCAGTTTGATCCAGGCTATCTTTTCACATCTACTTTTTACACTTCAGTCATCTGGGCTCTCTTCTTTGTGGTTCACACTCCTGAAAAACTCAGAGAAAAGCTGTAATCCCATGTCCCTGGCTGCCTTCCACATCCTACTGGCAGCTCCTGAATTGCCTACTCACTCTTTTAAATCTCAAGCTGAGCTCTGTACCTCTATTCTTTAAGTCTCTGCTATGATATATTGTATTTGACAGTCTATAGGCAGCTACCAGATTGGGTCTGTATGCACTTGTGTCTGTGTGTGTGTATGTCTCTCTCTTCACTCAGAAAGGGAAAAGTGTTGGTTTTTTTCCCTGTAATGCAGTTAACAAACACACCTTCTTCTGTTTTAAGCCTTGTGTTTGAGGTGGGGACTCAGCATCTGCCCTTTGGGAACTCTCAGGCCAGTCAAGAACATGGAAACACATAGCCGATGCTAAACACCCCTTCCATAAACAGTCATTCACTCTTTGTGAATGTGTGCCAAGTATTGGGATATGGGAATACAGAAGTGGTACACAACATGGAAATCTTGTGGTCCTTGTTTCAAGCCCCCCTTTTATCTCTCTTAATTCTGTGCCCTAGTCATGAACTAATAACTATACACAGAGTGATAATCAAACTATTCAATAACCTGTCTGAAGAGGAGCTGGGAATGGGCAGCACTGACTAGTCAAAAGATTAGAATAATGATCTTATGAGGCCCCTGCTATGCCAAGCATGAATCTTTTAGTTGTTGGACTATAAGGGAGTTCAAGGAAATCCCTGGGAAGAGGTAGGGAAGGCTGCAAAAATGGGGTGACAGACAGCAACCCTGGGTGCACAGTAGCAAAGCAAAATAAATAGAAATAGCTATACTAACCCAAGTCATGTAAGTCAGTGGCTGATGGGTTTGGCTTCAGAAAGCCTCTCTTCTGATCTTCCTAGAGAAGCCTTTTTTATCTCTGAAGTTTTATTTTTATTTATTTATTTATTTATTTATTTATTTATTTATTTATTTATTTATTTTTGGAGTTCAATTTGCCAACATATAGCATAACACCCAGTGCTCATCCCGCCAAGTGCCCCCCATCACCCAGTCACCCCAGCCCCCCACCCACTTTATCTGTACCATACTTAATCATGCCCATCCCTGTCATCTGTGTCAATGGTTCCCACAGGACACTTGCTGAGCACTTTTTTGCGTGTGTATATCTGTCAAGGAGTGGGGACTTCGAAATACATAAATCCTCATAATCATCCTAGGAATAAGGGATTATTAGATTTGTTTTATAGAAGAGGAAAATAAAACACAGAGAAAGGAAATGATTTGTGTAAGGTCAATCTCTCCAACTATCTTATCCAGAACTCTCAGAACCGAGGGGTAGAAAATATCTGATGTAGGCTTGTTGCCTAATGACTGTCTGTTCCTGATGCTAGGTCCTGGATAGCTCTAAGAGAACTTCTGAATTCCTCAGTTAGTCTGACATTCTAGGTGCCTTCACACACTGGCCTTGCTTGGCCTCACTTCATGGTCCCACATCCACACCTATGCCCACAATTTCTCTGTTTCAATCTAGCCTTCGTTATTTTGCTAGAATATTCTCTAAATTCCTGTACTCTTATTCAGATTTAACTACACCATTCCAAAATGCTGTTCTATTTCCTTGAAAAGATATTCCTTGCCTGCTTTCCAAAGCTGAGTTGCTATGCATCCATTCCTCAAGAACCAGCACATTCAATCTCTCTAGGAAGTCTTCTTTGAGCTTTGGATCATGTGGAGTCATTTACGGGTGCTTCCCACCAAAAATATTATATTAGCTAGTGCCCACCTCTTACCATGTGTAATCTAAAACAAAAGTTATAAGCTATATTACAATTTGAAGAGGTCCTATGAATTTTTTTTCATTTTGACCACATTGATGCTGGTTTTGAAGTTAAAATAGCAAAAGCTTTCCAGATTGTTTTATTTTTATTTTTGGTAGCCTAAACCTTTCTGGTATCCCAAATACACATCTAGTCTACCTGCACTTGGTGAACCTGGTCTTCCAGATCTCTTTTTCCAATCTGGGGTAAGTTTTCTCCTTTGTGTTCCTTTAGCCCACTTGGTTTAACATTTCCACAATTCTGATCAACTGCACATTCATTGTCTTCTCTGACCAAGTGGGCATTCTATCACAGCAGGAACAGCCCTTCCCTCTTTGGATTCCTAGGGCACAGCTTTGGCTGAGCCCTGATACATAGACTGTAAATGTCTGTTGATGTAAAATGATTAAATAAAGCCAACCCTCAGAATATGTCATATTCAGTCCCAAACACTAACTGAGCACCTGTAGAAGTCTAGGCTGAAGGCTAGGGGCTTTCTCAATGTCATTTTTCCACTTTAGCTCCCCTTCTTCAAGCTTCTTTCACTATAAGCTGCTAGCCTATATGGTGGTTTTGTGGAAATATGAAAAAGTTATTCTTTCCTGAGGGCAGAAACATCTCCATTCCAGCACACATGTCTCGGTGAGAAAAACAAGTGTGCCCTTGACTTGGTTGTCCTTGCACAGTGAACAATCTTTACAATTGTACATAAAGGTCCTGCTCCTTGCACCAAGTGTCTAAGCCACATGTGACACTTCTTTATGATTTAGGCATGTGGGAGGGGGATAACCAGGCTGGAGGGATGAGATAACGGTTTGAATAAATATTTTACTGACTCATTATGTGGCCTCAGGTAAGCCCTTGCTCTGTTCTGTATCTCAGTTTCTCCATCTAAGGAGCAATGCAGTAACAATACTTGCCTCTTAGGACTTCAATTGGACAGAAGGATGCTCTTTACATTTTTTTAATGACTATTTGAGGTGAGGTCTCCTTATACTTCTCACTTGGGGCCCAAAGGGTCTGAGTGACCACAGTCTCTTCTCATCACAACCCATTTTCAGGATTATGGGAATATAGTATGTCTAAAATTCACATATTCTCTGCACTACCAGCTAACATGTTTCTAATTTTTAGCTGGCAATATCAATGAGAGTTTAATATTTTTCATGTGTTTTTCCATATGTCAAGGCACGATGGAAGCTACCTGCGGATAGAAACCACCTCTTGCCATTATTGATATCCCTACATACACCACAGCTCAAAGAGGCCAAATATCTATTGATTGAAGAGGAACATGGATTTTGTGAAAAGAGACATGAGTAAGAGACAAAATATGATTAAAATCCTAGTTCTACCCCTTGATTTGTACTGGGAACTTGGCAAATGGTTTCAGCTAAGACTCAATTTTCTCTTCTTGAAAAATTATAAGCATAAGATCTATTTTGGCTTCCTTTATAGGGGTGCTGAAGGGATTCAGTAGAAACAAAGAACGTGAACATGTTTGGAAGCTGAAGTGTCATCCATGTGTAAGGAATGCTCTTGAAAAAAAAATAGCAACAACCACAAAAAAAAAAAAAAACAAAAATAGCATTTGTTCCTAGAAATCAGGGTCCTTAGCTGTCCATATTGCTCAGGAAGGCACCACCTTAACCATCTCATAGACATTTTACATCTCAAGGACTACCTCAGATAATTAGAGTTTGGAGGGTCCTAGAAGACAAATAATCAAATCTAGCTCTATGATTTTATAGATAGAGAAGTTGAGGCCCAAAGAGGGGGGACATTTTCCCAGGTCCTAAAGGACATCAAAATAGGGTTAAAGATCCTGTCTTGGATTTTAGGGTTCTGCATTCTTACCTATCCAGTTCATCATCCAAGGGTTGGTAGTTGACCTCATAGCACTCAATTCTCTTTAGAAAGTCTTCCAGAACCTTTTCCCGGTCACAGTCTATGTAATCAGGGCTGCCAAGTTTTACTTGCTAGGAAAAGGGAGAACAGGGAAACTGTAAGAGACAGAGACTCTAACAGTGATCTTTGGAAGTGCTCTTAGAGATCATTGAGTACAACATCCCTCATCATGAAGATTAGGAAATTGAGGCTTAGACAAAGGGTCTTGCCAAGTTTACAAAGTCAGTCAATTGAAGATAATTTGGATTGTGTGTCTGCTTATTCCTTATTTCTATGTGATTAAACAAGGTCTGTTATAATATTGTACTCACTTCTAAAGCACACAGTGTCTAAGAAGAACAATTAAAAGAACATGTGATATATACACACAATGGAATATTGCTCAGCCATCAAAAAATTGAAATCTTGCCATTTGCAACCATGTGGATGGAACTAAAGCGTATTATACTAAGCAAAATAAGTCAATCAGAGAAAGACAATTATCATGATTTCACTCATATGAGGAATTTAAGAAACAAAACAGAGGATCATAGGGGAAGGGAAGGAAAAGTAAAATAAGATGAAATCAGAGAGGGAGATAAACCATAAAAGACTATTAATCATAGGAAACAAACTGAGGGTTGCTGGAGGGGAGGTAGATGGGGGGATAGGGTAACTGGGTGATGGGCATTAAGTAGGGCACTTGATATAATGAGCACTGGGTGTTATATGCAACGGATGAGTCACTAAACTACCTCTGAAACTAATAATACACTACATGTTAATTAATTTAATTTAAATTAAAAAGGTAAAAAAAGTAAAAGTAAAATTGTGATGTGAGAAATGGTTGAAGAAGAAGAATAGGAGATCTTGGCCAGGGGTCATAATGGCTTACATGTATTGAGTGTTTAATGAGAGAATATGGCATGCTGGCTTTAAATTTCTAAAAGGTTGATGGCTCCTAATCCCCCAATGCCTATCTTCTCCATCCACATTTGCCATCTCATGAATGGCACTATCATCCACTCAGTTACCTGAGTCTAAAAAGAATAGAGGAGTCATCCTAGATGTGTCATCATACCTTACCTCTCAGCAGACACCAGATCCTTTCCACTCTATCTTCTAAATATTCCTCCCATTTATTTCCATTCTCTCTTTCATGGATGCTTACTTTAGCTTTGTGACTAATTTACTCTTGTCTACAGTCTTGTTACTTCCAATGTATTCCTCATACTAGCAGCCAGAAAGATATTTTTAACATGAACATCTGACCATGGCATTCCCCTGCTTAAAACTCTTAATCATTTCCTTATATATTTTAGGGCAAAGTGTGAACTATTTTATTAGGTGACCCATTTGTCATAATTGACTCCAAGATTATTTCTTCATCTCATATCTTATTGTTCTCCTATTCTTCCACACACTGCTCTAGCTAACTTAAACTACTTATAGTTCCCTGGAGATGCCATAATTAGTATATACTATTCCTTTATATCCAATTCTTTGCCTGCCAAGTTCCTATGTATTCTTCAAGGTTCAGGTCAGCTATTGCTTTCATTGAGAAGCCTTCCCTGATACACATATATCCCTCCCATGTAAGGATTGGTACTCAACAGTGTTTTCCCACAGCCTCTTTTTTTTTTTTATAAATTAATTTTTATTGGTGTTCAATTTACCAACATACAGAATAACACCCAGTGCTCATCCCGTCAAGTGTCCCCCTCCGTGCCCGTCACCCATTCACCCCCACCCCCCGCCCTCCTCCCCTTCCACCACCCCTAGTTCATTTCCCAGAGTTAGAAGTCTTTATGTTCTGTGTCCCTTTCTGATATCTCCCACACATTTCTTCTCCCTTCCCTTATATTCCCCTTCACTATTATTCATATTCCCCAAATGAGTGAGAACATACACTGTTTGTCCTTCTCCGATTGACTTACTTCACTCAGCATAATACCCTCCAGTTCCATCCACGTTGAAGCAAATGGTGGGTATTTGTTGTTTCTAATGGCTGAGTAATATTCCATTGTATACATAAACCACATCTTCTTTATCCATTCATCTTTCGATGGGCACCGAGGCTCCTTCCACAGTTTGGCTATTGTGGACATGGCTGCTAGAAACATCGGGGTGCAGGTGCCCCGGCGTTTCATTGCATCTGAATCTTCGGGGTAAATCCCTAACAGTGCAATTGCTGGGTCGTAGGGCAGGTCTATTTTTAATTCTTTGAGGAACCTCCACACAGTTTTCCAGAGTGGCTGCACCAGTTCACTCTACGCCAATAAATTAGGCAATCTAGAAGAAATGGACGCATTCCTGGAAAGCCACAAACTACCAAAACTGGAGCAGGAAGAAATAGAAAACCTGAACAGGCCAATAACCAGGGAGGAAATTGAAGCAGTCATCAAAAACCTCCCAAGACACAAGAGTCCAGGGCCAGATGGCTTCCCAGGGGAATTCTATCAAACGTTTAAAGAAGAAATCATACCTATTCTACTAAAGCTGTTTGGAAAGATAGAAAGAGATGGAGTACTTCCAAACTCATTCTATGAGGCCAGCATCACCTTAATTCCAAAACCAGACAAAGACCCCACCAAAAAGGAGAATTACAGACCAATATCCCTGATGAACATGGATGCAAAAATTCTCAACAAGATACTAGCCAATAGGATCCAACAACACATTAAGAAAATTATTCACCATGACCAAGTAGGATTTATCCCCGGGATGCAAGGCTGGTTCAACACTCGTAAAACAATCAATGTGATTCATCATATCAGCAAGAGAAAAACCAAGAACCATATGATCCTCTCATTAGATGCAGAGAAAGCATTTGACAAAATACAGCATCCATTCCTGATCAAAACCCTTCAGAGTGTAGGGATAGAGGGAACTTTCCTCGATATCTTAAAAGCCATCTACGAAAAGCCCACAGCCTCTTTTATTTCTTCATCTCAGCACTGACTCATAGTTATGTCTATAAACTTGTCAGTATCTCTCACTTGGCTGTGATCTCAAGGGCAGGATTTTTCTCTATGTCTCTAATACACAGAATAGACCAGTTTAGTCATATAGATTAAATTTGTGTTGAATCAATAAATGGCTGGATAGAAGGGGGGATGAAGAAGAGAGGGATTGGACATGTTCTATGTCTCAAGAGGAAAAAACAGGACAAATCAGTGAAAATTTCAGGGAGGTAGATTTCAGCTTGATTGAACTGCATTTGATAAAAGCAATGAGTCTCTTGTCACCGGAGGTATGAAAAAAATATATAGACAAACATTTAGCTGAGATTTCAAGTATTTGATGGAGGGTTGAGGGAGATAACCTATAAGATTTCTTCTGTCCCTGAGCTCCAATAATTTCATGAAATAAGGAACAATAAAATGTGGTGGGTGATCCAGTTCTAGACCACATGCCTAGAATATAAGAGCAGTTATATTTCTGATACAAGCTTGAGGTCTAGTCCCAGTACTACTTCTTTCTGGTTGTATGAATCCTTGAAAACTCTTTTTTTTGGAATCTCTGCTCTCTCTCTCCAACAATGAAATGATACCTAACATACAGGTTTATTGTAACAAATCAGTAAGAGATGCTTGGTGCCCACTGCATATTAAGGACTCTATATTATGTTGGCTACTTTACATTTCATAGGATTATTATAGGACAGGATGGTCAGGAAATACTTCCTATAGGAGAAGAATACCACCTTTAACCTCATAGAAGTCTTTTTAGGCATTATCCAAACCTGAGGAAAAGTAAGGAGGAAAGGGTAAAGTGCTCCTTACCCTGATGTTTTCTGCAATGATGCCAGGGTCATTACAGATAGACTCAATGAAAAAGACCTATAAGAGAAAAAGAAGAGAAATTTTCAGCAAGGAATTATGTTTGGTGGTGCCAACCATAGCTTCACTTCTTCACAGTGGCTCTGAGTTATCCCCAGGGGGCATCTCTGACAACATAATTTCATACAGTGTTACTTTTAGGATTTTGAGTTTTATGAGGCATATTGACTCTAAACTGAATGGCCTTAAGTTATTCTTTTATGTTTTTATTAGGTTTTAGTTCTTATATATGCTTTTTGTAGTGCTTCTCTTCCCTCCATCCTCACTTCCACCTCCCACAGTGTCAGCCTGTCAGCAATTATCTTCCATTACTAATATGGCACCTCTTCTTTCCTGTTCTGTTTTGCTGCTTCTAACTGTGATCTAGAAAGCCATATAACAAATTAAAGCCTGACTTGGGCTGATTTGTAGCTGATTTGGCAGGTTGCAGTCCTTTGGTTTACCTTTCTTTAAGATTTGTACTAGATAAGTAGGCTCTAGATAAGAGTGGGAGTGTTACTATACCTTGTAACCATGTTCTTTAGCAAACTGCAGAATTAGTGACCGTCGTTCTCTGGTAGTGTTGGTGGCATCAAAAACCTATAGGCCAATGATGACATTGGGTTACTCTGAATGTGGTTTTTGAGAGAACACCTACTCCTTGATTATCCTTGTGCTAAGTGGAAGGCTTCCAGGGTGAGATAGAACTTGACTGAGTTTTGAAGGATAGGAAGGATCTGATACTGATTTATGCCAATATCTCAAGCATTTATTGAGCCCTTGCTGTCAGTCCAGAAATGTAGCAGACTGTAGGCATAGACAAGAGGAAACCTGTAAAATTTTATTAGCGTCATTTTATAGATAAAATAGCCAAGGCTTTGAGGAAAGATTTGCTTTAACCAAGGCCACCAAGAGCGGCTGACAGAGCAGAGCTACAATGGATTTTCTCAACTCCTAGTTGAGGCTTCTTCCTTCTCTATCACTTTGGAACTCTTTAAGAACAGGTAACAACTCCCTATCCTCAGCACCTTAGGTGGGACTATTTAAAGATCTCTTCTCCTTTTAGAATTCACAAATCCTACCCCAAGGGTTTATAATATTAAATTGACTAGATTTTTAGGTAAATCTCTAGAACTCAAAAATGTTTGTACTATAGTCTTTTTTAAAAAATATTTTATATTTATTTAAGAGGCAGAGGCAGAGGGTGAATAAGGCTCCCTGCAGGGAACCCAATTCAGGACTCGATCTCAGAACCCCAGGATCATGACCTAAGCCAAAGACAGACGCTCAACCACTGAGCCACCCAGGCGCCCCTGTACTGTAGTCTTAAACTGTGTTGTAGTCTTAACTCTTGGGGGTGGAGTGGTAAAGCATAGTGGTTAGGAATGTAAAAAAATTTTTTTTAAATATTTTATTTATTTATTCATGAGAGACACAGAGAGATGCAGAGACACAGGCAGAGGGAGAAATAGGCTCCATGTAGAGAGCCCAATGTGGGACTTGATCTCAGGACCTCGGGATCAAGCCCTGGGCCAAAGGCAGATGCTCAACTGCTGAGCCACCCAGGCATCCCAGGAGTGTAGATTTTGGAGCTATACAAACTGAATTCTAGTTTTGGCCTTGCTGCATACATGCTGTGCCACCTTGAGGAATTATTTACTCTCTCTGTGCCATTTTTTTTTACTATAAAATGGAGTATTAACAACAACATGCCTGTCTCATGGGAGAGGGTGGAATTAAATTAATATGTGTAAAATACTTATAATAATGTGTAGAACATAGTAAATGTTCAATACATTTGAGGGGTCCTTCATTCCAGCAGAAACTTGAGGGAAAATGCAAATTTCTTTACCGCAACATGACCTTCCTCATGGCTGAGATAGTCATGGACATCCTTCAGGGCTGCCAGGGCACACTGCCTAAAAAATATAGAGAAAGAAATGGAGACAATCCCTATCCCCAAGATGAGTTCCTCTCTATTTTTCTCCATTGTCTTTTGCACCATCTCTCAGATATCTCACATTAAATTATTAATCTATGAAACATATACATAGGGTATCCTATATTCCAGACACTATGACAAGCACAGAGAGGTCACATAGTTGAAAGTGGCTTTGTGGGCCAGGCATAAAGTGGCATACCCAGGAAAAGTGGACTAATGACAGAGCCATAATATTAAAAACTCCAATCTTTGGGGTGATAGAGCTCAAGTGGAACTGATCCTTAAACCCAGTTAGAGTTTGAGTATATGGTCTGTGAAATAGAGGGCATTCCTGAAATGGGTACCAGTACAAGCACAGGTATAATGGTGGCAATATATTCATGCATTTGGTAAAAATCTATTTAGTGATTATTCTTTGCTAGGTTCTTTTTATAAGGGCATGGATCAATAAATGAGATATAGGATCTGTTGTGGAAATGGTCAGTGTCGTAGAGGAGATAGACCTTGAGATTGAATAGATGGGACTGGAGATACTGAAATGGGCCAAGCTATTGAGACTCTTAAATGCTAGGCTGAGAATTTTCCACTTTCTCTTGTAAGGAGTAAGAGACTGAGACCATTAGTTCCTAAGTTCTTAAGTAGGGGATGGTCGTGGGTTTTGGGTAGGCTAGAGGAAAGGCCTTTGAGAGTCTAGAAGATCTCCTTGCTAACTCAAGTAACTCTGCCCCATGTCCCCATTATCTTAACAAAGCCCTCCTTCAACAATGGGCAGCACAGTTCTATAAAATAGTAGGCACTTACTTCCTGATAAGTAGGGCCTCCATATTGTCTGGGAGAAAGAATTCGTAGTTCTTGTAGCTCACTGCTTCCCGTCGGTACTGGCCTAAATTAAACACTGAAAGCAGGGAGACCTGGTGAAGAGGTTGGAAAGATTCTAGTAGAAAAATATTTAATTGCTGGGAGAGATTTCAGAGGTAGAAGGAGGTATAATTTGTGCCTATATAATATGCTTATAAAGCTTCAAATTGTGGCTACCAACTCACTTATTCCTTACAACAACCCTGCAACATAGAAATTACAATCCCATTTTATAAATTAAGAATTTTTTTTCTAGATGCCACTCTTTTTTTATAAATTTATTTTTTTTTTTGGTGTTCAATTTGCCAACATATAGAATAACATCCAGTGCTCATCCCGTCAAGTGCCCACCTAAGTTCAGAGATAAGAAGTAACTTTCATAGTTAATAAGTGGGAAGCTGGGATTCAAAACCAGGTCTGTTTGGCTCCAAAGCTAGTGGACATTTTACTATTCTATTTCATTATAAATTCCAACCCTTTTAATGCCCTATTCTATTGGAAAGATAAGGAAAAAAAATTCAGTGAGTAAAATTAATCACTAACGGTCAGTGAGTTAGCAGGTAACAGAATTAGACTGGACCTCCTGAAACCTAGCTCAATGTTATTGCATTCTCCTGTATAATGATAGAGAATCCAAATTTATTGCCCTCTCTAGGCCATACTTTTTCATCAGTAATAGTGAAAAACTGAGAGAAGGTAAGGAAAGGAGGAGAAAGAGGATAAGAGGCTAACACAATATTTCATTCAATAAATACATTCTGATGTACACTCTGTAAAGCAGGACAAGAGTTCTGAAGCCTCAAAGATAGACCAGATATGTATGATGGGGACCCAAGGAGCTTACAATATAGCAAGTAGGACAGACAGTAAACCAGTAAACAGAGTTCCCACAGAGTTTCTTGAGTTCTCTGACAGACGCATTCAAAAGAATAAGGGGAAGGACAGATTAATTATACTTAGGGTAATCTGACATGGTTTCCAGTAGCATTTGAACAAGTCCTTTTAGGAAGGCAGGCCTTTTTATAGGCAGGCATGGGGGATGGGAGTGGGGAACAAAAACATTCCAGGCAGAGGAATACTATAAGCAAAGGTATGACATTGGCAAAAGGCAGAACATGTTTAGGGAATGATGAGTCATTCACTGTGACTGAAGCCTGAGAGACTGGCAGGGGTGGATCATGGAGGGCCTTGAACAACAGGTTAAAAATCTTGGGCTTAAACCTGCAGGCCAAGAGGACCTGTGGAGGTATGGTAAGCTTTGTGCTTTTTGAAACATGACTCTGAGGCTTTGTGCTCTGTGGGAATGGACTATATTGGAGCAGATGGAAAGCGTGTGCATTAGGGCAGAGACCTATCCACCACAATCCCATATTCCCCTAACATCCAACAGAAACTACGTGGAGCCTGTAGTCCTCCACAAGAACGATCCTTTCTCTTCTCTTTTGCCAATGTTCTACTCCTCCCACAGGACCAAGCTCAAATATATCCTACCTGGAAGCTTTCTCTGCCTTCCAGTTGGTTATTTCCTCTGTGAGCCCCCTCATTACCCTGCTCTAGGATTCTTTAAGTGACCATGAGGCATTCGTATGCATCCCAGCCAGATAGAAAACTCTTCAAGGACAGGGTGTGATTCATTAATTTTTGCATCCTCATTGCCTAGCATGGGTTTTAGCACATAAAAAAGATTGGGAAAGCCTTCATCAGTGAATAAGAGAAAGTGCATGAAGGAAAAGAAATGGGATAAAGAGAGGAGGAGACTTGAAGAGAGGGAAGGAAGGGGGCAGATAGATAGGGTGCTGGGATGAGCAAGAGAAAGAAGAGGAAGAGAATGGAGAAAAGGTGAAGTACATGGCCAACGTGGGATTATTTTTTTCCCCATCTGTAGAGCCAAATAGTAGACCTGGTACAGTGGGTATCAGGCTTTGGAATAAACCAGATGTGGGCTCATTTCCTGGTTCTTTCACTCAATGGCCATGTGCCTTTAGTGGGACTTCACCTCTTGGGCACTAATTTAATCAATTGTAGAATGATGATAATACTAGTTTCTTCTTCATGGGCATTTTAGAACTTAAGAATAGATGTTCGTTCTTAAGAGACCACACTGAAGAGAATGGAAAGTTGGAAATAGGGAGTGAAGGAGGAGGTTGATAGGCAGGGAAGGAGGCCCCTCTGGAGGTGGAAAAAGGCAGGACCACTTCTGCCTGGGGAGGGGAAGCCAACAACAAGCTGAAACCTAAGGAGAGGCTTGGAGAGAGCAGATGTCTTCTGGACTCCAGAGGACAAGGTTAGCTAAAGTGCCCAGGTTTAGTGAAGACCCTGTGGGAACCCCTGGGCTGTGGCTTCAATGTGCTTGACTCCATATACACTAAGGCTTAAAGAAGATCTTAAGGTTTTGAGTAAATGGTAATGCTAATCAAAATAGTAATATTGGTGTGGTAATAATAATAATGGCAATAAACATAATAATGATAATAAAAATACTATATTACTCATATGGTTGTGTTAAGATCTTGCAAAACTGGAGGTCCCTGAGAACAGACATTTAGTCCTGTTAATTAACCTATACCTAGTACCTAGAATACAGTTAGGCACAGAGTATGTGCTCAAGAAATTGTAAAACTTTTAAGAGTGCAGTGGTGGTGGTGGTAGTAGTAGTAGTAGTGGCGGTGGTAGTAGTAGTAGTAATTCTAAGATTGGTAATAATGTTTTGAGGCATTCCTGGTACTGAGGGAATGTCCTTTCTGAGGCCTGCTACCTTACTCTTCAGCTAGTGGCCAGTAAGGGGCCATAGAACAAATGGTTTCAGAAACATACCTTTAGTTGGTGTTCCTATCCAGTTGAGATATCTTGTGAGCTTCGTGGAGATGTAGGTCTTTCCTCGAGCTGGTAAACCCACCATGATCACCATTGTGGGGGAATTGGTAAACTGGGGTATTGACGCTGGAAAATAAACAACATCTCGAAAGCTTATCCCCAGGTTCCCATGACCTTCTGGTATCATATTAGAGGTGTAGAATTAGAAAAACATCCTTCCTACCATTGTAACAGCAACAACAATAACAAAAACCTGGACATCTTTTTTTAAAAGATTTTATTTATTTATTTATTCATGAGAGACAGAGAGAGAGAGAGAGAGAGAGAGGCAGAGACACAGGCAGAGGGAGAAGCAGGCTCCATGCAGGGGGCCTGACATGGGACTCGATCCTAGGTCTCCAGGATTCCACCCTGGGCTGAAGGTGGAGCTAAACCACTGAGCCACTGGGACTGCCAAACCTGGACATTTTCTAACTGACTTCTGAATTCATCAGAAAACTGAGATTACAATGTAAACAGCTAACCCCAAATCCGTAGAGATAGGCAGACATCTGCAGGGAGCAACACGGCCCAGGTATTTCCTTATCTTTCATAGATACTACTGCATAACATATAAACTCATAAAAAGACTCAGCTAAAAAATTTTTAATAAATTGTTAAAGATTGGTTGTGAGCTAGTATGAGAACGTGAAGCCCCTGGGGGCTGAAGAAATAGATGGTTTTGCATCCTCTAAGAATTCCATCAGGTGCTGACAGAGAAGACAGAAGAATCCTGAGATAGATGTCCTGTAGTTCTGGCTTGGAGAGGAAGACAGAAGAGCAGCCATTGCTGAAATTGTGCCCAGATCATTCTCCCTTTGTATTCTATGAAACAAAAACCTTAGTCTTCACAGAGAAAGGGAATGCAACTGTAGTTTGGGAGCACTAGTGGAAATTAACTGCAGCTGATAAAGAGGAATGGCCAACACTACTGAAATTCTGCCCAGACCCATCTACTCCATCTCCCCTAAAGAAAATAATCTTTAATCTGCAAGGAAGGGCAACAGAAACTGAGGACACTGGGAGAAACTCACCACAGCTGGAGAAGAATAATGGAAAAAATGCTATAGCCCAGGAGGCATAGGAATATGCACTAAGCCTACCATTATAGTTAGAGAAGAGGCAGGAACACATGGGAAGGTCACACCTCCAAGACTGAGGATAAGCCTGCCTAAGGCTGAGACTTAATTAGACTAACATAAAATGGCATTGGTCCCCTATTCCCTACTACCAGGTAAAATAATAGAAGACTGCATCTTCAAAGGATGCAAAAAATAATTGTCTCCCTCCAGAGAGTAACACAAAGGGAAGAATCAAGGCAAGAAAAAAATAGTCTGAAGAGACAAAGAAATAATCAGGATCAGACTCAGTTATGATACACATGTTGGAATTATCAGGCAGAGAATGTATAATAGCTAAGATTGATAAGTTAAAAGGTTTATTGGAAAAGGTAGACAACATGTAAGATCAGATAGATAATTTCAGTATGGGGATGGAAAGTATAAGAAAGAATCAAATGTAAATGCAAGAGAAAAAGCACAGTAATAGATCTTAAGGATGTCTTCAATGTTCTCATAAATGAACTTAACATAGCTAAGGAATCAATGAACTTGAAGATAGGTCAGTAGAAATTACACACCCTGAAATGCAGAGAAAAAATATTAAAAAAACAAACAAACAAAACAAAACAACCCAGAATAAAACATCCAAGAAATATGGGAAAGTATCAAATAGTGTAATATATATGTAATTTATAAATATCATGTACATATATGTATATACATGCAATATATATGTAATTAAAATAACAGGAGAAGAAGGAGATAATGGGAAAGAAGAAATACTTGAAGAGAGAATTGCCAAAAATTTTCAAAATTGAGTTATTGATTATAAACCACAGATTCAGGTATCTCAGAGAATACCAATCAGGATAAATAAAATATAAAAATGAACCACACCACACCTAGACATATCAAATTTAAACTGCAGAAAATCAGGCAAAAATAAAATACTGAAGAAGGCCGGGGAAAAGATGCAGTAGGAACACCTTATCTACAGAAGAACAAGGAGAATTATATTAGACTTCTTGTCAGAAGCCACATAAGCTAAAAGATAGTGAAATAAAAAATTTAAAGCTTTGAAAGTTAACAACAACTACAGTAACAAAAACAACAAAACCCACAGACCCTGCCAATCCAGAATTCTAAAGTAAGCAAAAATATCTTTCAAAAATAAAGGAAAAATAAATACTTTTATTTAAGACAAACAAAAACAGGAAATTCATCACACCAGACCTGTCATATAATAAATATTAAAGAATAATATTTAAGCAGAAAAGATGTGATATAGGTCAGAAAATTGGATCTACATCATTAAAGAAGAGCATTAGAAAAGGAATAAATTAAGGCAAAATACACCTTTTATTTTTCATATTATTAATTGTTCTAAAAGACAACTGACTGGCTAAAGTAATAATAGTAATAATGCATTGAGTGTTCATAGCATATATCAGAATGAAATAAGCACAAAAAAGACACAAGGAAAGAGAGGAAGAATCTAGGAATATTTCTGTTATAAAGGTACTTGTTCTACATATAAAGCAGTATAGTGTTATTTGAAGGTAAACCCAAATTATTTTCAAAATAGATTGTAAACTCCAGGGGAACCACTAAAAAAGTAAACACACACACACACACACACACAGAGAGAGATATATAGATGATAAGTAAACACAAGCAATAAAATGGGATCATAGGGGATCCCTGGGTAGATCAGCGGTTTAGCACCTGCCTTCAGCCCAGGGTGTGATCCTGGAGTCCCGGGATCGAGTCCCACGTCGGGCTTCCTGCATGGAGCCTGCTTCTCCCTCTGCCTCTCTCTCTCTCTCCCTGTGTCTCTCATGAATGAATAAATAAAATTTAGAATATATAAATAATAATAATAAATTGCAACTGCCCTTTCTCCAACACATGCTTTAAAAAAATGGGATAATAGAAAATGCTCAAATAAAATAAGAGAAAGCAAAAAAAAAGATAAAAAAAAGAAACAAAGAGGTCTGGGAAGATGGTGGTGGAGTAGGAAGACTCTAGGCTTGGCTTGTCCCACAAATACAACTAGATAACAATCATATCATCCTAAATAATCACCAAATCAACGTGGAACCTGGCAGAATAAACTCCACAACTAAAGGTAGAGAAGAGACCATATCAAAGAAGGTAAAAAAAATGTGGAGACACATCTTGGGAGAGAAACAGATATGGCCACCATGGTGGAAAGGAACTGCAGTTGCAGAAAAAGGCAAGAGATAGGCTGGCACACAGGGGAGCCCACAAGAGGCAAACAAACCCCCATGGAAATTGGCTTGGAAAGTGAAAGGGGCTGAATTTTGTGAGTTCTTGCAACAACTAGGGTTAAAAGTCTGGAGATTTAAAGGCCAGCAGCATTGGCTCAGGGAAAGCACAGAGAGCATTAGGATGCTCTTAGAGAGAAAGCTGGGCAAACAGCCTGTGGACATACAACTTGAAAATAGCAATCTGAAGAGTGCCTGGGGAATACAATGAGGAAATTATTTGCTCCTCTTCGAGTGGTAGCATTCACGGAAAAACCCATCTGGGAACAAAATGAATGGCAGGCACCATTCCTGCCTCCCAACACTTTAGGAACGGGACCACTTGTGGGACCCAACCAACGCTTACATTTGCTTCCCAACTAGCTTTTGCCAAGCCCTCCCCCGCCTCTGGTGGAACTTCCCTTCCCAGTCATGCTTGCCTCGGTTCCATTGTGGCAGGCTTCTTCTCCTAGAAGACCAGCCCAAATCCCTGCCCACATTTCATCCCTCCAGCCAGGAGTTTTGTGGGGCCTCAGTTCTGGCAGCAATGTTAAAAGCATAAGCAGACCAGAACATACCTAGTTAAAACTTGCCACACTCAGACCAGGTACCAAATATTGCCCACAACAGGGAAAGAGAGCCTCTGTAGATGACTGGCCTGAAGGATAAAGCAGTCAGGACACAATGGCAGAGCACATGCAGCACAAATTGGAGACATGCTCTGAAGCACTAGGCCCTGGGGAATAGGGGACACTACATTAAAGGGTATTACAGGAGCTCTTCTTCATCAGGTGATTATCCTCAAGAACAAGAGAAGTAGCTGACATTCCTTACATATAGGAACATGCATAAGGACTTAGACAAAAGACAGAAAAAATTATTCCAAATGAAAGAACTAGAGAAGGTCACGACCAGAAGTCTAAGCAAAAGAGATATAAGTGACATGCCTGACAGAGAATTTAAAGTAATGATTATAAAAATACACACTGGACTTAAGAAAACACTGGAAGTCACTAGAGAGAACCTTAACACAGAGATAAGGAATAACATAAGAGAGATAAAGGGTTCAATAAGGGAAATGAGAAACACACTTGATAGAATGAACAGCAGACTGGAAAAAACAGAAGAATAAATTAGTGATCTAGAAGACAGAGTAACAAAGTAATCAGGCTGAATGAAAGAGAGAAAAAAAATAATTATGTAAAATGAGAATAGACTTAGGGAACTGAGAGACTCCATCAAACATAATAACATTCATATTATAGGGATCCTAGAAGAAGAAAGAGAAAAATGGGCAGAAAATTTACTTGAAGAAATAATAGCTTAAAAAATTCCCTAATCTGAAGAAGGAAATAAATATCCAGATCCAGGAGGCACAGTGATGCTCCAACAAAATCAGTAAAGCATATCCACACCAAAACATATGGTAATTAAAATGACAAAATATAGTGATGCTTACAGACAGCAAGTCAAAATAAGACAATTACATACAAGGGAAATCCCATAAGGCTATAAGTAGACTTTTCAGCAGAAACCTTGTAAGACAAAGGGAATGAAGTGATATATTCAAATTGATGAATGGGAAAAATATACAGCTAAATTACTCTAACCAGCAGGGCTATCATCCAGAATAGAAGGAGAGATAAAGTTTCTCAGACAAACAAAAACTAAAGGAGTTTATTATCACTAAACCAGCCTGCAAGAAATATTAAAAGGAACAATTTGAGTAGAAAGGAAGGATTATAAATGAGTATATGAAGGTAGGAAACACAAATGCAGTAAAAATGAACACTTCAGTAAAAAATCAGTTAAGGAACTCAGAAAATAAAAGGTTTTAAAATATGGCACCATATACCTAAAACATGAGAAGGACAGGAATAATGAGTTCAAACTTAAATGACCATCAACTTAATATAGACTGTTATATACAAGAGATTTTCTATACAAACTTAACTGTAACCATAAACCAAACACACTAATATGTATACAAATAATGAAGAGAAAGAAACCCAAATGTATTACTAAGGAAAACCAGCAAATCATGAAAGAAAGAATGATCAGAGAAAAATTACAGAAACAACCACAAAACAAGTAATAAAATGGCAATAAATACATGTATATATCAATAATTACTTAGAATGTAAATGGACTAAATGTCCCAATAAAAAGACAGGCTAATACAATGGATTACAAAGCAAGATCTATCTAGATGCAGTCCACAGGAGATGCTTTTTAGACTTAGAGATACCTGCAGATTGAAACTAGGGGAATGGAGAAACATATATCATACAAATGGATGTTAAAAGAAGGCTAGAGGAGCAATAATTGTATCAGATAAACTAGATTTTAAAACAAAGACTGTCACAAGAGACAAAGAAGGATACTGTGTAGCTAAATGGAGACAATCCAACAAGAAGATATAACAATTATAAATATTTATGCATCCAAATGTGAGCACTCAAATACAAAAAAAAACCAGATTAAAACAAACATAAAGAAACTAATTGGTAGTAATGCAATAATAGTAGATAGGGGATCTTAATATTCCGCTTACATCAATGAACAGATAATCTAAACAGAAAATGAACGAGGAAACAAAGGTTTTTTTTTTTTTTTGAAACAAAGGTTTTGAATGACACATTATACAACATGGATTTAACAGATATATTCAGAACATTCCATCTTAAAACACAACACACATTTTTTTTCAAGTGCACATGAAACATTATCCAGAATAGATCACATATTAGGCCATAAAACCAGTCTCAACAAATCAAAAAAAAAAAAAAACAAAATCATACCATGTATCTTTTCTGACCACAACATTATGAAACCAGAAATCAATCACAAGAAAAAAATTTATAAAGACCACAAATACATGAAGGTTAAATAACATACTACTAAACATGAATGGGTAAAACAAGAAATCAAAAAGTACATAGAAACAATTGAAAATGAAAACAAATGGTCCAAAACATTTTGGATGCAGCCAAAGCAGTTCTAAGAGTGAAGTTTATGGCAATAGAGACCTACCTCCAGAAGCAAGAAAAATCTCAAATGATCTTACACCTAAAGTTAGAACAAGGTAGAAGAAGAAAAACAAAGAGCACCTAGCTGGCACAGTCAGTAAAGCATTTGACTCTTGATCTCAGGGTCATGAATTTGAGTCCCATGTTGGGGTAGAGATTAATTAACAGAGTTTTTAAAAAGATAAAAATATTATTTTTTCAAATATTTTATTTATTTATTCATGAGAGACAGAGAGAGGCAGAGACATAGGCAGAGGGAGCAGCAGGCTCTTCACAGGGAACCTGATGTGGGACTTGATCCCCAGACCCTGGGATCATGCCCTGAGCTGAAGGATGACACTCACGCGCTGAGCCACCCAGGCATGCCCCAAAATATTCTTAAAAAAGAAAAAGAACAACAAATAAAACCCCAAAGCAACAGAAACAAGGGAATAATAAAGATTGGAGCAGAAATAAATGGTATAGAAACTAAATAAATGGTAGAACATATCCTTGAAACCAGGAAATGGTTCCTTAAAAAAAATTAATAAAATTGATAAACCTGTAGCCAGACTTATCAAGCAACAATAGGAAGGGACACAAAGAAAACTACAAATGTAGGGGATAAATAACAATCAACGCTTAAGAAATACAATCATAAGAGAATATTATGTAAAATTATATGCCAACAAATGGGACAACATAGAAGAAATGGATAAATTATAAGAAATATATAACCTTCCAAAACTGAAAAGGACCAAATAGAAAATTTGAAAAGACTAATTACCAGCAATGATATTGAATCAGTAATCAAAAAACTCTCAACAAACAAAAGTCCAGGACCTGACAGTTTCACACGTGTATTCTACCAAACATTAAAGGATTAATACCCATTCTTCTCAAGCTATTCCAAAAAATAGAAGAGGAAGGAAAACTTTCAAATTTATTCTATGAGGCCTGAATCAGCCTGATAAAAAATTATATATAGACACCACAAAAAAAAGAGAATTACAGGCCAATATCTCTGATGAACATCGGCACAAAAATCCTCAACTAAATACTAGCAAACTGAATCCAACAATGCACTAAAAAGTCATTCATCACCATCAAGTGGGATTTATTCCCAGTATGCAAGAGTGGATAAGTATTCATAAATCAATCAACATGATACACCACATCAATAAGAAAGGATAAACATCTTATGATCATTTCAATAGATGTAGAAAAAGTATTTGACAAAGTACAACATCTATTCATGATGAAAGCTCTAAACAAAGTAGGTTTAGAGTGAATATATCTTAACATATTAAAGGCCATGTATGAAAAACCCATAGTAAACATCATACTGAACGGGGAAAAACTGAGAACTTTTCCCCTAAACTCAGGAACAAGGGAAGGAGGTACACTCTCACTTTTATTCAACATAGTACTGGAAGTCTGAGCCACAGCAATTAGGCAACAAAAAGAAGTAAAAGGTATCCAGAATGGTAAGGAAAAAGTAAAACTTCCACTATATGCTGATGATATGTTACTATATATAGAATACCCAAAAAACTCCACCAAAAAACTACTACTAGAACTGATAAATGAATTCAGTAAAGTCCCACAGGATACAAAACTTTAAAAAGATTTTATTTATTTATTCATGAGAGACACAGAGAAAGAGGGAGGCACAGACACAGGCAGAGGGGGAAGCAAGCTCCATGCAGGAAGCCTGATGTGGGACTCGATCCTGGGACTCCAGGATCATGCCCTGCACCGAAGGCAGGCACTAAGCTACTGAGCCACCCAGGGATCCCCACAATATACAAAATTAATGTGAAGAAATCTGTTGCATTTCTATACACCAATAATGAAACAGCAGAAAGGAAATTTGAGAAAACAATCCCATTTAAAACTGCACCAATAATTATTATTTTATATCTAGGAATAAACCTAATCAAAGAGGTGAATGAAGTATACTCTGAGAACTATAAACACTGATGAAAGATATTGAAGATGACACAAAGAAATAAAAAGACATTCCATGCTCATCAATTGGGAGAACAAATATTGTTAAAATTTCCATATCACCGTAAGCAATCTATGCATTTACTGCAATTCCTATCAAAATATGAACAGCATTTTTCACAGATTAGAAGAAAAGAATCCTAAAATTTATATGGAATCACAAAAGGCCCTAAATAGACAAAGCAATTTGGAAAAAGGAAAACAAAGCTGGAGGCATCATAATTCTGTATATCAAGTTATATTACAAAGCTATGGTCATCAAAACAGTATAGTAGCGGCACAATAATAGAGATAGATCAATGGAACAGAATAGAAAACCCAGAAATATGGTCGATTACTCTCACAAAGCAGGAAAGGATATCCAGTGGGAAAAAGTCATCTCTTCAACAAACAGTGTTGGGGAAACTGGTCAGCTATATGCAAAAGAATGATATTGTACCACTTGCACCACACACAAAGATAAATTGCAAATGGATTAGAGATCTAAATGTGAGATGTGAAACCATAAAAATCATAGAAGAGTGCACCGGCAGTGAGGTTTCTGACATCAGCCATAGCAATATTTTTCTATGATATGTCTTTTGAGGCATGGAAAATAAAAGCAAAAATAAACAACTATTGGGACTACAAAAAATTATAAAGCTTCTGCAACAGTGAAGGAAACAATCAACAAAACTAAGAGTCAACCTACTGAGTGGGAGAAGATATTTGCAAATGACATATCTATTAAAGGGTTGGCATCCAAAATATACAAATAACTTATACAAATCAATACCTGAACACCAAATAATCTAATTACAAAATAGGCAGAGGACATGCCCAGATGTTTCTTCAAAGAAGACATCTAGATGGCCAACAGGCAAATAAAAAAAAGATGCTCAACCTCACTCATCATTAGGGAGATGCAAGTAAAAACTGCAATGAGTTATCACCTCACCCCTGTCAGATTGATTAAAATTAAGAACAGAGGAAATGGGGTGCCTGCGTGGATCAGTGGATGAACATCTGCCTTCAGCTCAGGTTGTGATCCCGGGATTCTGGGATCAAGTCCCACATCAGGCTCACAGCAGGAAGTCTGCTTCTCCCTCTGCCTGTGTCTCTGCCTCTCTCTCTGTGTCTCTCATGAATAAATAAATAAAATCTTTTTTTTCTTAAAGAACAGAGGAAACAACAGGTGTTGGTGAGGATGTGGAGAAAGGGGAACACTCTTACACTGTTGGTGGGAATGCTAATTTGTGCAACCACTGTGGAAACCAGAATGGAGGTTACTCAAAAGCTAAAAATAGAACTATTCTTTTATCTGGTAATCACATACTGAGTACTTCCAAAATACAAAAAAAAAAAAAAACACAAAAAACCCCCACCAATTCAAATGGATACATACACCCCTGCATTTGTAGCAGCATTATTTATGATAGCCAAATTATGGAAGCAGCCCCAGAGTCCATCGACTGATGAATGAATAAAGAAGATGCTGTATGTGTATGTATATGTATATGTGTATCTATATCTATCTGTCTATAACGGAAAATCATTTAGCCATTAAAAAAATGAAATCTTGCCATTTGCAATGACATGAATGGAGCTAGAGAGTATAATGCTAAGAAAAAGAAGTCAGAGAAAGACAAATACTATATGATTTCACTCATGTGGAATTTAAGAATCAAAGCAAATGAGCAGAGGAAAAGGGAGAAAGTGAAAGAGAGACCAAGGAACAGACTCTTAACTATTGAGAACAAACCGATGGTTACCAGAGGGGAGATGGGTGGGGGGTATGGGTGAAATAAGTGATGGGGATTAAGGAGGGCACTTATGATGATCACTAGGTGATGTATAGAATTGTTGAATCACTATATTGTACACCTGAAGCTAATATAACACTGTATGTTAACTATTCTGGAATTAAAATAAAATCTTAACAAATAAAAAGGAAATGATACCAGAAGGGAGCTAGAGTGTGGGAAACTATGACAGAAATGTTAAACATCTGGATAAATGTATTTTCTGAATCTTAGAGTCCTTTGAAACATGCAAGCAAAAAATAATAGGGTTAGGGTTAGGGTTAGGGTTAGGGTTAGGGTTAGGGTTAGGGTTAGAGAAAATCCTTAAAGCAGCAGGAGACAAGAGATCCCTAACTTATAGGGAGAGAAATAGTAGATTAACAGCAGACCTCTACACAGAGACCTGGCAGGCCAGAAAGGGCTGGCAGGTTATATCCAGGGTCCAAAATGAGAAGACCATGCAGCCAAGAATACGTTATCCAGCAAGGTTCTCATTCAGAATAGAAGGAGAGATAAAGAGCTTCCACGATAGGTAGAAACTGAAAGAATATGTGACCACCAAACCAGCTCTGCAAGAAATATTAAGGGGGGCACTGTATAAGAAACAGGAAGTCCAAAGAAATAATCCACAAAACCAAGGACTGAATAGGTATTATGATGACAATAAATTCATATCTTTCGATAGTAACTCTGAACGTGAATAGGCTAAATGATACCATGAAACACACAGGGTTTCAGACTGGATAAAAAAGCAAGACCCATCTATTTGCTGTCTACAAGAGACTCATTTGAGACCTAAGGACACTTACATCCTGAAAATGAAAGGGTGGAGAACCATTTACCATTCAAATGGTCCTCAACAAAAAGCAGGGGTAACCATCCTCATATCAGATAAATTAAAGTTTATCCCAAAGACGGTAGTAAGAGATGAAGAGGGAAACTAATTCATACTTAAAGGACCTATCCAACAAAAGAAACTAACAATCATGAATATTTATGACCCTAATGTGGGAGCTGCCAAGTATATCAATCAATTACTAACCAAAGTTAAGACATACTTAGATAATAATACACATATACTAGGAGACTTCAACACGGTACTTTCTGCAAATGACAGATATTCTAAGCACAACATCTCCAAAGAAACAAGAGCTTTAAATGATACACTGGGCCAGATGGATTTCACAGATATTTACAGAACTTTACATGCAAACGCAACTGAATACACATTCTTCTCAAGTGTACATGGAACTTTCTCCAGAATAGACCACATACTCGGTCACAAATCAGGTCTTAACCAATGCCAAAAGATTGGGATTGTCCCCTGCATATTTTCAGACCATAATGCTTTGAAACTAGAACTCAGTCATAAGAAGAAATTTGGAAGAAATTCAAACACGTGGAAGTTAAAGACCATCCTGCTAAAAGATGAAATGGTCAACCAGAAAATAAGAGAATTAAAAAGATTCATGGAAACTAATGAGAATGAAGATACAACTGTTCAAAATCTTTGAGATACACCAAAAGCAGTCCTGAGAGGGAAATCCATTGCAATACAAGCATCCCTCAAAAAATTGGAAAAAACCGCAAATACACAAGCTAACCTTGCACCTAAAGGAGCTAGAGAAAAAACAGCAAATAGATCCTACACCCAGCAGAAGAGAGTTAATAAAGATTCGAGCAGAACTCAATGAAATTGAGACCAGAAGAACTGTGGAACAGACTAACAAAACCAGGAGTTGGGGAGGAGGGACAAGATGGCGGAAGAGCAGGGTCCCCAAATCGCCTGTCCCCACCAAATTACCTAGATAACCTTCAAATCATCCTGAAAATCTACGAATTCGGCCTGAGATGTAAAGAGAGACCAGCTGGAATGCTACAGTGAGAAGAGTTCGCGCTTCTATCAAGGTAGGAAGACGGGGAAAAAGAAATAAAGAAACAAAAGACCTCGGAGGGGGAGGGGCCCCGCGAGGAGCCGGGCTGAGGCCGGGGCGAGTGTCCCCAGGACAGGAGAGCCCCGTCCCGGAGAAGCAGGAGCGGCACCAACCTTCCCGGGCGGAAAGGGGCTCGCAGGGAGTTAGAGCAGGACCCAGGAGGGCGGGGATGCCCTCGGGCTCCCTGGGACACTAACAGACACCTGCGCGCGCAGGAGAGTGCGCCGAGCTCCCTAAGGGCTGCAGCGCGCACTGGAGCAGCTCGGAGGGGCTCGGGAGCGGCTCCAGGGAGGGAGCTGCAGGGCGGGAGCGCAAATCCAACAGCGCAGGCCAGGAGCACAGGGCACCGGGACACAGCCCAGGATCCGGCCTCCCCCGGGACAGGCAGAGGCCGGGAGGGCCCAGGACAGCGAGGACGCTCCTGCCCCGAGCTGAGCAGATCAGCAGCCCCGCCCCGGAGCCTCCAGGCCCTGCAGACGGAGAGCCGAGAGCCCCGAGCCCCGTAGTTCCTGCGGAGGCTGAATCCAGGCTTCCAGAGTTGCCATAGCATCTGCGGCTGTTCCTCCTGGGGCCTCACGGGGTAAACAACCCCCGCTGAGCCCTGCAGCAGGCAGGGGCAGAGCAGCTCCCCCAAGTGCTAACACCTGAAAATCAGCACAGCAGGCCCCTCCCCCAGAAGACCAGCTAGACGGACCAGTGATACTCCCCCGTGTTCCAATACAACTTGTTTTTGGCCACTCTGCACTGAGCAAAATGACTAGAAGGAAAACCTCACCTCAAAGAAAGAATCAGAAACAGCCCTCTTTCCCACAGAGTTACAAAATCTGGATTACAATTCAATGTCAGAAAGCCAATTCAGAAGCACTATTATACAGCTACTGGTGGCTCTAGAAAAAAGCATTAAGGACTCACGAGACTTCATGACTGCAGAATTTAGATCCAATCAGGCAGAAATTAAAAATCAATTGAATGAGATGCAATCCAAACTAGAAGTCCTAACGACGAGGGTTAACGAGGTGGAAGAACGAGTGAGTGACATAGAAGACAAGTTAATGGCAAAGAGGGAAACTGAGGAAAAAAGAGACAATCAATTAAGGGACCATGAAGACAGATTAAGGCAAATAAATGACAGTCTAAGGAAGAAAAACCTACGTTTAATTGGGGTTCCCGAGGGCGCCGAAAGGGACAGAGGGCCAGAATATGTATTTGAACAAATCCTAGCTGAAAACTTTCCCAATCTGGGAAGGGAAACAGGCATTCATATCCAGGAAATAGAGAGATTCCCCCCCTAAAATCAATAAAAACCGTTCAACACCTCAACATTTAATAGTGAAGCTTGCAAATTCCAAAGATAAAGAGAAGATCCTTAAAGTAGCAAGAGACAAGAAGTCGCTGACTTTCATGGGGAGGAATATTAGGGTAACAGCAGACCTCTCCACAGAGACCTGGCAGGCCAGAAAGGGCTGGCAGGATATATTCAGGGTCCGAAATGAGAAGAACATGCAACCAAGAATACTTTATCCAGCAAGGCTCTCATTCAAAATGGAAGGAGAGATAAAGAGCTTCCAAGACAGGCAGGAACTGAAAGAATATGTGACCTCCAAACCAGCTCTGCAAGAAATTTTAAGGGGGACTCTTAAAATTCCCCTTTAAGAAGAAGTTCAGTGGAACAATCCACAAAAACAAGGACTGAATAGATATCATGATGACACTAAACTCCTATCTGTCAATAGTAACTCTGAACGTGAACGGGCTTAATGACCCCATCAAAAGGCGCAGGGTTTCAGACTGGATAAAAAAGCAGGACCCATCTATTTGCTGTCTACAAGAGAGAGACTCATTTTAGACAAAAGCACACCTACAACCTGAAAATAAAAGGTTGGAGAACCATTTACCATTCAAATGGCTCTCAAAATATACCCTAAAAACTATAGAACACTTCTGAAAGAAATTGAGGAAGACACAAAGAGATGGAAAAATATTCCATGCTCATGGATTGGCAGAATTAATATTGTGAAAATGTCAATGTTACCCAGGGCAATTTACACGTTTAATGCAATCCCTATCAAAATACCATGGACTTTCTTCAGAGACTTAGAACAAATTATTTTAAGATTTGTGTGGAATCAGAAAAGACCCTGAACAGCCAGGGGAATTTTAAAAAAGAAAACCATATCTGCGGGAATCACAATGCCAGATTTCAGGTTGTACTACAAAGCTGTGGTCATCAAGACAGTGTGGTACTGGCACAAAAACAGACATATAGATCAATGGAACAGAATAGAGAACCCAGAAGTGGACCCTGAACTTTATGGTCAACTAATATACGATAAAGGAGGAAAGACGATCCACTGGAAGAAAGACAGTCTCTTCAATAAATGGTGCTGGGAAAATTGGACATCCACATGCAGAAGTATGAAACTGGACCACTCTCTTGCACCATACACAAAGATAAACTCAAAATAGATGAAAGATCTAAATGTGAGACAAGATTCCATCAAAATCCCAGAGGAGAACTCAGGCAACACCCTTTTTGAACTTGGCCACAGTAACCGGAGAAGGACAAACATTGTATGTTCTCATTCATTTGGGGAATATGAATAACAGTGAAAGGGAATATAAGGGAAGGGAGAAGAAATGTGTGAGAAATATCAGAAAGGGAGACAGAACATAAAGACTTCTAACTCTGGGAAATGAACTAGGGGTGGTGGAGGGGGAGGAGGGCGGGGGGTGGGGGTGAATGGGTGACGGGCACTGAGGGGGACACTTGACGGGATGAGCACTGGGTGTTATTCTGTATGTTGGTAAATTGAACACCAATAAAAATTAATTTATAAAAAAAATAAATGACAAATACCCACCATTTGCTTCAACGTGGTTAGAACTGGAGGGTATTATGCTGAGTGAAATAAGTCAATCGGAGAAGGACAAACATTATATGGTCTCATTCATTTGGGGAATATTAAAATAGTGAAAGGGAATAAAGTGGTAAGGAGAGAAAAATGAGTGGGAAATATCAGTGAGGGTGACAGAACATGAGAGACACATAACTCTGGGAAAGGAACAAGGGGTAGTGGAAAGGGAGGTGGGCAGAGGGTTGGGGGGACTGGGTGATGGGTCCTGACAGGATGAGTAGCGGTTGTTATGCTATATGTTGGCAAATTGAACTCCAATAAAACAAAACATACAAAAAAACCGCAACCAATGTTTTCGAAACTATAGGATTAGATACACCAAGCAGATATTAAGGTAAATAAAAGTAATGTCATAATATCAGAAAAAAAATTTGTTTTTAGGCAAAATGTCAAAAATACCAAGTTTCTAGAAATATTTTCCTTACACTTTGATAAAATATTAATTTCACCAGGAACATATAGCAGTTGTAAATTTTTTTTAATTAGTTATATAGCTTCAAAATTGACAGAGTTACAAGGAGACATCAACACATTTTTCATCTCAACAAGTAGAGAATACCTCAGAAGTATGTTTAGAACATTTGAGCAAGATTAACAAACGTGACTTGACATATATACTATAGCAAACCCAACTGTAAAATGTATATTTTTTTCAAGTGCTTATGGAATGCTTACCAAAAATGGCCTTTTGTTGGTCCATGAAGCAAATATAAATATGTTTCAAAGAACTGAAATAATAAGAAGTACAAGAATGAAAAAAAAAAGGATGCCTAGGTGGCTTAGTGGTTGAGCATCTGCCTTTGGCTCAGGGCATGATCCTGAAGTCCTGGGATAGAGTCCCACTTTGGGCTCCCAGCATGGAGCCTCCTTCTCCCTCTGCCTGTGTCTCTGCCTCTGTGTGTGTGTGTGTCTCTCATGAATAAATAAGTAAAAGCTTTAAAAAAAATTAAAAAGAATTACAAGAATGTAATCAAGAATGTAATCAAACTGGAAATGGCAGGGGCATTGATCTGCCAAAATGGAAGCTGGTGGGTTGACTGGCTCCAAATTCCTGGAGCCCTCCTGCTGTGTTAGGCATTAACCCTTTAGTTGCTAAATGGTGGTTAGTAGGTCCCAGCAGTCCTAGATAAAGGGATGAAGTGCCCAGGGAAATGGGGTACCTGGTGGGGAAACTAAGAAAGCCAGGAACAGTGTTTATTTACCAAACAATCTAGAAATAATTTAAAAGTCATTATGTCCACACAATCATGAATCTGAGGAATATCAGTCCTATTTTTTAATCATTCTTATTTAATAGGTAAATTATAGCACCTGATGCTTATAACTCAAAAAAAACGAAAGTCTGAAAATTAATGAGCTGAGCACTTAACTCCAGAAAGTAAAAAAAAAAAAAGAAAGTGAAAGAAATAGAATAATGATAAGAAAAATATTGTTAAAAAAAAGAAAAAAAAAGAAAAATATTGTTAAATGGGAAACAAAGACATAACAGAAAAGTAAAGAGTCAAAAGTTGATTATTTTTAAAAACTTGTAAAAGTGAAAAACTTTTGGTAAGATTGATCAAAACGAAAATGAGAAGATACCGATAAACAATATTAGAACAAAAGAGAGGCTATAACTGCAAATACAACAGAGATTTAAAAAATCCTAAGTGGGACATCTGGGTGGCTCATTGGTTGAGCTTCTGCCTTTGGCTCAGGAAGTGGTCCAGGGGTTTTGTTTTTTTTTTTTTTTTTTTTTTTGAATACACGGTAAGTCTTTATTACAAACCAAACCTTCCTCACATTGATGCTAGGCAGCCCTAAATGCATGGATGTTTTATTTTCCAAAATATCATCAGTAAATCAGCTGGTTTGAACTTGCAACACATTTTTCTGTAGAAACAATATTGTAAATCATGGTTTGTTTCAGAAACTTGTCTGAAAAACCCTATTGAAACTATAATGCAGCTCTATATCTGAAGTTAAAATCATACATAGAGAAAACATCTTTTTCTTTTCCTTTTTTTGTATACACCATAAATATAATTAGGCAAATGGGAGAGACAAAATAACCTTCAGTAGATACAATAATTTTTAAATGTGTTGAATTAGAGAAAACTAAGCCAAATGGAAAACATGTCTTCAGTTAAATGGGTTTTTAGATTTGCTTTTGGATGTTAGCAATTGAGAAAAATTAAATTTATTTTGGGAGTGATAAAATAAATGGAGAGATGTGAAGACTAACAGGAATTTGTGGGCAGTCTCAGAGTCTTTGAATATTTGTTGTAATTTTCTTTTCATTTAATTTTTATTTTAATACTTTTTACTTTTTCCCTTGGTATTTATAGATTGCCAACACCAACAATTAAGTCAGTTTTATTTATTTGAATTATAATTAAAGCATATGTTTTTATTTGAAAGCACCAAACTTCTCTAACTGCCTCTCCTAATTTTTCATGTTTAAAGGTTCTTCTGAACTCCTTTAGATTAATTTCTCTATTTTACTGCATTATATTTTTCTTATTATTATTAATATTTTTTGCTTACTTCCTTTTTTTGTACTTCTACAGATATACACCAAATAGAGCTTTATTGAAAATATGTATTCATAGATCAATGGAACAGAATAGAGAATCCAGAAGTGGACCCTCAACTTTATGGTCAACTAATATTCTATAAAGGAGGAAAGACTATCCACTGGAAGAAAGACAGTCTCTTCAATAAATGGTGCGGTGTTTTGGGATTGAGTCCCACATCAGGCTTCCTGCATAGAACCTGCTTCTTCCTCTGCCTGTGCCTCTGCCTCTGTCTCTCTGTATCTTTCATGAATAAATAAATAAAACCTTTAAAAAAATAAAAAATAAAAAATCCAAAGATAAGAACTTCAAGCAAATAAATTTTAAAAGTAAAATGAAAGAGAAAAATTCGTAGAAAACCATAACTTAAAAATATTGACAAGTAGAAACAGCAAACTGGAATGATTCTATAACTATTTTTTAAAATTGCATCAGTTAAAATTTTCTTATAAAGAAGATAGCAGGCTCAGATGTTTTTATCTGGAAGCTGTGTCAAATATTTAAAGAACACATAGTTTCTTGGATGACCTGTATCAGAAAATAGAATGAAAGGAAATAATTTGTACTTCATTTTATGCCGCCAAAATCAAATAGAGAAACATGAGAACCATGGAAAAATTACAAACCAAGCTCATTCATGAACAAAATGCCAAATTCCTAAATAAAATATTAATGAACTAAATCCAGCAGTTTTTATTTATCCTAGGACTGTGAGATCAGTTCAACACAAGAAAAACCTGTAATGTAATTCACATTAACAAATTAAAATAGAAAATTAACATGTCATCTTAAGAAATATAGAAAAGATTTTTAATAAAGTTCAAAGTCTACTTATTAAAAACATCATATTGGAAAACTCAGAATAAACTGGAACTTCCAGTGCACCTGGGTGGATCAGTGGTTGAGCGTCTGCCTTTGGCTCAGGTCTTGATCCCGGAGTCCTGGGATTGAGTCCTGCATCAGGCTCCCCATGGGGAGCCTGCTTCTTCCTCTGCCTCTTTCTGCGTTTCTCATGAATAAATAAAAAATCTTTAAAAAATTAACTGGAACTTCCTTAACCTGTTAAATAGTATCTACAAAAAACAACTGCAAATTTACTCAATGGTGAAACTTTAAAAACATTCTCTTTAGGGATGCCTGGGTGGCTCAGTCATTTAAGCAGTTAAGCTCTGCCTTTGGCTCAGGTCATGATCCCGGGGTCCTGGGATCAAGCCCCACATATGGTTCCCTGCTCAGTAGGGAGCCTGCTTCTCCATCTCCCTCTGCTGCTCCCCTTGCTTCTGTTCTCTCTCAAGCTCTCTCTTGCTGTCAAATAAATAAATAAAATCTTAAAAAAAAAACATTCTCCTTAAAATTATGATCAACATAACAATACACACTATTAACATTTCTATTCAGCATTGTACTTAAAATGGTGTGTTTGAGGTGAGAGGTCCTAGGAGTACAGTAATATAAGAAAAAAAGATACAAAAATATAAATATGAGAGGTGAAAAAGAAAACTATCATTAACATATAAGTTATCAAAATTAATAAGAAAGTTAATGAGGTTATCTAGTTACAAATGCAATAGACAGTAACTACAATTATATTTGCATACATTAGCAATAAACTGCTATGAAATGTAATTTTCTAAAAAGGTATTGTTTACAATAGCAACAAGAAATAAAGAAATTTCTTATAATGATGCACAAGTCCTTTCAAATCATAAAACTTCACTCAAATTACATGAAAAGATTTTTAAAAGATGGAGAGATATACTGTGTTTACAGAAGACCCAATGTCACAAAGTCATTAACTCCACCTTAAATTGATCTACAGATTGAATGCAATTCCAATCAAAATCCCCAGATTTTGTCTGTGTGTATAACTTGAAAAGCTAATTACAAAATTTATGTGGGCAAAAATTTTTACTGCAGTATTGTTCATAACCAAAAACTTGAAACTACCTAATTGTGCACCAACAGTAAAATGGATAAACAAACCATGAGATTTCACAAAAGGTAGTACTACACAGCAAGGAGAATAAATACAACTACATGCAACAATAATATAGATGGCACACAAAACACAACATTGAATGAGAAAACAAGTCCAGATGAACATCCACAGTTTTCCAAGCACTTTATACATATTAATGCACTTAATTCTCAGAACATCATTGATTGTGTTAATCTCCTCACCCATTGTCCCCTTTGGGACCAGGCAGTTCTAAAAAGGATGCTCCAAGCAAAAGGTAATTCAGATCTTTCAGTGGTAAATAGACTCCTCAGCAAGGGAGGTGAGACAGACTTTGCCTAGGGCAAGATATGGCAATCACTAGGTTTATTGTCTCTGTGGTCTGACATAATTCAGTCAATCACTAATGAGAGACTGTCTTAGGCACACAGAGTCCACGCTTGCCTATGGTGAGTAGTAGGGTGAGTGGAAGTACAGCATTAAACATATGCTATGTGCCAGGTTCTGAGCTTGATGCTGAGGATATGATGGGCAAAAAGACCACACATCCATCTTCTAGTTTAAATAATAACTAACATTTATGGAGCACTTACTATGAGCTGGACATTTTAAGCATTTTATATACTTTACTGTCTAATCTTTATAACAACACTATTATTCACTTCTTTTTACAGATGAAGAAATGGATGCACAGGGAGGTAAAGAGACTTGCCCAAAGTCACAGAGGCAGGAGGTGGCAGATCTGGGATTCAAACCTAGGCAGTCTGGATCCAGACATCTGAATCACTGAATTGTCCCAACAACACAGTGTGAGAAGAATTAGTTCTGTTTTGCAGCCGAGGAAAGAGATGCTCAGAACTCAAGTGGGCACATATTTGTTTTGTACCCTCTATGTAACAGAGACTATACTAGGAGACTTACATATATTTTTCTGCAACCTGAAAGAGTTCACAGGAATACAGGGTCCTAACTCTAGAGGACCCAAGTATGCAGAGACTGGTTTGCCTGCTTGCCAACTGAACCCAACAGCCCCTTGGAAAGAATTAAAGTGGTTGGCTGGATGGGGGTGGGATGTAATTCTCCGTCTCATCCAGGTCCCTAGATCTCTAGATGAGTGAGTGAAATTCCTGGTGGAGAGAAGGAAAGAGAATAGGAGGCTGGGTTTTTCCACCTCTTCCTCTTCTTCCTCTATCTACATCTTGCACACTACACACCATATTTAATATCCTACATCTTCCTGTATTCTCTAAGCAACTACCTCTCTTCCCAATAGTGCTGAGCCTGGACCTCCTCTAGCATTAGCATAGTGCAAGCTTGGTCAGCTGGTCCTCAAGATGTCTAGGTCCCACAGTCCACTGCTATCTTATCTCTGCTCACCTCATGGCTGCTCATGGCTCAGTCCATCCTTGGACTGGAAACACCTTGGTCTACAACTGTCCCGTTATCTATGGGAAATGGAATACTCCAGTTCTTTTTTTTAATATTTACAAGTTTTGTTTGCTTCTCCTTCGCCCTGCTTTTTCTTAAAATTTCAAAGTGAACATCACACAGCAGGCTGTCCCTGAGAGGCTGAATGTTTTCTCTCTCAAATTTCCAGAGCAGCGAAAGTGTCCATGTGTGCCAAGAAGGAACTGCGGGAGACAGGACATCCAGACTTTCCCAAATCAGACAGGTATAGACTTATTAGAAGAGGCTTGAGAAAAGGGAGGAGCAAAACTGACCAATGACATGAGACTGGTGTGTATCCAGCACCTGTCTCCTGAGAAATTATGCCAGGAATCATTACCTTATTTCACCTAAGCACTATCAGACAGGACCAATTTCCAAACTCTTCACAGAGTTCACCAAAATGAAACATTCTAGGCTAGCACTGAACAGTTAGTTCCAAACTAGCAATGTCAAACAAGAAGCATTTCAAATAAGCTCTGCATAAGAAAAAAAGTGCCTAGTCAAAAATCCCTCTAAGATGGTCTTTACCTAATCCTCATTCTTTCTGTCCTTTATCTCTCTCTTTCTTTCTCTAATTCTTTCTCTGTCTTTTCTGACATTATCCTTTTGTTGTTCTACAGCTATTTCATTCAGCTGCTTATCTAATCCAACTTTCAGGTTCGGATGGGGGTAGAAATGGGGGGGGGGGACTGTCCTTTGCTCTTCTACAAATTCTACTACCACCACCCTGAAGCCCATGGAAGCAAACCACACTTACAGCCCCTCCTCCGCTGTAGCCCGCTGCTGCCACTGCTGTGTGGAATCCAGATCTTCTGCAACCTGGTTTGGGTGAGCTCTTCCATCTCTTGAGACAGCTTAGGTGTTGCAGCAAATGACACCACTGTCCACAAGGTACTGGGCCTCACTTCCTGTCTTACTAGCTATCTCTTCTGTTAATGTGACCACAGCAGCAGGTGGACAGAGTTGGGTCAGGGAGGTGCACTGGGCTTCTGAGCTCTCTGGCAGCCTGTCTCCAGCCCCCTCTCCTCTTTCCTAGTCCTTGCCTGACTTGCCTGCCTCTGCGCCTGTACGTACCAGTGGGGGCTTGGGTACAGAGAAAGAGGTTGGGTAGAGGTCAGCAGAGGCCTCTGAACTCCAAGGACTGTGTACATAGGAGATAAGTTGGAGCCCAGCAAGGAAAGCAGCCAGCAAGACAGCCTAGGTCTGGCCAGTTACTTCCCTCCAATGAAGACAGGACTAGTAGAGTATGCAAATAAAAGACCAAAGATCATGTGCTTATATCCTGTGTGAGGTGGAAACGGTAAAGGTGATGGAGGCCGGTCTCAGTAGCTTTTACAGCTTTGAAATAAAATGATGAGCCTAAGTAGAATGTCAAGTTCTAACTCAGAAACAGAGATCTATATCAGAAATTCAAGGTTTTCAATATAAACAAACAAAATCCCTACTGAAAAATGCAATGTTTTGAGCTAGCAATCAAAAACCAGAACTAGAAGTAGAAGATTCATTGTCTCACTGTTTCTCCCCACCCACAAATGTTATTGCAACTGTTGTCTTCCCCTTAATTCAGCTGTCTTTCCTACCACAGGTCCTTTCCCACTTAAAATGTGCTGCTTGGGGGCACTCTTGGGAGAGATGGACACCATCTAATCATCTTTATGTTCTCCCCAGCCAAGGCTAAATAAATTAGAATAAACCTGACACCTTGGAAAGAGAAGTGAATGCAGCCATTTCTGGGGGGAGAGATGGTAAGTACTGCCCACATGGCTGCCAGCTGCCATTAGGAGTCCTAGGGAGAAAGGCATCATGATCTGATACAGAACCTGACTACAGTTCTTCATGCCAAGTGGAGGCTTAGGGTAAAGGCTGCAGCCGGCTGAGTGTGGGAAGCAGGGAGCAATGACCTCAAAGTAGGACAAGTCCATAGGCCAGAGTCATCTCACCCAGATGTGTCTACTTTACCTTCCCCCCTTCCCCTGGTTGTTTTGAGGCTTTTATGAGTAGAACTCATAACAACATAGCTTACCTGGAAGATGTCCAAGTATACTCTTACTTCATTCTTTTGCAACCTTCCCACCCCCTGAAGAGCCTCCAGTGATTGGCTACAAGGAAGCTCAACTTTCTTCCACTGAGCTGGGTTACACAGGAAGCTCTTGGGAATAGAAATCTCTAATCCCTTTCCTCCAATGCTCTTGGCTGTACTTTGCCTTTTAAGAAGTTCCCTAAAAGTTTATTTTCAGTATCCTAGTCTATACAAAGGTTAGATTTCCTCCAGTTGTGTATAAATCATTCCAAATCTTCAATACATTTCAGAGCCTGCCTATCTAAATGAATGTACTGATGCAGTGAGTCACAGTAGTTAAAAGCAATGGGCTGTGGAGCCATACCACCTGAGTGGAATCCCACCTCTTCCCTCTGCAACGAGATCTTGGGCAGAAGATTTAACTTTTCAGTGCCTCAGTCTTTTCATCTGATAAGAGTATCTATCTGCTCAGGGTTGTTGAAAACTCAACGTGTTAACACACATAAAGCAACCTGGGAAATATTCAAAATGCATTAGTTAACCCCTTTTGTGAAGTAAATGATCAATCACCTCTTCAGCTAATCTGAAACTTCTAATGTAATGCTGAGTATACAAGAAACAATAAAAGGAATTTATAACATATTACAAAGGGTTAACATTTATAATAAAGAACTCCTGCCAATCAATTAGAAAGATAAATTTACTTTTACTTTTTTGGTTTTGTGATACAGAAAAACCTAGAAATCATTACATCCAACCTTCTCTGGTAAGAAAATTGAAGCCTAGAGAGGGGAGGTATTTTCCTAAGGTCCTGTACCAAACAAGTGACCAAGTCCGGGGTAGAACACTGGGGACCTGATTTTTCCCAGTCCAAGGCTTGGAGCAACTTGGACTTTTTTTTTGTTGTTGTTATTAATTGATCAATTTAGTTTGATTTAAGAATGTGGTCTTTCAGATGATCTCAGAACATTTAGAGTCTCAGAACTAGACCTTGGAAGAGATACAACTCTCTTAATCCTAATAAGTCTTCTAATAAGTATTACTCTGCTAATAATTATTTTTTCCTCAGCATTGGCTTTCCTTGCTACTGAGTTGTTTTTTTTCTTTTTCTGACAATGCAATATTGCATATACTGTATTTTGTATTACTTTTTAATTGAAGTATAATTAACATACAGTGTTACATTACTTTACAGAATAATTTAATAATTCTATACATTTCTTAGTGGTCATCTAGATAAGCGTACTACTCTTAATCCCCTCTATCTGTTCTACCCCTCCCATCTACCCAGTTTGTTCTCTGTACTTAAGTGTGTTTTTTTTTTTTGGTATTTTTTAAAATTTATTTACGATAGTCATACAGAGAGAGAAAGAGGCAGAGACACAGGCAGAGGGAGAAGCAGGCTCCATGCACCGGGAGCCTGACGTGGGATTAGATCCCAGGTCTCCAGGATCGCGCCCTGGGCCAAAGGCAGGCGCCAAACCGCTGCGCCACCCAGGGATCCCCCTTTTTGGTGTTTTTTCTTTGTTTGTTTGCTTCTTAAATTCCACAAATAAGCGAAATCATATGGTATTTGTCTGACTGACTCATTTCACTTATCGTAATACTCTCTAGCTCCATCCATGTCATTGAAAATGGCAAGATCTCATTCTTTTTTATGCCTGAATAGTATTTCATTGTGTGTATATGTATATATATGTATGTGTGCATATATATGTATATGTATATATTTTTGTGTGTGTATATATGTATATCCTATCTTCTTTACCATTCATCTATTGATGGACATTTTGGCTGCTTTCATATCTTAGCTATTATAAATAAGGCTACAATAAGCATAGGGGTGCATATATCTTTTTGAGTTAGTGTTTCCATTTTCTTTGGGTAAATACTCAGTAGTGGAATTGCTGGATTGTATGGTATTTCTATTTTTAGTTTTTTGAGGAACTTCCATACTGTTTTCCACAGAGGTTCCCTCAATTTGCATTTCCACCAACAGTATATGAAGGTTCCTTTGTTCCCACACCCTTGCCAACACTTGTTATTTCTTTTGTTTTTTTATTTTAGCCATTCTGACAGATGTAAAGTAATAACTCTTTTTTATTTGCAATGTTAATAATCTTAATAATAACTTTTTACATGTATGTTTTCCATTGTCCACAAAACAACAACATATTCCATATCCTAGTTGCTCCTTACATTCTCACTAGTTTCATAGGGAAACTAAGGTCTAGGGAGATGGGAAAAAGCTTGTCCAAGGTAATTGAGCTGGTTACGTGAACCCCCTTCTCTGTTTACAGTTTTGTCCTCATGACTCTTCCAAGAGGCAGAAAGATAATTTTAGCAGCAGGAAATCTGAGATAGGAGGCTAGCAGGCTATTGGCAAGGTCTGAGAGGGTAAACCTAGGGTCCAGGCTTGAAAACCCAAGTTAAAATTGCCTGGAACTGGAACTAGCTAGCTGGTTTTTGTTGTTGTTGTCATATTTTTTTTTATCTGGCTTTTGTGGTGTATGTGTTGTTTGTCTGGGTTTTTTGTTTGTTTACCTGTTATCAATTTTGATCCTAGAAGCAGGAGAACTAAACAAGATTTATGGAAAGGTCTCAGGATGGCTGTTCTAAATCAAGCCCCAACCTACTTCTCTAAGCCATGTCTCTCTTTCTAAGCCCATGCTTAACTTGCGCTTGCTGATTCACTGAGTCCCCAAACATAACGTATACTTTTTTTTTTTAAACCTCTGGGCTTTTGCTCCACCTGAAATGCCTTCTCTTTCCTTCCATTCTCAGTGAAATCTAACTCAATCTTCAAGAACTGGCTCAATGTTGCCTCCTCTGGGAAGCTTTCCCTGTAATCTGGGATAGGCATTATCTTTGGTTCTCATATTATCTGTATGTTTCCATTTATCTGAGCAAGTATCCACTAGCTTTTACTGGTGTACTTCCCTACTAGACTATGAATTCCTTGAGGATGGGAACTAGACCTCAGTTACCTGCGATCAGTGTTTCCAGTATTCAGCTCAGGTTCTGGCAAGGAGGAAACACTTGCTCAATGAGTATCTCTCTGCCCTAGATGAGATGAACGTATAGACAATCACTATTTGGAAAAGTAAATGTCATAACTGAGATCTGTACAGGGAACTGGGTGGGCAAACTAACTAGGTCTGAAAGTAGAAGGTGGTATCTAGAAAGATTTTTTAACCTTGAATGAGGGAGAATAGAATGAGCAAAAGAATGAAGTCCACCCCACCTGAAAAAGTCCAATCAACTGGTTGCAGAAAAAGAGTTCACTCAGTATCAGTGACTCACTCAAGACCAAGATCTGAACCGCAAATTCTAAACTGGGTTAACTCTATGGAGAAAAGCACACCGTGTGACTTCCTGAGATTCACAGGTCCTGATCATCCTCCCAAAGTATAGGGTATGTGGGAGAATCCCACTAAAAGCACTATTAAGCACATACTGATGGGTTGCAAAATCACAAATGGAGTATCTCTATTAGTAATTCTTGGGAGTATGTGGGTATAAATGCATTTGTAGGGGGTAAGGGTGTACAGGGGAGATTG
Organism: Nyctereutes procyonoides; assembly: GCF_905146905.1. Lineage (NCBI taxonomy): Eukaryota > Metazoa > Chordata > Mammalia > Carnivora > Canidae > Nyctereutes > Nyctereutes procyonoides. Next base: position 46,270,377 of record NW_026575125.1, read on the forward strand.
GCCACATACTTATAATTTAGGTGCTGATGTATTAGGCTTTCTGTGGCAACCACCTAGGTACCACTTCATTGTTAGTCACTGTTCTGGCCCACTATCCCCCCACCACATTCAGCCTCACACCTGGAGCCCAAGGATTACTGTATCCCAGTCCCAGGAGTGGCTCTCTACAGACCATAGTCACTCAGAGAGAAGAGCAGCTGGAGGCCTGTGGGTGGTATTGCCTGTGGAGGCTACAGAAAAAAGCAGGATCACTAATCTCAGACAGAGCATGGAAGTTCTGAAACATCTCCAGAAATTTGGTTCCTGTTCTCCTACTCCTCTTCACCTTGAGATAGCCCTCTGAAGGACGTAGGCCAGGGATTTCAATTTCCATTTTAGTAAGAAGGTTATTGAAGCTCTGAGAAGGTTGAAAAGCTTGTTCAAAGTGCCACAGAAAACCAGACCCACTGTATATACTATTGGGGGAGGTAAGAGATATAATCCCTACTATCCAGTTCACTCAAAACTGGAATAGACCAAGAGAGACTTCTAAAGGTGCTAGAGAACTGCCCTTTTGGTTAGTGTCCCACAAAGACAGGTGGCGATGGATGACAGAGAGATAGATATAGATATCATCTTTTCCCCAACTCTTTCATACCCTTTAATGCACACTTCAAGTAACCCCTATACAAAGAAAACTTTCCAGAAACCTAAAGAATGGATTTGGAATTGTGTATCCCTATCTATTTTTCCTTCTGTCTCACCTACCTGTTCTCCTAGAGGTTTTCTCTTCCATCACTAATTATCCGACACACAGCTTTCTTGCATTTAGACCTTCAAAGCAGGTACCTGGGTGGCGGTAAGAGGGAGTCTCGAGGCGTTGGTTGGTTCCTTGAAAACACTGTGGAAGTACCCTTAATAAGAGGGGCATGTGTGTGCTCTGTTGAAATATCAGCTGTGTTAGTTGTCAAAGAAGTTCCTGAGCCACCGGAGCCTTTTCTCTTCAGGCCAACCATGTGTTCACCTTGCCCCAAAGGTCAGAACTAATATTAACAAGCAACTGCAGAATGGGGAAATTAAAACCAGCAATGTAGACAGGCAAGATCTGGATTTCCTAGGGGCTGAGTTTCAGATTGGTCTTTAGTGTAAATGGGCATGATCTCTTACTGGACAGTGATTTGGCAATATGAAGCAAGAGCAATAAAAATGTTAATTTCCTTTGTCCTAGTTATCCTTCTCCTGGGACTCAGTCCTGAGCCAATAACCACCAAAGCATGAAAAAGCTCAAAGCACCAAAATTCTTATTTTAATTGCAGAGCTATTTATCCTGATGACAACAACTGGAAGGTAACCTTTAAGTCCTCTAGGAGGAAAAGCAGCTATTTGGGCCTTTTCTGCAGACATTGAGGATGATGGCTCTAATAAGGTTATGGTATTCTGGGGGGGGAAATTATGCTGCAGCTTAGGGTGAGGAACCTAAGAATGCGAAGTCATGCTTTTCCTTGGACATTGGGCATGTCTATCATTTCTATTTTTGTGTTCTCAAAAACAAGTCACTAATCTTTTGCTTTTGCATTTGCTCCGTGTTTGTTTATTCAATTAGGAAATATTTATTGACTCCTAAATATGCTGTGCCCTAGATTAGAGGATGGGGCTAATAAGATGAATCAGACATGGTCTTTGCTCACAAGTTGCTGGCAGTTGTGTGACAAAAACAGCAATCAATGGTATCTGTGCATTGCGATAAGTGCTGTGACAGAATGGACCACAGGGTGCTGTGGGGGCCCAGAGAAAAGACCTAACTGGGGAAGTGTGTGGGTGTTAGGAAAAACTTATCCAAGAAAGTATTCCTTGAGCTGATTAAGATAGGCTTTGAATCCTGGCTCTACCACTTCTGTGAGACTGGGGTGAACTCACTCATTCTGTCATACTTAGCCTTAATACCCCATACGGGGTTATCCAGAGAATCAAACAAATAATGCATGTGGAAGAGCCATGGGGTACATTGGGAGACAGTGCTGCTCTGGATCTTGGGTAGCCCACTTCAATTCCCTGGGCTCAACTTTACTTATCTGAGAAATGGAGCCAGGAAAAAATATGTGTTGGGGACTTAAGAATGTTATAAAGCCCAAGACAAATAATGGCTAGAGGGTGGGCTTGAGACAGGTTCCTCTCTTCCCCTTCCCTTATAAATCTACACTAGAGCATTTCTTTTGTTTTTTTTTTTAATATTTTATTTATTTATTCATGAGTGACACACACACACGCAGAGGCAGAGACACAGGCAGAGGGAGAAGCAGGCTCCATGCACCGGGAGCCCGATGTGGGACTCGATTCCGGGTCTCCAGGATCGCGCCCTGGGCCAAAGGCAGGCGCCAAACCGCTGCGCCACCCAGGGATCCCTCTAGAGCATTTCTTACTGCTCCCTATAGCGGCGCGGTTCCCTTCGAGCCTCCCTTCCTCCACCCAAGCACAGTTACAGCAGTAACCCAGAACGACAGAGGCGCACTTGGAGGTAAGGTCAGTCTCACTGGGAGCGGGGCTTCGGTTACCGCGCGGTTTCGTTCTGCTGCTTAAAAGGTGGCGAAATCCGATCTGTAAGTAATTGGAAGCACCAAGGGGACTTTAGAGCGGCTCGGAAACGCAGTCAGACTGCGGTGTGCGGACCGAGTGCTGAAGGAGGAGAAGGAGCCTAACTGGAGGACTTCCTCTTGCCATTCATTCCTCCTAGGCATTTGCACCACCCCCATCAACTTCCGCTCCTCCCGCCAAATGAGAACTGAGAGGCTCGAAGTCCCGCCTCACCTTCGTCGACGTTTTTCGTGGCGCGCAGGAAAACGCTTGGGCCAATGCGCGCGGAAGGCGGGATCTGGTTGGGTCGGGGGCGCCTAGCTGTTCTGTGTCCCCTACATTGGGCGCGAACTGTGAGGCTTTGCAGTTGGCCTTCAAGATGTTGCGTGTGGTGAGCTGGAACATCAATGGGATCAGGAGCCCCCTGCAAGGGATGGTATATGAGGAGCCCAGCAACTGTGCCGCCATGGCCATGGGGCGCATTTTGGACAAGCTGGATGCCGACATCGTCTGCCTTCAGGAGACCAAAGTGACCAGTGAGCGCTCAAAAATCCAAGATCCCTACCATACTTTACCATTTCCACTAAATTTTTCCCCAACTTAATCTCATTTTACTTTACTATTTCTCTATCCGTAGAGTCCTCCTGTTAGACCTAGTTCAGAATCCTGACCCCTTTCTCTTAAACCCCTTTTTCTCACTCCAGTCTGATGTCTTAATTCCTACTTCTCCTGTCCTCAGCACAATCTTAATTCCCTCATCCGTTCAATCTTCGTCCTCGTTCGGATCCTCTACATCCCACTCATTCTCCTGCCCCAGCTCAGTACCCCAAATTTCTTCCTCATGCATTATCCAGCTCCAGCTCCCAAGTTAAATCCTCCAATTCCCCTCCCCCGCCCCCCAGCTCATATCCTTTAATTTCCACCCCATCTTTGTCCCCAGCTCAGACTCCCTAATTTCTTCCCTTTTACCGCTCCCTCTCTCAATCCTCAGTTCTCCCCTCAGATCCCTTAGAGCTCTACCCCCATTTCTCCTTCCCAGCCTCAGAACCTCTTACTTCTATCTCATGTCCTATGCCAAGGTTAGATTCCCTATTTCCCTCTCTCTCCCACCCGAGCTCAACACTCCCCTCCCCCCATTCCTTCCTGCTCCCTTGCACTGGACCCTGAGACCCACTAACAACTTTTTCCTCCATCCCCAGTTCAGATCCTCTAATTGCTTCTCTCTCCAACCTCATATCCCCAGCTCAGATTCCCAGTTCCCTCTCTCATATTTCCATTTCGCACCTCCAGCTCCTCTATTCACCTAATCACTAGCTTCCTCCCACCTAATTCTCCTCTCCTTCTATAGCTTTCTTATTCTGATATCAATTCCCTCTCTAGGCTCTGATGTGTGCAAGGAATTGCCCTACAATGTTAATTCCAGACCTTTGTTTCCTAGGCTCTACTTTTATCTCTGACACAATCTTACATCTGTTTTTTGCAGGAGACGTGCTCACAGAGCCACTGGCTATCATTGAGGGCTATAACTCCTATTTCAGCTTCAGCCGCAACCGCAGTGGCTATTCTGGTAAATGGGGCTTTCTGGGAATGTTAAATTAGTGATGGAGGCAGGTCGGGGGGTGAAAAAGTTTCCAATATTTGATGAGAAAATAATAAGAAACTCAGTCTTTTAAAAGCTACTTTTAATACTTTGGGGTGAGCCCCACAGGAATAAAAAACTCTGGGAAGGGATCCCTGGGTGGCCCAGGGCGCGATCCTGGAGACCCGGGATTGAATCCCACGTCGGGCTCCCAGTGCATGGAGCCTGCTTCTCCCTCTGCCTATGTCTCTGCCTCTCTCTCTCTCTCTCTCTCTCTGACTATCATAAAAAAAAACTCTGGGAAGGGGGTAACCCCTTTACCCACAGGATGGCCTAGGGGAAGAGAGGCTAAGGGAAGGAAAAAAAGCACAGGAGGGATCCGCTGCAGAAACAGGACAAAAATGAATGCTAATGGTGCTAGGACCTATGAGCACTACAGGAGAAAATGAGAGCATGTTGGGACTGGCTTCAGGCACACAGGGGAGACCAAGAAGGTTGGACATGTAGCCACAGAGCTACTTGGGTTCCTCCTTCTTCTCATTTGCCTTTTTTTGCTTTTCCTGAATGGTCTCTGAGGCCCTCTGTTTGCAGGTGGCAGCAGAAAGCCCATTATCTCAGTACTTTCCCTTAACCTAGTAGCTCTGCTTTTTCATATTCTTCTGGTGGATGAGCTAACTCTGGTTACCCTGGGTCATGGTGAGGGCAGCAGATCTGGCCTACCTCCCTTGCATCCCCTCATTCTGTCCCATGTTGCAGGCGCCACAGGCTTTTAGTCCACAGAGCTAAAGTCACATAAAGTTACATGAAGGATAGTTTTTATGTGTAAAATTATCCTATTTGACTTTGGAAGCACAGTCATGTGGTGGTTTATTGTATGAACTTAGGACTGCCAGGGTTTGAGTCCTACCTCACTTCCTAGCTGTGTATCCTTTGACAAGTTACTTAACCTCTTTGTGCTTCAGGTTTCTCAGCTGAGAAATGGAAATAATGCCTATGTCCTAGGGCTACTACAGGCATACCTTGTTTTGTATATATACATAATACATATGTATGTATATATACATTTATAAATAAACATATATAAGTAAATACAAGATAAGCAACAAATATATGAATTTACATATCTATATATTTTCATATATACATACATATATAAAGCACTTCACTATATTGTGTTTTTTTTGAAGTTCGATTTATTTTTTTAAAAAATATAATTAACATACAGTAGTATATTAATTTCAGGTGTATAATATAAAGATTCAACAATTCTATATATTTCTCAGTGTGCATCAAGAGAAGTATATTCTTAAACCTGTTTATCTGTTTCACCCATCCCCCTACCCACCTCCCCTCTATACTTAAGAGTTTAAGTACCACTTTTTTTTTCATTTTTTTTATTGGAGTTCAATTTGCCAACATATAGCATAACACCCAATGCTCATCCTGCCAAGTGCCCTCCTCAATGCCTGTCACCCAGTCACCCCAACCCCCCGCCCACCTCCCTTTCCACTACCCCTTGTTAGTTTCCCAGAGTTAGGTGTCTCTCATGTTTTGTCACCCTCACTGATATTTTCACTTATTTTCTCACTTTATTGTGTTTTGAAGATACTACATATTTTATAAATTGAAGGCTTTTTTTTTAATTTTATTTTTATTTTATGATAGTCACAGAGAGAGAGAGAGGCAGAGACACAGGCAGAGGGAGAAGCAGGCTCCATGCACCGGGAGCCTGATATGGGATTCGATCCCGGGTCTCCAGGATCGCGCCCTGGGCCAAAGGCAGGCGCCAAACCGCTGCGCCACCCAGGGATCCCAATTGAAGGCTTTTTTAAGATTTTATTTATTTATTCATGACAGACACAGAGAGAGAGGCAAAGACACAGGCAGAGGGAGAAGCAGGCTCCATGCAGGGAGCCCGATGTGGGAGTTGATCCCAGGTCTCCAGGATCACACCCCGGGCTGAAGGCGGTGCTAAACCGCTGGGCCACCGGGGCTGCCCTAAATTGAAGGTTTTATGGCAACCCTGTATTACAAGTCTCCTGGCACCAGTTTTTCTAGCAACATTTGCTTACTTCATGTCTCTTTTTCACTTTTTGGTAATTCTTAAATATTTCAAACTTTTTTATTATGTGTAGTTTTTTTGTTTTTATTATTTTTTAAAGATACATACTTTATTTTTTTAAAGATTTTCTTTATTTATTTGAGAGAGAGAGAGTGAGTGAGAGAGAGAGAGCATGAGCTGGGAGAGGAGCAGAGGGAGTGGGAGAAACAGGCCCCCACTGAGCCGGAGCCCCCTGTGGGGCTCCATGTGGGGCTTGATCCTGGTACTCTGGGATCATGACCTGAGCCGAAAGCAGACACCCAACTGACCACCCAGGCGCCCCTTAATATTTGTTGTATGGTGATCTGTGATCAGTGCTTGCAACTTGCTAAAAGCTCAGATGACAGCATTTTTTAGCAGTACTTTTTAATTAAGGAATATACATTGTTTTTTTTTAGACATAATGTTAGCACACATTTAATAGACTATAATATTGTAACCATATAACTCTTATGTGTACTGGGAAACCAAGAAATTCATTTGACTTTATTGCAATATTTGCTTTATTGTGGTAGTCTGTAACTGAACTTGCAATATATTGTGGTGTTCCTGTACAAAGATTAAACAAATTAGTCTATGTGATAATAATAATGGCTAATAATTTTTGAACACTTACCATGTATCCATATAAAATATTTAGACCATTAGCTATTGTTCTGTGGCTTTTTTAGATGAAGGAACTGAGACTCTCAGAATTGCCTCAGGCTTTCAGGAGCCATCCATGGCCCTTAAGTTGGAAGAGTTGTCAGTATAACCACATTACATGAAGTTGACTCAGGTGACCCATTTGGGGGCAACAAGCAATACGATAGGCTGTTGGCTTCTAGGCCCTCTCAGAGTATCCTGTCTATCTCCAGGTGTAGCTACCTTCTGTAAGGACAGCGCTACTCCCATGGCTGCTGAAGAAGGCCTGAGTGGCCTACTTGCCACTCATAATGGGGACGTGGGTTGCTATGGAAACATGGATGAATTCACCCAAGAGGAGCTTCGGGCTTTGGATAGTGAGGGCCGGGCCCTCCTGACACAGCATAAGATCCGGTAATAGCCCACATCCCTTTGCACTGAGCACTGCTGGTTCTACTCTTAGTGTAGTGACTCTGAGGCTCACCTTGTATACTTATATTCATCATGGAAAACATCCCAGATTTGCCTTTCTTGGACTACAGTTCTGACTGGGCTACTCATTGTGTGACCTTGGGCAAATCATATTCGCCTCTGGGCTTTGAGTTTCCTATCTCTACAGTGGGGAACTGGCTGGGAGGTATAGCTCCCTTATTACCACAGGCACCTCAAAGGCAACTTAGCAACTCATCGCCCCAAGTTGCTCTCTTTCTGAGTATCCTGTCATTGTGAATGGCAGCACCGTCACCTGGTTTACCTGGGTGTTATCCTAGATGCCCCTCTCCCTGTTTTACCTGTAGTCTGTCCCCAAGTCCTGTGCATGCCAGCATGTTCATGTCTTTCTGTCCCCTTCACATCCATCCCACAGGTAACCATTAAGTGGAAGCCACATGATGTGGAGAGGGGAGGTTTGGAAATGACCTTTTCTTGTGTGTGTGTGTGGGGGGGGTGTCTCTTCTCCCCAGGACATGGGAAGGGAAGCAGAAGACCTTGACCCTAATCAACGTGTACTGCCCCCATGCGGATGCTGGGAAACCTGAGCGGCTGACCTTTAAAATGCGCTTCTATCGCTTGCTGCAGATCCGAGCAGAAGCCCTCCTGGCAGCTGGCAGGTATTGTAAACCTAAGTGGTACTTGAGGTTCTAGGTCCCCAGCCCATTTAGGTATCAAGCTCCATTGAAAGGGATGTGGGATCTTTGTCTTTTGAGTTCCTTTACAGCCTAGTTGGAGACACCAGCATACCTCCCAGAATGGGCTCTGCTCTCTATGAGCTGTGAGGATCAGGTAAAGTGGTACAAATATGGGTTTTGTACTTAGATACCTTTAAGCACCTATCCTGGCCCTTTTATTCACTATGAGTCCTGAGGCTAGTTCTGCTTTTATTTTCTCAAGTGAGTATATGAATCCCTACCTCACAGAATAGTTTTAAGGATGAAATGAGATGAAGAAGGTAAAGTGTCTAGGAGCAAATGAAAAGTCTTGTCCCAAGAAAGGACAGGAAAGTGAGGGTGGGTTAGAGTAATCAAGGGATGCTTCCTAAAAGAAGTGGTACCTGAGCTCAACTTTTAAGGACCAGAAAGATGCCATTAGGTAGAGATCAGTGAGATAATCATGTCAGATAGGGAATGATCTCATCTCTGGAGATCAGAATTGGGTTGGTCAGGCATAAAAGGTAGCAAGGTTATGGTAAGATTGGAGAGGTAGCCTGCTATGCATTGCTGTGGACTCCTACCTTGGACTCCCTGTGTGAAAAGGTGCCTTTCTGAGCTCTTGGGCCCAGAAGAAAGTAGATGGGCCAGGACTATTGGTTCCCTGTCTTGAATGTCTAGTTGATAATCTCATGTCATGTTTTTTAGCCATGTGATCATTCTGGGTGACCTGAATACAGCCCACTGCCCCATTGACCACTGGGACGCAGTCAACCTGGTAAGGCTCTTCAAGGCCCCGTTCCTCACTTCTGACCGTGGTTCTGTTTAGGCAGCCAGCCAAAGCTGGATTTGGGGCTCAAGGGTAGCTTCCTTCATGGAAAAGGAGAGCTTAGTTTGAAATACAATTCTCAAAGCACTGAGGATTGTTGGATTGTTCATTCAGGAGACATTATTGATCTTGTCCTTGGCATTGTCCTGAGCTATGTCCTGAGGACTCAGTTGCCAGTCAGTTCTGGCTCTTGGCCCCTCAGAGGTTTAAGCATAGTGGGGGATATGACCAGCCATTTACAAAAAGATGTCTTCAGGGCTGAGATGGTAGGCCAGGAGTCTAGAGGAGCCTGGAGAAATGAAATCCCTGGGCTAGTCTGGACATTAGGAGGTATCTGAAAATGGTCAAATATTAAAAACAGAGCTTTAGGGGTAGGGGAAGCAAAGCATTCTAGCTTGAGCAAAGGCTACAAGGTGAGAATTTGCCTGGTATGCATGGTGAACTGCAAGTCCCATTCTTGTTAGAGGTTGACATGGGAAGGGGGGTTAGAGGCAGGAGATGGGGCTGGAGGGTCCTTTGGGGACCAGATTTCAAGGTCCTTGAACTCCATATTATCTTGATCCTTTCCCTCATACAGTGTTTCCTGCTCATGAACTTTCAGTATCTCCCTGTTAGCTCTGCAATGCAAAGAAAACATCTAGGCCTGGCATTGAAGGCTCTTTCTGGTCTGTTCCCAGTCTTCATTTCCATCCTCAGTCCCCCTACACGTTCCGTCCACACCAGGGAGATCTTCTTCTCTCAGTCCATTGTAAAAGTTATTTTCATTTTGACTTTTCTCACTGTACCCTCTGTTTTTTTTTATTGTATGAACCTTTCATCTCTGAGTCTCTTTAGGCCAATGGTTCTCATTCCCTGACAGCACATTAGAACAAGGAACTTTTACAAGAACATTAATACTGGGTGCCACCCCAGACCAATTAAATCAGGATCTCTTGGGTGTGGGGCCAGGGTAGCAGTATGTTTTACAAGGTCCCAGGCTGATTTTGTTGTACAGTCAGGCTTGAGAACCACTTTCCTAGAGTCTACAAGCCAGCTCTCAGCTTGCCTCATGAAGGGAGTGATCAATAACTTATGCTGGCATAGTCCATCTCAGCATTGGACTTGGCTCAAAGAAGGGCCTGTAGGAAGAGTCTTCGATTGGTATGCAGAAGAGTCACATAAACCGATGTGGCTCCCAGCTGGGAAGAAGAACAGAAATGAGATAATGAAAGAATGTTGGTATTGGTGGTATGGTGGGGAAGCGAGTGTACATTACAAAATGTAAACTTCAGTCTCTTCATACCTTATTTCTCATCAGGTATATACTCAGTCTGTTCTTTCTGCTTCCTGCAATAGTGTCATATAACTTTATGCCTTTTTTTTCTTAGTTCAAAACTCTAGATCTCTCAAGTGCACCTTTTACATTTTTCCTTCCAAGAAAAGAGAATAGTACCAGGTCACATGACAAACACAGTCTTTCCAAAATAGAATATGAGAACTTCCCAAAAGACTGGGTCTTCTAGTCTTCTTCTCCCTAAATGGCACCATCATCTCCTTGGCTACTCCAACCGGAAGCCTGGGAATTGATGTTAGTAGTTTCCTTACTCTCTAACCCCACATCCCACATTTAGCTGATCAGTGAGTGCTGCTGACTTTAGTTTCAAACCATTTCTTAATTTCATTTTTCTTTGTCTCCTCTGGCTCTACCCTGGTCTAAGTGATTATCATCTCTTGCTTGCACTATGATAGTTATCTCCTGCCAGTCTCCTAGTCCCCAGTCTGGTCTCCCTTTGTCTTTTGGGTGCACTGCTTCCTTTCTCCACAGGTCCATTACAGAGGCTGCTCTCTCAATTTATAACATCCTCTGTCTGGGTTGTTCTGCTCAGCCTTCACTTTTCAGCTCTAGATCACTTCCTCAAAGGAAGCCTCATTGGTCACTTGGACAAGCTCAGGTTCCCACCTTGTTTCTAGTATCATGCCTGGCACATAATCAGTGTTCTTTGAACATTTTTTCATTGAATGAGTGGGTGGGCAGGTGGATTGGATGGATGGATGAATTGGGAATCAGAGCCAAAGGAAATATTTAATAGGCATGGAATTCTGGAGCTCCTCAGCTGAGGAGTTTGGGGCAGGGGAGGCAACAGTCTGTGAGGCCCTTGATACACATTTAATAAGCCAAACAGTTCCAGAAGGTTTAAATGAAAAAGTAACAGTTTTCTTAACTTCTAACCCCATCCCTACTTCCTAGACGTAACCACTTTTGACTTCCTGCTCTCCAGCCTTTTGGTGAGCAAATCTGAGAATTGCTTTTATTAAGCAAATGACAAGCTTTCAGATTTGGCATTTAATCCCAGCTGTGCCAGTTCTGGACCCTGAGTAGTAGTCTTTTGGGGACCAATCACATTTTTTTTTTTGTCTGAAAAATGAAGCAGTTAGTCTAAGTCTCTTCCAGGTCTAGGCATCTAGTTTTGCCTCTCTGTTCATTCTCCTCCCCCTTCCCCAGGAATGCTTTGAAGAGGACCCAGGGCGCAAGTGGATGGACGGCTTGCTCAGTAACCTGGGATGCCAGGCTGGGTCCCATGTCCGGCCCTTCATTGATAGCTACCGCTGCTTCCAGCCAAAGCAGGAGGGGGCATTCACCTGCTGGTCAGCAGTCAGTGGTGCCCGCCACCTGAATTATGGCTCCCGGCTTGATTATGTGCTGGGGGACAGGACCCTGGTAATTGACACCTTCCAGGACTCCTTCCTGCTGCCTGAGGTGATGGGCTCTGATCATTGCCCTGTGGGTGCAGTCTTGAGTGTGTCCTCTGTGCCAGCAAAACAGTGCCCACCTCTGTGCACTCGCTTCCTCCCTGAGTTTGCAGGCACCCAGCTCAAGATCCTTCGCTTCCTAGTTCATCACAAACAAGATCCTGTGTTCAAGCAATCAGTGCTGCGACTCGGCAAACAAACCCAGGTACAGATGCACCAAAACAAAGCCCGTGTGCGCTCAACCAGGCTTCGGCCAAATCAAACTGGCTCTAGCAGAGGCCAAAAAAGCCTGACAAGCTACTTCCAGCCATCCTCTAATCGTCCCCAAGCTTCTCCTAACTTGGAGCTTCCTAGTATGGGTGCCCTCATGACCCCAAAGACTCCAGAAGAGGAGGTAATGGCCAAAGTGGTGGAAGGGCAAGTCGGTGCTTCAGAGGCCAAGAATGAGAAGGAGATACAGACCTCTTTTTGGAAGTCTTTGCTTGGGGGGCCCTTGCCCATGCCCCTCTGTGCGGGCCACAGGGAACCATGTGTGATGCGAACTGTGAAGAAGCCGGGACCCAATCTGGGCCGCCACTTCTATATGTGTGCTAGGCCCCGGGGTCCTCCCACTGACCCTTCCTCCCGCTGTAACTTCTTCCTCTGGAGCAGGCCCAGCTAAACCAACCCAGGCCTAGGGATGTCTGGCATCATCAGCCCTGTATGTAATTTGAGGCCAGCTCCATCCTAAGCTGCCTATTCTTCCTTCCCCAAAGACACCTCTTCCTCTTTACTTCCTGAAGAACCCTTCCCTTTCCTTTCTCTCTTCCTCCTTTAAGGCCTCTCTTTCTCTTCTTCCTGCCTAGTTCCTACTCATTGGTGAGCTTCTTGTTCCTTAATGCTGTGACCCAGCTCTCCACTCCACTTCCCACCTTCCTGTCAGAAGTGCACAGGAACCAATTGTCCCAGGAAGTTGATTTTATACCCCTTTCTTGTTGAGAAATATATCTGTGCCTAAACAAAGTCTGTGTTTTTGTTTTAGCACACTATGTCATGTAGACATTTTGGATGTGCTTTATGAAGTTGAATCAGAGACATTATCTCAACACGGGTTGCCAGCTGCCTATAGCCTGATGATACAACTCCTAGGAAGGGGAGAGGAAGGAGTGGTACTCACCGTAAAGGTGCTCTGTTGAGTTGTAGGGATTCCTGCACTACTAAGGTTGGATCAGCAAGGGAGGTGAGTGTGGTATGTTAGAAAGCTCAGGTGGTTTGAATAGCTTTCAACCAGTGCTTCCCAACTGCCGTGTCCCACAACTGCCACAAAATGGATTATAGGATGGAAAGAAATGGCCCTAGAATTGCCAGGCAGAGCATGAATGTCAGGAGAGAGTGCCTCCTAGGCAAGTAGTATCATTAGTTCATGCAGGTGTGCTATGCAAATGTTTTCTGTGTGCTATGATCTGGAAAGATTGGGAGTGTTGCCTTGAAAAAGTTGTTTGGTATAGCCAAGTCTCTTTCCCACCTTGGAAAATAGAGCTGGTAGATCCTGTTCTATAAAGTACCGTGGAGAGGAGAGGATAACAGATTGAGGACATCCATTCTGTCTGCTAGAAAATATCTCCAAAGTTTGAGGAACTCTTCTCTTCCAAGCAGTTCATTTAGGGGTGATTCCATCTCCTGGCTTCGGGGGCTACATGGGCCTAGGTTTTCCAGGTCTACCAGTAAAGAGTCAATCCCTGGATTTTTGTTGAAACCATGGGAAAAATCCATTTCAAATAAACCTGCTGAGTGTCCCAACTCTGTATGCTACTCACTGTGTGGTTTTTGGCTGCCATTTTCCTCTTTCTGGATCAGTGTCCCTATTAGTAAAATGGATTGGTCAGACCAACAAGTGACCTATGGTTTCCTCATGGCTCTGCTACTTGTCTGAAGGAGTCAGATATAATGCAGTTTCCTGTCTAACAAAAGGCTACAAATGCTGCAGTTTGTTCTTTATTTTCAGGCTGAAGTCAGCTAGAGGCACACAACAAAGCAGAGGACAGGAAGAGGATCAGTGCACATGGGTTGGGGCTCTGAGGCAGCTGGCTTCTCAGGCATAGGTGGTGACATACTGGGGCCCCATGTTCCCAAAGTAGGAACGTTCCCACTCACTCATGAGCTCAAAGTGCACAGGCCGGTGACAAAAATTGCAGGCAGCCATAGACACATCCTGGAGGGGCAGCCCCACCTCAGTCCAGGCTACCAGCAGCTTCTCTAAAAGGTGGTAGGGGTGGGGAAGGAAAGAATTGGTTAGATTAGGTCTTTTAATCCCAGTGTCACAATACAGATGTGCCAAGATAACGATCCCCTCAAGCCTCTATGATACCTTAGAACCAGAAATAACCTTTGCTCCATTGTGTGCTATGAATGTTACCATTTGTGTATGAGTGCTGTAATGTATACAAGATTGGGAAGCACTCCTTTGACACAACTTAAAGCTGTACTGGCCTGGCCTGGACTACTGCTTAAGTACGGGACATACTGTGACCCAAGAAGTGAATCCATTTGCTTGAAAACTCAGCCTAATGAAGTTAACACAATAGCCATACGGTGTCATCATTTGTGACCTGTGAGCCTGGGATGGGGGGTGTTCTGGAGTGGGTGGGAACCCAGAGGAGAGAACCTGACCCCATTATTGGAAATGCTTCAGGTGTGTGACAGGGCTCTGTCCTTGACCTTGTTTTTATGCTTACTCCCTGGGAGATCTTATTTAGTCTCATGGCTATAAATACTATTTATATGTTGATTTTGAGCTTTTCATCTCAGCTCAGACCCCTCTTCTGAATTCTAGACATGTATATACCAATTGCCTTTCTGTTTCTCCACCTGGATGTTTAATCAACATCTCTAACCACATGAGCACAACTGAGCTACTGATCTCCCTGCCTTCCACCAAGTCTACTTTCAGCCTTCCCCATCTGTCTCAGTTGATGGCAGTTCTAGTTCAGTCCAAAGATTTTAGAGCCATCTTTATTTTTCTCTTTCTCTCTTACCACACTTCCAATCTATCAGAAAATGACTACTGATTTCACCTTCAAAATTTAGACCACTTCTCATTCACCTCTAATGCCATCATCAGGTTTAAATCACTATCCTCTCTTACTTGGATTATTACAGTAGCCCCCAATTGGATCTCTCTGCTTCCACTCATTCTCTGTTTCAGTCTATTCTCAACATAGAAGTTGGACCAGTTCTGTTAAAACCTCAGTCAACTATGTTCCTCTTCTGCTCAAATCCTTCAAAAGACTTTCAGAGTTGAAGCCAAAATCCTTCCAATGGGAGGATACCTTACACAGTGTAGCTTCACATTTCCCTTCACTACTCAATTTTCTCTCTGCCTCTTGCTTATACCACTCTATCCACATCATCTCCTTACTATTCCTCAAGTATAGAAGGAATACTCCTGTGACAGGGTCTTCCTGCCTTAGGTTGATCTCTCTGCCTGGGATGACCTTCCCTTTGATATCTGCCCAGCTAATTCCTTTACCTTTATAGCTTTGCTCAAGTGTCCCCTCAATGATCTCTAGTCTTAACACTATTTAATGCTACAACCCTCTTCCAAACCAACCCCTCCCCACCAGCACTTCCTATTCCCTTATCCTGCTCTATTTTTTTCCATAATACTTAAAACTACCATGCTTATGCATTGCTTATTTTTTAATGGTTTTTGACTATCTCCTTCCTCTAGAATATATGCTGCAGAAGGATAGTGATTTTGTGTCTGTTTTGTTTACTACTGGATCCCCAGCACCTAGAATAGTGTCTAGCACACAGTAGATACTCAATATTTGTTGGAAGAATGAATGAAAGGATGACCAATTAAGTCTAGAAGATAAAAAAAGTGCACCAGAGGAAAGAGTGAGGGAGGGCATTCCAATAAAAAGGGAGGAAAGTACCAGAGGTAAGAAAGTAGAGCAAAATAAGGGGTTTACAAGTCACTCAGTGGACCTGGAGAACTAAAATGAATGTAGAAAAGAGGTGAGGGCATAGAGTTCACCATGTTTAAGGCATTGAATGCCATGCCAAGGAGCTTCAACTTCTACAGGCTTCTACAGTGGTCTCTAAATTTTGGACTGTACAATCTATCAGTACAAACATTTTAGCACATGCCTCTAATTTACGTATGTTTTTTATATACTGATACATGTATAATTGTCAGTCTATATGTTAAAGATCAGTTCGTTATGTCTAATTTCCTATTTTTAAGATTAAAAAAAGGAAAAATTCTAATGACCTGCCTCGCCCTATGGGTCATCTTGCATACCTTGGAGACCACTGCTCTAGTCTAGGCAAATGGGAAACAGGAAGAGGTTTATGTAAGGGAAGTATATAGCCAGATGTTTAAAAAAATATCCCTCTGATGGTCACTCTGGAGAACAGAAGGGATCAAGGGAGAAGCAGGAAAATTAGGAAGAAATCACATTGACATGTATTCAAAAACTGGCAATAGCAAAAAACAGATTTGAGAGAGACTGTAGAGACCACTTGTAGGATTTCAGGATGGGTTGACTGTGGGCTTAAAGGACTGGTGGAGGCATGGTAAATGCCTGTCATATTTCTTTACTGAAAAGCTCAGCATAAGTGGACACTCAGAGAATGGAATACTGAGGGCTCCATAATTAAAGGCCAGAGCTACTTAGAGGACTGAGCCAAAGGTCCAGGAGTCTGGATCATCAGCTCAGGCAGTGGACCTGACTACTGGTTATGACTGTAGAGGTAGAGACAGACTCCCCAGTTCAAATCCAATAGCTGTGTGACCTTGGTTGACCAGTTACTATATATTTTTATGCCTCAATTTCCGCATATATAAAATGGAAATGCTAATAATAGCATCTCGGTCTGATGAGTATTAGATGAGTTAATACATGCAAAAAGTTTATAACAGTGCTTGGCACATGGTAAGTACTTAATAAATGTTGGCTAGCATTAATTAACGTTTTTGAATGAATAGCACCTACCTATCTTATCTTCCTTGAATTCTCATGCTACCTATGCCCCAAACAGAATGACTATTGCCAATGCATGTCTTCTGTTTTCCCATCTCTAGGTCCTTGCTCACAGAATTTCCTTATTCTGGAATGCCCTTGCACTATACCATATGTACTTCAAGGTGCAGCACAAGAACTTCCTCACCCACAAAACCTTCCTAACTTCACGCTTCCTACTTTCTCTAGCCATGAGTGATTACTCTCTCCAGCTCCCAGAGCACTGTAGCTCATCACCCTGGACCAGTACTGTCTATGTCTATGTCTCTCTCCTTTTCTAGACTGTCAGCTGCCTACATGTCTTTTGTCCAACAGACTTGGAATGAACACTTGCTCTATGCCAGGCCCTGTGCTAAAAACTGCATCCAGTGGGAATCCAGTAAACTTTAGGTGAATTGACTAAACTGGCATCATTCAGGATAAAACCCAAGCTACTCTGTAGCTCTACAAACCTCTCAATCCAATCCCTGTCTTGTGTTGTCTTTGTAGACTCATAGGTTGGCACTTCCTTCCTCTACTCCATTCCTACTACTCTACATCTCAGTAACACCTGCTTATTGTTCTTGATATATCTCAGGCTAGTTCACATCATTCTCTTTGCCTTTCTTTATGCTCTTCCTTCTGCAAGGAATACCACTTCCACACTATTCTCTTGGTCCAGTACCACTCTCATAAAATTCAGCTCAGGTGTCACTTCCACTAGGAAGCCTGTCTTGAATCCTGTGTGTTGGGTCAGGCCTCTTCTCTCTGTTTCCACAACTCTCTGATGCACTCTTTGTTGAAATTTGATCACCTCTTACAGTCATTGTGTCTGCTATGGCTCATCTGAATTGGAACTTTATGAATCTAGAAAGTGTTTCTCATCCTTTTATTACCCCAGTTTAGAGTCTGGCACACAATAGATATTCTGGAAATATACTTTTAAACTGAATGGAATTCATTCCCTCAACTTATTCAGATCCTGGGGCTGAAGGGAAAGAGAGTGCTATAGACACCTATGTTGAGGACTTACGCACAAAGTCTTCCATCATCTGAGGGCTGTGGTGAGGGGAGGGTGCCAGACGCAGCAGCTCTTCACCTCGTGGGACAGTTGGGTAGTTGATGGCCTGCACATAGATACCATGCTTGGAGAGCAGGAGATCACAGATCTTGCTGTTCAGTGCTGCGTCACCCACCTGGGCTCAGGAGAAAAGCGTGTCAGTATCTGCTACCCTGGCCCCACTATCAAAGTTCCATTGAACAGGTGGAGGGAGGCAGTTCAATGAACATCACTGAAGTTTGAGACAGATTTTTTTTCAGAAAGGGCTTAGTGGCAGCTCCAGAATTTCTATCAAGGAGTTGCTCAGAGGCAACAATTAAATTTGAAGGGTTTGGGATGGAGGTGGTGCTAGGTACCTGGTCTTGAAAGTATTTGCAGAGCAAGCACACTGGTTTTACCTAGATGTTAACTTGAGTTCATTCTGAGTAAAAAGGTGAACCCTCCCCAAGCTACCTCTAGGGTGTTGTCATTGGGTTAATTTAAAAAAATTCAAAAATAGTCTCCCCACCATTTGCTTCAACGTGGATGGAACTGGAGGGTATTATGCTGAGTGAAGTAAGTCAATTGGAGAAGGACAACATTATATGGTCTCATTCATTTAGGCAATATAAAAAATAGCGAAGGAATAAAGGGGAAAGGAGAGAAAATGAGTGGGAAATATCAGTGAGGGTGACAACATGAGAGACACGTAACTCTGGGAAATGAACAAGGGGTGGTGGAAAGGGAGGTGGGCGGGGGTTGGGGTGACTGGGTGACGGGCACTGAGGGGGGCACTTGACGGGATGAGCGCTGGGTGTTATATGTTGACAAATTGAGCTATAATAATAATAATAATAATAATAATAATAATAATAATAAATAGTCTCCCAATATCCCCAAAAAGGAATATTGAATTAGCCCAAGCAGTGACTATTTGTTTCTCATTCACAAAACCGTTACAAAAAAAGTGTCTTTACCACACTCTGACATACTGACACACACAAATAGATGTTAAGAAAGAAGTAGCAGTTCATTT
The DNA here is from genome assembly GCF_905146905.1 of Nyctereutes procyonoides. Lineage (NCBI taxonomy): Eukaryota > Metazoa > Chordata > Mammalia > Carnivora > Canidae > Nyctereutes > Nyctereutes procyonoides. The sequence continues at coordinate 46,288,995 of NW_026575125.1, forward strand.
TTAAAGGCAGTAAACAAACATGATTAGGAATCCAAAATAGCACCTTGTCATGGTTTTTGACTTTCTATTTTCTGACTTCAATATTTTTTACTTCAACTCTTTTTAAGAAATATGTTTCATATCATGACTGATTATACATCCACATATATCACATATGTGTGCATATACATATGTATAAAATTGAAACACATTTTCATAAAATATTACCTTCTCTATTTGTGATGTATTACAACATTTTCAATTCTATTTTAATTTTTAATACTAGTCATAACTTGCTAAACTGATTTTGCCACTAGTGGTCTTGACCCACAGTTTCAAAAGCACTGAATTATAGGTCACAGGTACCCAATATTGTGAGGGTCAGGACAGTCTAATAATCATGAGATAATAGCTAATGCAAAAAGAGGTGACTAATCCAGAATGGCTGATGATTTTTCAAAAAGGGTAACATAGCTGGAAATGAGGGTAGTTAACAGGAAAGTAAAGAATTGATCAGAGGAGCTGGTGTTGGTTTGCTGGGTGTGGGAGGGCTCCAGAAAAGATAAGTGGGTAGGATAATGGTCAGGGTGGGGCTCTCACCCGGATGGGGATGATGTGGCTGGGGCAGGGAATGACAGGAAGGCCCCTGTCCATTAGTAGCTGGCGCATGTGCTTGACATTGCGCTGGTGGGCTCGCCTCAGGGCTTGGCCTTCCTCTCCCTTGAGCAGCCGCACAGATTCTAAAGCCCCAGAGAGCACCATGGGAGGCAGTGAAGTGGTAAAGATGAAGCCGGCAGCATAGGAGCGCACCATGTCCACCAAGTCACGGGTGCTGGCGATGTAGCCACCCACACAGCCAAAGGCCTTACCTGGAGATAATGGGGGGAGGATATGCACAGAGCCCATAATTAGTCTCTAAAGGGACAGGATTATGTCCAGATAAACATGAAGATGTGCACCAGAAGCTGGAGTTCCAGATTCCTTTCCCAGACCTCTGCTTATCTCTCTTGTCCATGACAGTACAGACAGCTGATAGTTCTGCTGCTTTGAGATAGGACTTCCAAGGCCTGCCACATGCAGTGATGAGATAGGTGGTAGCTGGGTGGGGACCTTTAGCTGTTTAGTCCCAAAAGTGGAACTAAAATGAAGGTTGGGGCTGGAGTGGGGGAGGAATTTAGAACTACAACTCTCCATGTACTGACTGAACCTGGCTATTTGTCCCTACTTAGGGTTATTCTCAAAAACCCCTCCCAGACTTTCTCAGCAACTCTACAGTGGGGTAGGAGTGGGAGGAGGGAATCCAAGAAGTTCCATAGCCTGAGGCTATGAGTTCTACCCAAATAACTTCTATAGCTTTGGGGAGGAGGAAGGAAAGGGTCTTACTGGATTATATATAAGGGCATCCCAAGGCACTCACCAAGAGTTCCAGAGACAATGTCAATCTTGTGCATAACTCCATCACGCTCCCCAATCCCAGCACCCTGGGGTCCATATAGCCCTACAGCATGAACCTCATCCACGAAAGTCAGAGCCCCATACTGATGGGCCACATCACACAACTCCTCAAGGGGACAGATGGCACCTGAGAAAAGCCAAGGAGAAAGGTAGGAGATCACAATGCTTCCCCAGCCTCATCTCCAGTGTGGAATTTGTGACCCATAACTATTTTGGGTTGGAAAAGGGCGAGGATGTGCATACTCGGCTGGGACTATTTCAAACTTCCTTAAATTTGTTGACTGCCTCCACCTCATGCCCACTCAAGGTGTGTGTGTGTGTGTGTGTGTGTGTGTGTGTGTGTGTATTTCCCCTAGTTTGTAATCAAGGTTTGCCTCTGTGTTTCTATTTTTACTTCTGACAGTATCTATCTTCTTTTTTAAGCTATTTTCCAGCCTCTCTTTGCTTCCTTTCTTCACTCCCACAAGTCTGTGTATTTCCACTTTGTGTTGGCACTGGCCCATTTGATGCCTTTGTTTTAATAAATTGAAAAAGTAACTTTTGGGGGATCCCTGGGTGGCTCAGTGGTTTAGCGCCTGTCTTTGGCCCTGGGGCGTGATCCTGGAGTCCCAGGATCCAGTTCCACATCGGGCTCCCTGCATGGAGCCTGCTTCTCCCTCTGCCTGTGTCTCTGCCTCTCTCTCTCTCTCTCTCTCTCTCTCTCTCTCTCTCTCTCTCTCTCTCATGAATAAATAAATAACATCTTTAAAAAAAAAGAAAAAGTAACTTTTTCTTCCAGGTTAATGCAGTCCTGATTTCAGAGCCAACTCATCCCCTCAGGCAGGTGCTAATATCTTTATACTGCAGTGGTCCTCCCTGTCTCCGTTTTTCTGGATTTCTGTCACTATTTTTTTTAAGATTTTATTTATTTATCAATGAGAGACACACACAGAGAGAGGCTACCTCTCTCTCTGCTTCAGACTTTCTTTCCCTGTACCTATATGCTTCTGAGTTTCTCTTCTTTTTTTTTTTTAAAAAAAGATTTTATTTATTCATGAGAGACACAGAGTGAGAGGCAGAGACATAGGTAGAGGGAGAAGCAGGCTCCCTGTGAAGAGCCAGATGCAGGACTTGATCTCAGGACCCCAGGATCACCACTTGAGCAGAAGACAGACGCTCAACCACTGAGCCACCCAGGCGTCCCTCTTTCTGAGTTTCTTTGAGCCTCTGTTTTTCTGTGTCTCTGTGGGAATGCATTTCTCTCTCATCTCTGTCAATGTTATTATCTGAAGGAGCCCTCCCACAGGCTCAGTCTCAATCTATTGGATGGAAGAATTAGAAGTAATGTTTGCTCCTCACTATTTTTCATACAGACTTACCATTTTCCTATGTTATTCTGGACATCTTCTATGCTGATAATTGTCTATAATGTCTTCAAATAGCTGTGAATCTCATCTATAGACTTTGTGGCCACTCTGCATATATAAGAACTTATACTTTCTGTCATTCCCCATCTGGAAAATGCTGAGGTGCAGGGAGTTGGAATATAGAAGAAAGTTCTTCAGGTGGAAACTGGGGCTCCAAACCAGGATTAAAAAATGTGAGCAAGGGATCCCTGGGTGGCGCAGCGGTTTAGCGCCTGCCTTTGGCCCAGGGCACGATCCTGGAGACCCAGGATCAAATCCCACATCGGGCTCCTGGTGCATGGAGCCTGCTTCTCCCTCTGCCTATGTCTCCGCCTCTCTCTCTCTCTCTCTCTCTCTCTCTCTGACTATCATAAATAAATAAAATTAAAAAAATGTGAGCAATTCAGAACAACATAAGGGAAGAAAATCACAATAGGTGGAGCTCAAGACAAATAGCGAAATGGCTCCAGCATAATTTCATTTTTTTTATTTTTACTTTATGATAGTCACACAGAGAGAGGCAGAGACACAGGCAGAGGGAGAAGCAGGCTCCATGCATGCACCGGGAGCCCGATATGGGATTCGATCCTGGGTCTCCAGGATCGCGCCCTGGGCCAAAGGCAGGCGCCAAACCGCTGCACCACCCAGGGATCCCTCCAGCATAATTTCAATGGAAGAAATTTAGCCCTCAAATTGATAGTTTAAGTAGTGTCCACCAACAAAATAAGGAGCCATTCATTTGCAAATGTAAGGAAGTAAAATGATCCCAACATGGTTTCCACTAGAGACATAATGAATTACAGTAGTCTCAGCAGTAGAAATATAATCATGGGATAGTTTTACTTTGTTGCTAGTTGTAGAAATGTGGAAGTGGGCACAATAATAAATTTTTCACATATATCAACTAAATTCTCACGGCTACTCTATTATAACCCCCATTTTACGAAATAAAGAAGAAAGAAAGAAAGAAAGAAAGAAAGAAAGAAAGAAAGAAAGAAAGAAAGAAAGATAAAGAAAACCCTGAGACACAGAGCAATTAAGAAAATTGCCCTAGCTAATAAGCTGTCATGTTGGGATCTGAACATGAATAGCCTGGTTCCATAGCCTGTGCATCACAGTTACGTGTTACTGATGACACTTATGTTAGCCAAATCAAGTAATACTATGGACTCTCCTTTATTTCAGTTGGAAAAACAACAAATTTAAATGAAGTGAGAAGTGTTTATTTAATAAATCCACAAGGCGATGTCTAAAACACATGATTTCTGCTCAAGATAGGTAGCAGTAGAATGTTTGGACATTGTTTCAGTTGGGGGAAGAAAAGAGGTAGGAGGGTTAAGGTCATTTATTTCTATTTAGATAATAATAAATGGAATGACTTCCATTGTCTAATTCTTACTATTAGATATTTTATGTTGGGAAAAACTGAGGCTCAGGGAGTTGAGGTGTTACCCAAGATCATAGAACAAGTAAGTGCCAGAGGTGGGATTTGAACCCAGGTCTCTCTCACTTGAAAACATGTTTTGATTCCAATGCTTCATACTGGACCCTGAAAGAACTCCCAGGCAATGGTTCTTAAAATTTTTCATTGCAGAAACCAGACACTAGAATGACTGATTTCATAGCATTTCTAATGGAGGGAGTGTTATGTGAAGGAATTGGAATAATACTTTCTAGGGTACAAATACTTTGGCACCAATTTACTGAGTCAACCAAAACAAGTTGGGTACTGTCTCTGAACATCAGTTCTTAACCTGTAAAATCAGTATAATAGCTGCTTTGGCATTTACTGGCTGTATGACCTTGAGCAAGTTACTTTATTTGTTTGTGTCTCAGTTTCCCCATGTAAATAAATAGAAATAATAGAACTTACTCCATGGAATTATTGTGAAGATTAAGCAAATTAATATGTCTAAAATACGAATAATTTCACTGGGTGTTATTCTGTATGTTGGCAAATGAACACCAATAAAAAATAAATTTATTATTTAAAAAAATAAAATAAAATACTAATAATTTTGCTTGGCATATAAACAAATTCTATACATGTCAGCTATTATCATTGCTACCATGGTTTTTATTATATACATACCATCCATGGAGTGAACAGTCTCAAAGGCCACAATTTTGGGTGTCCTAGTATTGGATTCCTTTAGAAGTTTCTTCAGGTGGTCAGGGTCATTGTGCCTGAAGACAAACTTCGCTGCTCCACTGTTGCGAATACCTTGGATCATTGAAGCATGATTCCCTGCATCTGAGTAAATCTCACAACCTGAAGAACCAGACGCATATTCCTTAAGCTTCTGTTCCAGTATTTCCACTTCAACCTCAGGGCTGACCTGACAGGGGTAGAGAGAGCCAGCCAGCCATCCCTTTGAAGACCCTGTTCTGCTTCCGTCTCCTTTGGAAGCCTTTGTAACACCTCTTCCTCCCTTGAAAGAAATCCCCTGCCCTGAAATTCTGACCCCTACACCCTTCCCTTCAATCTTTTCTAGCCTGATCTGGCACTGACTACCTTGGGGGTAGACGAAATTTTAATTTCCCAAGAAGCTCTAGAGTTTCTTGAGGGCAGGGTCTGGGTTCCCAGATACATAAGATCAAGCCTTGGAGAGGAGTTATCCCAGGGAATGGGACTTGACTTGTTGATTTGGACTGATACTACATTCTTTCTGGCCTAGATGAAATCCGACCTCTTCCAGGTATCATTCTTCTGCTTATAGTTACAGAGTAGATACTTATAAGATTTTCTATTTGAATCATAAGCTCATGGAATGTCAGAGCAGAACAGAACATTAGTAAACATGGAGTTCAGTTCCTTAACTATTATAAGTGAGGAAGCTAAGGTCTACAAAGGGGAAGACCTTTCCCTAGGACCTGAGGAATATAGAACTTTTCACTGAACAAATATGGGAGGACAGGTAGAGGCGGGATATTGGTGGAGGGGACTGATTCTTGGCTCCCCCCAAATTGCACTGCCATCAAGGAATTCTGGACTTTCATTAGTTACTCTAATGAAAAGCTATCACTTCTAACTGAGAAAATCGGGCATGACTTTCTAGGGGACCTGCCATGAAGGAAAGTAGATTTGGAGTTTGTTGAGAGCAAGAATCACACAATTTTGTTGTTGTTAATGCAAGAAGATGGTATTTGAAGGACACAAATTATACACAGTGTAATTCCAATGAGTTAAGCATATGGCTATTCCCATATGCTTCTACAAATACATTTACAAACACTAATATCTTAGTGAAAGAAGATGCTCCTTGAAAGATACATTATACATAGTATAGCTTCAATGAGTTAAATATACATCTATTCCCATATCCTTCTACATATAAGTTTACAGACACTTATATGTTAATGACATATTATTTGTAGTTTTGATTTGTATTTCTTTGATGATCAGTGATATTGAGCACCCTTTCATGTGTCTGTTGGCCATCTGTATATCTTCTTGGAAAAATGTCTATTCATGACTTCTTCCCACTTATTAAATTGGATTAATAGTTTTTTGGATGTTGAGTTTTATAAGCTCTTTATATTTTTGGATACTAACTCTTTATCAGATATATTATTTGCAAATATCCTTTCCATTTCATAGATTGCCTTTTACTTTTTTAAATTTTATTTGTTCATGAGAGACAGGGAGAGACAGAGAGAGAGAGAGAGGAGAGAGAGAGAGAGAGAGAGGCAGAGACACAGGCAGAGGGAGAAGCAGGCTCCATGCAGGGAGCCTGATGCGGGACTAGATCCCAGGACTCCAGTATCATGCCCTGGGCGGAAGGCAGGTGCTAAACCGCTGAGCCACCCAGGGATCCCCTGCCTTTTACTTTTGTTGATTATAAACTACCAAAACTGAAACAGAAAGAAATAGAAAACTTGAACAGACAAATAACCAGCAAATAAATTGAATTAGTAATAGAAGAACTCCAAATAAACAAGGGTCCAGTGCCAGATGGCTTCACAGGCAAACTCTACCAAACATTTAAAGAAGAGTTAATACCTATTCTTCTCAAACTGTTCCAAAAAATTGAAAAGAGGGGAAAACTTCCAAATTCATTCTATGAGACTAGCATTACCCTGATACCAAAACCAGATAAAGACTCCACTAAAAAAGAACTACAGGCCAATATCCCTGATGAATATAGATGGAAAAATTCTCAATAAAATACAAGCAAACTAAATCCAACAATACATTTTTTAAAAAATTATTCACCATGATCAAGTGGAATTTTTCCTGGTTTTCAAGGTGGCTCAATATTTACAAATCCATGTGATATACCACATTAATAAAAGAAAGGATAAGAACCAACTGATCATTTCAATAGATGTAGAAAAAACATTTGACAAAGCACAACATCCATTTATAATAAAAACCATCAACAAAGTAGGTTTAAAGGGAGCATACCTCAACATAATAAAGGCCTTATATGAATTATCCACAGCCAATATCATCCTCAGTGGGGGAAAACTGAGAGCTTTTCCTGTATGGTCGGGAACAAGACAGGGATGTCTACTCTTGACAGTGTTATTTAACACAGTACTGGAAGTCCTAGCCATGGCAATCAGACAACAAGAAGAAATAAAAGGAATTCAAATCAATAAGGAAGAAGTGAAACTTCCATGATTTGCACATGACATGATATTTTATATAGAAAACCCAAAGGCTCCACCAAAAAATTGCTAGAACTGATAAATCAATTCAGTAAAGTGACAGGATATAAATAAAGGTACAGATATCTGTTGCATTCCTATACACTAATAATGAAGCAGCAGAAAGAGAAATTAAGGAATTGATCTCATTTACAATTGTACCAGGAACAGTAAGATACCCAGGAATAAACCTAATAAAAGAGTGAAAGACTGCTACTCTGAAAACTATAAAACACTGATGAAAGAAATTGAAGATGACACAAAGAAATGGAAAGACATTCCATGCCCAAGCGTTGGAAGAACAAATATTATTAAGATATCTATATTACCCAAAGCAATCTACACATTTAATGCAATCTCTGTCAATAGCATTTTTTCACAGAGCTAGAACAATCCTAAAATTTGTATAGAACTACAAAAGACCCCCCATAACCAAAGAAACATTGAAAAAGAAAAGCAAAGGCGAAGGTGTCACAATTCCAGACTTCAAGTTGTGTTACAAAGCTGGGTGATGGGCACTGAGGGGGGCACTTGACGGGATGAGCACTGGGTGTTATACTGTATGTTGTCAAATCGAACTCCAATAAAAAAAATATACAAAAAACCACAAAGCCGTAGTGATTAAAACAGTATGGTACAGGCACAAACATAGACACATAGATCAATGCAACAGAATAGAAAACCCAGAAATGAACCCACAACTGTAGGGTCAATTAATCTTCAGCAAAGCAGGAAAGAATATTCAATGGGAAAAAAGACTCCTCAACAAATGGTGTTAGGAAAAAAAAAAAAAGGATGGGGGGACGCCTGGGTGGCTCAGCAGTTTAGTGCATGCCTTTGGCCCAGGGCGTGATCCTGGAGTCCCAGGATCGAGTCCCACTTTGGGTTCCCTGCATGGAGGCTGCTATTACCTCTGCCTGTGTCTCTGCCTCTCTCTCCCTGTGTCTCTCATGAATAAATAAATAAAATCTTAAAAAAAATAGTTTTAGGAAGATTGGACAGCAACATACAAAAGAAGAACTGAATTTTCTTATACCATACAAAAAATAAATTCAAAACAAATGAAAGACCTAAATTTGAGAACTGAAGCCATAAAAATCCTAGAGGAGAACATAGGCAGTAACCTCTTTGACATTGGGTATAGCAACTTCTTACTAGATATGTCTCCTGAGGCAAGGGAAAAAAGGGCAAAAATAAAGTATTAGGAATTCATCAAAATTAAAAGCTTCTGCACAGTGAAGGAAATAACCAACAAAACTGAAAGAAATAACATATTTTATCTTTCTGTCTCTGGTACCCAGTATAAATCTAAGTACACAGTAGATGCTAATTAAACATTTTTTGAATTAATTGATGGATAAACAAATTACTGATTTATAAGTGAGTAAATGAATATATTACTGAACAAAAGAGTGAGAGGAGGAGTATCAAAGATGATGCTGAAGAGGTAGGTAGAAGCTAGATTATTGAGGGCTTTAGAAGCCATGATAAAAAGTTTAGGTTTGGTCTTAAGGGCAATGGGAATATATTAAAGAGTTTGGGGCAGGGGGTAACAAAAATAAGTTTGCATTTATAAAGATATTCTTCTGACTGTTGTGAAGAATAGAATATAGGAGGGCAAAGGTGAAATCAAGAAAATGATGTTGGTCTAAGCTAGGATGGTGGTAGAAGAAATGGAAAGAAGTTTAATTCTAATGGTTGAGGAGGATGTTCACTGAAAAAATTCCCAAAGGTATTGGGATTTAGTTGGGGTTATGCATGCTCTCAGAAAAAGTTTCTCAGAAACAGTAGAAATGTTTACAGTGTGCTGAAGAATCAACAGGAAGTAAGGAAGTAGATAGCAAGTGTAGAGACTTCTCTCAAGCAGTTGGTCTATTGTAGGAAGGGGATAGATAGGGCAGTAGCTAGATAGTGATGAAAGGACTTTTTTCTTTTTTAGATGAAAGAGACTTTAGCATGTTGAAAGAGGAGAGGCTGAAGATGCAAGAAGAAGGGAAGGAAGTGATAGATCAAATTTTCTGAGGAGGTAGAGGGGAATGAGACACAGAGCACCAGCAAAAGGATAAGTCAACAAGAAACAGGGCACCTCTTTCATTGTGACAGGAGAGAAAAAGTGAGGAGAGTACATGTAGGGATGTTTGTGAGTTTGTATAGTTTGTGTTAAAGAGTTGAGGACATTGCTACTTGAGAACTTCTATTTTCAGTGAGGAAGGAGGTGAAGTTATTTGCTGTGGTTGAGGGTGAGGTGGAAGTGTGGGAAGGCTGAGCAGAATGGGTGGAGGGGTGTTGCAAAACTGCCCTGGAGATTTGGAAGGCTGATCTTGGAAACAGGATCGCTAGACAGCATAGAGGACCTGGTACAAGTTTGGGACCATGAATTTTTACTGGATTCCACCTGGCTAATTATATGTGCCTAGGATTGGCATGGAGAAGGTGGAGAATTATATTCATCTGTGGTCGGGGATGTGATTGAATGACAATAGGCATATGATTGAGGACATTATTAGCTAGAGAGTGGGAGATTGAGAAGATTAAGTGCAGATGGGATCTACTACACAGTGAAAGGATTGGCTTTAGGCAGAAGAGATATGCCTTCAAATTGTAAAAGGAAAGCATGAAAGAAGGGTAGGTGAAAAATCAGATAAGTTTGTAGGTTTGATGGCTTTAAGCTAAAAGAGTTTCTGGTGGCTTCTGTTTTCTTTGCAATGTGAGATGTGAGGTTATTTGCTAAGAATGAAGGAAGAGATAGTCACAGGTTTTAAAACAGAAGAGTGTTTGAAAAAAGCTAGTATGGAGACACCAAAGAAGTATTTATGGGTGTTATGGGCCCAGTTAAGTTTGGAGGGGGTGATAAATTTACAGTGTTACTCTTCTGTGGAGTTGAGCAATGTTCCTTAGTAGTATTCTTCAGCCTAACTAAAGAAGGGGAGAAATGAGAGGGATATAGTCATCCAGTGTTGAGGATACGTAAAGTGGGTAAGAAGGAAGGGCAATGGGAGCAAGTGAACTCAGAATAGAGGGAAAAGGTGATGAAGGCAAGGAGACTGCATGCTATAGTGCAAGATTCCAACCTTGAACAGAACTCAGACCCTAGGCTTACCTGGCAGGATCTTTGCCAAAGTGAAGAGAGTAGAGTCATTCGCCACAAAGCAGGAAGAAAAAAGCAGGGCTGCATCTTTTTGGTGCAGCTCAGCCAGCTCCTGCTCCAGCTCCACATGAAACTTACTGGTACCTGAAATATTGCGGGTACCACCAGCTCCAGCTCCATGACGCTGCAGGGTCTCCCTGGCCAGGAGAAAACAGAGGGAGGACAAGGGGAGGGAAAAACCCTTGTCAGGTACCAAGGAACTGGGCAGGTTTCTCTTCATTGATGGAGGTCAGTGTTGATTTAGTTATCCTATATGAGCTGTGCCCTATGTAATCAAATAGAGGGCAAGATTGACACAATGAGGAGATATAGGTCCTCCTTCTCAGGAGGATGGCACTCAGGGATGGAGGGAGAAGATAGTTGAACAGCTAGGAAAAAGAAAAAAAAAGAAAAAAAAAGGAAAAAAAAAAAGAACAGCTAGGAAGACCTTCTAGAGGATGTCACACACTATCTCTAGCAATATTCATTCTGTAACCAGAGTAAGAGCTCATGGAAAGTGGGCCTTGCTTGGTCTTCCATCTTCTCCATAGAACTGGACAATCAATAATTTGGAAATCATGGTTTGTTGACTGACATGGTTCATATTTGAGGGTTAGATACACTGGAAGACCATGGACAAAAGGGGTGGTAGGTGGAACTCAGTTTTCCACTGCCGCTCTGCTTTTCCCTTCCATGTGTGGCTTTGATTCTTTTTTGTATGTGTCCCCACAGCTCATGGCCCAGATCTTACTACTCACTGTGTAGCTTGCAAGACCCGAGGGTGCCGGCTCATGCCTAGATAGTCATTACTGCACCAGACTGACACGTCCTTTGAGGCCATAGATGCCTCAGAGAAGTGTTGGGCAAAAGGGTATGCATCAGCCCAGCGATTTACAGTCTTGAACACACGGTAGGTATGGTCCTGTTTCTTCTCCATGATCTTGTGCCTGAAAAACTGGTCATAACCAAAAACATGGTTTCCTGCCAAAGTAGAAATGGAGATGAAAAGAATTCATTTTTAAATCACTTCCTGATTAGTCCATATTTTATCCACGTAGTTGATTTTGAGTTCTCCAGTTCTCTTTCCTTTTATTCATTTATTTGATCAGTCATCAACTTACTGAGCCACAGTAACTCTCCATGACTTCATTCAGTGATTCCTTTGCTTTCTCAATTGCTCAGTTGCTCAGTAAATTATTCATACATTCACTCAGATTTACTGCCCCTGGCAGGGCCATCTCTCTTTTTTTTAAGATTATTGTGGTTGCCTTCTTGCTGAAATCACTACTTCTAGTTTTAGTGGAAACAGTATCAACAGATCTGGTTTCTAGTCATTACTCTGCCACTTCCTAGTTATGTGACCTTGAGCAAGTCATGAATCCTCTCTCTTAGTTTTAATTTCCTCACCTGTAGAATGGGGCTAATAATACCTTCTTGGAGAATTGCGAGCACTTGATGATAAACAGAATGTAATACAGCCAAATTAATGTCTGGTACATAGTAGTATTATTACAATTATAGTAGTAGTAGTAGTAGCAGCAGCTAATATTTAATTATATTATTATAACCAACATTTAATGAGTGCCTATTATATGTAATGCCTTCTCTTAGGAACTTTATAAATATTATTTCTTGTATTCCTCGTAACAGCCCTATGTGGAGAGTTTTGTTAGTATTTGCATTTTACAGATGAGGAGATGGAAGCATAGACAAGTTAGGTAACTTGACCAAGGTTATGCAGCAAGAAAGTGGCCTACAAATAAGTGACCTAGAGTTTACTTTCAAAACTGCTACTACTATCAAATGGAGCAATACTATTTTCAGGATAAATGGAAACAACGTGTGCCAATGGACTTGTTAAACATGAGACAGAAATCATGATTGTTGCAGATGACAACTGATGTGGTAGGGATCTAAACTGGTAACATCTTTGCTGCAGGGATGTTTAGAAATATGTATCAAGAATTTTTAAAATGAAAATACTGGCATACCTAGAGAAATACTTGCAGTATTTTTAACAGAGAAAAATGATTGATATCCAGAACTTTTTTTTTAACTCTGAAAAGTTTGGGTTCTGGATGGTTCAGTCAGTTAAGCATCTGACTCTTGATTTTGTCTCAGGTCATGCTCTCAGGATTGTGAGATTGAGCCCTGCTTTGGGTTCTGTGTTGGGCATGGAGCCTGCTTAAGATTCTCCCTGTCCTTCAGAGCCCCCCTTTCTCCCTCTCTAAAAAGAAAAACACCTCTAAAAACTTACTATGAAAACTTTTCAACCCACTAGAAAAATGGGCAAAGAATATAAATAGAAAATTTAATAAATGTAGAAGATTCTTAAGGAAAACCAAACTGCAAAATCAAATTTTCACCAATATTGATAAAGATGTAAAAGTCTGATGATATCAAGTGCTAGAGAGGGTGTGAGAATATGAATACTCTCTTTGATAACTAGTACACCACTTTGGAGGGCTAACTGGCAATGTTTATTAATGTTAAAAATGTATACAACCTTACACCCTAAGATTTTTCACCTCTTAATGCTATCCTAGAGAAAAAAAAACCCTACCTATGTCCATGCTGAGGTACACTCAGAGTTTTTTGTTGCACCACTATTTGTAGTAGGAAAAGTTGGAAGCAACTCAATAGAGGAATAGCTAAATAATCTCTAGTATAACCATTATGGGTCTAAGATAATATTATGTATTATATTTGAGTACATTTATATGTACATAAAATAAAACATACACTATAAAGCAGAATAAAGCACAAAAAATTGAAAATAATAACCTGCATTATAGATGCTTGATTAACTGAACGATGTTGCATCCATGCTTATAGAACCATTCAACCATTAAATAATGATTATGCATCTCTATGCTTAGGGCCATGAAATGATGCCCATGACATACTGTTAGGTAAACAAAGCAAGATAACAAAACCAATGAGAGACTCCTAACTCTGGGAAAAGAACAAGGGGTGGTGGAAATGGAGGTGGGCAGGGGGTGGGGTGACTGGGTGATGGGCACTGAGGGGGGCACTTGATGGGATGAGCACTGGGTGTTATGCTATATGTTGGCAAATTGAACTCCAAAAAAAAAAAAAGGATAACAAAACCAGTATAATAAAATCACATTTCTAATAAAAACATGTATGTAGAAGGAAGCATAGGAGGTATGTCTGTGTGTGTGTGTGTGTGTGTGTGTGTTATTAGTCATGGAAAAATATATGGAAAAAATATGAAAAGTTAATAGTGGATGGCGGAAGTCTGAGTGATTTAAATTCCCCTCTATATTTTCCTATATCTGTTGAAAAATACAATTAATCATCTTCCTTTTATATTAGAAAAAGGCAAATTGCATTATGAATAATCAATATAAACACATACAAGAAAGGGGAAAAGGGAAAAAGGCTATCGGTAAAAGATGAATTTTTGAGGGAAGTATGAACAAGAAATAATAGGAATAAACGTAGTATTTACTGAGGCCTCAAAACAGCTAGAAACACTTCCATAAATCTAATTTTATTTCTTCCTCATGATAACCTGTTGAGGCAAGTATTAAAATTCCACTAAAAGAAACTGACTTACTTGCCAAAGAACATTGATCCAGCAAGTTTTAAATTAAAATTTAAACCCAGACTCCCTTTGGTTTCAAAGTACTTCCTTGAAATTTATTCTACTGTTTCAGAAGCCCCTTTAGCACTCCTTCCACATTCCTACCCCCCTTTATTTCCACCTGAACAAACTCACCAATCATGTTGTTCTGAACCAGGTGTGTGACCTTCTCTGAAATTAGCTCTAGCTCCTGGGGATTGGAGAATGGCTTTCTCAGGCTGGTTGAGGCCAGGGATCTGGGCAGGTCTGACAGAGAGTGTGAGATTCATTGGCCATGAATAGAGGGGAGAAAAAAAGAAAGCATATGCTGTCCTCTTTAAACTCAATACAACATGAAAATTCAAGGTTATGAAGTAGAGAAGCCTGTAGAGAGAAGAGATATTCTGCAAAGTGAGCCCCCACTCATCTCACCAAGTGGAAACTTTAGTGTCAGGCACTTTCCATAAGGTATTATTTTCCCCATTAGAATTTTCCCTTGGGTAAAGTAACTGGGGCAGCTGCCTTGAATCTTGTACGTAAGAGGTATATGCAGGACATTGTACCTTACTCCTCTTTTCCGAATGTCATTAAAATTCAAATTTGAAATTTTTATTTTTAATGATATCCCAAAAGGGCCTATGAAAAATGTCAATAGTGTGGCCATATTTCAAGTGTGATTTTCTTGAATAGTCTGCACCAATTGAGTTGACCTGGGGCTTCATATCCTTTTAAAAGTTGTACCTGCTTCCAACACTTACTCTCATGCAAATCCAGATTGTTGTAGAGTGGTATTGCTTAAATGTGGGAGCCCAGACTGTTGCAATCCATTAACCACTTTCGGGAGAGAGGAGGCAGAGCTCTAGAGGGCTCATTTTAGACTAATGGCTTAAAGTTACAAGAACCTCTGCATTTATGTGTGTTGGGGAGGGCACATTTCAGTGCACTAAGCCATTGCCTACCATGGTCTCCTTGGAAAAGACTGGACTTCCCATCATGGGATGCATACTAGTTGACCTAGAATTAGCCTAGCTCAGGACTGTGATGAAGTGAGTTCAAGCATTAGGAGTAGAGCTTGGATGAGGTAGCACTTGACTCCAACCTGTCTTGAAAGTCTTCACATCCTCCTGGACTTCTGGAGCTGCCTTCTGCACAATCTTGCTCTTCCCATCCTGGAGTTCTGACAGCATAAAGGGACAGGGGCTTTTGGTCCAAGGTGGAGAGTCTGTGCAAAGGTAAGAGAGTAAGTGGCAATGCATTTCTAGCCATAAGTTTAGTTTAACAATGATTACTGAGACCTACTGTATCCCAAAGCTCTATCTCAGGCTATGGTAGAGATACAAAAATGTCCCTTGCTGGGGGAGCTTCTAGGCTGGTAGAGGTGGCATACACTGAAGACACATTGTGAACAGTGCTGAGATAAGAGAGAGGACATGGGCTGTGGTAGTCTAAAAGAGGGAGGAAACATGACCCAGAATTGGAAATGGATAGGCTGGAAGTTTAGACAAGCTTCAGAGAGGAGATGATGCCCACGTTAAGTGTCACATGAAAAGTATGAGATACTCTGGTAAAAGGTATGGGTAAGGGTCATGTGACAGGTGCAAAGACATAGAAGCTTGAGACAATAGAATTCATCCAGGCAAATTTAAGTAGTTTCAGCAATACTGGGAGTATATAGAGTATGAGGGGCATGAGAGTGACACTCTTGAGAGATATTGGCAAAGTCAGAACCCAGATGTGTTTTGGGGTCAGCTCATTTTGTCTTGACACATTTCACATAAGCCTTCCCACTTATTAGGCAATGATGGTCAGTATGACTTGGAACCTTATCTGCAGGATCCAGACATTCTCCATCATTTGCCAGAAACTTCTTCTTACCTCCTCCAGCCTTGGTTGCCTTAAGGTGGATTTGAGAAAAGGTTGGTCTTTGGCTGGCAAGGATAGGACAGCGTCCAATACCAAACAGGAACTGATGAGTCTTAATGATCTTGCCCAGGAGGCCTATATGGTCCCGGGCAAGCACAGGACAGCACTGTAGCAACATAGCTACTACTACCATCTTGAGCCCGAAGTCCTACAGAAGATGTGGAAGACATAAGAATCCATCATGAAGGCCTGACCAAAAGCCAAGGGTCATTCCTGTGTTTGATGATTTGCCTATAGCTTTGCACCCAATGTATGATGCCCCTTTTAAAGATGCCCTCGTTGTCCTTCCATGGTAAGACTTTTCCCAATGTCAAAGTGTACCAACAGAGCATCAGGGAGGAAGAAATGAGACAACGACCATTAGACAATGGGGTAAAGTAAAGAGTTCCAACTGAAGGTTAGGAAGCCTAAATTCTGATTCAGACTCTGCCACTGACCCTTCTATGATGGTGAGGATTACTGAAGTATGATTGTATGTAGCAGGATGAGAACTGATGACCACTAACTCTTTGATAACACTTAAGGTTAAAAGTCTTTCTAGAATATTACCCTTAGTCAAGTTAATATTCATTCTGATAATGCAAACAGATGCCATTGGCTAGGACTCCTGAGGCTTGGCTTAGAGTGTTTCCTGAACAGGCCCAACCAGAAAGGAAAAAGGAGCTTGAGGCCACAGGTTCCAGCTTAAGTAGATTCAAGGAATAGGACAAAAGGGAAGGCCTTAGGCCCTACAGGCCATGTGCCACCAGACTGGTATTTTGCTGTCTTTGAACTTGCTCCTGGATTTTAGAAAAGAACAGTTAGAAGAGATGAAAACAAGATCCAAGGGATTAGGGAAACAAGCCTAAGGGCTAATGAAAGAGGAAGAGGATAAGACATAGGACAGAAGGGACAGAGTGCAGGTCAGAAAAAAGATAACAAATACCCATTTGGTATACACATACCTATTTGAATACAAATAGGCATTCAATAAATATTTGTTGAATTTAGGATTAAATTAATGAATGAATAGGGACTGAAGTGAAGGAAAGAAAAGAAGGGTAAGGAAATAGAAGAAAAGAGAAACTGGGGAAGATAAAAGGGGGAAGTGAGAGAAAACAAAGGTACAGTGGTAGTGGTGAAGTTAGAAGAAGAGAAATTGTGGGAGAGAAAGAGATCAATAGCATAGGGAAAGGGATAGGCTCATGATATGAACAGGAAAAGGAAGAAAAACAGGAGGTTCAGAAAAACAGAAAAAAGGATTCTTGGAGATACAAAAGGATAAGGAAAGAGACTTAGATGAGAGAGAGAGAGCAGAGGTAGAGGCAGAGATAGACAAGACACAAAATGGACATGAAGAGAAATAAAGGAACATACAAGAAAATACAAAGACTCAGAAAACTGAGTGCAGGAGAGGTGGGAATCCAGCAGGAGCAGAGAATCAGTCAGGCACAAAGATAAGGGATAAATGCTTCCATAGATATTGGGGGTTGGAGAGAGCAACACAGAAGAGTTAGGGTAAGAGGAGATTGATGCTACTGGGGGAGATGAGAGAGACTGAGCAACAGAGAGAAAGGAATAGAGATAAGATAAAAGGATAGATAAGAAAAGATGGTTAAGGCGTGCTGAAGGTTGGGATGAGGGAGGGCTAGGAAATATAGAGAAGGACAAAGAACGAGTAGGAGAAATAGATTAAAAGTAAAAGAGCAGGACAGCCCGGGTGGCTCAGTGGTTTAGCACCTGTCTTTGGCCCAGGGTGTGATTCTGGAGACCTGGGATTGAGTCCCATGTCAGGCTCTGCATGGAGCCTGCTCCTCCCTCTGCCTGTGTCTCTGCCTCTCTCTGTGTGTGTATCTATGAATAAATAAATAACATCTAAAAAAAAGTAAAAGGGCAAACTGGAGATCCAACATCAGAAAGTGAGACAAAATAGGGGACAGGACAATAGGGGAGATATGGGGGAATGTGGAAAGCCTAAGACCCGAGCACCACCAGAAGAGCTAAGCACCTCTACTATACAGGACTTTATATTGTAAGGGAAAAGTGAACAGGAGGACCTCATAGTCCTTTCCTTATATGGTAACCTCCTTTCTTTCTTTTTTTTTTTTCTTCCTCCTTTATTTCTTATGGAACAATACCCCTCCCCCTAATTCACAAAGCAATCTCTTCCCCTTGTTCATCTAAGAGCATTCTCCCTTCAACATTCACAGGCTGTCATAGGAACATAGATCAGGGCAGGGTGTGTGACACCTGAAATTGGGAAAGGCCAAGGGGTATTGAAAAAACTAGATGAAACTCATGTTAAGCCGTTAGAACAATACTTGACACACAGTAAATTTTCAATAAATGTTAACTTTGCTTACTTAAATTTCAGCTTCCCAGCTACCTGTTAGATGTTTTTGGAAAGTCACTTCCCCTCTCTGGGCCTTAGCTTTCATCAACTGTCAGATGTAGGGTATTTATGCCTACTTCATATGGTAGGTAATGAATTGGATCCAATGCCTACATCATATGTGGAGATATCAGTTTCCCCTCCCCTGCCTGCCTGCAAAGGCCAAAGCACTTAGGGCTGAGTCTGCAGACCACAGATAAAGCTCCCAGTATTTATCATTGTTGGAGTCTCACCACTCCCTAAACTGAGACCAGGGTGTGGGAGGGAAGGAGAGCTCCTTTCTAGAATCATGATTGAGCATCTGGCTGGGACTGCCTCTGGCAATATGTGGTAAGGATGGGTGGATGATCCAGAAAAGGAAGGCAAAGAAGATGTTCAAGTTCTAGGCTCCTGCAAACTCCTTTCCCCAACATCAACACTGACAACAATAAGACAACAACATTGGGATATGTAATGGGAAGGAAAGCCTCCAAGATTGGAAGCAGAGTCTAGTCCTGCCTTGGGATGATCATGGATTAAGGTCTTTTCCCACCCCATATATAATTCAATCCATTCATCATCTCTGAGGAACTTCTGGCCATGATATTTTCAGGGACCTGAGAAAATATAGAATACGTTTTGGAATTTGTTGAATTATCAAGTTCTTTCAAGCTTCAATTGCAATTTCTCTGTTCTGATTCTCCTTTCCTTGAATTTGCCCAGCCCCCCTCTCCCTGCCCACCTTTATGATCCATAATTTTACAGTCTAGTTACCTTCAGCTCTGTTTCCATTCCATCTCCCCTACCTATCATGGGATTGGAGTGAGTGAAATTGAATTAAGAAAGTATTTTAGGCAACTTAGTGTATCTAAGAGCACAACCTCTGGAGTCAGACTTTCTTGAATTCTGGCTCCACCACTAACTAGCTCTGGGACCTCAGAAAAGTTTTGTCTCTTCTCTACATCTTATATCTGTAAAATTTAAATAATAACAAAGACAAGCTACTTCACAGGGATGTTGTGAAGATTCAGTAAAATAATCCTATAAAGTATATAAAACAGTGCTTATCTTAGAATAAATATTGAAAATAATGTTACTATTATTTCTATTTTCTACAGTTCTATGTAGAGAAAGTAAAGGTACATCCAAGGAATGTACCTTTACTAGTCTATACACCAGAATAGTTCTCTAAAATTGATTCTTGTCTCAATCCTGATTTTTATCCTTACCCTATTAAAACTTACTATGTGAACTTGGGCTCTTTACTTTCCCTCTCTGGGTCTCGGTTTCCCACTTCATCAATTTCATCTGGTTCTAATATTCAAACAAAGAGTACTCACTGTGTCAAACATTGTTGTAATGCTTCACATACATTGACTCTTTTAATTATCACAACAACCCTATGAGGTAGACACTAATATCAACTTTACTTCAAACCTGAGGAAACTGAGCTCCCCATAGATTAATTAACCCATTCAGGTCACAGAGCTAATAAGTAAGAGAAGTAGGATTCAAACCGAGGCAATCTGACTTCAGGGCCTGCTAACTTAACCACTATGGATCTATGATTCAAAAATTACTACATATTTTCTTGGCTGAGAGCCTGACTCCAGATATTAATCCCCTCTGCTGCACTAACAGGCCCCTTTCTGGGACATTTGATTTTGGACTGTGAAAGTGCTTTTAGCAAAGGAACAGATTTCTAACTGAAGTGGAATTTCAGGCACTGGTGAACATTAATTCATTCAATTTAACAAATTATGCATCCACTTTGTAGCAATCTTTGCCAAGGATCTTCTTAAAATAAAGATTCCACCAAAGATATAATGGTGAAATTTCAGGCCAAGTGACAGATCATTACTTGTAGGTGTTCCTTATACCTTAAAACCCCTTTTCATGTCAGCAGCCAATATGTAGTCCTAGAGATCAGAGGGGCCAACCACAACTCTACTTCAGCAGAGAACCAGAAACCACTCATTGCCATGTTCTTTGCTCCCTCTCTCCTCTTTGTGGATTGCTTTGCAAGAATCAGTTAGGTCTGTAGGGGATGATCACTTTTCGTCCGGAATTGAATGTATCAAACCTTACTTCCCCTCCTGGCATCCTCTCAGCGTCATGAAAGAGTCAGAGAATTTTAGATACTTGGAATCACAGAACCCGAAATTTTTAGAAACAAAATTTCAGAAGACCACAATATCAAAGTTAGGAGAGATTTTGGAGATCACAGGACAAGCACCCTTTTTTTCAGAGACTGAATGACTTGCCTAGGGTCTCACAGAAAATTAGAGTGAGAATACAAATCTATTGGCATTCAGCATAGAGCCCTTTTAGTGACAAAACATTCCTCTTCATCCTTCTCCCCTTATTTATGCTAATCAATTCTTAAGTCCTTCAAATATCTCTCTACCCAATTCATCCTTCCCTTCATCCCCACATTCCCTCTATTTTCTCTCCCTACCTCTGGCCCCCTAGGCACAGACCTGCTGAGTTCTGCCATCAGCTGAGCAGAGAAGAGTCAGAGTGAGGGAGAAATGGATAATTACTGGAAGAAATAGCAAGACATCTTTCTGACAGAGAGGGAAAAGAATAGAAAGATAGGAAAACAGAGAGTGAGAGATGCCAAGTAGAAGAAAGAGAGACAAAGAATGAGAGAAGAGGGGATCCCTGGGTGGCGCAGCGGTTTGGGGCCTGCCTTTGGCCCAGGGCGCGATCCTGGAGACCTGGGATCGAATCCCACATCGGGCTCCCAGTGCATGGAGCCTGCTTCTCCCTCTGCCTGTGTCTCTGCCTCTCTCTCTCTCTCTCTCTCTCTCTCTCTCTCTCTCTCTCTCTGTGTGTGTGTGTGTGTGACTATCATAAATAAATAAAAAATAAAAAAAAGAATGAGAGAAGAATATACAGACAGAACTCAAAGAAAAATAAGAGAAAGCTAGAGTGTCAGAGACAGATGAAGTGAAGTGAATGATCCTGAAAATAACAAGGGAGAGAAAAAAGGCAGGACAAAACAAAGGAAAGCCCAAAATAGGGAAAGACAAAAAAGATATTGGAGGAAAAAAGAAAATGTCAGAGAGACAGATTCTAAGGAATAAAGTCAGATCTAGTCAGACCAGAGAGTTAGAATGTGCAGGCTTGAGGTGGGCAGTAGACCAGAAAGAGCACACCCAGACTGAAAGCAACTCTTACCTGTTGCCCTGCACTGAGGACGAACGAATGACGGGTGGGTGCTGTAGGTAAGAGCCTGGCATTTATCCCTTCCCCCTTGGCTCAACTCCACCCTTCTCTCCTTCTGTTGGCCAGGCTCTGCGTTGGCCCCAAAGGTATCACAGGCTCTTGCTAGAGATAAAACCTAGTGTAGTCCCCTGTCACCCAACCCCTTCATTTAGCACTGCCTCTCCCCTATTTTCCTTCTCCTCTCCCTCTGGAGTAGTAAAATGAGCTTGCTAGGTTTTGGAATCAGATAATCCATATATACCTAGGGCAGCTTGAGAAAAACCACCTCTCTGATCCTTGGTTTCCTTGTATAAAAGAAAGAAAATAAAACTCAGAAGCAACTATAGGACAAGTGGGAATGGCCTCAAACAGACAGCTTCCATAGACTACATTTAGGCCATTGTAAAAAATTAAAACATAATCTGTAGGGGATCCCTGGGTGGCGCAGCGGTTTGGCGCCTGCCTTTGGCCCAGGGCGCGATCCTGGAGACCCGGGATCGAATCCCACATCGGGCTCCTGGTGCATGGAGCCTGCTTCTCCCTCTGCCTGTGTCTCTGCCTCTCTCTCTCTGTGACTATCATAAAAAAAAAAAACATAATCTGTAGAAAACAATATGAACAGAGCCTGGTTCAAAAAAATAACAGCTAATATTAATTGGATTACTGTGCACCAGACCTTTCATTAAGTGCTTTACAGGAATTAATTTAGCCCACCCCAATAAGGACCTTATGAGATAAAAGCTATTATTCCCATATTACAGATGAAGAAACTGAGGCTCAGAGATGTGAAGTAACTAACTGATAATTACTCAGCTAAGTACAGAGCTCCACTGTGAAACCAAGCAGTCTGGTTCTGGAACTTTCACATTTCAGAACTCACACTCTTTTTAAAATTTTTTTTAAATTAAATTCAATTTAGTTAACATAGAATGTACTATTAGTTTCAGGGATAGAGCTCGGTGATTCATCAGTTGCATATAACACCTAGTGCTCATTTCATCAAGTGCCTTCCTTAATGCCAAACATCCAGTAAACCCATACCCCCACCTACCTTCCCTCCAGGAACCCTCAATTTTATCCCTGTAGTAGAGGCTCTTATGATTTGTCTCCCTCTCTATTTTTTAAATTTTTTTCCCTTCCTTTCTCCTATGTTAATCTGTTTTGTTTCTTAAATTCCACATGTGAGTAAAATCATATGGTATTTTTCTTTCTCTGACTGACTTATTTTGCTTAGCATAATATACTCTAGTTCAATCTAGTCATCAGAAATGGCAAGATTTCATTCTTTTTTTGATGGCTGAGTAATATTCTCTTTTCTCTATATATCACCTCTTCTTTATCCATTCATCTGTCAATGGACATCTGGGCTCTTTCCATATTTTGGCTATTGTGGACATTGCTGCTATAAACATTGGGGTGTATGTTCCCCTTCAGAACACTATGTTTGTATCCTTTGGATTGCTACCTAGGAGTGTAATTGCTGGGTCACAGGATAGTTCTATTTTTAACATTTGAGGCACCTCCATACTGTTTTCCAGAATGTCTACACCAGTTTGCATTCTCATCAACAATGTAAGAGGGTTCCTATTTCTCTGCATCCTTGCCAACATCTGCTGTTTCCTGAGTTGTTCATTTTAGCCATTCTGACCAGTGTGAGGTGGCATCACATTGTGGTTTTGATGTGTATTTTCCTGATGCTGAATAGTGTTGAGCATTTTTTTCATGTGTCTGTTAGCAATTTGTATGTCTTCTTTAGGGAAATATCTGTTAATATCTTCTGCTCATCCCTTTTTAAAAAATATTTAATTTATTTATTCATGAGAGACACACAGAGAGGTATAGGCAGAGGGAGACACAGGCACCCCATGGGGAACCTGATGTGGGACTCAATACCAGGACCCCAGGATCACGACCTGAGATGAAGGCAGATGCTCAACCACTGAGCCACCCAGGTGTCCCTGCATCATATATTTCTGCTCTACTTCTCATTATTTCCTCCTTCTATGGGCTTTAGGCTTCATTTGGTGTTCTTTTTCTGGCTCGTTTAGGTGTAAGTTTGATTATTTATTTGAAATATACTTGCTTCTTGAGGTAGGAAGACTATTGCTATGTATTTCCATCTTCAGACTGCATTTACTGCACCCCGAAGGTTTTGGGGTCATTGTGTTTCTTTCTTTCTTTCTTTCTTTCTTTCTTTCTTTCTTTCTTTCTTTCTTTCTTTCTTTTTGTTTACTTTTTTATTGGAGTTCGATTTGCCAACATATAGAATAAGACCAGGTGCTCTTCCCATCAAGTGCCCCCCTCAGTGACAGTCACCCAGCCACTCCACCCACCCACCCACCCACCCACCTCCCTTTCCACTACCCCTTGTTCATTTCCCAGAGTTAGGTGTCTCTCATGTTCTGGCACCCTCACTGATATTTCCCACTCATTTTCTCTCCTTTCCCTTTTATTCCCTTTCACTATTTTTTATATTCCCCAAATGAATGAGACCATATAATGTTTGTCCTTCTCTGATTGACTTACCTCAATCAGCATAATACCCTCCAGTTCCATCCATGTTGAAGCAAATGATGGGTATTTGTCGTTTCTAATGGCTGAGTAATATTCCATTGTATATATAGACCGCATCTTTATCCGTTCATCTTTTGATGGACACTGAGGTGCCTTCCACAATTTGGCTATTGTGGACATTGCTGCTAGAAACATTGGGGTGCAAGTGTTCCTGCGTTTCACTGCATTTGTATCTTTGAGGTAAATCTCCAGCAGTGCAATTGCTGGGTCATAGGGCACCTCTACTTTTAACTCTTTGAGGAACCTTGACACAGTTTTCCAGAGTGGCTGCACCAGTTCACATTCCCACCAACAGTGCAAGGGGGTTCCCTTTTCTTGTTAATTTTCCCCATTCTCACTGGTGTGAGGTGGTATCTCACTGTGGTTTTGATTTGTATTTCCCTGATGGCCAGTGATGCAGAGCATTTTCTCATGTGCTTGTTGGCCATGTCTATGTCTTCTCCTGTGAAATTTCTGTTCATGTCTTCTGCCCATTTCATGATTGAATTGTTTGTTTACTTGCTGTTAAGTTTAATAGATTCTTTATAGATCTTTTTTTTAAAAGATTTTATTCATGAGAGACGCAGAGAAAGAGAGAGAGAGAGAGAGAGAGAGAGAGAGAGAGAGGCAGAGACACAGGCCGAGGGAGAAGCAGGCTCCATGCAGGGAGCCCTACGTGGGACTGGATCCCGGGTCTCCAGGATCACACCCTGGGCTGCAGGCGGTGCTAAACCGCTGCGCCACCGGGGCTGCCCAGATTCTTTATAGATCTTGGATACTAGCCCTCTATCTGATATGTCATTTGCAAATATATTCTCCCATTCTGTAGGTTGTCTTTTAGTTTTGTAGACTGCTTCTTTTGCTGTGCAGAAGCTTTTTATCTTGATGAAGTCCCAATAATTCAATTTTCTTTTGATTCCCTTGCCTTGATAGATGCATCTTGCAAGAAGGTGCTGTGGCCAAATTCAGAAAAGGGTGTGACTGTGTTCTTCTCTAGGATTTGATGGATTCTTATCTCACATTTATATCTTTCATCCATTTTGTGTTTATCTTTGTGTATGGTGCAAGAGAGTGGTCTAGTTTCATTCTTCTGCACGTTCAGTTTTCCCAGCACCATTTATTGAAGAGACTATCATTTTTCCAGGGGATGGTCTTTCCTGCTTTGTCGAATATTAGTTGACCATGGAGTTGAGGGCCCATTTCTGGGTTCTCTACTCTGTTCCATTGATCTATGTGTCTGTTTTTGTGCCAGTACCACACTGTCTTGATGACCACAGCTTTGTAGTACAACCTGAAATTTGGCATTGTGATGCCCCCAACTATGGTTTCCTTTGTCAATATATGCCTAGCTACTCATGGTCTTTTCTGATTCCACACAAATCTTAAGATGATTTGTTCCAACTCTCTAAAGAAAGTCCATGGTATTTTGATAGGGATTGCATTAAATATGTGAATTGCCCTAGATAGCATTGATATTTTAACAATGTTATTTTTTAAAATCCTTGAGAATGAAATATTTTACCAACTCTTTGTGTCTTCCTCCATTTCTTTCGGAAGTGTTCTGTATTTTTAGGGTATAGATCCTTTGCCTCTTTGATTACATTTCTTCCTAGGTATCTTATACTTTTGCATGCAATTGTAAATGGGATTGACTCCTTAATTTCTCTTTCTTCAGTCTCATTGTTAGTGTAGAGAAATGCCACTGATTTCTGGACATTGATTTTGTATCCTGCCACACTGCCAAATTGCTGTCTGAGTTCCAGCAATCTTCGGGTGGAGTTTTTGGGTTTTCTATATACACTATCACATCATCTGCAAAGAGGGAGAGTTTGACTTCCTCTTTGCCAATTTGAATGACTTTTATTTCTTTTTGTTGCCTGATTGCTGAGGCTAGGACTTCTAGTATTATGTTGAATAGCAGTGGTGAGAGTGGACATCCCTGTCGTGTTCCTGATCTTAGGGGAAAGGCTTCCAGTGTTTCCCCATTGAGAATGATATTTGCTGTGGCCTTTTCGTAGATAGCTTTTAAGATGTTTAGGAATGTTCCCTCTATCCCTATACTCTGAAGAGTTTTGAACAGGAATGGATGCTGTCTTCTGTCAAATGCTTTCTCTGCATCTATTGAATGGATTATATGGTTCTTGGTTTTTCTCTTGCTGATATGATGAATCACATTGATTTTTTTTTACGTGTATTGAACCAGCTGTCTGCTGTTAATCTGATATTCCTCTCCATTTAAGTTAGGGATCTCTTGTCTCTTGCTGCTTTGAGGATCTCTTTATCTTTGGAATTTGCAAGCTTCACTATTAAATGTCAAGATGCTGAGCGGTTTTTATTGATTTTATGGGGGGGGGGATCTCTCTATTTCCTGGATCTGAATGCCTGTTTCCCTTCCCAGATTAGGAAAGTTCTCAGCTAGGATTTGTTCAAATACATATTCTGTACCTCTGTCTCTTTCACTGCCCTTGGGAACCCCAATTAAACATAGATTTTTCTTCCTCAGGCTGTCACTTATTTCCCTCAATCTATCCTCATGATCTTTTAATTGTCTGTCTCTTTTTTCCTCAGTTTCACTCTTTGCCATCAACTTGTCCTCTATGTCACTCACTCCTTCTTCCACCTTGTTAACCCTCGTCGTTAGGACTTCTAGTTTGGATTGCATCTCATTCAATTGATTTTTAATTTCTGCCTGATAAGATCTAAATTCTGCAGTCATGAAGTCTCTTGAGTCCTATATGCTTTTTTCTAGAGCCACCAGTAGCTGTATAATAGTGCTTCTGAATTGGCTTTCTGACATTGAATTGTAATCCAGATTTTGTAACTCTGTGGGATAGAGGACTGTTTCTGATTCTTTCTTTTGAGGTGAGGTTTTCCTTCTAGTCATTCTGCTCAGTGCAGAGTGGCCAAAAACAAGTTGAATTGGGAAAAGGAGAAAAAGAGAGAAGCAAAAGAAGAAAAGACAAAAAAAGAAAAAAGAAAAAAAGGAAAAAAAAGAGAAGAAAAGGGAAAAAGAAAAAAGGGGGGAAGCAAACAAATAAAAAAACAAAAAACAAGGGGGAGTATCCTCTGATTTTGTATACTGTAAATCCCTCGACTTTCCCTGGAACTTTCCAGTGCTGTTGGTCAATAATTTGTTTTTCCCTTGTCCGCCTAGCTGGTCTTCTCGGGGAGGGGCCTGCTGTGCTGATTTTCAGGTGTTAGCATTTCGGGGAGCTGCTCACCCCCCTGCCTGGTGCAGGGCTCAGTGAAAGATGTTTAACCTGTTTATCCTGTGAGGCCACTGTGAGGCTCAGTGGGGATTCTTTATCCTGTGAGGCCCCAGGAGGAACAACAACAGTGGCTGTGGCCAGCTCTGGAGCCCCGGATTCAGCTCCTGCAGTAACTATGGAGCTCTCAGTGTGCAGGGGCCTGGATGCTCCAGGGGCGGGGCCGCTGATCTGCTCAGCTTGGGGCAGGATCGTCCTTCCTGTCCTGTGCCCTCCTGGCTTCTGCCTGTCCCTGGGGGGGGGGGGGGAAGCGCCGGATCTTGGGCTGTGTCCCCGGTGCCCTGACCTCCCGGGCCTGCACTGTTGGATTCATGCTCCCGGCTGTGCAGCCCCCTCCGCACAGAGCCTCTGCCGGATCCGCCGCCTGAGCCACCTCCGAGCTGCTCCAGGGTCCAGCGGTGCGTGCGCAGCAGCCCTTTAGGAAACTCCGCCGTGGGGTGTGGTGCGCTCTCCCTGGGGCACAGGTGCTCTGTTGGTGTCCCTGGGAGCCTGAGGGCATCCCCGCCCTCCTGGGGTCCTGCTCCAACTCCCTGCGAGCGCCTTTCTATCCGGGAAGATTGGTGAAACTCCTGCTTCTCCAGGCGGAGCTCTCTTGTCCTCGGGGCGCTCGCCTCGGCATTAGCCCAGCTCCTCATGGGGCCCCTCCCCCTTGGATGCCTTTTGTTTCTTTATTTCTCCCCCCCCTTCTTCCTACCTTGATAGAAGCGTGAACTCTTCTCACTGTAGCATTCCAGCTGTTCTCTCTTTAAATCTCAGGCCGAATTCGTGTATTTTCAGGATTATTTAAGGTTATCTAGGTAATTTGCTGGGGACAGGTGACTTGGGGACCCTACTCTTCTGCCATCTTGCCCCCCAGTCTGGTTTATATATCTTATTAATTCTTTCAAAGAACCAGCTCCTGGTTTTGTTGATCTGTTCCACAGTTATTCTGGTCCCTATGCCACTGAGTTCTGCTCGAATCTTTATTAATTCACTTATGCTGGGTGTAGGTTTTATTGGCTGTTCTTTCTCTAGTTCCTTTAGGTGCAAGGTTAGCTTGTGTATTTGAGTTTTTCCCAAGTTCTTGAGGGATGATTGTATTGCGATGTATTTCCCTCTCAGTACTGCTTTTACTGCA
The DNA here is from genome assembly GCF_905146905.1 of Nyctereutes procyonoides. Taxonomy (NCBI): domain Eukaryota; kingdom Metazoa; phylum Chordata; class Mammalia; order Carnivora; family Canidae; genus Nyctereutes; species Nyctereutes procyonoides. The sequence continues at coordinate 46,317,602 of NW_026575125.1, forward strand.
TCCCAAAGATTTTGAACGGTTGTATCTTCATTCTCATTAGTTTCCATGGATCTTTTTAATTCTTCTCTAATTTCCTGGTTGACCCTTTCATCCTATAGCAGGATGCTCTTTAACCTCCACGTGTTTGAATTTCTTCAAAATTTCTTCTTGTGATTGACTTCCAGCTTTAAAGCAGTGTGGTCTGAAAATATGGAAGGGACATACCCAATCTTTTGGTATCAGTTGAGTCCTGTATGTGATCCAGTATGTGGTCTATTCTGGAGACATTTCCATATGCACTTGAGAAGAATGTGTATTCAGTTCCGTTCAGATGCAAAGTTCTGCAAATATCTGTGAAATTCATCGGGTCCAGTGTATCATTTAAAGCCCTTGTTTTGAATAGACCACACACTGGGTCACAAATCCAGTCTAAAAAGTACAGAACACTTCTGAAAGAAATGGAGGAAGACACAAAGAGATGGAAGAATATTCCATGCTCATGGATTGGCAGAATTAATATTGTGAAAATGTCAATGTTACCCAGGGCAATTTACACATTTAATGCAATCCCTATCAAAATACCATGGACTTTCCTCAGAGAGTTGGAACAAATTCGTTTAAGATTTGTGTGGAATCAGAAAAGACCCCAAATAGCCAGGGGAATTTTAAAGAAGAAAAGCATAGCTGGGGGCATCATAATGCCAGATTTCAGGTTGTACTACAAAGCTGTGGTCATCAAGACAGTGTGGTACTGGCACAAAAACAGACACATAGATCAATGGAACAGAATAGAGAATTCAAAAATGGACCCTTACTTCTATGGTCAACTAATATTGACAAAGCAGGAAAGACTATCCACTGGAAAAAGGACAGTCTCTTCATTAAATGGTGCTCAGAAATTGGACATCCACATGTAGAAGAGTGAAACTAGACCATTCTCTTACACCATACATACAGATAAACTCAAAATGGATGAAAGATCTAAATGTGAGACAAGAATCCATCAAATCCTAGAGAAGATCACAGGCAACACCTTTTTTGAACTTGGCCACAGCACCTTCTTGCAAGATACATGTATCAAGGCAAGGGAATCAAAAGTAAAAATGAATTATTGGGACTTCATCAAGATAAAAAGCTTCTACACAGCAAAAGAAGCAGTCAACAAAACTAAAAGACAACCTACAGAATGGGAGAATATATTTGAAAATGACATATCAGATAAAGGGCTAGTATCCACGATCTATAAATTACTTATTAAAGTCAACAACAAAGAAACAAACAATTCAATCATGAAATGGGCAAAAGACATGTACAAAAATTTCACAGAGGAAGACATAGACATGGCCAACAAGCACATGAGAAAATGGTCTGCATCACTGGCCATCAGGGAAATACAAATCAAAACCACAATGTGATGCCACCTCACACCAGTGAGAATGGTGAACATTAATAAGACAGGAAACAACAAATGTTGGAGAGGATGTGGAGAAAGGGGAACCCTCTTGCACTGTTGGTGGGAATGTGAACTGGTGGAGCCACTCTGGAAAACTGTGTGGAGGTTCCTCAAAGAGTTAAAAATAAATCTGCCCTATGACCCAGCATTGTACTGCTGAGGATTTACCCTAAATATACAGATTCAGTGAAACGCTGGAATACATGCATCCTAATGTTTATAAGAGCAATGTGCACAATAGCCAAACTGTGGAAGGCACCTCAGTGTCCACCGAAGACGAATGGATAAAGAAAGTGTGATATATATACATATGCAATGGAATATTACTCAGCCATTTGAAACGACAAATACCCACCATTTGCTTTGGTGAATGGAACTGGAAGGTGTTACGCTGAGTGAAATAAGTCAATCGGAAAAGGACAAACATTATATGGTCTCATTCATTTGGGGAATATAAAAAATAGTGAAAGGGAATAAAGGGGAAAGGAGAAAAATGAATGGGAAATATCCGAAAGGGAGACAGAACATGAGAGACTCCTAACTCTGGGAAACGAACTAGGGGTGGTGGAAGGGGAGGTGGGCGGGGGTGGGGGTGACTGGGTGACGGTCACTGAGGGGGGCACTTGATGGGATGAGCACTGGGTGTTATTCTATATGTTGGCAAATTGAACACCAATAAAACATAAATTTATAAAAATTATTGAAATGGAATAAAGGGGAAGGAGAGGGAATGAGTGAAAATATCAGTGAGGGTGCCAGAACATGAGAGACACCTAACTCTGGGAAACGAACAAGGGGTAGTGGAAAGGGAGGTGGGTGGGGTGTTGGGGTGACTGGATGATGGGCACTGAGGGGGGCACTTGGGATGAGCACTGGGTGTTATGCTATGTGTTTGCAAATTGAACTCCAATAAAAAAATTAAAAAAGAATAAAGTCTTGTTTTTTTCCCAGAGGTTGTGTTTAGAATAGCTGTCTATTACAGAAAGTACCATGTTTAAGTCTGCTAGTATTCGTGTATTATTATCTAAGTAATTGTTTACTTTGGTTATTATTTGACTGATATACTTTGCAGCTCCCACATTAGGGGCATAAATATTCATGATTGTTAGGTTTTCTTGTTGGATAGACCCTTTAAGTATGATAGAGTGTCCCTCTTCATTTCTTACTACAGTCTTTGTAATAAACTTTAATTTATCTGATATGAAGATTGCTTCCCCAACTTTCTTTTGAGGATCGTTTGAATGGTAAATTGTTCTCCAACCTTTTATTTTTAGGCTGTAGATGTCCTTCGGTCTAAAATGAGTCTCTTGTAAACAGCAAATAGATGGGTCTTACCTTTTTATCCAGTCTGAAAACCTGTGCCTTTTGATGGGATCATTAAGCCCATTCATGTTCAGAGTTAATATTGTAAGATATGATTTTAGTGTCATCGTAATACCTATCCAGTCCTTGTTTTGTGGATTATTTCTTTGGTTTCATCTTTCTTATACAGTGCCCCCCTTAATATTTCTTGCAGAGCTGGTTTGGTGGTCTTATATTGTTTCAGTTTCTGCCTCTTGGAAGCTCTTTATTCTCCCTCTATTCTGAATGAGAGCCTTCCTGGATAGAGTATTCTTGGCTGCATGTTCTTCTCATTTAGGACCTTGAATATATCCTGCCAGTCCTTTCTGTCCTGCCAGGTCTCTGTGGAGAGGTCTGCTGTTCATCTATTATTTCCCACCATATAATTTAGGGATCTCTTGTCTCCTGCTGCTTTAAGGATTTTCTTTTTATCTTTGGAATTTGCAAGTTTCACTATTAAATGTCGAGATGTTGAACAGTTTTTATTGATTTTGGGGGTGTCCCCTCTCCTGGATCTGAATGCCTGTTTCCCTCCTCAAATGAGGGAAGTTCTCAGCTATGATTTGTTCAAATATGCTTTCTTGTCCTCTGTCCCTTTTGGCATTCTCTGGGTCCCCAATTATATGTAGATTTTTCCCTCTTAGGCTATCATTTATTTCCCTCAACCTTTCCTCATGTTCTTTTAATTGTTTTTCTCTTTTTTTCCTCAGCTTCCTTCCTTGCCATTAAGTTGTCTTCTATGTCACTCACTCTTTCTTCTACCTCATTAACCCTCATCATTATGACCTTCAGTTTGGATTGAATCTCATTTAATTGATTTTCAGTTTTGGCCTGATTAGATCTAAATCTGCAGTCATAAAGTCTCTTGATTCCTTTTCGTTTTTTTTCCAGAGCCACCAGTAGCTTTATAATTGTGCTCTTGAATTGGCTTTCTGACATCAAATTGAATCCAATCTCTGTAACTCTGTGGCAGAGAATAGTGTTTCTTTTTTTAAAGATTTATTTATTTATTTATGATAGACAGAGAGAGAGAGAGGCAGAGACACAGGAGGAGGGAGAAGCAGGCTCCATGCCGGGAGCCCGATGCAGGACTCGATCCCGGGACTCCAGGATTGCGCCCTGGGCCAAAGGCAGGCGCTAAACCGCTGAGCCACCCAGGGATCCCGAGAATAGTGTTTCTGATTCTTTCTTTTGTTGTGAGTTCTTCTTTCTGTTCATTTTTCTCAGTGCAGAGTGCCTGTATGAGTGGGCTGCATCAAGCATATCAACCAGAACCTAAGTATATTTCACCCTAGATGAGTCTGCTGAGGTCAGAGACCAGAAATTGAAAACAAAGATCAGAACGAAATAAAACAAAAGGGCCACCTAACTGAAAAACAAATTTTAAAACATAGTAGTAAAAAAATAAGAGGCCAAGAATGCCAAAGAAGTAGAGAAAAAAAAGAAAAGGAAAAAAAGGAGAATTAAAAAATAGCGGGGGGTACTGGGAGATGGTGGTGGTGACAATGTTGTAGTGGAGGGAGAATATAGTGTATCTGACGGGTTCTAGAGGGTGATCCTCTTGTTCCTGAGTATATTAAGTTCTGTATATTAGAAGATGCTCATTCCCAAATTTATATAAACCAGAAATACTTGTAGAGGGCCTCAACATTGACCACCAAAACATAAATGAGATAAAAGAGGGGGGCAGAATGGGAATGAAGAGAGAATATAATCACAGACTGAGCCAGCATGGTATACCACTTGGTTCTTAGTGAATGCTGGTCATGTTTTAGAAGGTATTAACGTCCATTAAAATGAGGCAGAGAAAATAAAAAACACAAAACAAAAAAACTTATTTTTATCTCTCCCAAAATTAAGTTGAGTATATCGAAGGGAATCTAGACATGGAAAATATATCTAGACCTGTAATTGTAGAAATATGAAAGTCAAAAAGGAAGAACCTTAAAAATGAAGAGGTGGTAAAATATTACAGTTAAGGTGTGAAAAGAGAAAAAAATGGGAAATTTACAGTCTGATATAAAAACAAGCTGTACTGGAAAAAGGAAGAAAAAAATAGGAGGGGTATGCTCTAGTTCTATATACCGTAAATCCCTGGACTTCCCTTGGAGCTTTCCAGAGCTGCTGGGTTAAGAACTTGCTCTTTCCGTGTCCTTCCAGCTCGTCTTCTGGGGTAGGGATCTGCTGTGTTGATTTTCAGGTGTTTGTACCTGGTGGAGATGCCCGGCCCCTTGCCGCTGAGAGCAGGGCTCAGTGGGAGATGTTTATCCAGTGAGGCCTTTGTTCCCTGGGGGCTCCGCCCCTCCCAGGCACTTGGTGAAACAAGGAGGAAGAACAACACTGGAGTCAGCCAGCTCTCCAGCCCTGGAGTCAGCTCTGGGCTGTAACTACTCTAGTCTCTTAGTTGGCACTGGCCTAGATGCTCCCAGGCTGGCAGGGGGCACTGATCTGCACAGCTTGGGGGCGCCCCGAGGTAGAACAGTCCTTGCCGTCCTGTGCCTTTCCCGCCTCCACCTGTCCCAGGTGGAGTGCAGGATCCTGGGCTGTGTCCGCTTGGCGCCCTGGGATCCGGGGCCCTGTGCTGGTGGAATCACGCTCCCGGGGCACGGCTCCCGAACGCAGCAGGACGCAGCTGCCTGCCTGACAGACCGGCTTCTCCCAGATGCCCCTGAGGGTGCGTGCTCCAGCCTTTTACCAAGATCGGCCCACAGTCCATGGCAAGCCTTACCCCAGGGCGCACTTCTGCTATTAGGGACTCGGGAAACTGGAGGCTTCACTGGTCCTCCTGCTATTGTGCCCTATTTCCCTGCTAAGCGCCTTTTCATCAGGGAAGAATCCAGTGCAGATTTTTTTTAATAATAAATTTATTTTTTAATTGGTGTTCAATTTGCCAACATACAGAATAACACCCAGTGCTCCTACCGTCAAGTGCCCCCCTCAGTGCCTGTCACCCATTCACCCCCATCCCCCATCCTCCTCCCCTTCCACCACCCGTAGTTCATTTCCCAGAGTTAGGAGTCTTTATGTTCTATCTCCCTTTCTGATATTTCCTACCCATTTCTTCTCCCTTCCCTTCTATTCCCTTTCATTATTATTTATATTCCCCAAATGAATGAGAACATATGTTTGTCCTTCTCCGATTGACTCATTTCACTCAGCATATTTTTTAAAGTTCCTGCTTCTCTAGGTTTGGGCTTTCCTGTCCTGGAGGCTTTTGCACCCAGGCTTTATCTCCGTTCCTCATGGGGCCATTCTCCCAGTTGATTCTTTTTTATTCCGCCCCCTACCTTGTTAGAAGCAAAAATCCTTCTCTCCGTAGCGTTCCAGCTGTTCTCTCTTTCTGAGGCCAATAATTCCTGTAATGCAAATGTTATTACACTTGATGGAGTCTCTGAGTTCCCTAAGACTATTCTAATTTTGTATAATTTTTTCTATCACCTGCTCAGCTTGATAACTTTCCATTACTTTGTACTCCAGATCACTATTTCATTATTTTGCTTCCTCTAGCCTAGTGTTTATTCCATCTTGTGGGATTACATCAATTTTTAATTTCAGTTATTGTATTCTTCATATCTGATTGGTTATTTTTTATCTCTTCCATAAGGATCTCAGTGATATCCCCCATTATTTTCTCAAGTCCAGTGAGTATTTTATAATCATTACTTTAAATTCTGTATCAGGCATATTACTTATATCCATTTTGCTTGAATTTATTTCTGTGATTGTGTACTACTATTCTTTCATTTGGGATATATTCCTTTGTCTCTTCATTTTGTCTAACTCACTGTGTCTGTTTCTGTGTTAGAAAAGTCAGCTATGTCTTCTGTTCTTGAAATTGATGGTCATATGAAGAAGAGGTCCTATAGTGCCCTGCAGTGCAGTATCCATGTTCACCAGAATCTGGTGCTTCAGTGGTATCTCCTATGTGTGTTGTGTGTACTTTGCTGTTATATCCAAAATATGTAAATAACTTATAAAACTCAACACCAAAAGACCACACAGATAATATAATTAAAAATGGGCAGAAGTCACAAACAGACATTTTTTCAAAGAAGACATACAATAGTTCATTTTTGCTCTTGTTTCTCTTGCTTTTGGAGATGTGTCTAGCAAGAAGTTGCTGTGGCCAAGGTTAAAGACGCTGCCTGTGTTCTTCTCTAGGATTTTGATGGATTCCTTTCTCACATTTAGGTCTTTCATCCATTATGACTTTTTCTTTGTGTATGCTATAAGAGAATAGTCCAGTTTCATTCTTCTGCATGTGACTGTCCGATTTTCCCAGCCCCATTTATTGAAGAAACTCTCTTTTTCTTCCAGTGGATATTCTTTCCTGCTTTGTCAAAGATGAGTTGACCATAGAGTTGAGGGTCCATTTCTGGATTCTCTATTCTGTTTCACTGATCTCTGTGTCTCTGTTTGTGCCAGTACCATACTGTCTTGATAACTACAGCTTTGTAATATAGCCTGAAGTCTGGCATTGTGATGCCAACAGCTTTGGTTTTCTGTTTTAACATTCCTCTCCCTATATAGTGTCTTTTCTGGTTCCATACAATGTTAAGATTATTTATTCCAGCTCTGTGAACAATGTTCTAGGGATTGCTTGGAATGCGTAGATTGCTCTAAGGAGTATAGATATTTTAACAATATTTATTCTTCCAATCCATGGACATGGAATATTTTCCCATTTCCTTGTGTGTTCCTCAATGTCTTTTATCAGTGTTATATAGTATTGAGTGTACATATCCTTTACCTCTTTGGTGAGGTTTATTCCTAGGTATCTTATGGTTTTTGGTGCAATTGTAAATGGGATCAATTCCTTAATTTCTCTTTCTTCAGTCTCATTGTTAGTGTATAGAAATGCCATTGATTTCTGGGCATTGATTTTGTATCCTGCCACACTGCTGAATTGCTGTATGAGTTCTAACAATTTTGGGGTGGAGTCTTTTGGATTCTCTACATATAGTATCATGTCATATTCAAAGAGGGAGAGTTTGACTTCTTCTTTGCCAGATTGAATGCCTTTTATTTCTTTTTGTTTTCTGGTTGCTGATGCTAGGACTTCTAGTATTATGTTGAACAGAGGTGAGAGTAGGCATCCCTGTCATGTTCCTGACCTTAGGGAAAAAGCTCTCAGTTTTTCCCCATTGAGAATGATATTCACTGTGGGCTTTTTATAGATGGCTTTTATGGTACTGAGGTATGTTCTCTCTATCCTTACATTGTGGAGAGATAAAAGGCTTCTACACAGCAAAGGAAACCATCAACAAAACTAAAAGGCAACCTATCAAGTGGGAGAAGGTATTTGCAAATAACATATCAGATAAATGGCTAGCTTCCAAAGTCTATAAAGAATGTATCAAGTTCTACACCCAAAAAACAAATAATCCAGTCAAGAAGTGGGCATGTACAGTCATTTCTCCAAAGAAGACAAAGAAATGTCCAACAGACATGTGAAAAAATGCTTCACATCACTTGGCATCAGGGAAATGCAAATTAAAACCACAATCAGATATCATTTCATGCCAGGCAGAATGGCTAAAATTAACAAGATGGGAAACAACAAATGTTGGTGAGGATGCAAAGAAAGGGGAAGTCTCTTACACTGTTGGTGCGATTGCAAGCTGGTACAGCCACTCTGAAAAATAGTTTGGAGGTTTCTCAGAAGTTAAAAATAGAGCTACACCACAATCCAGCAACCCAGCAATTGCACTACTAGGTATTTATCACAAAGATAAAAATATAGTGATCCAAAGGTGCACCTGCACCCCAATGTTTATAACAACAATGTACATAATAGACAAACTGTGGAAAGAATTGAGATGTCTATTGAGAGATGAATGGATATATATATATATATATATTATATGAATATTACTCACCAATCAGAGAGAATGAATACTTACCATTTACATTGATGTGTATGGAATTGGGGGTGTCATACTGAGCAAAATAACTCAGAGAAAGATAATTATACGGTTTTACTCATATGTGGAATATAAGAAGCAGCACAGAGTATCATAGGGTAAGGGGGGGTACTGAATGGGGAGTCAACAGAGAGGGAGGAAATCCATGAGAGAATCTTAACTATAGGAAACAAACAGGGTTGCTGGAGGGGTGTGGTGGGTGGGGGAAATGGGGTAATTGGGTGTCGGATATTAAGGAGGGCATGTGATGTAATGAGTACTGGGTGTTATATACAACTGATAAATTATTATACACTACATCTGTACTGAGTGTTGGCTAACTGAATTTAAATAAAAAAAAGAAGACATACAGATGGCCAAAGCAGATGTGAAAAGATACTCAACATATCTCATTATCAGGGAAATGGAAATCAAAACCACAATGAGATATTACCTCACACCTGTCAGAATGGCTAAAATAAAAAAACTCAAGAAATGACAAGTGTTGGAGAGGATGTGAAAAAATAGGATCTCTCCTGCATTGTTGGTGGGAAATGCAAACTGGTGCAGCCACTGTAGAAGAGTATGGAGATCCCTCAAAAAATTGAAAATAGCACTACTCTGATAAATTGTACTACTGAGTATTTACCCTAAAATATGAAAACATTAATTTGAAAGGATATATGCACCCCCATATTTATTGCAGCATTAAAAAACTGAGATGGAATTAAATTTTAAAAAAAGCTTGGAGATCAGATGGTAGTGGGATGATATATTGAAAGTATTGAAATGAAAATACTATTAGACAGGAATTCAATGTCCAGTGAATTCATTCTTCAAAATAAGGAAGTTTATAGGTTCCAAAATAAATACTGAGACATTTTATCACCAGCAGAACTGCTCTACAAGAAACACTAGAGGGAGTCCTTCAGATTGAAATAAAAGGACAGTAGACAGTAACTCAAATCCAGATGAAGAAATATTCTGGTAAAGGTAACTACCTTGCAAATATTTAAGTATTCTTATAATGTAGTTTTATAATTCTTATTTCTCTTATTTGATTAAAAAAGGAAATTGCATAAAGCAAAAAATTATATATCTGTACTTATAGCATAAAAGGTATAAAATTTACATAACAATGTTAGCAAAATGGAACAGGCAGCTATGGTGAAAGAGAAGGGCAATTGTTTTTGTATATAATTAAAATTAACTTGGTATTAGTTAAACTTAAAAAACAACTTGGTATTAGTTGGAACAAGATTGTTATAAGTTAGGATGTTGATTTTAATCATCATCAGGGAAACCAATAGAAAAAAAAATTAAAGAAAGGCAGACTGGTACATGCAGCACCTCATTTGGGTGTGTCTGGTGTTTTGGAAGTTTAAGTACCCTATATTCTCCTACAAATTGACCTTGAGAGCTTGTTTGAAGGTTGTAGCAGGGGAGTACCAGCTACTCATATATCCTTGACCAAAGATAATCCTTCTCTATTGGGGAAGGTCATTCCCTTTGACTGAGTGTGCAGCTTTGGGAGGGATGCACATGAAGCAATGAGGGAGAAAGGGTTCATCTACCTACCCAGCCAGGTCAGCTGAATGAACCCTGGCAACCAGTGGGCTGACATATGTCACAGCCAGATTGCCCTCACATCCAGAAAATTTTAAAGTAGAGTAAAAAACCCAGTACTAGAGTAAATAGAATAAGGGAATTAAAAATAATACACTAAGAAACAATATCTATTTAACACAAATTTAGAAATGAAGTTTCTGTCTTTAATTAGACAAACAAAAAGATAAATCATATGGAAAAAAACAAAATGGCAGGTATAAATGTTACCTTATCAATAATTACATTAAATGCATTAAACATTTAAAAGGCAGAAAATTTCAGAAAAGATTTAAAGAAAAAAATGATCTATATACTGTCAATGAGAAACATGATTTTAGATTCAAAGACATAAATAGTTTGAAAAAACAATAGAAAAACATATATCATTCAAAAAATAACCATGAGAAATGGAATGACTATAGTAATTCTAAACAAATAGACTTTAATACAAAAATTGTTGCTTGAGAAAAACTAGCACATGTTATAATGTTAAATTCAAACTGATATAAAAATTATAAACAGGAGTTAAGATGGTGGGGCAGTTCGGGGACTCTAAGTTTGTCTTGTCCCTTGAATACAACTAGACAGTTATTAAATCATCCTGAACACCTGAGAAATCAATTGGATATCTCAGAAAACAAATGTTGCAAGTCTACAAGTTGAAAGGCAACTACCATTTTGGCAGGGGCAAGGCAGCGTGCTTAAGGAGGCCACTGCAAAGTAATATAAGCAGCAGACTGCATAATTGGAAGAACTCTGCTACAGTAGGGGACGTGCCTGGCTTAAGGGTGACTAATTTTGGTGAAGTGGAGCTGAATCCCAGGTGTGACAGAATGGTCTGAGGATCCCTGAGGTTGTAAGAAGAACAGGTAGGTGGTGCCTAACTGCAGCCCAATTCCCAGGCATAGAAGTGTGGAAGCCACCTGAGAAGAGCAGCTAGCTTTCTGCTCTGTGTTCCATAAACTGCAAACCACAACACAGTCATGTAAATGCTTTCTGGGATGGGTCCAGCCAAAGGCAGGAGCCAGGTGAGACCCTCCCCAGGAGGAACACTGTGGGTCTGCACCATGGAAATCCCTAAATTTGGAGTTTTGAAACACAGTAACATGTCTGAGATAAAAACACCCAGATGCAGGCAAGGTGAACACAATTCTGACAGAAACTGGGGAGACAAGAGTGATTGATTGTTCTGTGAGGTCTCAGTGAAGAGTGGGGGGCATAAATTTTTAGCTCACAGCTAGAGAGCAGTGCACTGCTATATTAATCTCCATGATCAGCGCTGAAAGACTTCAGAGAACAAAACAGGACCACCTAGTGGAGTCTGGACTATGTACACCAAGCCCAGCTTCCCTGCACACTGGAGGCACGTTTCCACTAGGGCAAGTCCACCTGAGAATCAGTATAAGAGGCGCCTTACCCAGAAGACCTGCGCAAACAACTCGCTGCCACAAGTTCAGTGATCATAGATGGTGGCAAAGCCTCAGTTTTAGGGGATGTATCATAGCATTCTTTGTATTTTTATTCCTTAGTCTTTTATTATGATTTTTTTCAGGTATTTTCTTATTTTTTCAATTTTTTTTGGTTATTTTTTAATTTTTATTTTTGTATACACATTTAAATATATCATTTTTTGTTTCATATATATATATATATCTTATATTGGGATCTACTTTCTTTCAACAAGTAGATGAAAACACCCACGGGACCGAGGTTTATTTTTTGTTGTTGTTTTCTTTCTTCTTTTCTTTTCTGGACAAAATGACAAGATGGAGAAATTCTCCCCAAAAGAAAGAACATGAGGTACTACTTATTGCCAGGGATTTAATCAATATGGATATACATACGTAAGATGACTGAAGTAAAATTTATTTATTTATTTGTAAAGATTTACTTATTTATGATAGACATAGAGAGAGAGAGAGAGAGAGAGAGAGAGAGAGAGAGAGAGAGAGGCAGAGACACAGGAGGAGGGAGAAGCAGGCTCCATGCCAGGAGCATGACGCAGGACTCGATCCCGGGACTCCAGGATCACGCCCTGGGCCAAAGGCAGGCGCTAAACCGCTGAGCCGCTCCGGGATTCCCTGAAGTAAAATTTAAACAGTGGTGATAAAGATACAAGGTGGGCTTGAAAAAAGCATAGAATACAACTGAGAATCCCTTAGTGTAGAGATAAAAGAACTATAATCTACTCAGGCTGAAATTAGAATTGCTGTTACTGAGATATTGTCCCAAGGGGAGGCCATAATAATGAGGATGTATGAAGCAGAAGAGTGGATAAATGATATAGAAGATAAAGTGATGAAAAATAATAAAGCTGAAAAGAGGATATTAAAACTATTAGATCATGAAGGGAAACTTAGGAAACTTATCAATTCCATAAAGCAAATATTATCCATATGAGTCCCAAAAGATGAGAAGTAAGAGAAAGGGGCAGAAAATCTATTTAAACCAATTATAGAAGAGAACTTTTCTAATCTGGGGAAGGAAACAGGCATTCAGGTCCAGGAAGCATAGAGAATTTCCCTCAAAATTAATGAAAATAGGTCAACACCTCGCCATATTATAGTAAAGCTTGGAAATTAAAAAGAGAGAGAAAATCTTGAAAACAGCTCTGGTCAAGAAGTCCTTAACCTACAAGGGGAGACACAAGGCTGGCAGAAGACCTGTCCACTGAGACCTGGCAGCCAGAAAGGATTGGCATCATAAAATCAACCTGCTAAATGGGACAAAATACACCTAAGAATACTTTATACAACAAGGCTATCATTCAGATAGAAAGAGAGATAAAAGGTTTCCATGAGGCAAAAAGCATAGAAATCTGTGAACCCTAAACCAGTGCTGCAAGGAATATTAAAGGGGGATCCTTTAAGCAGAAATAGAGAGCCCAAAAGTAACAAAGACCAAAAAGGAACAAAAACAATCTACAGAAACACCAACTTTACAGGTAATATAGTGGCACTAAATTAATATCTTTCAATAATTACCCTGTAAATGAACTAAATGCTCCAATCAAAAAGACATAGGATCCATCAATATGCTGCTTACAAGAGACTCATTTTAGAACCAAAGACATCTCCAGATTGAAAGTGAAAGGTGGAGAATCATTTGTCATGCTAATTGTGATCAGAAGAAAGCTGGGGTAGGAGGGCAAGGCAAGATGCCAGAGGACTAGGAGTCCTCAACTCCTCTGGCCCCACCAACTTACATAGATAACTTTCAAATCATCCTGAACACCTAGGAATTCGACCTGAGATTTAAAGGGAGAACAGCTATAAACATTGGGGTGCAGGTATCCCGGCATTTCATTGCATCTGTATCTTTGGGGTAAATCCCAGCAGTGCGATTGCTGGGTTGTTATAGCAGCAATGTCCACAATAGACAAACTGTTGAAGGAGCCTCCGTGTCCATCAAAAGATGAATGAATAAAGAAGCTGTGGTTTATGTATACAATGGAATATTACTCAGCCATTAGAAATGACAAATACCCACCATTTGCTTTGACGTGGATGGAACTGGAGGGTATTATGTTGAGTGAAATAAGTCAATCGGAGAAGGACAAACATTATATTCATTCATTTGGGGAATATAAAAAATAGTGAAAGGGAATAAAGGGGAAAGGAGAAAAAAATGAGTGGGAAATATCAGGGAGGGAGACAGAACATGAGAGACTCCTAACTCTGGGAAACAAACTAGGGGTGGTGAAAGGGGAGGTGGGCGGGGGGTGGGGGTGACTAGGTGATGGGCACTGAGGGGGGCACTTGATGGGATGAGCACTGGGTGTTATTCTATATGTTGGCAAATTGAACACCAATAAAAAATAAATTTATAAAAAATAAATAAAAAATAAAGAGAGAACAGCCGGAATGCTACAGAGAGCAAGGTTTTCACTTCTAGCAAGGTAGGAAGGTAGGGGAAAAAAAAAAGAATCAGGTCAGGGAGGGGCACCGTGAGGAGCCTGGCTAAAGCCAGTAGGGTGAAAGCCTCCGGGTAGGAAAGACCGGTCCCAGAAAAGCAGGAACTTTAAAAATCCACACTGGATTCTTTCTGGATGGAAATGTGCTTAGCAGGGAAATTGGGCAGAATTGGAGGAGGCGTAGTGAAGCCTCCAGTTTCCCAGAGTCACTAACAGAGAAAGTGTGCCTGGGGGAAAGCACACCACAAACTTTGGACCAATCTCGGTAAAGGGCTGGAGAGCACAGCCAGCAGGATATTTGGGAGAAGCCAATCAGTTAGGCGGACAGCTCCAGACGGAGGTGTCTGGCCCTGCAGCCTTCAAGAGCCACGCGCCCCAGGAGCACGATTCCAGTAGCACAGGGCCCCAGATCCCAGGGTGCCCAAGTGGACACAGACCACTATCCTGCATTCCCCCTGGGACAGGCGGAAGCCGGTAGGGCACAGGAAGTGAGGACTCTCCTGCCTCTGGGCATCCTGCCAACTGTGCAGATAAGCGCACCCACAACGGCCCCTGGAGCATCTAGACCAGTGCGGACTGGGAGATTGCATTAGGTAGTGGCTGGGAGCTGACTCCAGAGCTGAAATTCTGGCCACCACAATTGTTTTTTTCTCCTGGTTTCACCATGTGCCTGGGAGAGGAAGGGCCGCCAGGGAAGAAAGGCCTCACAGGATAAACAGCTCACACTGAGGCCAGGACCCGGAAGGGGGTGGGGCATTTCCGTCCAGGCAACATACCTGAAAATCAGGACAGAAGACCCCTACCCTGGAAGACCAGCTGAAAGAAAAGTACTCTTTTTTTAAAAAAAAAAAATTTTATTGGAGTTCAATTTGCCAACATAGAGAATAACACCCAGTGCACATCCCATAAAGTGCTCCCCTCAGGGCCCGTCACCCAGTCACCCCAACACCCCACCCACCTTCCTTTCCACCACCCCTTGTTCTTTTCCCAGAGTTAGGTGTCTCTCATGTTCTGGCACCCTCACTGATATTTCCCACTCCTTTTCTCTCCTTTCCTCTTTATTCCCATTCACTATTTTTTTATATTCCCCAAATGAATGAGACCATATAATGTTTGTCTTTCTCTGATTGACTTACTTCATTCAGCACAATACCCTCTAGTACAATTCACTTTGAAGCAAATGGTGGGTATTTGTCGTTTCTAATGGCTGAGGAATATTCCATTGTACATACATACACCATATCTTCTTTATCCATTCATCTTTCAATGGACACCGAGTCTCCATCCACAGTTTGGCTATAGTGGACATTGCTGCTATCAACATTGGGGTGCAGGTGTTCCGGCATTTCACTGCATCTGTATCGTTGGGGTAAATCCCCAGCGGTGCAACTGCTGGGTAATAGGGCAGTTCTATTTTTAACTCTGAGGAACCTCCACACAGTTTTCCAGAGTAGCTGCACCAGTTCCCATTCCCACTAACAGTGCAAGAGGGTTCCCCTTTCTCCACATCCTCTCCAACATTCGTTGTTAACTATCTCATTAATTTTTCCCATTCTCACTGGTGTGAGGTGGTATCTCATTGTGGTTTTGATTTGTATTACTTGATGGCCAGTGATGCACAGCATTTTCTTATGTGCTTGTTGGCCATGTCTGTCTTCCTCTGTGAAATTTCTGTTCATGTCTTTTGCCCATTTCATGATTGGATTGTTTGTTTCTTTGCTGTTGAACTTATTAAAGTTCTTTATAGATCTTGGAAACTAGCCCTTTATTTGATAGGTCATTTGCAAATATCTTCTCCCATTCTGTAGGTTGTCTTTTAGTTTTGTTGACGGTATCTTTTGTAGGAATTTTTTTTAATTTTTATTTACTTATGATAGTCACAGAGAGAGAGAGAGAGACAGAGACACAGGCAGAGGGAGAAGCAGGCTCCATGCACCGGGAGCCCGACGTGGGATTCGATCCCGGGTCTCCAGGATCGCGCCCTGGGCCAAAGGCAGGGACTAAACCGCTGCGCCACCCAGGGATCCCTGACGGTATCTTTTGCTTTGCAAAAGCTTCTTATCTTGATGAAGTCCCAATAGTTCATTTTTGCTTTTGTTTCTCTTGCCTTCATGGATGTATCTTGCAAGAAGTTACTGTGGCCGAGTTCAAATGGGTGTTGCCTGTGTTCTCCTCTAGGATTTTGATGGAATGTTGTCTCACATTTAGATCTTTCATCCATTTTGAGTTTATCTTTGTGTATGATGCAAGAGAATGGTCTAGAATCATTCTTCTGCATGTGGATTTCCAATTTTCCCAGCACCATTTATTGAAGAGACTTCCTTTTTTTTCAGTGGATAGTGTTTCCTCCTTTGTCGAATATTACTTGACCATAAAGTTGAGGGTCAACTTCTGCATTCTCTATTCTGTTCCACTGATCTATGTGTCTGTTTTTGTGCCAGTACCACACTGTCTTGATGACCACAGCTTTGTAGTACAACCTGAAATCTGGCATTGTGATGCCCCCAGCTATGGTTATCTTTTTTAAAATTGCCCTGGCTATTCGGGGTCTTTTCTGATTCCACACAAATCTTAAGATGATTTGTTCCAACTCTCTGAAGAAAGTCCATGGTATTTTGATAGGGATTGCATTAAATGTGTACATTGCCCTGGGTACCATTTATATTTTCACAATATTAAATTTCCAATATGAGCATGGACTATCTTTCTATGTATTGGTGTCTTCCTCAATTTCATTCAGAAGTGTTCTGTAGTTTTTAGGGTATAGATCCTTTACCTCTTTGGTTAGGTTTATTCCTAGGTATCTTATGATTTGGGTGCAATTGTAAGTGGGATTGACTCCTTCATTTCTCTTTCTTCAGTCTCATTGTTAGTGGATAGAAATGCCACTGACTTCTGGACATTGATTTTTGAATCCTGCCACACTGCCAAATTGCTGAATGAGTTCTAGCAATCTTGGGATGGAGTCTTTTGGGTGTTCTATGTAAAGTATCATGTCATCTGCGAAGAGAGAGAGTTTGAGTTCTTCTTTGCCAATTTGAATGCCTTTTTTTCTTTTCTTTTTTGTCTGATTGCAGAGGCTAGGACTTCTAGTACTCTGTTGAATAGCAGTGGTGAGAGTGGACATCCCTGTCTTGTTCCTGATCTTAGGGGAAAGGCTCCCAGTGTTTCCCCATTGAGAATGATATTTGCTGGGGCCTTTTCGTAGATGACTTTTAAAATGCCGAGGAATGTTCCCTTTATCCCTACACTCTGAATTGTTTTGATCAGGAATGGATGCTGTATTTTTTCCAATGGTTTCTTTCTATCTATTGAGAGGATCATATGGTTCTTGTTTTTTCTCTTGCTGATATGATGAATCACATGGATTGCTCTAGGACTCTTGATTCAGCCTTGCATCATGGGGATAAATCCCACTTGATCATGGAGAATAATTTTCTTAATGTATTGTTTAATCCTATTGGCTAGTATCTTGTTGAGAATTTTTGCATCCATGTTCATCAGGGATATTGGTCTATAATTCTCCTTTTTGGTGGGGCCTTTGTGTGGTTTTGGAATTAAGGTGATACTGACCTCATAGAACGGGTTTGGAATTATTCCATCTCTTTCTGTCTTTCTGAAGAGCTTCAGTAGAATAGGCACGGTCTTCTTTAAACGTTTGATAGAATTCCCCAAAGAAGCCATCTGGCCCTGGACTTTTGTGTCTTTCGAGGTTTTCGATGGCTGCTTCATTTTCCTCCCTGGTTATCAGCCTGTTCAGGTTTTCTATTTCTTCCTGTTCCAGTTTTGATAGTTTGTGGTTTTCCAGAAATGCGTCCACTTTTTTCTAGATTGCCTAATTTATTGGTGTAAAGCTACTCATGTTTTTAAAATCGTTTGTATTTCCTTGGTGTTGGTAGTGATCTCTCCTTTCTCATACATGATTTTATTAATTTGAGTCTTCTCTCTCTTCATTTGATTAAGGCTGGCTAATGGTTTATCTATCTTATTAATTCTTTCAAAGAACCAACTCCTGGTTTTGTTGATCTGTTCCACAGTGCTTCTGGTGTCTATTTCATTGAGTTCTGCTCGAATCTTTATTAACTCTCTTCTGCTGCTGGGTGCAGGATCTATTTGCTGTTTTTTCTCCAGTCCTTTAGATGCAAGGTTAGCTTTTTATTTGAGTTCTTTATAGTTTTTTGATGGATGCTTGTAATGCGATGTATTTCCCCCCAGGACTGCTTTTGTTGTATCCCAAAGATTTTGAATGGTTGTATCTTCATTCTCATTAGTTTCCATGAATCTTTTTAATTCTTCTCTAATTTCCTGGTTGATCCTTTCATCTTTTAGCAGGATGGTCCTTAACCTCTACATGTTTGAAATCCTTCCAAACTTCTTCTTGTGATTTAGTTCTAATTTCAATGCATTATGGTCTGAATATATGCAGTGGATGATCCCAGTCTTTTGGTATCAGTTCACACCTGATTTGTGACCCAGTATGTGGTCTCTTCTGGAGAAAGTTCCATGTGCATTTCAGAAGAATGTGTATTCAGTTGCGTTTGGATGTAAAGTTCTGCAAATATTTGTGAAATATATCTGGTCCAGTGTATCCTTTAAAGCTCTTGTTTCTTTGGAAATGTTGTGCTTATAAAACCTGTCGATTGTAGAAAGCACCGTATTCAAGTCTACAAGTATAAGTGTATTATTATCTACGTATGTCTTAACTTTGGTTATTAGTTGATTGATATACTCGGTAGCTCCCACATTCGTGTCATAAATATTGAGATTGTTAAGTCCTCTTGTTGGATAGATCCTTTAAGTATGATATAGTGTCCCTCTTCATCTCTCACTATAGTCTTAGGGATAATCTTTAGTTTATCTGATATAAGATGGCTCCCTCTGCTTTCTTTTGAGGGCCATTTGAATGGTACATGGTTCTCCAACCTTTTATTTTGAGGCTGTAGGTGTTCTTAGGTCTAAAATGAGTCTCTTGTAGACAGCAAATAGATGGGTCTTCCTTTTTTATCCAGTCTGAAACCCTACGCCTTTTGATGGGGTCATTAAGTCCATTCACGTTCAGAGTTACTACTGAAAGATATGAAGTTAGTGTCATCATGATACCTATTCAGTCCCTGTTTTTGTGGATTTTTCCCTTGGACTTTCTCTATTACAGAATCCCCCTTAATATTTCTTGCAGAGGTGGTTTGGTGGCCATGTTTTCTTTCAGTTTGTGCCTATCTTGGAAGCTCTTTATCTCTCCTTCTCTTCTGAATGAGAACCTTGCTGGATAAAGTATTCTTGGCTGCATGTTCTTCTCATTTAGGACCCTTAATATATCCTTTGTGCCCTTTCTGGCCTGCCAGGTCTCTGTGGAGAGGTCTGTGGTTAACCTAATAGTTCTCCCCATAAAATTTAGAGATTTCTTGTCTCTTGCTGCTTTAAGGATCTTCTCTTTATCTTTGTAATTTGCAAGTTTTAGTATTAAATGTCGGGGTGTTGAGCATTTTTTATTTCGGGGGGCAATCTCTATTTTCTGAATCTGAATGCTGGTTTCCCTTCCCAGATTAGGAAAGTTTTTAGCTATGATTTGTTCAAATACATGTTCTGGACCTCTGTCCCTTTTGTCGCCCTGGGCAACCCCAATTACATGTAGATTTTTCTTTCTGAGGCTTTTATTTCCCTTAACCTATGCTCATGATCTTTTTATTGTTTGTCTGTTTTTTTTCCCTCCGTTTCCCTCCTTGCCATCAACTTGCCTTCCATGTCACTCACTCATTCTTCTACCTGTTAACCTTCGTCATTAGGACCTCCAGTTTGGATTGCATCTCATTTAATTGATTTTTAATATCTGCCTGATTAGATCTAAATTCTGCAATCATGAAGTCTCTTGAGTCCTTTATGCTTTTCTCTAGAGCCACCAGTAGCATTATAATTGTGCTTCTGACTTGGCTTTCTGACACTGAATTGTAATCCAAATTTTATGACTCTGTGTGAGAGAGGAGTGTTTCTGATTCTTTCTTTTTAGGTGTGTTTTTCCTTCTAGTTATTTTGCTTAGTTTAGAGTGGCTAGAAACAAGTTGTGTTGGGACAAAGAGAAACAGAGAGAAGAGACAAAAGAAAAGAAAAAGGAAAAAAAAGAAAAGAAGGAGAAAAAAGGAGAAGAAAATAAAAGAAAAAAAGGGGGGGAAGCAAACAAAAGAAAAAAACATTGGGGAGTATCCTCTGATTCTATATACTGTAACTCTCTCGACTTCCCCTGGAACTTTCCAGTGCTGCTTGTTCAATAATTTGTTTTTCCCCTGTCCCTCTAGCTGGTTTTCTTGGGGAGGGGTCTTCTGTGCTGATTCTCATGTGTGTGCAACTGTGGGGAGCTGCTCAGCCCTCTGCCTGTGCACTGCTCAGTGGAAGTTGTTTATCCTGTTTATCCCGTGAGGCCACTGTGAGGCTCAGTGGGAGTTGTTTATCCTGTGAGGCCCCAGGGGGAACAACAACAGTGGTGGTGGTCAGTTCTCCAGCCTTGTAGTCAGCTCCCGCAGTACCTACCGGACCTCTCAGTCCGCAGTGGTTCGGATGCTCTGGGCGTGGGGGCCGCTGATCTGCACAGCTCAGCTGCCCAGCAGCAGTAGCGTCCTCATTGTCTTGTGTCCTTCTGGCCTCTGCCTGTCCTGGGGGGAGCAACGCATCCTTGGCTGGGTCCCCTGGGCCGTGCAGTCCCCTCCCCGTGGAGCTGCCGCCCCAGCCGCCACCAAGGTGCTCCTGGGACCCACTGGGCGCACGCTGCAGCCCTTTTGGGAACTCGGCTGTGGGGTGTGGTGCATTCTCCCCAGTGGCGCAGGTCCTCTGTTAGTGTCCCGGGAGCCTGAGGGCATTCCCTCCCCTCCGGGATCCTGCCTCAACTCATTGCAAGCACCTTTCTGTCCGGGATATTGGTGAAGCTCCTGCTTTTCCTGGATGGTCTTTCCTGTCCTAGGGGCATTCGCCAAGTTGCCTTAGCTCGCTCCTCTTGGGGGCCCTCCCCCTTGGATGCCTTTTATTTCTTTAAATTGTTTTCCATCTTCCTACCATGATAGAAGTGCGAACTCTTCTCACTGTAGCATTCCAGCTGTTCTCTCTTTAAATCTTAAGCCGAGGGATCCCTGGGTGGCGCAGCGGTTTGGCGCCTGCCTTTGGCCCAGGGCGCAATCCTGGAGACCCAGGATCGAGTCCCGCGTTGGGCTCCTGGTGCATGGAGCCTGCTTCTCCCTCTGCCTGTGTCTCTGCCCCTCTCTCTCTCTCTCTCTGTGACTATCATAAATAAATTTTAAAAAAATTAAATCTTAAGCCGAATTTGTAGGTTTTTAGGATGATTTGAAAATTGTCTAAGTAATTTGGCGGGTACAGGTGACTTGGGACCCTACTTCTCCGCCATCTTGCCCCCTCCAACCATATTTCTTCCTACACCATAATCCTGACCCCAGTGTTATGAAAATAATCTGGAGCTTTTGATTTCCTGAATGACCTGGGGAGTCAAAGAAGCAAATGACATTCCACTTATTTAATACATGAATTTGTTTAAAACTTTCTCATAGCTATGTTATTAAATGGATATTTATGATGGTAATCATTGCAGTTTGATGAAGAATTCACAGCTCGACAGGTAGCTCAAGCTGAGCTTCAAAAAAGATAAGAAAAAATTAAAGAGCTTGAATCAGAAATCCAGCAACTTCGAACCCAGGTAATGATAGAAGATATAGACTTTATGTCATGTAACAGTGAGTTTCCTGGTAGAAAATTGTCTTGTTAGATGGAAGGAAAAATTTCACCAGAAGCAGACTTTTTGGGAGTTTTGCATTTTAGATGGAATAACTCTACAGATTTGATTTTCCAGGATAATAAATAATTTTACTGTTTTTGGATAAAAGTAAGGCATTAGTTACCTAAACTTCCTTGAATATTTTAATGTAATATATTACACAAGGACGACTGTTCAGGTAATGAAGGTTTCATGATGATTTGAAAAATTGAATGCGTAATTTCAAAACCTAGAAACTTTGTATTTCCAGCTGCATCACCTATGATGGAAAGCACTCATATACTCTCAAGGTCCTAGTTATGGTGTCTAAACTTTACAACCAATGTAGTCCTCTCAATACTTTTTAATTTATTTTTATTTCTTTAAAATACCCTCAGCAGTTTTTATGTTTTAAGTGGTTATTAATAAATGGAAGATTACTATCGTTGGTGAGAAAAAAAATGTCCTTTCTCTATGTATGCATTTCCTTTTTAATTTTTACTGCACATTGTAACATATAAAGCCCATTAGTGAAAACAATGATTGAGAGAAAAATGGAAGAAAAAAATGTTCATTAAAACACAAAATTAAACCACATAAATTTTGAAGGTCTAATTGGCTTTATTAAATGATTTATGAACTTGCATCATTCTATTTAGTCAGCATTGGGGAACTATACGGAATTGTACAAAATGAAAGATTTTTATGGAAAGGAGGTGGGGCAACAATGTTATTAGGAAAGGAAAGGATCAACTAGCAAAGCTATCATGGTTGCCATCCTGAAGATATCTTCTGCTATAGGGAAGAAAAAAACCTTATCCATTTGCTCCTCCCACCTGACAGCCATCATCATTTTCTATGCAGTCCTTTCATACATGTACTTACAGCCTCAGGCTAATAATTCCCAAGAGGATATGAAAGTGACTTCTGTATTTTACGGCATTGTGATTTCTTTTTTGAACACTCTGATCTATAGTTTGAGAAAAATGGAGGTAAAAGAAGCTCTAAAAATGATGAGGAAGAAGTTCTTCTAGGTTGGACCCAAGTTTTTAAAGTTCAGCACATTCAAGCATTAAGTAGGGATGTTTGACCACCGTGTAATGTTTCTGAAGCTGGGAACATGTTCACGTCTTAAGCCAATGCTATCTCTTTTTTAATGGATGAGTTCTTAAAATGCAAGAAATATAGTAACATCTCATGGGCCTAATTTTCCCCTGAATATAGTTTGAGATATATGTCTCATACTGTCTGTACTTTATTGAGATTATTTAAATATTAGAAATAATGTACAGACTTCACAAAGTATTAGTTGCTTCTAATATGTTTCAGACATGTTCTTAAAGAATAGAAAACCTCAATTTTGTATATAATCAATGTTAAAATTGACGTTCATTATTATCTGTTCACTTATACGATATCCCTAAATTGTCTACAAAGAAACTCTTCATATGTTCTGTTCCAATTATTGCACAAGCCTGAATGTAAAATAATGTACTGACTTGGGAAAAAAAAAAAGGAAAGGATCTTTTCAGACCCTGCCACTTTCCTTCGGGGGAAAAGCAGGAGGTCTTATGGAGTTTACCTTATTTTCCTTTAGGGATGGAGAGAACTTTTGTGGCAGACTTTTTGGCTGCTAAGTTCCCAACTCACCTATCAAGATAGCATTTCTTGGGGATGTTGAAATAATTAGATTATATATTAAGCTATGGTTTGGGGACTCAGTCTCACTGATGCCTTTGGGGGCCTCTGGTTTAACACCTCTTGACATGGTGGATGCTCAGTAGATGTTTATTGATTTTCTAGATTTGTATCTGAAAAATGATTTAAAAGGTCATTGATAAAAAAAAGTCATGGATGAACTCAAAATTATTCAGTGCAGGGCCTTTTCCTACCCTTTCACTTATCTATAATATTTGATAATTTCTTTCATTAAATCTTTCACTTTTTTGGTATCATCTGACTTCTCTTTTCACACCTCTGAGAACTCAGTTTCTTTTTGTTTTTGCCCCCAATCCAAGATTGTGACATTCCTCAATTTCACCCCGGCACAAGGCATTTCTATTTAGTGAGCAGTTGCTTATTTATTATTAAATTAACTGATGTGTAAAAATACAGAGTCACACAGTCCTTTCTAGTGTACCTCAAATTGTGCCAAATACTAAATCATTCATTAGCTATTTTCAATTCTCAATACTCTATTGTAGCCTAATTTAATTGTTGCATTCTTAATTGTTCATGAAAGGGAAGAGAAGGGCCGATATGATTTGATTTTTAAAGACTGGTGGCATTTATTTGAGATTCTTTATTAAATTTGTGAAGCATGCGTTTAACTTGAGGAAAATCCTCTCTTAAAAGTGAAAACATTTTTATGGCTCCACAAGTCTCATATCATAGATATGATCCAATAGAGTAAAAAAAATAAATTTGATGCTAACAAATATAATTGGATAAAAAATTTAATTTTTACTAAAAAAACTGGATATACATTTTACTTTTCAAAATATTCAACAAATCCATTTATATATAAAACTTATAGGGTAAATTACTAATTTCTTAAAACTTTTCAGAAAAAAATTTATTTTCTCCATAATTTCTTTTTTTTTAAAAATTTTTATTTATTTATGATAGTCACACACACAGAGAGAGAGAGAGGCAGAGACATAGGCAGAGGGAGAAGCAGGCTCCATGCACTGGGAGCCCGACGTGGGATTCGATCCCGGGTCTCCAGGATCGCGCCCTGGGTCAAAGGCAGGTGCCAAACCGCTGCGCCACCCAGGGATCCCTAATTTCTTTGATCTCAATCAAAATTGTAAAAAATTCACTGTTTTCTAAGATTTTGTTGCATTAAAAGTAAAATGAAAATAATTTTACATATTTTAATTCTTACTAATTCATGAGAGGATTGTATTACAGGGGAGAATTGTCATTTGTTGAGTGTATAGATAGTTTATTTGCATGTATGTATGTACACACATAAACATCATATATATGAATAAAATATTTAGACTGCATATTAAATATTATGAAAACATTTCTATGATTTTATGATTATTAATTATAATATTCTTATAAATAGGGCAGTTTTTTAAATTGATTGTTCTTAAAATATGCTTCAACTTATTTGTTTTGTTAAAGTATTTCAAAGTTTAGTTGGTACAATTAAGTACTCCATCTTGGAAATTCATATTAGTAAAGATAAGACTTTCTTTTGAAATAAAAATAACACGAATTGAACACCAATAAAAATTAATTTATTAAAAGAAATAACACGATGCCAAGAATTTTTATTAATTTTAAACTTTTCATTCAATTCATCTAATGTCATATCTTTGTTACAAATACATCTGTTCATTGGTAAGCTTATCTTGGGAATGTTTATAATAACCAACTTTACTTTTATATTCGTTTATTTTAGAAGTGAACCATTGCAATCAACAATGGTTTAAATAAACAGGTACAGATTAATTTAAAAAGTAGACAATTTGGAATGAGATACTGTCCTTCATTTGTTATCCATTAACATTAGAGAATGAGGTTGAAGCTACTTTCTGGTGGTAAAAGTAAGTTATACTATCCTCATAATCCAATCTGTGTGAATTAAATCTTTTCATGGCAGGTGACTCCATGAGGAGATAGTCTGGTATAGTAGAAAGAGGACTACATTAGGTATAAGAACAACCACATTTAAATCTTAAGAACATTTCAGACTATGACCTTTGATTAATCATTTAACCTTGTTGTAGTTACTATTTTCTCATCTATTAGCAGTGAGATGAAATTGAGATAAAAATACCCTACCTATATTACACGCTTGTAAAGACAATGAAGAGAAATAATCGATATAAAAACATTGACAAACATATTACCATGCAAACAGATGTTACTTGGTATTAATTATTGATATTCGAAAACTGCTAAGTTGCTGGTACCATGAGATAGACTCTGTGTAACGCTAATTGGCTATAAGGGAATCAGATCTTTGATTGTATTAATTATCGCATATTCAAACCAACTAGTCTAATAGGCTAAAGCCATTTCAGTACTTTGCATATATTTATAATGAAAGGTAACTTTTTCATTATTTTTCAGAAGTGTTTCACAAAATCTTGAGGATGCCAACTTTTATTGTGTGTTAGTAGAAGTAGTCATTATCCAGAGTTTATAATGCTTATCAAAAATCTATGGGACACTGGGTGTTATGCTATATGTGACAAATTGAACTCCAATAAAAAAAATTTTAAAAAATCTATGGGAATCTTTTTCATTTACTTCTAAGCCCTATGATATTACTAAACTAAATAAAGTGTATATAATATTAAACAAACTGCAAATGTCTACTGATAAGTTTTCTTTGTTATTATATTTTACTGTAAGCATTTAAACCTTGTATTACATTATGTTTCAGGGACATGGATTCTTAGGTTCATCAGGAATTCCAGGCCCTCCTCCACCACCTCCATTGCCAGGTGGTGGGACATCCCCACCCCCACCACCTCCACCAGCACCACCTCTACCTGGCGGACCTCTCCCTCCTCCTCCACCTCCTTTACCTGGAATAATTGGTATACCACTACCACCACCACCTTTGTTTGGGGGACCTCCTCCACCACTTCCCCCTGGAGGAGGAATTCCTCCTTTTCCAGGAGAACCACTTGATCTGCCGTATGGGATGAAGCAGAAAAAAATATATAAACCTGAGGTGCCCATGAAGAGAATCAATTGGTTAAAGGTGATTATGACTATGACTAGACTAGATTATTTGACCAGCTATTTTTATGACTAGATTATCTTTGGCTTTGTCCAGCCATAGTTGATAATTAATATATGATTAACTATTGCTGCATATAAGTATTGTATAATGCTTGAGACTGTGACTGCTGATGCTTGCTTTCCTTTGTGAGTTTACCATCTTATGTTTATCTTTTAGTCTAGTACCCTGAGAATTGGAAACTCCACAGATAATTTGAAATTAATGTAGAAGTCAAAAGGAAAGCTGAAGTGAAAATGGTGCTAGAAAATAATATATAAAATATATATCACCAAATGAAACATTTTAATTCTGGTACTGCTGTTAAGTACTACAACATTCTTAAATATAATCTTTATTATTATTAAGCCTTTCTCTATTAGTTATTTTTGTTTTTAGGGAATGGGTTTTTTTGTTTTTGTTTTTTATTTATCAGAGAGAGATTGAGAGAGCGCACGCAGAGGAAGGGGCAGAGGGAGAGGGAGAAGCAGACTCCCACTAAGCATGACCTGAGCGAAAGTCAGATACTTAACCAACTGAGCAACCTAGGTGCCCCTTTTTTGTTTTAGCTTTAATATTTAGATTGTATGGAATAGGTGACAGCATTCAGTAGTGACATAACCTAATTACTTTCTTATGTAATGTATGAAATGTTCTTGTTCCTTTTGAATGTTATTTCCTTGTTTTTTTTTTTTTTTGGAGAGGGAGAGAAAGGGTGAGAGAGAGAGTACAAGGTGGGAGAGAGGCAGAAGGAAAAGAGGGAAAGAGAGAGAATCTTAATCAGGTTCCATGCCTGAGCCCAACACGGGGCTTGATCTCAAGACCCTGAGATCATAACCTGAGCTGAAATAAAGAGATAGACACTTTACTGACTTTACTGACTGAGCCACACAGGCACTTTTTAATTCTTCCTTAATTTCCTGGTTGACCCTTTCATCTTTTAGCAGGATGGACCTTAACCTCCACGTGTTTGAAGTCCTTCCAAACTTCTTGTTGTGATTTCGTTCTAATTTCAAAGCATTATGGTCTGAGAATACGCAGGGGACGATCCCAATCTTTTGGTATCAGTTCAGACCTGATTTGTGACCCAGTATGTGGTCTACTTTGGAGAAAGCTCCATGTGCACTTGAGAAGAATGTGTATTCAGTTGCGTTTGGATGTAAAGTTCTGTAAATATCTGTGAAATCCATCTGGTCCAGTGTATCAGTTAAAGCTCTTATTTCTTTGGAGATGTTGTACTTAGAAGATCTGTGATATAGAGAAAGAGCATGTTGAAGTCTCCCAGTATTAGTGTATTATTATCTAAGTATGTCTTAACTTTGGTTATTAATTGATTGATATACTGGGCTGCTCCCCCTTTCGGGGCATAAATATTCATTATTGTTAGGTCCTCTTGTTAATTAGATCCTTTAAGTATGATATAGTGTCCCTCTTCATCTCTCACTACAGTCTTTGGGATAAACTTTAATTCATCTGAGATGAGGATGGACACCCCTGCTTTCTTTGAGGGCCATTTGAATGGTAAATTGTTCTCCACCCTTTCATTTTCAGGCTGTAGATGTCCTTAGGTCTCAAATGTGTCTCTTGTACATAGGAAAGAGATGGGTCTTGCTTTTTTATCCAGTCTGAAACCCTGCACATTTTGATGGGATTGTTAAGCCATTCACATTCAGAGTTACTACTGAAAGATATGAATCTGGTGTCATCATAATACCTATTCAGTCCCTGTTTATGTGGATTGTTTCCTTGGACTTCCTCTTTCTTTTACAGAGTCCTCCTTAATATTTCTTGCAGAGCTGGTTTGGTGGTCACATATTCTTTCAGTTTCTGCCTATCTTGGAAGCTCTTTATCTCGCCTTCTATTCTGAATGACAGCCTTGCTGAATAAAGTATTCTTGGCTGCAGGTTCTTCTCATTTAGGATCCTGAATATATCCAGCCAGCCCTTTCTGGCCTGCCAGGTCTCTGTGGAGATATCTGCTGTTAACCTAATACTTCTCCCCATAAAGGTTAGGAATCTCTTTTCTCTTGCTGCTTTAAAGATCTTCTCTTTGTCTTTGGAATTTGCAAGTTTCACTATTAAATGTCGAGGTGTTGAATGGTTTTTATTGATTTTAGGGGGGATCTCTCAATCCCTGGATCTGAATGCCTGTTTCCCTCCCCAAGTTAGGGAAGTTTTCAGCTATGATTTGTTCAAATACACTTTCTGGTTCTGTGTCCCTCTCAGCGCCCTCTGGAACCCCAATTAAACATAGATTTTTCCTTCTGAGGCTGTCATTTATTTCCCTTAACATATCCTCATGTTCTTTTAATTGTTTTTCTCTTTTTTCCTCAGCTTCCTTCTTTGCCATCAACTTGTCTTCTATGTGACTCACTCATTCCCCCACCTCATTAACCCTCATCGTTAGGACCTCCAGTTTGGATTGCATCTCATTTAAATGATTTTTAATTTCTGCCTGATTAGATCTAAATTCTGCAGTCATGAAGTCTCTTGATTCCTTTATGCTTTTTCCGGAGCCACCAGTAGCTTTGTAATTGTGCTTCTGAATTGGCTTTCTGACATCACATTTTAATCCAAATTTTGCAACTCTGTGGGAGAGAGTACTGTTTCTGATTCTTTCTTCTGTGGTGTGTTCTTCCCTTTAGTCATTTTGCTCAGTGCATGGTGGCTAAAAACAAGTTGTACTGGCAAAAGGAAGGAAAAAGAGAAAAAAAGGGGCAAAACAAACAACAAAAAACAAGGACGGGTATCCTCTGATTCTATATACTGTAAGTCCCTCTACTTCCCCTGGAGCTTTCCAATGCTGCTTGGTCAAGAACTTGTTCTTCCCCTGTCCTTCCAGCTGGTCTTCTGGGGGAGGGGCATGCTGTGCTGATTGTCAAGTGTGTCCCCCTGGGGGAGCTGCCCCGCCTCCTGCCAGGTTCAGAGCTCAGTGAGAGCCTTTATCCTGTGAGGCCTCTGCTCCCTGGTGTCCCTGCTCAGTCCCAGGAACCAGGTGACACCAGGAGGAGCAACAACTGTGGTGGCTGCCAGCTTTCCAGTTCTGGAGGCAGCTCTAGCAGTAACTACCGCAGTTTCCCAGTCCGCAGGGGCCTGGATGCTCCCAGGGCTGGGGCCGCCTGGCGGCAGGAGCGTCCTTGCTGTCCTGTGTCCTCCCAGCCTCCGCCTGTCCCAAGGGGAGCGCCGAATCCTGGGCTGTGTCTTCCGGCGCCTTGGCCTCCGGCCCTGCATGGCTGCAATCACACTCCCAGGGCTGTGCAGCCCCCTTTGAGTGAGCGGCCTCCTGAGCTGCCATCTGAGATGCTCCCAGGGCCACGCAGCCCCCTCTGCGTGGAGCTGCCACCTGAGCCACCACCTGAGCTGCTCTCGGGGTGGCGCAGCACCCTTCGCGCTTGGAGCTGCTCCCAGGGTCCCGCCAGGCATGGGCTCCAGCCCGTTATGGAGCTGGGCCCGCGGTGTGTTGTGTGCTCTACCTGGGGTGCACTTCCTCTGTTAGTGACCCCAGGAACCTGGGAGCTCCACTGTCCCTCCTGGGATCCTGCCCGAGTTCCCTGCGAGCGCCTTTCCATCTGGGAAGATTTGTAAAGTTCCTGCTTGTCTGGGAGTGGGCTTTCCCGTCCTGGAGGCTCTCTCTGCCTGGCATTAGCCCGGCTCCTCATGGGAGCCCCGCCCCCACTGGATGCTTTTGCATTTATTTATTTTTTCCCATCTTCCTAACTTGATAGAAGCATGAACTCTTCAAACTGTAGCATTCCAGCTGTTCTCTCTTTAAGTCTCAGGCTGAATTCTTAGGTATTTAAGATGATTTGAAAGTTATCTAGGTAAGTTGGTGGGGACAGGTGACTTGGGGATACTACTCTTCTGCCATCTTGCCCGGCCCTCCAAGTTTATTTGATTTTTAATTGGTTTATATAGTTGTCTGCTCTCACGTTAGGAGGATAAGTATTTATAATTATTAGCTCTTCTTGTTGGATACACTGTTCAAGTATGATACAGTGTCACTCTTCATCTCTTACTACAGTCTTTTTTTAAAATCTAATTTATCTAATATGAGGATTGCTACCCCAGCTTTCTTTTGAGGTCCATTTGCGTGGGTAATTGGCTCTCCACCCCCTCATTTTCAGTCTGAAAGTGTTTTTATTTTTTTATAATAAATTTTTTATTGGTGCTCAATTTGCCAACATACAGAATAACACCCAGTGCTCATCCCGTCAAGTGCCCCCCTCAGTGCCCGTCACCCATTCACCCCCACCCCCCGCCCTCCTCCCCTTCCACCACCCCTAGTTCGTTTCCCAGAGTTAGGAGTCATTATGTTCTGTCCCCCTTTCTGATATTTCCCACACATTTCTTCTCCCTTCCCTTATATTCCCTTTCACTATTATTTATATTCCCCAAATGAATGAGAACATATGTTTTTAAATCTAAAATGAGTCTCTTGTATATAGCCTATGGATGGGTATTGCTTTTTTATCCAATCCCATAGCCTGTGTCTTTGATTGGAGCATTTAGCCCATTTACATTCACACTAACTATTGAAAGATATGAATTTAGAGTCATTGTGTTACCTGTAAAGTCCCTGTTTCTACAGATTTTTTTCTGCTTCTTTCTGGTCTATGTTACTCTTGGGCTCCCTCTTAACTTACAGGATCGTCTTTAATATTTCTTGTAGGGCTGGTTTGGTGGTTACATATTCTTTCAGTTTCTGTCTTGGAAGCTCTTTATCTCTTCTTCCATTCTGAATGATAAAGTATTCTTGTCTGGATATTTTTCTCATTTAGTACCATGAATATATCGTGTCAGGACTTTCTGACTTGCCATGTCTCTGGATAGGTCTCGTGTCAATCTACTATTTCTACCTCTGTGTGTTAAGAATCTCTTGTCTCAAGGTGTTTTCAGGATTTTCTTTTTATCTATGATATTTGCAAGCTTCACTATTATATGTCAGGCTATTGATCTATTTTTAGTGATGTTGAGAGGGTCCTCTCTATCTCTTGGATATGAATGCCTGTTTCCTTCCCCAGATTAGGGAAGTTCTCAGCTATGATTTGCTCAAATATACTTTCTGGATCCCCCCCCCCACCTTCACCCTCAGGAATTCTGATAATTCTGATGTTGGTTCTTTTATTTTTCATGGCATCTCTTTTCTCTTGGATCCTCTACTCATGGGGTATTGTTCTTCTCTCTCTTCCTCAGCTTCCTTCTTTTCCATGAACTAGTCTTCTATGTCCCTTATTCTCTCTTCTGCCGCATTTAACCTAGCTGTTAGAGCATTCAGTTCAGACTGCATCTCAGTTAAAGTGTTATTATTTTTGGCCTGATCAGATCTCATTTCTGCACTAAGAGATTCTCTAGAGTCTTTTATGCTTTTTTCAAGCCCAGCTAGTCACATTATAATTATTATCCTGAATTCCATCACTGACATTTTTCTTAAACCCATATCCATTACATCTTTTGCAGAGTATTACCTCTACTTCTTTCTTTTGTGGTGAATGCCTTCTTGTAGTAATTTTTTCCAAAGAAGAATCAACAAATACATGAACAGAATAAAAAATATGAACCATGACCCAAGCAAAATACACAGTAGACAAATCCAAAGAGTTCGGAAGTCAGCAAAGAAAAAGAGGATTGCTATCCCAGCTTTTTTTTGAGGTCCATTTGCACGGGTAATTGGTTCTCCACCCCCTCATTTTCAGTCTGACAGTGTTTTTAAGTCTAAAATGAGTCTAAAATGAGTTTGAGTTTTTAAGTGAGTTTTTAGAATGCTTGAGTTTTTAGAATGAGTTTCTAGTTTGTGTTTTTAAGAATGAGTTTTTCATTATCTTTATAATGAAAAACAAAACAATATAAAAAACAAAATAGAAAGAAAAGGAGAAAGAACAAAGGAGAGGAAGAAGAACATAATCTCACAGAGTGGCCTAAACAAGGTGATGTGCTTGGTCCTGAGTGCATTTTGGTCTGTGTTAGAGGATATTAAATTCCAAAATTACAAAGAAAGCAAAATATGCATATATATGTATATATAATCACACAAAAATAAAAATAATTAAACAATTTTAAACTGAAAGATAAATCATCAGAAAACACTCTCAAGTTATATATACTTTTCTTTCCTAGCACTGGAGTTTTTCAGTCCTGTGTTGTCCATAAATTTGCTGTTTTCCTGTTTTTTTCTTTTTTACTGGAGTTTAGTTTGTCAACATATAGCATAACACCCAGTGCTCATCCCATCAAGTGCCCCCCTCAGTGCCCACCACCCAGTCACCCCAACACCACACCCACCTCCCTTTCATCACCCTTTGTTCATTTCCCAGAGTTAGGTGTCTCTCATGTTCTGTAACCCTCACTGATATTTCCCACTCATTTTCTCTCCTTTCCCTTTGATTCCCTTTCACTATTTTTTATATTGCCCAAATGAATGAGACCATATAATGTTTGTCCTTCTCTAATTGACTTACTTCACTTGGCATAATACCCTCCAGTTCCATCCATGTTGAAGCAAAAGGTGGGTATTTCTCGTTTCTAATGGCTGAGTAATATTATATGTATATATATACCACATCTTCTTTATCCATTCATCTTTCGATGGACACCGAGGCTCCTTCCACAGTTTGGCTATTGTGGACATTGCTGCTATCAACATTGAGGTGCAGGTGTCCTGGCGTTTCACTGCATCTGCATCTTTGGGGTAAATCCCCAGTAGTGAAATTGCTGGGTCTATGGCAGTTCTATTATTAACTCTTCGAGGAACCTCCACAGAGTTTTCCAGAGTGGCTGTACCAGTTCACATTTCCACCAACAGTGCAAGAGGGTTCCCCTTTCTCCATATCCTCTCCAACATTTGTTGTTTCCTGACTTGTTAATTTTCCCCATTCTCACTGGTGTGAGGTGGCATCTCATTGTGGTTTTGATTTTTATTTCCCTGATGGTGTTATAGGGGAAGGAGAGAAATGAGTGGGAAATATCAGAGAGGGTGACAGAACATGAGAGACTCCTAACTCTGGGAAACAAACAAGGGGTAGTGGAAGGGGAGGTGGGTGGGGGGAATGGGGTGACTGGGTGATGGGCACTGACGGGGGCAGTTGATGTGATGAGCGCTGGGTGTTATTCTATATGTTCGCCAATCGAACTCCAATAAAAATATACAAAAAATCCAAAAAAGGAAACAAATGAAAAAAAAGATACAAAATATGTAGAAAAATTATGCTGAAAAATCAACAAAGTTAAAGTTTTTTTACTGCTTAAAATTTACTCCGGAAGACTGTATGTATGTGTGTGTGTGTGTGTGTGTGTGTGTGTGTGTGTGTGTGTGAGAGAGAGAGAGAGAGAGAGAGAGATAGATATAGATATATCTTTAGCAGCCCATGAAATGCACTTCTTAGGCGATACATTTTAATTGGCTCCATTTCAATCCACTTAAATCTGATATATACGCAAAACCTACTATAAATTCTGTAGTATTTTAAAACCATGATTTCCTCTAGTTACACTACATTGCCATGTCATGCTGAATGTCCTATATAACATAATAAGACATGGAAAAATATAAATGTTATACATCTTAAGAAAGAATGAATACAACTGTCTCTGTTCACAAATGACATGCTCATTTGTGTGGAAAATT
The DNA here is from genome assembly GCF_905146905.1 of Nyctereutes procyonoides. NCBI lineage: Eukaryota > Metazoa > Chordata > Mammalia > Carnivora > Canidae > Nyctereutes > Nyctereutes procyonoides. Next base: position 46,351,917 of record NW_026575125.1, read on the forward strand.
CAAAGCCATCAACAATAATAAAAAGTCCTGTAACAAAAAGCAAATATAGCACAGATGCATTATACAAGGTTAATATACAAAAGTCAACTGCTTTCCTGTATACCAGGACTTAAAATGTTGAATTTGAAAATTTAAAAAAGCCCAAAATATATTTTACAATAGAAAGTCCAAAATGGAATAGTTATGCAAAAATATTTTTAAAATGTACAAAATCTACATGAGGAAAATTACTATACTCAGTTGAAAACTACTATAAAGAAATCGATAAGTGAAGAGATAGTCAATGATCAAAAATAGGAAGACTAGTCATTCTCAGGATGACCATTCTTCCCAATTTGATATATAGATTCAATGCAATCCAAATAAAAAAAAATCTCAGGAAGATAATTTTTGGATTTTGACAAGATGATTCTAAAGTTTATATGGAGAGGCAAAAGACCCAGAATAGCCAACAAAATATTGAAGAAGGACAAAAGTGAAGGATCAACAATTGACTTCAAAATGTACTTATAATTTGTGGTTTTCAGAAATGCATCCATTTCTTCTAGATACCCTAACTTATTGGCATATAGCTACTCATAATACATTTTTAAAATACTTTGCATTTCCTTGGTATTGGTAGTGATCTCTCCTCTTCCATTCATCACTGTATTATTTTGAGTCTTTTTAATCTTTTTAATAAGGCTGGCTAAAAGTTTATCTATCTTATTAATTCTTTCAAAGAACAAACTCCTGGTTTTGTTGATCTCTTCTAAAGTTCTTCTGGTCTCTAAATCATTGAGTTCTGCTTGAATCTTTATTAACTCTCTTCTTCTGCTGGGTGTAGGTTTTATTTGCTGTTCTTTCTCCAGTTCCTTTAGGTACAAGGTTAGCTTGTGTATTTGAGTTTTTTTCCAATTTTTTGAGGGATGCTTGTATTGCGATGTATTTCCCTCTCAGGACTGCTTTTGCTGTATCCCAAAGATTTTGAACGATATTATCTTCATTCTCATTAGTTTCCATGAATGTTTTTATTTTTCTCTAATTTCCTGGTTGACCCATTCATCTTTAGCAGGATGTTTCTTAACCTCCATGTGTTTGAGTTTCTTACAAAATTCTTCTTGTGATTGAGTTTAAGTTTCAAAGCATTATGCTCGGAAAATATGCAAGGGACAATTGCAATCTTTTGGTATCAGTTGAGACCTGATTTGTGACCCAGTATGTGGTCTATTCTGAAGAAACTTCCATGTGCACTTGAGAAGCATGTGTAATCAGTTGCATTTGAATGTAAAGTTCTGTAATTTCTGTGAAATCCATCCGGTGCAGTGTATCATTTAAGGCTCTTATTTTTTTGGAGATGTTGTGCTTAGCAGATCTGTCATTTACAGAAAGCACCATATTGAAGTCTCCCAGTATTAGTGTATTATTATCTAAGTATGTCTTCATTTTGGTTATTAATTGATTGATATACTTGGCAGCTCCCATATTAGGGGCATAAATATTCATGATTGTGAGGTTTTATTGTTGGATAGATCCTTTTATTTTTATTCTTATTTCTTTATATTTTAAAAGCTACAAAAATTTATTTTTTAATAATAAACTTATTTTTTATTGGTGTTCAATTTACCAACATACAGAATAACATGCAGTGCTCATCCCGTCAAGTGCCCCCCTCAGTGCCCACCACCCAATCACCCCCACCCCCCACACTCCTCCCCTTCCATCACCCCTAGTTCGTTTCCCAGAGTTAGGAGTCATTATGTTCTGTCTCCCTTTCTGATATTTCCCACACATTTCTTCTCCCTTCACTTCTATTCCCTTTCACTATTATTTATATTCCCCAAATGAATGATAACATACAATGTTGTCCTTCTCCAATTGACTTACTTCACTCAGCATAATACCTTCCAGTTCCATCCACGTTGAAGCAAATGGTGGGTATTTGTCATTTCTAATGGCTGAGTAATATTCCATCGTATACATAAACCACATCTTCTTTATCCATTCATCTTTCGATGGACACCGAGGCTCCTTCCACAGTTTGGCTATTATGGACATTGATGCTATAAACATCGGGGTGCAGGTTTCCCAGCGTTTCATTGCATCTGAATCTTTGTGGTAAATCCCCAACAGTGCAATTGCTGGGTCGTAGGACAGGTCTATTTTTAACTCTTTGAGGAACCTCCACACAGTTTTCCAGAATGGCTGCACCAGTTCATATTCGCACCAACAGTGTAAGAGGGTTCCCTTTTCTCCGCATCCTCTCCAACATTTGTGGTTTCCTGCCTTGTTAATTTTCCCCATTCTCACTGGTGTGAGGTGGTATCTCATTGTGGTTTTGATTTGTATTTCCCTGATGGCAAGTGATGCAGAGCATTTTCTCGTGTGCTTGTTGCCCATGTCTATGTCTTCCTCTGTGAGATTTCTCTTCATGTCATTTGTCAATTTAATTAGATTGGATTGTTTGTTTCTTTGGTGTTGAGTTTAATAAGATCTTGGAAACTAGCCCTTTACCTGATATGTCATTTGCAAATATCTTCTCCCATTCTGTAGGTTGTCTTGAGGTTTGTTGACTGTGTCCTTTGCTGTGCAAAAGCTTCTTATCTTGATGAAGTCCCAATAGTTCATTTTTGCTTTTGTTTCTTTTGCCTTTGTGGATGTATCTTGCAAGAAGTTACTGTGGCCAAGTTCAAAAAGGGTGTTGCCTGTGTTCTCCTCTAGGATTTTGATGGAATCTTGTCTCACATTTAGATCTCTCATCCATTTTGAGTTTATCTTTGAGTATGGTGAAAGAGAGTGGTATAGATTCATTCTTCTGAATGTGGATGTCCAATTTTCCCAGCATCATTTATTGAAGAGACTGTCTTTCTTCCAGTGGATAGTCTTTCCTCCTTTATCGAATATTAGTTGACCATAAAGTTCAGGGTCCACTTCTGGGTTCTCCATTCTGTTCCATTGATCTCTGTGTCTGTTTTTGTGCCAGTACCACACTGTCTTGATGACCACAGCTTTTTAGTACAACCTGAAATCTGGCATTGTGATGCCCCCAGCCATGGTTTTCTTTTTTAAAACTCCCCTGGGTATTCGGGGTCTTTTCTGATTCCACACAAATCTTAAAATAATTTGTTCTAACTCTCTGAAGAAAGTCCATGGTATTTTGATAGGGATTGCATTAAACGTGTAAATTGCCCTGGGTAACACTGACATTTTCACAATATTAATTCTGCCAATCCATGAGCATGGAATATTTTTCCATCTCTTTGTGTCTTCCTCAATTTCTTTCAGAAGTGTTCTATAGTTTTTAGGGTATAGATCCTTTACGTCTTTGGTTAGCTTTATTCCTAGGTATCTTATGCTTTCGGGTGCAGTTGTAAATGGGATTGACTCCTTAATTTCTCTTTCTTCAGTCTCATTGTTAGTGTATAGAAATGCCATTGATTTCTGGGCATTGATTTTGTATCCTGCCACGCTACCAAATTGCTGTATGAGTTCTAGCAATCTTGGGGTGGAGGCTTTTAGGTTTTCTATGTACAGTATCATGTCATCGACGAAGAGGGAGAGTTTGACTTCTTCTTTGCCAATTTGAATGCCTTTAATGTCTTTTTGTTGTCTGATTGCTGAGGCTAGGACTTCCAGTACTATGTTGAATAGCAGTGGTGAGAATGGACATCCCTGTCTTGTTCCTGATCTTAGGGGAAAGACTCCCAGTGCTTCCCCATTGAGAATGATATTTGCTGTGGGCTTTTCGTAGATGGCTTTTAAGATGTTCAGGAATGTTCCCTCTATCCCTACACTCTGAAGAGTTTTGATCAAGAATGGATGCTGTATTTTGTCAAATGCTTTCTCTGCATCTAATGAGAGGATCATATGGTTCTTAGTTTTTCTCTTGCTGATATGATGAATCACATTGATTGTTTTACGAGTGTTGAAGCAGCTTTGTGTCCCAGGAATAAATCCTACTTGGTCATGGTGAATAATTTTCTTAATGTATTGTTGGATTCTATTGGCTAGTATCTTGTTGAGAAGTTTTCCATCCATGTTCTCCAGGGATATTGGTTTGTAATTCTCCTTTTTGGTGGGGTCTTTGTCTGGTTTTGGAATTAAGGTGATGCTGGCCTCATAGAATGAATTTGGAAGTACTCCATCTCTTTCTATCTTTCCAAACAGCTTTAGTAGAATAGGTATGATTTCTTCTTTAAACGTTTGATAGAATTCCCCTGGGAAGCCATCTGGCCCTGGACTTTTGTGTCTTGGGGGGTTTTTGATGACTGCTTCAATTTCCTTTCTGGTTATTGGCCTGTTCAGGTTTTCTCTTGCTTCCTGTTCCAGTTTTGGTAGTTTGTGGTTTTCCAGGAATGCGTCCATTTCTTCTAGATTGCCTAATTTATTAGTGTATAGCTGTTCATAATATATTTTTAAAATCGTTTGTATTTCCTTGGTGTTGTTAGTGATCTCTCCTTTCTCATTCATGATTTTGTTAATTTCAGTCTTCTCTCTCTTCTTTTTACTAAGGCTGGTTATTGGTTTATCTATCTTATTAATTCTTTCAAAGAACCAACTCGTGGTTTTGTTGATCTGTTCCACAGTTCTTCTGGTCTCGATTTCGTTGAGTTCTGCTCGAATCTTTATTAACTCTCTTCTTCTGCTGGGTGTAGGATCTATCTGCTGTTTTTTCTGTAGCTCCTTTAGGTGTAAGGTTAGCTTTTGTATTTAAGTTCTTTCCAGTTTTTGAATGGATGCTTGTATTGTGATGTATTTCCCCCTCAGGACTACTTTTGCTGCATCCCAAAGATTTTGAACGGTTCTATCTTCATTCTCATTAGCTTCCATGAATCTTTTTAATTCTTCCTTAAATTCCTGGTTGACCCTTTCATCTTTTAGCAGGATGGTCCTTAACCTCCACGTGTTTGAGGTCCTTCCAAGCTTCTTGTTGTGATTTCCTTCTAATTTCAAGGCATTATGGTCTGAGAATATGCAGGGGACGAACCCAATCTTTTGGCATCGGTTCAGACCCGGTTTGTGACCCAGTATGTGGTCTATTCTGGAGAAAGTTCCATGTGCTCTTGAGAAGAATGTGTATTCAGTTGAGTTTGGTTGTAAAGTTCTGCAGACATCTGTGAAATCCATCTGGTCCAGTGTATCATTTAAAGCTCTCGTTTCTTTGGATATGTTGTGCTTAGAAGACCTATCTAGTATAGAAAGAGCTAGATTGAAGTCACCAAGTGTAAGTGTATTGTCATCTAAGTACTTTTTCACTTTGGTTATTATGGATTTAAATATTTGGGAGCTCCCACATTCGGGGCATATATATTGAGGATTGTTAAGTCCTCTTGTTGGATAGATCCTTTAAGTATGACATCGTGTCCCTCTTCATCTCTCACTACAGTCCTCAGGGTAAATTTTAGTTTATCTGATATAAGGATGGCTACCCCTGCTTTCTTTTGAGTACTATTTGAATGGTAAATGGTTCTCCAACCTTTTATTTTCAGGTTGTAGGTGTCCTTCTGTCTAAAATGAGTCTCTTGTAGATGGCAAATAGATGGGTCCTGCTTTTTTATCCAGTCTGAAACCCTGGGCCTTTTGATGGGGTCATTAAGCCCGTTCATGTTCAAAATTACTATTGAAAGATATGAGTTTAGTGTCATCATGATGTCTATTCAGTCCTTGTTTTTGTGGATTGTTCCACTGAACTTCTTCTTAAAGGGGAATTTTAAGAGTCCCCCCTTAAAATTTCTTGCAGAGCTGGTTTGGAGGTCACATATTCTTTTAGTTCCTGCCTGTCTTACAAGCTCTTTATCTCTCCTTCCATTTTGAATGAGAGCCTTGCTGGATAATGTTTTCTTGGTTGCATGTTCTTCTCATTTAGGACCCTGAATATATCCTGCCAGCCCTTTCTGGCCTGCCAGGTCTCTGTGGAGAGGTCTGCTGTTACCCTAATACTCCTCCCCATAAAGGTCAAGGATTTCTTGTCTCTTGCTGCTTTATGGATCTTCTCTTTATCATTGGAATTTGCAAGCTTAACTATTAGATGTCGAGGTGTTGAACAGTTTTTATTGATTTTAAGGGGGGGATCTCTCTATTTCCTAGATCTGAATGCCTGTTTCCCTTCCCAGATTAGGAAAGTTTTCAGCTATGATTTGTTCAAATACATATTCTGGCCCTCTGTCCTTTTCGGCGCCCTCGGTAACCCCAATTAAATGTAGGTTTTTCTTCCTCAGGCTGTCATTTATTTCCCTTAATCTATCCTCATGGTCTTTTAATTGTTTGTCTCTTTTTTCCTCAGTTTCCTTCTTTGCCATCAACTTGTCTTCTATGTCACTCACTCGTTCTTCCACCTCGTTAACCCTCATTGTTAGGACTTCTAGTTTGGATTGCATTTCATTCAATTGATTTTTAATTTCTGCCTGATTAGATCTAAATTCTGCAGTCATGATGCCTCTTGAGTCCTTAATGCTTTTTTCTAGAGCCACCAGTAGCTGTATAATAGTGCTTCTGAATTGGCTTTCTGACATTGAATTGTAATCCAGATTTTGTAACTCTGTGGGAGAGAGGACTGTTTCTGATTCTTTCTTTTGAGGTGAGGTTTTCCTTCTAGTCATTTTGCTCAGTGCAGAGTGGTCAAAAACAAGTTTTATTGGGAAAAGGAGAAAAAGAGAGGAGAGAAAGACGGAAAGAAAAGAGAAAAAGAAAAAAGAAAAAAGGAAGAAAAAAAGAGAAGAAAAAGAGAAAGAAAAAGAAAGAAAGGGAAAAAAGGGTGGGGGAAGCAAACAGAAATCAAAAAGAAAAAGAAAAACACGGGGATGTATCTTCTGATTTTGTATACTTTAAGTCGCCTGACTTCCCCTGGAACTGGTCCGTCTAGCTTGTCTTCTGGGGAGGGGCCCGTTGTGCTGATTTTCAGGTGTTAGCACTAGGGGGAGCTGCTTAGCCCCCTCCCTGGTGCAGGGCTCAGTGGGGGTTGTTCACCCCGTGAGGCCCCAGGAGGAACAACCGCAGTTGGGTGGAGCCCTGGAGTCAGCTCCTGCAGGAACTACAGAGCGATCCGTCTGCAGGGCCTGGATGCTCCGGGGTGGGGCCGCTGATCTGCTCTGCTCAGGACAGGAGCGTCTTTGCTGTCCTGGGCCCTTCTGGCCTCTGCCTGTCCTGGGGGGAGGCCGGATCCTGGGCTGTATCCCCGGCGCCCTGGGCTCCGGGGCCTTGCGCTGTTGGATTCACGCTCTGGCCGGGCAGCCCCCTCTGTGGAGCCACCACCCGAGCCCCTCTGAGCTGCTCCCGAAGCCACGGAGCCCCCTCCGCGCAGAGCCTCTTCCTCTGCCCGAGCCCCTCCGAGCTGCTCAGGGTCCCGCCTTTAGGGTCCTGAATACTTCAGGGGCCTGAAGCCCTTTAGGGAGCTCGGCGCACTCTCCTGGGCATGCAGGTGCCCTGTTAGTGTCCCAAGGAGCCCGAGGGCATCCCCGCCCTACTCGGGTCCTGCTCCAAATCCTTGCGAGGCCTTTTCGCCCGGGGAGATTGGTGAAGCTCCTGCTTCTCCGGGACCGGGGAGATTGGTGAAGCTCCTGCTTCTCCGGGACGGGGCTCTCCTGTCCTGGGGACACTCGCCCTGGCCTCAGCCCGGCTCCTCGCGGGGCCCCTCCCCCTTGGAGGCCTTTTTTTTCTTTATTTCTTTTTCCCCGGTCTTCCGTCCTTGATAGAAGCGCGAACTCTTCTCACTGCAGCATTCCAGCTGTTCTCTCTAAATCTCAGGCCGAATTTGTAGATTTTCAGGATGATTTGAAGGTTATCTAGGTAATTTGGTGGGGACAGGTGACTTGGGGACCCTACTCTTCCGCCATCTTGCCCCTCCTCTCTGGATCGATCCTTTTAGCATGAAATAGTGTCCCTCTTCATCTCTTACTACAGTCTTTGGGATAAAGTTTAATTTATCTGATATGAGGATTGCTACCCCTGCTTTCTTTTGAGGACCATTTGAATGGTAAATGGTTCTCCACCCTTTCATTTTCAGGCTGTAGATGTCCTTACATCTAAAATGAGTCTCTTGTAAACAGCATATAGACGGGTCCTGCTTTTTTATCCAGTCTGAAACCCTGCTTCTTTTGATGGGATCATTTAGCCCATTCACGTTCAGAGTTGCTACTGAAGATATGAGTTTAGTGTCATCACAATACCTATTCAGTTCCTATTTTGTGGATTATTTCTTTGGACTTTTTCTTTTATGGGTACCCCCTTAATATTTCTTGCAGAGCTGGTTTGGTGGTCACATATTCTTTCAGTTTCTGCCTGTCTTGGAAGCTCTTTATCTCTCCTTCTATTGTGATTGAGAAACTTGCTGGATAAAGTATTCTTAGCTGCATGTTTTTTCGTTTAGTACCATGTGTATATCATGCCAGCCCTTTCTGGCATGTCAGGTCTCTGTGGAGAGGTCTGCCATTAATCTTATATTTCTCCCCATATAAGTTAAGAATCTCTTGTCTCGAGCTGCTTTAATAATTTTCCCTTTATCTTTGAAAGTTGAAAATTTCAGTATTAAATGTCAATTTGTTGAATTTTTTATTGATTTTTTTGGGGGAATCTCTCTATTTCTTGGATCTGAATGCCTGTTGCCTTCCCCAGAAGAGGGATATTTCTGCTAAGATTTGTTCAAATATACTTTGTGGTCTCTTTCCGCTACTTCTGGAATCCCAGTTAGACATATATTCTTTTTTTTAAAAAAAGGATTTTATTTATTAATTCCTGAGAGATACAGAGAGATACAGAGAGAGAGAGAGAGAGAGGCAGAGACATAGGCAGAGGGAGAAGTAGGCTCCATGCAGGGAACCTGACATGAGACTCATCCCCGGACTCTAGGATCATGCCCTGGGCCAAAGGCGGGTGCTAAACCACTGAGTCACCCAGGGATCCCCCAATTAGACATATGTTCTTCCTTCTCAACTATCATTTATTTCCCTAAGCCTTTCCTCATGGGTTCTGAATTGTTTTTTCTTTTTTTTTCCACTCTGCTTCCTTGCTTTCCATCAACTTATCTTCTATGTCACTCACTGTCTTTTCCACATCCTTAACCTTACCAGATATAGCATCAGGTTTGGATTGCATTTCAGTTAACCTATTTTTAATTTTGGCCTGATTAGGTCTCAATTCTGCAGTAACAATGCTTCTAGAGTCCTTTACTCTTTTTTCCAGAGCCACTAGCAATGTTATAATTGTGCTTATGAATTGAATTTCATTATATTTAAATCCACATTCTGTAACTCTGTGGCAGAGATTATTGCTTCTGGTTCTTTCTTTTGTGGTTCATTCTTCCTTCTAGTCATTTTGTCCTGTGCAGAGTGGCTGTATGAGTGAGTTGAGTCAAGAATATCAACCTCAAGCTAAGTCAAATCCACCTACATGATTCTGAAGAGGTCAGAGACTAGAAAATAAAAGAAAAAGAACAGAACAGAATAAAACAAAAGGACCACTAACATTTAAAACAAATTTTAAAATAAAATAGTAAAAATAAGAAAACAAAAACCAGAAGAAAGAAGAGAAAAAAGGAAAAAAATAGAAAAAAAAGCGGGGGGGGGGGATGATGGTGTTGAGGAAGTGGTGGTGGAGAGAGAATATAGTCTCTCAGATGGGACCCTAGAGGGTGATCCTCTTGGTTTTGAATGTATTTTGTTCTGTATGCTAGAAGAGGCTAAGTTCCAAATTAATATAAACCAGAATAACTTATATAAAGACCCAACAGTGACCACAAAAACATCAACAAGATAAAAAAGGGGGACAGAGTGGGAAGCAAGAGAGAATATAGTCCCACAGAATGAACTAACATGGTATTGCACTTGGTTCTTAGTGTATTTTGGTCATGTGTTAGAAGGTATTAACTTTCACCATGTTAAAACAAAACACGACAGAGAAAAAACAAAAAAACATACACAATACCCATATCTCGTATATCTACCAGAATTAAATTGAATACATTAAAGTGAATAGAGAAGTGAAAAATATATCAAAGACATGTAATAGTAGAAATATGAAAGTCAAAAAGAAAAAAAAGCTTAAGGACGAAGTTGGTAAAATATTTTAGTTAAGGCGGGAAAAGGGAGAAAATACTGGAAATTTTTAACCTGATATAAAAATGAGTCGCAATGAAAAAAACAAACAAACATATGAAAACCAGACCCTCTAGTTCTCTTTCCTATTTACCCTTAGTCCTGGGGCTTTCTGGTGTTGCTTGTTCAATAACCTTGATTTTCCCTTGTTCTTCCAGAAGTTCTGTGGGTGGAGTCTGCTGCACTGCTTCTCAGATGTCTTTGCCTGGGCAGAAACACTAGTGTTTTTAGGTTTTAAGAGTACAAGTCCTTCACCTCTTTTGTTCAGTTCATTACTAGGGATGGAGGACCAACCAATTTAAGATGGTGGGATCATAGGAGGACCTTATGTTTGCTTCGTCCCTAGAACATGCTAGATAAATATAAAATCTTATAAGAACCCAAGAAATTGATCTGAGGGCTGAGAGCACAAGCTGTACACCTAGAGGGAGAAAAATGGCACCATCAATGAAGGTAGGAGGTGCAGAAATGTGATTTGAGGGAGAAAAGAATCACCAGTGCTGCAGAGGAGATGGACTCCTGATTATGGAGAGAAGAAAGTAAGACAGACAGACAGACAGAGAATGCAGGGCAGAGGACATTGCACAAGAAAAACTCTTCCCCAAAACCATTGATGGAGAAAATGAGAGGAGCTGACAGTCACAAGATTTACAGACAGCAGAGCTCAAAGTCTGAAGTTTTAGAAGCCTGTACCATCACCAGGGTGGAGCCTGGTGAGTATGGAGGTGCTCTGGTGGAGAAGGAGGGTAGAGTCCCAGGAATGGGCGGTGTGGTCTGAGAATTCCCTGGGTTGCACTGGGAGACATCTCCCCTTCTGAGTGCATTTGGGAGTGGTGGCACTGCCTCTCTGAAGACAAAAGAGCCAGCAGGCACCATTGAGCTGACACATTCATTAGCATAGGATCAGAGGCAGCTGATGAGGGCAGCTAACCTGAACATTGGCCTTTTGTTGCACTTTACCATAAACTCCAAGCCCCTGCACAATCATACCACTGCTCTTCTAGGAAAAACCAGCACCAAATACAGTGCCGTGAGACCCTCCCCAGGGTATCATAATGAATCTATACAACATTGGATCCCTAACATTTGGAATTTTGGAACCCAGCTGGCACTCCTGAGGTAAAACACAAGAGCACTGTGCTGTTGGGTGTGCAGATTGCTTGAACATAGACAAGGCGGAGGCAGGGATCTGAGGAAAGCCTGAGACAAAAGAAGGGATATTGTTAGCTCTTCTGTGAGGGCTTCCTAAAGAGTGGTAGTGTGATCTCCCATTCATGGGGACAAGACCTTCAGCTTATGCCATTTTTAACGTGCCCATCAGCACAGAAAGACTTCAGTGAGCAGCACAACACCCACAAGGGGGATTAAGCACCTTACAACAAGCCCTGCCCCCTGGGCTCTCCAGTTGCATTTTTACTAGGGTAAGTGTGCCTTAGATACAGAGTAGAAGTGGGACACTCCCCCTGAAGAACAGCACAAACCCCTTGCACTCACTAAGCCTACTGACTGTAGAGTGCTACAAAGCTTCTGCTCTAGGGGAAATAGATCTAACCTGTTTTAATAAGCAGACCAATGCACACATACTTAAAACTCACCACACATTGGACAAGGTCCAAATATTCCCCACTGCAGACTCTGCAGAGGACTTATCTTTTTTTTCTCACTCAAAGAACACCTTTAATATTTCTTACGGGGCTGGTTTAGTGGTCATGAACACTTCAGGGAAAGAGCAGCCAAAACACAACAGTAGAATACACACAGTCTATACCAGAAATGCTTCCTGAAATGTCAGTCTCTGGACAATATATGACCTTGTCTTTTTTTTTATTTTCTTAAATTTTTATTAATTTTTCAACTGTGACTTTTAACAACTATGATAGTAATTAGGAACTTTCTTTTTTTTTCTTTCTTTTTTTTAAATAAATTAATTTTTATTGGTGTTCAATTTACCAACACACAGAATAACACCCAGTGCTCATCCCGTCAAGTGTCCCCCTCCGTGCCCGTCACCCATTCACCCCCACCCCCCGCCCTCCTCCCCTTCCACCACCCCTAGTTCATTTCCCAGAGTTAGAAGTCTTTATGTTCTGTCTCCCTTTCTGATATTTCCCACACATTTCTTCTCCCTTCCCTTATATTCCCCTTCACTATTATTCATATTCCCCAAATGAATGAGAACATACACTGTTTTAATATAGCCATTATTCTCAGGATCTGGAAACATAACAGGCTTTCCTAACGTACAGAACACAGAGACCAAGAAAAAAATGCCAAGACAGAGAGATTCATTCCAAAATAAAGAGCAAGAAGAGGCCAAAGCCAAGTAGCTAATCAAAACAGATAAGTGTTAGGCCTGAAACAGATACTAGTAATGATCATAAGGATACTAGCTGGGCTAGAGAAAAGCATGGAAGACACAGGGAATCCCTTAGCACATAGATAAGAGAGATAAAGACAAGTCGGGCTGAAATAAAAAATGCTATAACTGAGATACAAAACTAACCACAAGGATGAAAGAAACGGAAGAATGAAGATGTGGTATAGAAGATAAAATTAGAGAAAATAATGAAGCTGAAAAGAAGAGGGAAAGAAAATACTGAAGCACGAATGTAGATTTAGGGAACTTATCAATTCCATAAAGCATAATAATATCCATATATAATAGGATTATGAGAAGAAGTAGAGAAAAAGAGGCACAAGGTTCATTTGAGGAACTTATAGCTGTAAACTTCCCTAATCAGGAGAAGGAAATAATCCAAATTCAGAAGCCACAGAGCACTCCCATTAAAATCAACAAAACTAGGCCAACACTAGACATATTATAGTAAAATTTGCAAAATGTAGCGATAAATAAAGAATACTGAAAACAGCAAAGGACATAAATCCTTAACATATAAATGAAGACAAATAAAGTTAGCAGCAGACCTCTCTGCAGAAACTTGGCAAGCATGATATATTCAATGTGCTGAATGAGAAAAATACACAGACAAGAATACCTTATCCAGCAAAGCTATCATTCAGAATAGGAAAGATAAATTCCCCAAAAAACAAAACAACAACAACAACAAAAATAAAGTGTTCATGACCACTAAACCAGCCCCATATGAAATATTAAAGGTGTTCTTTGAGAAAAAGGACCAAAAGAAATAAAGACTAGAAAGGAACAGAGGAAGTACCCAGAAGCATCAAGTTTATCTGTAAAACAATGACACTAAACTCATATCTATCAATAATTACTCTGAACGTAAATGGACAATATGTTTTCCAATCAAAAGATATAGGGTGTCAGAATGGATTAAAAAAATAAGACCCACCCCATATGCTGCCTACCAAAGACTCATTTTAGTCCTAAATAAACTTGCAGATTGAAAGTGAGGTGATGCAGAATGATTTATTATGCAAACAGACAAACTGGATTTCAAAATAAAGACTGTAACAATAGATGAAGAAGGGCAATATATCATCATAAAGAAGTCTACCCAACAGGAAGATCTAATAATTGTAAATATTTATGCCCTCAACTTCGTATCAACCCAATATATAAAACAATTAATAGCAAGCATAAAGAAACCCATTGATAACTATACAGTAATAGGGGATATTAACATCCTACTTACAGTGATGGACAGATAATCTGAGCAGAAGATCAACAAGGAAGCAATTGCTTTGAATGACATACTGGACCAGATGGGTTTAACAGATATATTCAGAACATTTCTTCTTAAGCACTAGGATACATATTCTTTTCAAGGTCAGATGAGACATTCTACAGAATAGACCACATACTGGTTTATAAGTCAGGCCTTAACAAATATAAAAATACTGAGATCATACTATGCATATTTTCAGGCCACAATGCTATGAAACTTGAAGTCAACCACAGGAATAAATTTGGAAAGATCACACATATGTGGAGGTTAAAGAACATCCTACTAAAGAATGAATGTGATAGCCAGGAAATTAAAGAAGAAATAAAAATATACACAGAAACAAATTAAAATGAGAACACACCTGTCAAGAGGTTGTAAGAGAGAAGTATCTGCAATATAAGCTTACCTCCAGAAGAAAGAAAAGTATCAAATACACGACCTAACTTTACACCTAAAGCAGTTAGAACAGGAACAGCAAATGAAGTCTAAAGCCAGCAGAAGAAGGGAGCTAATAAATATTAGAGCAGAAATAAAAAGATATAGAAACAACAACAACAACACACTAGGACAGATCAATGAAGCTAGGAGCTGGTTCACTGAAAGAGTTAGTAAAATTGATAAACCCCAATCCAGACTTATCAAAAACAAAAGAGAAAGGTCCCAAATAAATAAAATCATGAATACCACTGAAATACATACAATTGCCAAGGAATATTATGAAAAATTATATGCTAATAGTTTGGGTAATCTGGAAGAAATGGATAAATTCTGACAAACATACAAACTACCAAAACTAAAGCAGGAAGGATGGGAAAAGTTAGACTCATTACCAGCAAAGAAATGGAATCTGTAATAAAAAAAAATCTCCCAGCAAAAAACGTCCAGGGGCAGATACATGGCTTCCCAGGGGGAGTTCTAACAGACATTTAATGAAGAGTTAATGCCTATTCTTCTCAAACTATTCCAAAAAGTAGAAATGGAGGGAAAATATCCAAACTCATTCTATCATGCCAGCATTACCTTGATTGCAAACCAAAGACCACACTATAAAGGAGAATTACAGGCCAATATCCTTGATGAACATAGATGCAAAAATTCTCACCAAGATACTAGCAACTGTATCCACCAGTACATTAAAAGAATTATTCACCAGGCACCTTGATAGCTCAGTGGTTGAGCATCTTCCTTTGGCTCAGGTCATGATCCCAGGGTCCTGGGATTGAGTCCCGCACAGTGTCCCCACAAGGAGCCTGCTTCTCCCTCTGCCTATGTCTCTGCCTCTCTTTCTGTATGTCTCTCATGAATAAATCAAAATGTTAAAAAAAAGGATTATTGAGCACATTCAAGTGGGATTTATTCCTGGACTGCAAGGGTGGTTCAATACTCACAGATCAATCAACCTGATACACATACTAATAAAATAAAAGATAAGAACTGTATGATCCTCACAACACTTGCAGAAAAAGCATTTGATCCATTCTTGATAAAAATCTGCAATAAAGTAATGACAGAGGGAGCATACCTCAACATCATAAAGGCCATGCATGAAGAAAACACAGCAAATACCATTCTCAGTAGGGAAAAACTGAGAGCTTTTCCTCTCTGGTAATGAACACGATAGAAATGTCCCTTCTCAACACTATTATTTAACATAGTACTGGAAGCCCTAGCTCCAGAAATCAGACAACAGAAAGGAAACAAAAGCATCCAAATTGGTAAGGAAGAAAAATTAAAACTTTCACTATTCTCAGATAACACGATTCTTTATGTAGAAAACCCAAAAGACTGCATCCAAAAGTTTTCTGGAACTGACACAGGAATTCAGCAAGATTGCAGGACATAAAATATACGTACAGAAATCTGTTGCACTTCTTTTTTTAAATTTTTATTTATTTATGATAGCCACAGAGAGAGAGAGAGAGAGAGAGAGAGAGGCAGAGACACAGGCAGAGGGAGAAGCAGGCTCTATGCACCGGGAGCCCGACGTGGGACTCGATCCCGGGTCTCCAGGATCGCGCCCTGGGCCAAAGGCAGGCGCCAAACCGCTGCGCCACCCAGAGATCCCATCTGTTGCACTTCTATACACCAATAATGACGCAGCAGGAAAGGGAAATCAAGAAATTGACCCCATTTACAATTGCACCAAACCCCACAAGTTACAAAGGAATAAACCTAATCAAAGAGGTAAAATATTTGTACTCTGAAAACCATAGAATCCTTATGAAAGAAATGGAAGAGAACAAAAAGAAATGGGGAAAAAAAGCATTCCGTGTTCATGAAGTGGAAGAACAAATAACGTTAAATTATCTATACTACCCAAAACAATCTATACATTTAATGTGATCCCTATCAAAATACCACGAGAACTTTTCATGGAGCTAGCACAAACAATCCTAAAATTTGTATGGAACCCCAATGGCCCCTAAATAGCCAAAGCAACCATGAAACAGAAAAGCAAAGCTGGAGATGCCAGAATTCCAGACTTCAAGCTCTATTACAAAGTTGTAGTCACAAGAGAGTATGGTACTGGAAAAAAACAGACACAGAAATCACTGGAATAGTATAGAATAGTATAGGAAACACAGAAATGGACCCACACCCTCATGGTCAACTAATCTTTGAAAAACCATGAAAGAATATCCAATGCAAGACAGTTTCTTCAACAAATGGTGCTGGGAAAACTGAACAGCAGTATGCAAGAATGAAACTGGACCACTTTCCTACACCATACACAAGAATAAACTCAAAATGGATGAATGACCTAAATGTAAGAAAGGAAACCATCAAAATCTAGAGGAGAACAGTGATAGTAATACCTTTGACCTTAGCTGTCGCAACTTCTTACTGGACATGTCTCTGGAGGCAAATTAAACAGTTTTCCAACTTTTAATTTTAACCTAAGTGTGTTTTGAGTTCAATTAAAAAAAAAAGCCGATTCTGGGATCCCTGGGTGGTGCAGCGGTTTGGCCCCTGCCTTTGGCCCAGGGCGCGATCCTGGAGACCCGGGATCGAATCCCACGTCGGGCTCCTGGTGCATGGAGCCTGCTTCTCCCTCTGCCTGTGTCTCTGCCTTTCTCTCTCTGTGTGACTATCATAAATAAATAAATAAATAAATAAATAAATAAATAACCGATTCTGATGATCTTTGATCTTTGTGTTTTTTTCTAATTAGATATTTATTTAATTACTGATATAGTTAATATACCAGATTGTTTTGATCCACCTGGTGTAGAGTAAAAAATTGCAATGGACAAAAGGCTCCCTTTGCTTAAAATTATCCAAAACTATTAAAATATCTCCCAAGAGAAGGAGATTCAGGTCCGTCAGATATCTTCCTTTCTCTCTCAATCTTTCTGTCTCTGCCTTTGTCACTTTCTATCAACTTCTTCCTCTCTCTTTTTTATCTTCTTCTCATGTTTTCCTGGTCCAGAATGGAGGCCTTTTTCATTTTAATAGCCTTTAATCTTTTTTTCTTAATATCAAAACTAAGGTTTAATGGCAGACAGGGATGTTTTCTGTATGTATTTATAAAAATTCTATAATTTAACCTGCCAAAGTAGGCTTCCAAACTCTTGTTTTACTAAGCCTTCTCTGTGTAGGATAATAAACTTAATTACTCATTCCCAGTAGCAGAAAGATTCAAAAGAAATACAATCCTATACAGGAAAAGTTTTAAAAATTACCACCTCGAAATATCTGGATAACTAATTTTTCAACTTTGATAAATTTTAAGTACTGTGGGATATTTTATTATATTTATTTATTTTTTTAATAAATTAATTTTTATTGGTGTTCATTTTACCAACATACAGAATAACACCCAGTGCTCATCCTGTCAAGTGTCCCCCTCAGTGCCTGTCACGCATTCACCCCCCCCCGCCCCCTCCCCTTCCACCACCCCTAGTTCGTTTCCCAGAGTTAGAAGTCTTTATGTTCTGTCTCCCTTTCTGATATTTCCCACACATTTCTTCTCCCTTCCCTTATATTCCCTTTCACTATTATTCATATTCCCCAAATGAATGAGAACATACACTGTTTGTCCTTCTCCGATTGACTTACTTCACTCAGCATAATACTCTCCAGTTCCATCCACGTTGAAGCAAATGGTGGGTATTTGTCGTTTCTAATGGCTGAGTAATATTCCATTGTATACATAAACCACATCTTCTTTATCCATTCATCTTTCGATGGACACCGAAGCTCCTTCTGTGGGATATTTTATACCTCTGATTGGTGTAATTAAGTCTACTTGTACTACATTTCTTAGAAGTTTAAATATACTTATTTTGTTGTTATTGTTTAGGTTTCAATAAACTTTAAATTAGTCTCTTTCGGGGGGGGGCAGGGCAAGATGGTGGAGGAGTAGGGTCCCCAAGTCACCTGTCTCTACCAATTGACCTAGATGCCTTTCAAATCATCCTGAAAACCTACGAATTCGACCTGAGATTTAAAGAGAGAACAGCTGGAACACTACAGAGAGAAGAGTTTGCACTGCTAACAAGGTAAGAAGGCAGGAAAAAAAAATAAAAAAGAATCAATTGGGGGAGGGGCTCCGGCGAGGAGGCGGTCTAAGGCCTAGCAGAGAAAGCCTCCCAGGACAGGAAAGCCCAGTCCCAGAGAAGAAGGAACTTTAAAAATCTACACCGGATTATTCCCGGACAGAAAGGCGCTCAGCAGGGAAATTGGGCAGAATTGCAGGAGGGGCAGTGGAGCCTCCAATCTCCCGGAGTCACTAAAAGAGGAAGTGCACCCCAGGGGAGAGTGCACCACACACCACGGCCCAGCTTGGTAAAGGGCTGGAGCCACACCTGGTGGGGCCTCGGGAGAAGCTCAGGAGGTGGCTCTGGGCAGAGGGGGCTGCGCCCTGCTGCCTTCAGGAGCTGTGCCTGGGAGCGCAATTCCAGCAGCACAGGCCATGGATCTACCAGGCACCCCCAAGCTGTGCAGATCAGCAACTCCTACCCCCAGAGCATCCAGGCCAGTGTGGACTGGGAGACTGTGGTAGTTACCACAGGAGCTGATGCGAGAGCTGGAGAGCTGGCCGCCGCCAGTGTTGTTGTTCCTTCTGGTGTAACCCTGTGCCTGGGATGGAGCAGGGCTGCCAGGGAACAGGGGCCTCACAGGATAAACAGCTCCCACTGAGCCCTGCACCTGGCAGGGGGCGGGGAAGCTCCCCCAGGTGCACACACCTGACAATCAGCACAGAATGCCCTTCCCCCAGAAGACCAACTAGAAAGACAGGGGAACAGCAAATTCTTCACCAAGCAGTACTGGAAAACTCCAGGGGAAGTAGAGGTATTTACAGTATATAGAACCAGAAGATACCCCTCCTTTTTCTTTCTTTCCTTTCTTTCCTTCGTTTTTCCAGTACGACTCGTTTTTAGCCACTCTGCACTGAGCAAAATGACTAGAAGAAGAACTCACCACAAAAGAAAGAATCAGAAATGGTACTCTCTCCCACAGAGTTACAGAATTTGGATTACAATTCAATGTCAGAAAGCCAATTCAGAAGCACAATTACAATGTGGAGGCCGAGAGATTAAGTCCATTCCACCTCAAGTTAAGCTAGCACAAGTACAGCCATCTCAGTCCCCTGTGAATAAGAGCTGAACTTTACAGGAAAAACCGCAGAAAAAACTGTCTCCCTTGAGCTGCAGGGCGGGAGCGCGAATCCAACAGCGCAGGCCCCGGAGTACAGGGCACCGGGACACAGCCCAGGATCCCGCCTCCCCCTGGGACAGGCAGAGGCCGGGAGGGCCCAAGACAGCAAGGACGCTCCTGCCCGGAGCTGAGCAGATCAGCGGCCCCGCCCCGGAGCCTCCAGGCCCTGCAGACGGAGAACCGAGAGCCCCGAGCCCCGTAGTTCCTGCGGAGGCTGAATCCAGACTTCCAGAGTTGCCATAGCAACTGCGGCTGATCCTCCTGGGGCCCCACGGGGTAAACAACCCCCGCTGAGCCCTGCAGCAGGCAGGGGCAGAGCAGCTCCCCCAAGTGCTAACACCTGAGAATCAGCACAGCAGGCCCCTCCCCCAGAAGACCAGCTAGACGGACCAGTGATACTCCCCCGTGTTCCAATACAACTTGTTTTTGGCCACTCTGCACTGAGCAAAATGACTACAAGGAAAACCTCACCTCAAAAGAAAGAATCAGAAACAGCCCTCTCTCCCACAGAGTTACAAAATCTGGATTACACTTCAATGTCAGAAAGCCAATTCAGAAGCACTATTCTACAGCTACTGGTGGCTCTAGAAAAAAGCATTAAGGACTCACGAGACTTCATGACTGCAGAATTTAGATCCAATCAGGCAGAAATTAAAAATCAATTGAATGAGATGCAATCCAAACTAGAAGTCCTAACGACGAGGGTTAACGAGGTGGAAGAACGAGTGAGTGATATAGAAGACAAGTTAATGGCAAAGAGGGAAACTGAGGAAAAAAGAGACAATCAATTAAGGGACCATGAAGACAGATTAAGGCAAATAAATGATAGCCTGAGGAAGAAAAACCTACGTTTAATTGGGGTTCCCGAGGGCGCCGAAAGGGCCAGAGGGCCAGAATATGTATTTGAACAAATCCTAGCTGAAAACTTTCCCAATCTGGGAAGGGAAACTGGCATTCAGATCCAGGAAATAGAGAGATCCCCCCCTAAAATCAATAAAAACCGTTCAACACCTCGACATTTAATAGTGAAGCTTGCAAATTCCAAAGATAAAGAGAAGATCCTTAAAGCAGCAAGAGACAAGAAGTCCCTGACTTTTATGGGGAGGAATATTAGGGTAACAGCAGACCTCTCCACAGAGACCTGGCAGGCCAGAAAGGGCTGGCAGGATATATTCAGGGTCCTAAATGAGAAGAACATGCAACCAAGAATACTTTATCCAGCAAGGCTCTCATTCAAAATGGAAGGAGAGATAAAGAGCTTCTAAGACAGGCAGGAACTGAAAGAATATGTGACCTCCAAACCAGCTCTGCAAGAAATTTTAAGGGGGACTCTTAAAACTCCCCTTTAAGAAGAAGTTCAGTGGAACAATCCACAAAAACAAGGACTAAATAGATATCATGATGACACTAAACTCATATCTGTCAATAGTAACTCTGAACGTGAATGGGCTTAATGACCCCATCAAAAGGCGCAGGGTTTCAGACTGGATAAAAAAGCAGGACCCATCTATCTGCTGTCTACAAGAGACTCATTTTAGACAGAAGGACACCTACAACCTGAAAATAAAAGGTTAGAGAACCATTTACCATTCAAATGGTTCTCAAAATATACTCTAAAAACTATAGAACACTTCTGAAAGAAATTGAGGAAGACACAAAGAGATGGAAAAATATTCCATGCTCATGGATTGGCAGAATTAATATTGTGAAAATGTCAATGTTACCCAGGGCAATTTACACGTATAATGCAATCCCTATCAAAATACCATGGACTTTCTTCAGAGACTTAGAACAAATTATTTTAAGATTTGTGTGGAATCAGAAAAAACCCCAAACAGCCAGGGGAATTTTCAAAAAGAAAACTGTATCTGGGGGCATCACAATGCCAGATTTCAGGTTGTACTACAAAGCTGTGGTCGTCAAGATAGTGTGCTACTGGCACAAAAACAGACACATAGATCAATGGAACAGAATAGAGAACCCAGAAGTGGACCCTGAACTTTATGGTCAACTAATATACGATAAAGGAGGAAAGACGATCCACTGGAAGAAAGACAGTCTCTTCAATAAATGGTGCTGGGAAAATTGGACATCCACATGCAGAAGAATGAAACTGGACCACTCTCTTGCACCATACACAAAGATAAACTCAAAATAGATGAAAGATCTAAATGTGAGACAAGATTCCATCAAAATCCCAGAGGAGAACTCAGGCAACACCCTTTTTGAACTTGGCCACAGTAACCGGAGAAGGACAAACAGTGTATGTTCTCATTCATTTGGGGAATATGAATAATAGTGAAAGGGAATATAAGGGAAGGGAGAAGAAATGTGTGAGAAATATCAGAAAGGGAGACAGAACATAAAGACTTCTAACTCTGGGAAATGAACTAGGGGTGGTGGAGGGTGAGGAGGGCGGGGGGTGGGGGTGAATGGGTGACGGGCACTGAGGGGGACACTTGACGGGATGAGCACTGGGTGTTATTCTGTATGTTGGTAAATTGAACACCAATAAAAATTAATTTATAAAAAAAAACTGTCTCCCTTGACAGAGAGTCCCATATCAGAATGACAACACAGCTCAGAATGCCCTTGACAGAAACTCCCGTATCAGAATGAGAACAGATCTTAACACCCTTGACAGAAAGTCCCATATCAGAATGAAAACAGAGCTTAAGAAACTCCCACACCCTTTCCCCCATATCGGAATGAAGAAATTCCTCCACCCCTTCTGGAAATCCCCTAGACCAGCCCATAAAAACCCTGCTGTAACCCACCTCGGGGTCCAAGTCCCTGCTCTGCTGTGTTGGGTATACTTGGACCCAAGCTCCAGCTTGTTAATCAACCCTCATGTACTTGCATCGGTGTCGGCTCCTTGGTGGTTTCTAGGATTTGCAATCATGGGCACAACCAAAAAGCTACTGGTGGCTCTGGAAAAAACAAAGCAATCAAGAGACTTCATGATTGCACAATTTAGATCTAATCAGACTGAAATGAAAAATTAATCAAAGGAGATGCAATCAAAACTGGAGGTCCTAACGACGAGGGTTAATGAAATAGAAGAAAGAGTGAGTGACATAGAAGACAAGTTAATGGCAAAGAAGGAAGCTGAGGAAAAAAGAGAAAAACAATTAAAAGACCATGAGGAAAGGTTAAGGGACAGCCTCAGAAGGAAAAATCTATGTTGAATTGGGGTTCCAGAGGGTGCCAAAAGGGACAGAGGTCCAGAAAGTGTATTTGAACAAATCATAGCTGAGAACTTCCCTAACTTGGGGAGGGAAACAGGCATTCAGATCCAGGAGATAGACAGATGCCCCCCAAAATCAATAAAAACCATTCAACACCTCGACATTTAATAGTGAAACGTGCAAATTCCAAAGATAAGAGAAGATCCTTAAAACAGCAAGAGACAAGAAATTCCTAACTTGTATGGGGAGAAATATTAGATAAAGAGGAGACCTCTCCACAGAGACATGGCAGGCCGGAAAGGGCTGGCAGGATATAGTCAGGCTCCTAAATAAGAAGAACCTGCAGCAAAGAATACTTTATTAAGCAAGGCTCTCAATCACAATAGAAGGAGATATAAAGAGCTTCCAAGACAGGCAGAAACTGAAAGAATATGTGACCACCAAACCAGCTCTGCAAGAAATATTAAGGGGGTACCCATAAAAGAAAGAGAAAGTCCAAAGAAATAATCCACAAAATAGGAACTGAATAGGTATTGTGATGACACTAAACTCATATCTTCAGTAGCAACTCTGAACGTGAATGGGCTAAATGATCCCATCAAAAGAAGCAGGGTTTCAGACTGGATAAAAAAGCAGGACCCGTCTATATGCTGTTTACAAGAGACTCATTTTAGATGTAAGGACATCTACAGCCTGAAAATGAAAGGGTGGAGAACCATTTACCATTCAAATGGTCCTCAAAAGAAAGCAGGGGTAGCAATCCTCATATCAGATAAATTAAACTTTATCCCAAAGACTGTAGTAAGAGATGAAGAGGGACGCTATTTCATGCTAAAAGGATCGATCCAGAGAGGAGGGGCAAGATGGCGGAAGAGTAGGGTCCCCAAGTCACCTGTCCCCACCAAATTACCTAGATAACCTTCAAATCATCCTGAAAATCTACAAATTCGGCCTGAGATTTAGAGAGAACAGCTGGAAATGCTGCAGTGAGAAGAGTTCGCGCTTCTATCAAGGTCGGAAGACGGGGGGGAAAAAGAAATAAAGAAACAAAAGGCCTCCAAGGGGGAGGGGCCCCGCGAGGAGCCGGGCTAAGGCCGGGGCGAGTGTCCCCAGGACAGGAGAGCCCGGTCCCGGAGAAGCAGGAGCTTCACCAATCTCCCCGGGCGAAAAGGCCTCGCAAGGATTTGGAGCAGGACCCGAGTAGGGCGGGGATGCCCTCGGGCTCCTTGGGACACTAACAGGGCACCTGCATGCCCAGGAGAGTGCGCCGAGCTCCCTAAAGGGCTTCAGGCCCCTGAAGTATTCAGGACCCTAAAGGCGGGACCCTGAGCAGCTCGGAGGGGCTCGGGCAGAGGAAGAGGCTCTGCGCGGAGGGGGCTGCGTGGCTTCGGGAGCTGCTCAGAGGGGCTCGGGTGGTGGCTCCACAGAGGGGGCTGCCCGGCCAGAGCGTGAATCTAACAGCGCAAGGCCCCGGAGCCCAGGGCGCTGGGGATACAGCCCAGGATCCGGCCTCCCCCCCAGGACAGGCAGAGGCCAGAAGGGCCCAGGACAGCAAAGACGCTCCTGTCCTGGCAGAGCAGATCAGCGGCCCCACCCCGGAGCATCCAGGCCCTGCAGACGGATCGCTCTGTGGTTCCTGCGGGAGCTGACTCCAGGGCTCCAGAGCTGGCCATGCAACTGCGGTTGTTCCTCCTGGGGTCTCACGGGGTGAACAACCCCCACTGAGCCCTGCACCAGGGAGGGGGCTAAGCAGCTCCCCCAAGTGTTAACACCTAACACCTGAAAATCAGCACAACAGGCCCCTCCCCCAGAAGAAAAGTTAGACGGACCAGTTCCAGGGGAAGTCAAGCGACTTAAAGTATACAGAATCAGAAGATACATCCCCGTGTTTTTCTTTTTCTTTTTGATTTCTGTTTGCTTCCCCCACCCTTTTTTTCTTTCTTTTTCTTTCTCTTTTTCTTCTCTTTTTTCTTCCTTTTTTTCTTTTTTCTTTTTCTCTTTTCTTTCCTTCTTTCTCTCCTCTCTTTTTCTCCTTTTCCCAATAAAACTTGTTTTTGGCCACTCTGCACTGAGCAAAATGACTAGAAGGAAAACCTCACCTAAAAAGAAAGAATCAGAGATCCCCCCCTAAAATCAATAAAAACTGTTCAACACCTCGACATCTAATAGTAAAGCTTGCAAATTCCAAAGATAAAGAGAAGATCCTTAAAGCAGTAAGAGACAAGAAATCCTTCTCTCCCTATGGGGAGGAGTATTAGGGTAAGAGCAGACCTCTCCACGGAGACCTGGCAGGCCAGAAAGGGCTGGCAGGATATATTCAGGGTCCTAAATGAGAAGAACATGCAACCAAGAAAACATTATCCAGCAAGGCTCTCATTCAATATGGATGGAGAGATAAAGAGCTTGCAAGACAGGCAGGAACTAAAAGAATATGTGACCTCCAAACCAGCTCTACAAGAAATTTTAAGGGGGACTCTTAAAATTCTGCTTTAAGAAGAAGTTCAGTGGAACAATCCACAAAAACAAGGACTGAATAGACATCATGATGACACTAAACTCATATCTTTCAATAGTAATTTTGAACATGAACGGCCTTAATGACCCCATCAAAAGGCCCAGGATTTCAGACTGGATAAAAAAGCAGGACCCATCTATTTGCCATCTACAAGAGACTCATTTTAGACAGAAGGACACCTACAGCATGAAAATAAAAGGTTGGAGAACCATTTACCATTCAAATAGTCCTCAAAAGAAAGCAGGGGTAGCCATCCTTATATCAGACAAACCTAAATTTACCCTGAGGACTGTGGTGAGAGATGAAGAGGGACACGATGTCATACTTAAAGGATCTATCCAACAAGAGGACTTAACAATCCTCAATATATATGCCCCGAATGTGGGAGCTCCCAAATATTTAAATCAATTAATAACCAAAGTGAAGAAGTACTTAGATGACAATACACTTATACTTGGTGACTTCAATCTAGCTCTTTCTATACTAGATAGGTCTTCTAAGCACAACATCTCCAAAGAAACGAGAGCTTTAAATGATACACTGGACCAGATGGATTTCACAGATGTCTGCAGAACTTTACATCCAAACTCAACTGAATACACATTCTTCTCAAGGGCACATGGAACTATCTCCAGAATAGACCACATACTGGGTCACAAATCAGGTCTGAGCGGATACCAAAAGATTGGGTTCGTCCCCTGCATATTCTCAGACCATAACGCCTTGAAATTAGAAGGAAATCACAACAAGAAGTTTGGAAGGACCTCAAACACGTGGAGGTTAAGGACCATCCTGCTAAAAGATGAAAGGGTCAACAGGAAATTAAGGAAGAATTTAAAAGATTCATGGAAGCTAATGAGAATGAAGATAGAACCGTTCAAAATCTTTGGGATGCAGCAAAAGCAGTCCTGAGGGGGAAATACATCGCATACAAGCATCCATTCAAAAACTGGAAAGAACTTAAATACAAAAGCTAACCTTACACCTAAAGGAGCTACAGAAAAAAACAGCAGCTAGATCCTACACCCAGCAGAAGAAGAGAGTTAATAAAGATTCGAGCAGAACTCAATGAAATCGAGACCAGAAGAACTGTGGAATAGATCAACAAAACCAGGAGTTAGTTCTTTGAAAGAATTAATAAGATAGATAAACCAATAACCAGCCTTAGTAAAAAGAAGAGCGAGAAGACTGAAATTAATAAAATCATGAATGAGAAAGGAGAGATCACTAACAACACCAAGGAAATACAAACGATTTTAAAAACATATTATGAACAGCTATACACTAATAAATTAGGCAATCTAGAAGAAATGGACGCATTCCTGGAAAACCACAAACTACCAAAACTGGAAGAGGAATCAAGAGAAAACCTGAACAGGTCAATAACCAGAAAGGAAATTGAAGCGGTCATCAAAAACCCCCCAAGACACAAAAGTCCAGGGCCAGATGGCTTCCCAGGGGAATTCTATCAAACGTTTAAAGAAGAAATCATACCTATTCTACTAAAGCTGTTTGGAAAGATAGAAAGAGATGGAGTACTTTCAAGTTCATTCTATGAGGCCAGCATCACCTTAATTCCAAAACCAAACAAAGACCCCACCAAAAAGGAGAATTACAAACCAATATCCCTGGTGAACATGGATGGAAAAATTCTCAACAAGATACTAGCCAATAGAATCCAGCAATACATTAAGAAAATTATTCACCATGACCAAGTAGGATTTATTCCTGGGACACAAAGCTGCTTCAACACTCGTAAAACAATCAATGTGATTCATCATATCATCAAGAGAAAAACCAAGAACCTTATGATCCTCTCATTAGATGCAGAGAAAGCATTTGACAAAATACAGCATCCATTCCTGATCAAAACTCTTCAGAGTGTAGGGATAGCAGGAACTTTCCTCGACATCTTAAAAGCCATCTACGAAAAGGCCACAGCAAATATCATTCTCATTGGGGAAGCACTGGGAGTCTTTCCCCTAAGATCAGGAACAAGACAGGGATGTCCATTCTCACCACTGCTATTCAACATAGTATTGGAAGTCCTAGCCTCAGCAATCAGACAACAAAAAGACATTAAAGGCATTCAAATTGGCAAAGAAGAAATCAAACTCTCCCTCTTCGCCGATGACATGATACTCTACATAGAAAACCCAAAAGCCTCCACGCCAAGGTTGCTAGAACTCATATAGCAATTTGGTAGCATGGCAGGATACAAAATCAATGCCCAGAAATCAATGGCATTTCTATACACTAACAATGAGACTGAAGAAAGAGAAATTAAGGAGTCAATCCCATTTACAATTGCACCCGAAAGCATAAGATACCTAGGAGTAAACCTAACCAAAGAGGTAAAGGATCTATACCCTAAATCTAATAGAACACTTCTGAAAGAAATTGAGGAAGACACAAAGAGATGGAAAAATATTCCATGCTCATGGATTGGCAGAATTAATATTGTGAAAATTTCAATGTTACCCAGGGTAATTTACACGTTTAATGCAATCCCTATCAAAATACCATGGACTTTCTTCAGAGAGTTAGAACAAATTAGTTTAAGATTTGTGTGGAATCAAAAAAGACCCCGAATAGCCAGGGGAGTTTTAAAAAAGAAAACCATGGCTGGGGGCATCACAATGCCAGATTTCAGGTTGTACTACAGAGCTGTGGTCATCAAGACAGTGTGCTACTGGCACAAAAACAGACACAGAGATCAATGGTACAGAATAGAGAACCCAGAAGTAGACCCTGAACTTTATGGTCAACTAATATTCGATAAAGGAGGAAAGACTATCCACTGGAAGAAAGACAGTCTCCTCAATAAATGGTGCTGGGAAAATTGGACATCCACATGCAGAAGAATGAAACTAGACCACTCTCTTGCACCATACACAAAGATAAACTCAAAATGGATGAAAGATCTAAATGTGAGACAAGATTCCATCAAAATCCTAGAGGAGAACACAGGCAACACCCTTTTTGAACTTGGCCACAGTAACTTCTTGCAAGATACATCCACGAAGGCAAAAGAAACAAAAGCAAAAATGAACTATTGGGACTTCATCAAGATAAGAAGCTTTTGTACAGCAAAGGATACAGTCCACAAACCTAAAACACAACCTACAGAATGGGAGAAGATATTTGCAAATGACATATCAGATAAAGGGCTAGTTTCCAAAATATATAAGGAACTTATTAAACTCAACACCAAAGAAACAAACAATCCACTCATGAAATGGGTAAAAGACATGAACTGAAATCTCACAGAGGAAGACATAGACATGGCCAACATGCACATGAGAAAATGCTCTGCATCACTTGCCATCAGGGAAATACAAATCAAAACCACAATGAGATACCACCTCACACCAGCGAGAATGGGGAAAATTAACAAGGCAGGAAACCACAACTGTTGGAGAGGATGCGGAGAAAAGGGAACCCTCTTACACTGTTGGTGGGAATGTGAACTGGTGTAGCCACTCTGGAAAACTGTGTGGAGGTTCCTCAAAGAGTTAAAAATAGACCTGCCCTACGACCCAGCAATTGCACTGTTAGGGATTTACCCCAAAGATTCAGATGCAATGAAATGCCGGGACACCTGCACCCCGATGTTTCTAGCAGCAATATCCACAATAGCCAATCTGTGGAAGGAGCCTCGGTGTCCATCGAAAGTTGAATGGATAAAGAAGATGTGGTTTATGTATACAATGGAATATTACTCAGCTATTAGAAACGACAAATACCCACCATTTGCTTCAACGTAGATCGAACTGGAGGGTATATTGCTGAGTGAAATAAGTCAATCAGAGAAGGACAATCATTATATGGTCTCATTCATCTCTGGAATATAAATAATAGTGAAAGGGAATAGAGGGGAAGGGAGAAGAAATGTGTGGGAAATATCAGAAAGGGAGACAGAACATAAAGACTCCTAACTCTGGGAAACGAACTAGGGGTGGTGGACGGGGAGGCCAGGGAGGGGTGGGGGTGACTGGTTGGCGGGCACTTAGGGGGACACTTGACGGGATGAGCACTGGGTGTTATTGTGTATGTTGGCATATTGAATACCAATAAAAAATGTATTATTAAAAAGAAAAAAGAAGAAATGACAAATAGCCACCATTTGCTTCGATGTGGATGGACCTGGAGGGTATTACGCTGAGTTAAATAAGTCATCGCAGAAAGACCAGCATTATATGGTCTCATTCATTTGGGGAATATAAAAATTAGTGAAAGGTAATAAAGGAGAAGGAGTGAAAATATCAGTGAGGGTGGGAAATCTTGAGAGACACCTATCTCTGGGAGATGAATAAGGGCTAGTGGAAGTGGAGTTGGGCGTGGAGTTGGGGTGTCTGGGTGATGGGCACTGAGCGGGGCAGTTGGTGGTATGAGCACTGGGTGTTATGCTATATGTTGGCAAATTGAACTCCAATAAAAAAAGTTTTTAAAAAACAATACACATCAGAAGAAGAGAGTTAAAAAAGATTTGAGTAGTACTCAACGAAATAGAGGCCAGAAGAACTGAGTAAAAGAACAACAAAACCAGGAGTTATTTCTTTGTAAGAATTAATAACATAGATAAACCATTAGCCACCCTTATTAAAAAAAAAGACCCAAATTAATAAAATCACGATTGAAAAAGGAGAGATCACAACTAATACAGAAGAAATACAAACGATTTTCAAAATATTATGAGCAGCTATATTCCAATAAATTAGGCAACCTAAAAGAAATGGACGCATTTCTGGAAAACCACATACTATCAAAACTGGAACAGGAAGAAATACACAACCTGAACAGGCCAATAACCAGGGAGGAAATTGAAGCAGTCATCACAAGCTACCAAAGACACAAAAGTCCAGGGCCAGATGGCTTCTCAAGGGAATTCTATCAAACATTTAAAGAGGACACAATACCTATTCTACTACAGCTGTTCCAAACGATTGAAAGGAACGGAATACTTCCAAACTCATTTTATGAGGCCAGCATCACCTGAACCCCAAAATCAGTCAAAGATCACACCAAAAAGGAGAATTATTAACCAATATCCCTGATGAAAACGGATGCAAAAACTCTCAGCAGTATACTAGCCAATAGGATCCAACAGTACATTAAGAAGATTATTCACCAAGACCAAGTGGGATTTATCCCCAAGTTGCAAGGTTGGTTCAACATTTTAAGACAATCAACATGATATATCACATCAACGAGAGAAAAACCAGAATCATATCCTCTCAATAGATGCAGAGAATGCACTTGTCAAAATACAGCATCCATTCCTGATCAGAACCCTTCAGAGTGTAGGGAAAAAGGGAATATTCCTCAGCATCTTAAAAGCCATCTACGAGGGATCCCTGGGTGGCGCAGCGGTTTGGCGCCTGCCTTTGGCCCAGGGCGCGATCCTGGAGACCCGGGATCGAATCCCACGTCGGGCTCCCGGTGCATGGAGCCTGCTTCTCCCTCTGCCTGTGTCTCTGCCTCTCTCTCTCTGTGACTATCATAAATAAAAAAAAAGCCATCTACGAAAAGCCCACCGCAAATATCATTGTCAATGGGGAAACACTGGGAGCCTTCCCCTAAGATCAGGAACATGACAGGGATGTCCACTCTCACCACTGTTATTTAACATAGGATTAGAAGTCCTAGACTCAGCAATCAGGCAACAAAAAGAAATAGAGGCGTTCAAACTGTAAAGAAGAAGTCAAACTCTCCTTCTTTGCAGATGATCTGATACTGTACATAGAAAACCCAAAAGACTCCACCCCCAGACTGCCAGAACTCAAACAGCAATTCTGTAATGTGGCAGGATATAAAATCAATGCTCAGAAATCAGTGGCATTTCTATACACTAACAATGAGACTGAGAAAGAGAAATTAAGGGGTCAATCCTATTTACAATTACACCGAAAAGCATAAGATACTTAGGAATAAACCTCACCAAAGAGGTAAAGGATATATACCCTAAAAACTACAGAACACTTCTGAAAGAAATTGAGGAAGACACAAAGAGATGGAAAAATATTCCATGCACATGGATTGGAAGAATTAGTATTGTGAAAATGTCAATGTTACCCAGGGCAATTTACACATTTAATGCAATCCCTATCAAAATTCCATGGACTTTCTTCAGAGAGTTGGAACAAATCATCTTAAGATTTGTGTGTAATGGGAAAAGACTCCGCATAGCCAGAGCAATATTGAAAAAGAAAACCATGGCTGGGGGCATTACAATGCCAGATTTCAGGTTGTACTACAAAGCTGTGATCATCAAGACAGTGTGGTCCTGGCACAAAAACAGACAAATAGATCAATAGAGCAGAGTAGAGAACCCAGAAATGGGCCCTCAACTCTATGGTCAACTATATTTGACAAAGGAGGAAAGACTATCCACTGGAAAAAAGACAGTCTCTTCAATAAATGATGTGGGTGAAAATTGGATATCCATATGCAGAAGAATGAAACTGGACCGTTCTTTTACACCATACACAAAGATAAACTCAAGATGTAAATGTGAGACAAGAAGCCATTAAAACCCTAGAGGAGAACACAGGCAACACCCTTTTTGAACTTGGCCACACCAACTTCTTGCAAGATACATTTATGAAGGTAAGGGAAATAAAGCAAAAATAAATCTTGGGACTTAATCAAGATAATATCTTCTGCAGAGCAACAGAAACTGTCAACAAAACTAAAAGACAACCTACAGAACGGGAGAAGATGTTTGTAAATGACACATCTGATAAAGAGCTAGCATCCAAATCTATAAAGAACTTATTATACTCAACACCCAAGAAACAAACAATCCTATCACGAAATGGACATAAACATGAACAGAAATTTCTCCAAAAAAGACATTCTCATGGCCAACAAGCACCTGGGAAAATGCTCCACATCACTTGCCATCAGGGAATACAAATAGTTGTATTTATATTGTATCAAACTCTTTGGAAATATAAATAGTTTGAGTTGGTATCTCATAACCACAATGAGATACCAACTCACACCAGCGAGACTGTTGAAATTAACAAGACAGGAAACAATAAATGTTGGAGAGCATGTGGAGAAAGGGGAACCATCTTGCACTGTTGTTGGGAAGGTGAAGTGGTACAGCCTCTCTGGACAACCATGTGGAGGTTCCTCAAAGAGTTAAAAATTGAGCTACCCTTTAACCCAGCAACTGCACTCCTGGGAATTTACCCCAAAGATACAGATGCATTGAAAATGCAGCACACCTGCACCCCAATGTTTATAGCAGCATTGTCCACAATAGCCAAACTGTGGAAGGAGCCTCAGTGTCCAACAAAAGATGAATGGATAAAGCATATGTGGTCTATTTATACAATGGAATATTACTCAGCCTTTAGAAATGACAAATATCCACCATTTGCTTCATCGTGGATAGAGCTGGAGGGTATTATGCTGATTGAAGTAAGTCAATCTGAGAAGGACAATCATAATATGGTTACACTCATAAGGGGAATATAAAAAATTAGTGAAAGGGGTTATAAGGGATCCCTGGGTGGCGCAGCGGTTTGGCGCCTGCCTTTGGCCCAGGGCGCGATCCTGGAGACCCGGGATCGAATCCCATGTCGGGCTCCCGGTGCATGGAGCCTGCTTCTCCCTCTGCCTGTGTCTCTGCCCCTCTCTCTCTCTCAGTGACTATCATAAATTAAAAAAAATTAAAAAAAATTTTTAAAAAAGAAAGGGGTTATAAGAGAAAGGAGAGATAATGAGTGGGAAAAATCAGAGAGGGTGACAAAACATGAGAGACTCCTACCTCTGGGAAATGAAGAAGGGGTAGTGGAATGGGAGGTGTGTGGAGAATGCGCTGACTGGGTGATCGGCCTTTCGAGGGGCACTTGACGGGATGACCTCTGGGTGTTATTTTATATGTTGGAATATCGAACTCCATAAAAGTTATACCCAAAATATTGTATTTCCTAAGTCTGTCTACTGAAAAGGCTAAAAGCAATGACATCCCTCTAGCAAAAAAGCACTCTTGTTGTCTTTTTCTTGCTTTCTAAAAGCCATTTATGTCTCAAAGGAACCAGGGTTTCTTAGAAAAATGGCAGATTTTAATAACAGAATTGGAAAAGTACAAGAGAAGCTTTGAAAATATTTTATGACAGGAAATAAGGAAGCAGTCAAAAAATGAAGTGGCATATCATAAGTACATGGGAGTTAACTCAAAGGTTATTCCATCGATCAAATCTGGAACACTTTGCGCATCAAAATGAATAACATAGTGAATGTATGTTAATTTTTTAAAACCCATGATTTATAGCAATGCTAAAAATCAGTGGGGTTCAGTTTGGGGATGGAGAGCTCTATCAAGGGGAATTCTGCTATTTATGACAACATGAATTGATGTTGTGGGGATTGTGTTACATGAAGTAAGTCTCATAGAGAAAGTCAAATAGCATATGATATCACTTTTATGTGAAATCCAAAAAAGCCAAACTTGTAAATACAGAGTATGGTGCTTACAAAAGGCTGTGTGGTAGGGGAACTGGAGATGTGTCCTTTAAGGGTGTAAACATGAAACTAGTAGATGAACAAATTCTAGAAATCTAATGCACTGCATGGTGTTTATATTCAACAATCTTATATTATAAATTTCAAAGTGGGTATGTCACTAGTTCTTAATAGTTTCCACCACATAAAAATGATAATTAAGTGACAGGATAAAAATGTTAATTAATACTACAGTGGTAATCACATTGCAATATATAAATGTGTCATATCAAATATGTCCTATACATTAAGCTTATACAATGTTGTATGTCAGTTAAGAAGAATGTAACCACCAATGATGTACTTTAGAGATTGAATACAGGATATAATAGAGCATGGCTGAAAACAATACATGGAGGGAAATATTATCAACAGTGGCATAGCTCCTGAATAACCAGCTATATAAGTTAGTGTCATTTGTTGCATGGCTTAATAAACAAAAGTTATGTCCACCAAATACTTCAGTCTCTCCTACATCCTGAACCTCATAGAATTATACTTCATAGGCAGTATAAGTTAAAGATGACCACACAAACTGAATTCCAATGAAATGTAAGCAAGAGTAATTTGTGTCACTTCTGGAAAGAAGCCTTTCAGGAAGAAACATTATGTATCACATTCCTTTTTTTTTCTGAAATACTGCCCTCCAAAGTTACATCTAATGAGGTTCTCTCAGCTTTGGACCTTGAGTGAAAATGATGTGAAAAATAGCCCTCTTCCTCCCAGAAAGCATATATAACATAAGCAAAAAAAAACACCTGTTTGTTGCCTAAATACACTTTGTTGAAGGGTATTTGTTAATGCAGAAAAAACTAGCACACACTGATAAATTTGAACTACTATAAAAAATCTCTAACTCATACTTTCCTATTATTTGGCATACCTAATCCAAACAATTCTCTACTTAAGAACACAGAAATGTTTATTAGTCAGATATGACTAACTATTCTGTTTATGACCCCACAACTTTAAATTATTCACTCTATTTTTAAAACACTTTCATTTCTCCCTACTCTACTTTGTGTAGTGCACATACTGTGCCACTGCCTATCCAATGCTTTTCTTATTTGGGTACTGAGGTAAAGGCACCATCGTGGCCCAGATGGCCCTTTTTGTTTTTTAATTCTAATTCTGGAGTTAAGATGTCAGAGTAGTAGGGGGACCCTGAGCTTGCCGCATCCCTCAAACACCGCCAGATCAACACCAAATCATTTTGAACATTTAGGAAATCAATATGAGGATTAAGAAAAGTAACTGCACAATTGGAGAGAGGCAGATATGAGGTTCATAGCTGTGAATTGGGGGAGAGAAAAACTGGTGCCACGAAGAGGAAGGAACTCTTTTTCATGGAGCAAAGTTAAGGAGAGAGGGGTAGAGAGCAGCATGTAGGGTTTACAAAACACACTGCAGTGAGGGGAGCCCCTGAGTCACACTGGGAGAGATCACTCCCCTTCCTGGAGTACTTTTGGAAGAAGGTATTTTGCTACTCCAAAGACCAAACCTTCACTCTCCAATGTACGCGATAGAGGCACATGGGCAAAGGGCAGGTAACCTAGTCTAAGCTTTCCCCTGTGCACTATAATAGACTCCAGCCACCATGTGCACACCGTGCAACTACTTTTCTGGGACACAGTGGTACTGGTCCTACCACAAGGCTCTACTCTGGGAGAAGGGAGAGGGCCTACACCTTGCCAGGCCCTTTGATTTAGAATTTTGAATCCCAGACACAAGCCAGAGATAAAACACAGAATTGTGGTGCTAGGCATGCTGCTGGCTGTGCACAGACAGATTAAGGGCAGAAATTTGGGGAAAGCCTTGGACATAGGAGAGGAGATTGTTTGATTTTCTTTGAAGGCCTCCTTAACAGTGGTGGATATAAGTTCCCCTTCCTAGGAATGAGAGGGTGAGGTGACACCATTTTTCACATTTCACCCACTTGTCCACTAGCATGGTTGGATGTCAGAGAGAAACATAGCACCTCCACTGGGGGCTAAAGACACTTACACCAAACCCCAATCCACTGTCCCACTGTGCCTGGCAGGGGTATCTTTATAAGGGCAGGCTGATTGTGAGCCAGCACAGCAGGTGTCTCCCTCAGAAGACCAACATAAACCCCCACATATGCCAAATCTATTGATTACAGAGTGTTCCAAAGTGTCAGCTTCAGTGCTGGTGGAAATAGGACCAGACTTTTGGTTTTTATATTTTTTTCCTATTTTTTCTATATATATATAGATAGATATAGATATAGATATAGATATGTCTAGATATATCTATAAACATGTTATTTTATTTGTTTTTTCTTTTTTCTTTGGTATCAAGCTTAAAGGGTTTTTAAAAAACTTTATTTATTCATGACAGACAGAGAGAGGCAGAGACATAGGAAGAGAGAGAAGCAGGCTCCATGCAGGGAGCCCGATGTGGAACTCTATCCCACGACTTCCAGGATCACACCCTAAGCCAAAGGCAGACACTCAACTGCTGAGCCACTCAGGGGTCCCAAGCTTAAAGTTTTTTGTCCATTTGTTGGTTTGTTTATTTTCTTGTCTAGTTTTTTGGATCAGGATACTTTTCTTTTTCTTTTTTCCTTTTTTCTTTCTTATTCTCTGGAATCACACTTATAGATTTTGTCTTTTCATTTACTTCTGTGTTCCTTTTCCTTCTCTTTTTTTCTTGGATTAAGCCTTTTTTTTTTTTGTTCCAGGCTTATTGTAACAAACAAATCAAAGCACACCTAGTTAAAGGTCCAAACACTTCCCACTGCAAGCAAGGAGGAACTCTGTATATCACTGACCTCTGTGAAAGAGTACCCAAAACACTACAACAGAGTGCACACAGCATACAACAGAAACACTTCCTGAAGTGCCAGGTGCTGGACAGGGTATGACCGCTACTTAATATAGTGTTACTCTCAGGAGCAGAAAGGATAACAAGTTTTCATAAAACACAAAAGACAGAAACCTAGACATAGTGACAAGTTGGAGGAATTTTCCCCAAAAGAAAGATCAAGAAGAAATCACAGACAGAGATTTGCTCAAAACATGTATAGCAATATATCTGATAAAGAATTTAGAGCAACAGTAATAAGAATACTAGCTGCACTTGAAGGAAACTCTGAAGACACAAGAGAAACCCTGCCTGCAGAGATAAAAGACCTACAATCTAGTCAGGCCAAAATAAAACATGCTATAACTGAGATGCAAAACAGACTGAAAGCAATTACAATGAGGATGGAAGAAACTTATTATTGACACAAGGACACCTACAGATTGAAAGTGAGGGGGTGGAGAACCATCTATCATGCTAATGGACATCAATAGAAAGCTGGAGTAGTCATACTTACGTCAGTCAAACTAGATTTTATTTTATTTTATTTTAAATTTTTTTTAATTTTATTTATTTATTCATGATAGTCACAGAGAGAGAGACAGAGAAGCAGAGACACAGACAGAGGGAGAAGCAGGCTCCATGCAGAGAGCCCGACGTGGGATTCGATCCCGGGTCTCCAGGATCACGCCCAGGGCCAAAGGCAGGCGCCAAACCGCTGCGCCACCCAGGGATCCCTCAAACTAGATTTTAAATCAAAGACTGTAATAAGGGATGAAGAAGGGCACTATACACTAATAAAGGGGTCAATCCAACAAGAAGACCTAACAATTGTAAATATTGATGCCAGCAACTTTGGAGCAGCCAAATATATAAATCAATTGATGGCAAACTTAAAGAAACTCATTGATAATAAAACAATAATTGATGGGACCCTTAACACCCCATTCACAGCAACAGACAGATAACTGAAGCAGAGATAAATGAGGAAATATGGCTTTAAATGATACATTGGACCAGATGGACTTAACAGAAAAATTCAGAACTTTTCATCCTAAAGTAGGAGAACACACATTCTTTTTGACTGCACATGGAATATTTTTCAGAATAGATTACTAAGTCACAAATCAGACTTCAACAAGTACAAAAAGATTGAGATTATATCATGCATATTTTCTGACCACAACACTATGAAACTTGAAGTTAACCACAAGAAAAAATCTGGAAACATCACACATACATGGAAGTTAAAATATATCATACAGAAGAATGAATGGGTCAACCAGAAAATTAAAGAAGAAACAAAAAATATATATGGAAGCAAAGGATAATGAAAATACAACAGTCCAAAACATTTGGAGTGCACCAAAGGCGGTCCAAAGAGGGAAGTGTATTGCAATACAAGCCTACCTCAAGAAGCAAAAGAAATCTCAAATACATAATCTAATCTTACACCTAAAGGAGCTAGAATAGGAACAGTAAATAAAGTTTAAAGGCAGCAGAAGAAGGGACACAATAAAGATTAGAGCAAAAATAAATGATATACTAACAAAACAAAACAAGTAGAACAAATTATTAAAATTAATAACTGGTTCTTTTATTTTTTATATATATTTTTTATTGGAGTTCGATTTGCCAACATATAGTATAACACCCAGTGCTCATCCCGCCAAGTGTCCCCCTCAGTGCCTGGCAACCAGTCACCCCCTCCCCCTGCCCACCTCCCCTTCCACTACCCCTTGTTCATTCCCCAGAGTTAGGAGTCTCTCATGAAGAACTGGTTCTTTTAAAGAATTAATAAAATTGATAAGCTCCTAGCCAGACAAGCTCCTAGCCAGACTTATCAAAAAGAAAATAAAAAGGACTCATATCAATAAAAAATTATGAATGAAGGAGGAGAGATTACAACCACACCACAGGAATATAAATAATCATAAAAGAGGGATCCCTGGGTGGCGCAGCGGTTTGGCGCCTGCCTTTGGCCCAGGGCGCGATCCTGGAGACCCGGGATCGAGTCCCACGTCGGGCTCCCGGTGCATGGAGCCTGCTTCTCCCTCTGCCTGTGTCTCTGCGCCTCTCTCTCTCTCACTGTGTGCCTATCATAAATAAATAAAAAAATTTAAAAAAAATAATCATAAAAGAACATTACAATAAATTATATACAACAAACTGGGCAATCTGGAAGAAATGAATAAATTCCTACAAACATATAAACTTAAAAAAATTGAAAGAGGAAGATATAGAAAATTTGAATAGACTTATAACCAGCAGAGATATTGAATCAGTTATCAAAAATCTCCCAACAAATTAAAGTCCAGAGCCAGATGGCTTTCCAGGGAAATTCTACCAAACATTTAAGAAGAGGTAGTGCTTATTCTTCTGAAACTGTTCCAAAAAATAAAAAATGGAAGTAAATATTCCAAACTCCTTCTGCAAGGCTAGCATTACCTTGATTCTGAAACCAGACAAAGACCCCACTAAAAAGAAAACTGCAGACCCATATCCCTGATGAACATGGATGCAAAAATTCTCAAAAAGACACTAGCTGATTGAATCCCACAGTACACTAAAAGGATTACTCACCATGATCAAGTGGGATTTATTCTGGGAAGCAGGAGTGATTCAATATTTGCAAATCAATCAACATGATACATCACATTAGTGAAAGAAAGGATAAGAACCATATCATCCTCTGAATTGATGCAGAAAAAGTATTTGACAAAATTCAGCATCCTTTTTTGATAAAAAAAAAACTCTCAGAAAGTAGAGATAGAAGGAACATATCTCAACATCACAAAGGCCATATATGAAAGACCCACAGCTAATATCCTCAATGGGGAAAACTGATAGCTTTTCCCCTAAGATCAAATACATGACAGGGATGTTTGTTCTCATCACTGTTGTTCAACGTAGTACTAGAAGTCTTAGCCTCAGCAATCAGGCAACAAAAACCAATAAAAGACATCCAAATTGGGAAGGAAGAATTGAAACTGTTAATATTGGCAGATGAAATGATACTCTATGTAGAAAACCTGAAAGGTGCCACCAAAAATTTCTAAAAGTGGTATACGAATTCAGCAAAGTCACAGGAGATAAAATCAGTGTACAAAAATATGTTGCATTTTATACACTAACAATGAATCAGAAGAAGAGAAATCAAGGAATCGATCCCATTTATAGTTGCACCAAAAATCATAAGATACCTGGGGGGAAAAAACTAAACAAAGAGGTGAAGGATCTGTATGCTGAAAACTATAGAACACTTTTGAAAAATACAGAAGACACAAGGGATTGGAACGACATTCCATGCTTTTGGATTGGAAGAATAAATATTGTTACCCAAAGCAATCTATGCATTCAATGCAATCTGTATCAAAATAACACCAGCATTTTTCACAGAGCTAGAACAAACAGTTCCAAAATTTGTGTGGAACCAGAAAAGACACAGAATAGCCAAAGTAATGTTGAAAAAGTAAAGAAATGGGCAGCCTGGGTGGCTCAGCGGTTTAGCACTGCCTTCAGCCCAGGGCCTGATCCTGGAGACCCAGGATCGAGTCCCACGTCAGGCTCCCTGCATGGAGCCTGCTTCTCCTTCTGCCTATGTCTCTCTCTCTCTCTCTCTCTCTCTCTCTCTCTCTGTGTGTGTGTGTGTGTCTCTCGTGAATAAATAAATAAAATCTTAAAAAAAAGAAAAAGTAAAGAAAAGCTTGAGACATCACAATTCTGGACATCAAGCTTTATTACAAAGCTATAATCATCAAGACAGTGTGGTACTGACCCAAAAACATTGACATAGATCAATGGAACAAAAATAGGGAATCCAGAAATGGACCCACAGTTTTATGGAAAACTAATATTTATCAAAATAGTAAAGAGTGTCCAATTGAAAAAAGACAGTCTTGGGGCACCTGGGTGGCTCTTATGGTTAAGCATCTGCCTTTGGTTCAGGTCATGATCTACAAGTCCTGGGATCAAGCCCCACATTGGGCTCCCAGCTCAATGGGGAGTCTGCTTCTCCCTCTCCTTCTGCCTCTCCCTCTGCTTGTACTCTCTCTCTCTGTCAAATTAATAAATAAAAAATCTTTTAAAAAGAAAGAAGACAGTATCTTCAAGAAATAGCGTTGGGAAAGCTGGACAGTGATATAGACAAGAATGAAACTGGACCACTTCTGTACACCATACACAAAAATAAATTCAAAATGGACAAAAGACCTAAATGTAAAAAAAAAAAAAAAGACCTAAATGTAAGACAAAAAATCATCAAAATCCTAGAAGAGAAAGCAGGCAGCAACCACTTTGACCTTGGCCACAGCAACTCCCTCCTAGACATGTCTCTCTGGAAATAAGATAAACAAAAGCAAAAATGAACTATTGGGACCTCATCAAGATAAAAAGCTTCTGCAGAGCAAAGGAAATAGTCAACAAAATTAAAAGGCAACCTAGAGAATGGGAGAAGATATTTGCAAATGTCATATCAGATAAAGGGTTAGTATCCAAAATCTATAAAGAACTTCTCAAATTCAACATCCAAAAAACAAATATTCCAGTTAAGAAATGGGAAGAAGACATGAATAGGAATTTTCCAAAGAAGACATCCCGATGGCTAACACAGGAAAAAATGTTTAACATCACTCATCATCATCACAAATCAAAGCCATAATGAGATAAGACCTCACACTTGTCAGGTTGACTAAATTTAACAACTCAGCAAACAACAGATGTTGGTGAGAATGCAGAAAAAGGGGAACCCTTTTCTACTGTTCATGGAAATGCAAACTGGTGCAACCACTCTGGAAAACAGTATAGAGGAAGTTCCTCAAAAAGTTAAAATAGAACTACCCTACCATTCAGCAAGTGCACTACTAGGTATGTATCCAAAGGATACAAAAATGTTGATTCTAAACAGCACATGAATCCCAATGTTTATAGCAGCACTGTCCACAATAGCTAAATTATGGAAAGAGTCCAAATGTCCATTGACTGATGAATGGACAAAGAAATGGTATATATATATATAGACTGGAATATTACTCTATGTTCAAAAAGACTGAAATCTCGCCATTTGCAAATCGTGGATGGAACTAGAGTATATTATGCTAAGTGAAATAAGTCAGTCAGAGAAAGACAAATATATGATTTCACTCATATGTGGAATTCAGGAAAAAACATATGAACATAGGGGAAGGGAAGGAAAGATAGAATAAGATAGAAATAGAGATGTAGGCAAAACATAAGAGAATTTTAAATGTAGTGAACAAACTGAGGTTTGCTGGAGGGGAGATGGATTAGGGGATGGGCTAAATGGGTGATGAGCATTAAGGAGGGAACTTGTTGGGATGAGCAATGGGTGTTATATGTAAGTGATGAGTCACTAAATTCTACTCTGCAACCAATACTACACTATATGTTAACTATCTTGAATTTAAATTAAAAATTAAAAATAATTAATTATTTAAAGTCTAATTCCAATATAGTTAGCATACAGTGTTATATTAATTTCAGGTGTACCATATAGTGATTCAACACTTCCAAACATCACACAGTGCTTATCGCAACTGTACTCCTTAATCCCCATACCTATTTCACATATTCCCCACACACCTTCTCTCTGGTAACCATCAGTTTTTCTCAGTAGTTAAGAATCTATTTTTTTTCTCTCTCTCTCCATTTTCTTTTGCTCATTTGTCTAGTTTCTTAAATTCCACATATGAGTGAAATAATATGCTATATGTCTTTCTCTGAATGACCTGTTTCATTTAGCATTATAATCTCTAGCTTTAATCATGTCTTTGTAAATAAAAAGATCTTTTCTTTTTCTTTTCTTTTTTTTTCTGGCTGAATAGCTGGATAGTATTATCTCACATCTTCTTTATCCATTCAACTATTGATGTACACTTGGGCTGTTTCTGTAATTTGGCTATTGTAAATATTGCTGTTGTAAACATAGGGATGCATGCATCCCTTTGATTTAGCAGCTTTGTATGTTGGGGACAAATGCCCAATTGAGTGATTGCCAGATCATAGGGTAGTTCTTTTTTTCCCCTAATTTTTAAGGAATCTCCATACTGTTATGTACAGTGCCTGCAAGAGTTTTCATTC
The DNA here is from genome assembly GCF_905146905.1 of Nyctereutes procyonoides. Lineage (NCBI taxonomy): Eukaryota > Metazoa > Chordata > Mammalia > Carnivora > Canidae > Nyctereutes > Nyctereutes procyonoides. The sequence goes on from NW_026575125.1 coordinate 46,394,440, forward strand.
AAAACCAACAGTGCTTGAGGGTTCCTTTTTCTCCATATCCTTGCCAATGTTTATTTGTTGTGTCCTTGATTTTAGCCATTCTGACAGGTGAGGTGAAATCTCATTGTAGTTTTGATTTACATTTCTCTGATGAGGAGTCATATTGAGCATCTTTTCATGTCTATTGGCCATCTGTATGTCTTCTTTGGAGAAATATCTGTTCATGTTTTTACCCAGTTTTTAAAAAGTTTTATTTTAATACTAAGTAGTTAACATATAGTGTAATATTGGTTGCAGGTGTACAATATAGTGATTCAACATCTAGTGCTTATAACAAAAAGTAAGCTCGTTAATCTACATGCCTTATTTCGTCTATCCTCCCACCCACCTCTATTCTGGTAACCATCGGTTTCTTCTCTATACCTCAGAGTCTGTTTCTTAATTTGGCTCTATCTTTTTTTGTCCCTTTGCTTCTTTATTTTGTTACTTAAGTTCCACATATGAGTGCAATTATATAGGATTTGTCTTTCTCTGACTTATTTCACTTAGTGTAATACTCCCTAGCTCTATCCATGTTGTTGAAAATGGCAAGATTTCGTTCTTTTTATGGCTGAGTAATATTCCATTGCATACATATGCCACAACTTCCTTATCCATTCATTGATCTATGGGCACTTGGGTTGTTTCCAAAATTTGGCTATTGTAGATAATGCAGCTATAAACATTGGGGTTCATGTGTACATTCACATCAGTATTTTTGTATCTATTGGGTAAATACTACTGTGCAATTGCTAGATCATAGGGTAGTTCTACATTTAAATTTTTGAGGAACCTCCTCTACACTGTTTTCCAGAGTGTCTGCACCAGTTTGCATTCCCACCAACAGTGTAAGAGGGCTTCTCTTTTTCTGCATTCACTCCAAAACCTATTATTTCCTGTGTTGTTAATTTTACCCATTCTGACATTTGTGAGGTGTTATCTCATTGTAGTTTTGATTACTACAGCTTTGTAATATAATTTGAGGTACAGAATTGTGATACCTCCATCTTTGCTTTGCTTTTTCAAGATTGCTTTTGCTATTTGGAGTCTTTTGTGGTTCCATGCAAATTTTAGGATTGTTTGTTCTAACTCTGTGAGAAATGCTGTTGGAATCTTGACAGGCATTGCATTAAATGTGTAGAATGTTTTGGGTAGATAGACATTTTAACAATATTTGTTCTGGGGATCCCTGGGTGGCTCAGAGGTTTAGTGCCTGCCTTTGGCCCAGGGCATGATCCTGGAGTCCTGGGATCAAGACCCACATCAGACTCCCTGCACGGAAGCCTGCTTCTCCCTCTTCCTGTGGCTCTGCCTCTCTCTCTCTCTCTCTCTCTCTCTCTCTCTCTCTCATGAATACATAAATAAAATCTTTAAAAAAATATATTTGGGGATCCCTGGGTGGCGCAGCGGTTTGGCGCCTGCCTTTGGCCCAGGGCGTGATCCTGGAGACCCGGGATCGAATCCCACATCGGGCTCCCGGTGCATGGAGCCTGCTTCTCCATCTGCCTATGTCTCTGCCTCTCTCTCTTTCTCTCTCTGTGACTATCATAAATAAATAAAAATTAAAATATATATATATATATATTTGTTCTTCTAACCCAGGAAGATAGAATTTCTTTCCATTTCTTTGCATTATCTTTGATTTCTTTCAGTAGTGTTTTATAGTTTTCAAAGTACAGGAATTTCATTTCCTTCGTTTGGTTCATTTCTAGGTATCTTATTGATTTTGATGCAATTGTAACTTGAATTCATTCTTTAATTTTTATTTGTGCTGCTTCATCATTGGTGTATATAAATGCAAACAATTTCTGTATATTGATTTTGTATCCTGCAACTTTACTGGATTTATTTATCAGTTCTAGCACTGTTTTGATGTAGTCTTTTAGGTTTTATATATGTAGTACATGCCATCCGTAAACAGTGTAAGTTTTACTTTTTGCTAATTTGCATGTTTTCTATTACTTTTTGTTGTCTTATAGTTATGGCTTGGACTTCCAGTTGAATGAAAGTGGTGATAGTGGCTTTTGATGTCTTGGTCCTGACCATAGGGGAAAAGCTTTCACTTTCTCCCTGTTCAGTGTGATAGTCATGAGTGTTTTACACATATGGCATTTATTATTATTTTTTAATTTTTATTTATTTATGATAGTCACACAGAATGAGAGAGAGAGGCAGAGACATAGGCAGAGGGAGAAGCAGGCTCCATGCACCGGAAGCCTGACGTGGGATTCGATCCTGAGTCTCCAGGATCGCGCCCTGTGCCAAAGGCAGGCGCTAAACCGCTGCGCCACCCAGGGATCCCTGGCATTTATTATTTTGAAGTATGTTCCTTCTAAACTTAGTTTGTTGAGGGCATTTATCATGAATGCGTGTTGTACTTTCTCATATGCTTTTTTCTGCACCTATGAAATGATAATATGGGCCTTATCCTTTCTTACACTCATGTGATGTATCATATTGATTGCTTTGCGGAATATTGAACCACCTTTGCAACACATGAACAAATCCTACTTGATCATAGTGAATGATTTTTTAATGTATTGTTGGATTTGGTTTCCTAGTATTCTATTGAGAATTTTTGCTTCTATGTTCATCGGAGATATTGGCCTGTAGTTCTCTTTTTTTGTGATGTCTATCTATCTGGTTTCAGTATCAGGGTGATACTGACCTCATAGAATGAATTTGGAATTTCTCCTAATTTTGGAATAGTTTAAGATTAATGGGTCCCAAATTTTCCTTAAATATTTGGTAAAGACTTCCAGAAATTGGCAGCAGAGTGGTAGGACATTGGGCTCATCTTGTCCCACAAACACATCTATTTTATATCTATTTTATAGATAACTATAAAATCATTCTAAAGACCCCGGAAATCAACCTGAAGACTGACAGATCAGACTCCCCAATTTAAAGGAAAAAAATCTACACCAAAGAAGGTAGAAAGTGTGGAGATGTGGTGTAGGGGAAAAATGGATCACAGGTCCTGTGGAGGGGAGTAATTCCTGGTCACAAAGAAAGGTGTGTGAAAGAGAGAGAGGACCACATGAGAATAGACAAGGAGATAATATTCCCAAAGTCATTGGCTGGGAAAACAAAAGCGGCTGATTTTCCTGAGCTCTTCCATCAGTGGAGTTTATACTCTTGAGTTTTAATGATCTGCAGATCTCACTGGGATATTGCCTTGAGGGCAATGCTCTACTCCTGGAGACAAGCAGGCAAACAACCCAGCAGCAGAGGCTATAGAAACAGTGATTTGAAGAACACCTGGGACACACAGTAGGGAGATTATTCACTCTTCTTGGAGTGCTTCCCTGAGAGGCAGCAATCAGGGAGATAACTCTCTGGGGATAAGGGAGTTGGCCAGGGCCATTTCCATCCCTGGACCCTCAGCATAAACACAGAGCCACCGGCAGGAGGCAACACAGTGCCACACAGGCTGCCTATCTTGTTTAGACCAAATCCCAAACCCCTGTGCTCTGGCACCACTTCCCTTCTTGGTAAAGTTTGCTTCAGTCCCAGCATGGCATGCCTCTCCCTTAGAAGACCAGCACAAACCCCTGCCCACATGGCATCCCTAAAGCCTGGAGTTTTAAAAGTTAGCAGGTTCGGCTGGGATAGAGCCCAGGAAGTCATTGTTCTGCTCCTGGAGAGAAGGCAGCCAAAGAATCTGGAGGCAGACAGTGTGGAAATAACAATTTGAAAAACGCCTGTTACACACAAAGGAGAGATTATTTGGTCTTCTAGGAGGGCTTCTCTGAGAGGCAGCATTCATAGAGATGCTTTTATGGGGATAAAGGAGATGGCTGGCACCATATCTCTCTTCCATACCTCAGCAAAAACACAGAGCCAACTGTGGGAAGCAACACAGTGCTCAAACAGACTTCCTAACATACTTACACCAAGACCCACCCCCCTGTGCTTGGGCAGGATTGCCCTTCATCATCAAGCTTGATTCAATCCCAGCATGGTGGGCCACTTCAACAAAGGACCAGAAGAAACCCCTGCCCACACTCTACCTCTGACCACAGAGTTCTGCAAGGCTTCAGTTCTAGAGCAAGTAGTATCAAGTTTCATTTAACAAGCAGATCATAGGACACCAAGTTAAAACTCGCCACATTCTGGCCAAAGATCAATCACTGCCCACTATAGGCAACTAGAGCCTCTGCATACCAATGGCATGAAGCATAGAGCAGCCAAAACACAATGACAGAGCACACACAGCACACCTCACAGGGGAATTCAGAGATCATTACCACAGAGATAAAAGAGTAAAAAAAGGATCAATCAGAAATTAAAAATACAATAACAGTTTCAAAACAGACTGGATGCAAGGAACACAAGGATGGAAGAAGCAGTGGAAAGAATAAATGATATAGAAGACTAAATATGGGAAATAATGAAGAGAAACAAAAGAGAGAAAGAAGAATTATAGACCACGAGAATGGATTTAGGGAACTCAGTGACACCATCAAATGCAATAACATTCATATTGTAGGAGTCTCAGAAGAAGAGAGAAAAGAGGGCAGAATATTTATTTGAGGAAATAATAACTAAAATTTTCCCTAATCTAGGGAGAGAAACACACATCCAGATCTAGGAGGCACAAAGAACTCCCCAAAAAATCAACAAAACAGGCCAACATCAAAAAATACTGTAATTAAATTAGCAAAATATGGTTATAAAGAACAAATTTAAAAACAGTGAGACAAAATAAGTCCCATAAAGCTAATGGTAGATTTCTCAACAGAAATGTGGCAAGCCAGAAGACAGTGTCATGATCTATTCAACATGATGAAAGGAAAACACCTGCAGCCAAGAATACTTTATATAGCAATGCTATCATTCAGAATAGGAGAGATAAAGAGATTCTCAGACATACAAAAAATAAAGGAGATCATGACCACTAAATCAGCCCTGAAAGAAATATGAATGGGGACTCTTCCAGTGGGAAAGAAAGATCAAAAGCAAAAAGACTAGAAAGGAACACAGAACATCACCATAAACAACAATTCCATAGGTAACACAATGGCACTAAACTCGTATCTTTCTGCTCTGAATGTAAACGGACTAAATGCTCCAATCAAAACACATAGGGTACCAGAATGGATGAAAAAGCAAGACTCATTTATATGCTACTCACAAGAGACTCATTTTAGACCTAAAGACTCTTGTAGACTGAAAGTGAGAGAATGGAGAACCATCTATCATGCTAATGGACCTCACAAGAAAGCCAGAGTATCTGTACTTATATCAGATAAACAAGATTTTAAGCCAAATATTGTAAAGAGAGGAAGAAGGGCACTATATCATAAACATTATAAATAAATCCATCAAGAAGATCTAACAATTGTAAATATTTATGTGTCCAATGTGGGACCACCCAAATCAATGAAATAATAACAAACAAAAGGAACTAATTGATAATAATGCAATAGGGATGTCTGGGTGGCTCAGTGGTTGAGCATCTGTCTTCACCTCAGGGGGTGATCCCGGGTCTGGGGATGGAGTCCTGCATCAGGTTCCTTGCAAGGAGCCTGCTTCTCCCTCTATCTATGTCTCTGCCTGTCTCTGTCTCTCATCAATCAATATAAAAATCCTTTAAAAAAAGATAATACAATAATAGTAGGGGGGCTTTAATACCCCCCTTACATCAATGGACAGATAATCTAAACAGATAATCAACAAGGAAACAATGGCTTTGAAGTACACACTGGACCAGATGAACTTAACAGATATATCCAGAACTTTTCATCCTAAAGTGGAGAATACACATTCTTTTTGAGTGCACATGGCACATTCCCCAGAATAGATCACATACTTGGTCACAAATTAGGCCTCAACAAGTAAAAAAAGATTGAGATCATACCATGCATATTATCAGACCATAACACAATGAAACTTGAAGTCAACCACAAGAAAAATTCGGAAAGACCACAAAAACATGCAGGTTAAAGAACGTCCTACTAAAGAATGAATGGGTAAACCAGGAAACTAAAGAAGAAATGAAAAAATACATAGAAGCACATAAAAATAAAAGCACAACAGTCCAAACCCTTTGGAGTGCAGCAAAGGTGGTCCTAAGAGGGAAGTATATTACAATCCAGGCCTACCTCAAGAAGCAAGAGAAGTCTCAAATATACAACCTACTCTTACACCTAGAAGAGCTAGAAAAGGAGCAGTAAATAAAACCTAAGGGAAACAGGGACGCCTGGGTGGCTCAGTGGTTCAGCATCTGCCTTCGGCTCAGGGCATGATCCCAGGGTCCTGGGATTGAGTCCCGCGTCAGGCTCCCTGCATGGAGCCTGTTTCTCCCTCTGCCTGTGTCTCTGCATCTCTCTCTGAGTGTCTCATGAATAAATAAATAAAATTTAAAAAAATAAAACCTGAGGGAAATAATAGAGATTAGAGCATAAATAAATGATTATACTAACAAAACAAAACAAAGAAACAGTAGACCAAAGAAATGAAACTAAGAGCTAGTTCTTTGAAAGAATTAATAAAACTGCTGAAAAAAAATTGATGAATTCCTAGCCAGACTTATCAAAAAGAAAAGAGAAAGGAACCAAATAAATAAAAAAGACAGGAGAGATCAAAAGCAACACCTGAGAAATACGAACATTATGAAGAGAACACTATGAAAAATTACATGCAAAAAACTGGGCCATCTGGAAGAAATGCATAAATTCCTAGAAACATACAAACTTCCAAAAGTGAAACACAGAAGAAAATAGAAAATTGAACACACTCATAACAAGCAAAGAAGTTGAATCAGTAATCAAAACTCTCCCAACAAACAAAAGTCCAGGGCCAGATGGCTTCCCAGGGAAATTCTATTAAACATTTAAAGAAGAGTTAATACCTATTCTGAAACTGTCCCCCCCAAAATAGAAAGGCAAGTAAATCAGGATGCCTGGTGTCTCAGGGGTTGAGCGTCTGCCTTTGGCTCAGAGCATGATGCCGGGGTCCTGGGATCGAGTCCCACATCGGGTTCCCTGGAAGGAGCTTGCCTGTGTCTCTGCCTCTCTCTGTGTGTCTCTCATGAGTAAATAAAATATAAAAAAAAGAAATGGAGTAAATCTTCCAAAATTCTTCTATGAGGATAGCATTACTTTGATTCCAAAACCACACAAAGGCCCCACTAAAAGAATTACAAGACAATATCACTGATGAACATGGATACAGAAATTCTCAACAAAATACTAGCTAATCCAAGCCAACACAATTATTCACCACAATCAAGTGGAATTTATTCCTGGGCTACATGGTTGGTTCAATATTTGCAAATCAATCAGCGTGATGCACCTTATTAATAAAAGAAAGATTTAGTAGCATATTATCATCTCAACAGTTGGAGAAAAAGCATTTGACAAAATACAGCATCTCTATTTGGTAAAGACTACAAACTAGGCACAGATGGATGTACAACATCTTAAAAGTCATATATAAAACATCCACTCAAATAGCATCCTCACCAGGGAAATGCTGAGAGCTTTTCCTCTATGGTCAGGAAAATACAGGATGTCCACTCTCATCATTTTATTTAACACAATATTGGAAGTCTAAGCAATCAAAGAGCAAAAAGAAACAAAATGCACCCAAATTGGCAAGGAAGAATTCAAATTTCAATATTTGCAGAAGACATGACACTCTCTGTAGAAAACTAGGAAGATTCTACCAAAAAATTGGTAGAACTAATATATGAATTCACCAAAGTAGCAGGATTTAAAGCCAATGTACAGAAATTTCTATGCACCAATAATGAAGAGCGGAAAAAGAAATCGACCCCATTCACAATTGCACCAAAACCAATAAGATATTTAGGAATAAATCTAACCAAAGAGGTAAAAGATCTGTACTTGGAAAACTATAGGATACTCATGAAGGAAATTGAAGAGGACATACAAAAAAGGAAAAACAGGTCATACTCATGGAATGTAAGAAAAAAACATTATTCAAATATCTATACTACCCAAGTAATTTATAGGTTTAATGCAATCCTTATGAAACAACATGAGTGTTTTTTACAGAGCTAGAACAAACATTTTCAAAATCTGTATGAAACCAGAAAAGACCTCAAATAACCAAAGCAATCCTAAAAAAGAAAAGAAAATCTGGAGGCATCATGATTCTAGACATCAAGTGATATTACAAAACTGTAGTCATCAAGACAGTATAGTACCAGCACAAAATCAGACACAAAGATCAGTGGAACAGAACACCTAAAAATGGACCTATAACTCTATGGCAAACTTTCTTCAGTAAAGCAAGAATATCCAGTTGAAAAAAAGACAGAAATGGTGTTCAGAAAACTGGGCAGCAACATGTAGAATGAATCTAGATGACATTCTTACACCATAAACAAAGGCACACAAAAATAAATTAAAATGAATGAAAGAACTAAATGTAAGACAGACAACCATGAAAATCATAAAAGGGAAAGCAAACAGCAACCCCCTTGACCTTGGCCACAGCAACTTCTTGCTAGACACGTTTCCAAAGGCAAAGGAAACAAAAGAAAAAAACTACTTGGACCTTATCAATATAAAAAGCAAAGGAAAAAATCAACAAAACTAAAAGAAGATGAACATTACTCAGCCACCAAAAAGAATGAAATCTTGGCATTTGTGACAATGTGGATGGAGCTAGATTGTATTATGCATACTAAATAAGTCAGTCAGAGAAACACAAGTGATTTCACTCCTATGTGTAGTTTAAGAAACAAACATTATATGTCCTCATTCATTTGGGGAATATAAATAATAGTGAAAGGGAATATAAGGGAAGGCAGAAGAAATGGGTAGGAAATATCAGAAAGGGAGACATAACATAAAGACTCCTAACTCTGGGAAACGAACTAAGGGTGGTGGAAGAGGAGGAGGGCGGGGGTTGGGGGTGAATGGGTGACGGGCACTGAGGGGGGCACTTGACAGGATGAGCACTGGGTGTTATTCTGTATGTTGGCAAATTGAACACCAATAAAAAATGAATTTATTATTAAAAAATAAAAAAGAAACAAAACAGATGAACATAGGGGAAGGGAAGGAAAAATAAAATAAGATGAAAATTGAGAAGGAGGGAAACCATAAGAGACACTTAACTCTAGGAAATAAACTGAAGGTTGCTGGAGGGGAGGTGGTTGGAGGGGATGGGATATCTGGGTGATGGTCATTTAAGGAGGGTACTTGATGTAATGAACGCTGGGTGTTATATGCAACTGATGAATCACTAAATTCTACCCCTGAAACTAATAATACACTATATGTCAACTAAATCAAATTTAAATAACTTTTCAATTACACTGAGATGCCACCTCACACCTGTCAGAGTGGCTAAAATGAACAAAAGGAAATAACAGATATTGGCTGGATGCCAAGAAAGAGGGACCTTCCTCTCTTGTTGGGGATGCAAACTGGTGCAGCCACTCTGGAAAACAGTGTGGAGATTCCTCAACAAGTTAAAAATAGAACTACCCAGTGCAGCCCAGGTGGCTCAGCAGTTTAGCGCTATCTTTGGCCCAGAGCCTGATCCTGGAGACCCAGGATCAAGTCCCACATTGAGCTCCTTGTGTGGAGCCTGCTTCACCCTCTGCTTGTGTCTCTGCCTCTGTGTGTGTGTGTGTGTGTCTCATGAATAAATAACTAAAATCTTTTTTTTTTACAAAAAAAAAAACTACCCTATGACCCAGTAATTGCGGTACTAGGTATTTACCCAAAGGATACAAAAATACAGATTTGAAGGGGCACATGCACCACAATATTTACAGCAGCATTACCAACAATAGCCAAACTATGGAAAGAGCCCATATATCCGTTGACTAATGAATGGATAAAGAAGAGGTGGCATATATAATGGAATAATACTCAGTCTTCAAAAAGAATGAAATGTTGCCATTTGCAATGATGTGAATGGAGCTAGAATGCATTATGCCATGTGAAATAAATCAGTCAGAGAAAGACAAATACCACATGATTTCACTCATATGTGGAATTTAAGAAACAAAACAGATGAACATAAGGGAAGGAAGAAAAGAAAGAGATGGAAGCAAACCAAAAGAGATTCTTAATGATAGAGAACAAATTGAGGGTTGGTGAATCTAGGTGGGTGGGGGATGGGCTAAATGAGTGAGGTGTATTAAGGAGGCCGCTTGTGATGATTAGCACTGGGTGTTAATAAATATAAGTGATGAATCACTAAATTCCACTCCCGAAGCCAGTATTACACTATGTGTTAACTAGCTAGAATTTAAATAAAAACTTGAAGAAAAAAACCTACTGAATTCATGATGGCAGGGCCCCACTGAGGAAGAAAAGAGTGGTGTGGGTCTGGGAAGAAGTAACATAGGGCTTTTCCATATCTGTCATGTAAAGGGCAGGCCAAAGTAAGACATAATTTTTAAATTTGGGACAGCGGGGCACAGGTTATACAGGTGTTTGTAACATTAATCTTTATTCTTGTCCCTGTGCTCAAGATTAATTTGCAGTAAAGATATTTCTTCCTAAAACCCAGCAGATAAATCCAAAGTCAATCACATGATTTTTGTTTGATGATGGTAAGAGTATAGACTTCCTTGGAAGACCCTAATTCTTGGAAATTGTAAAATAAGTCTGTACCTGCTCTGTGAAATGATTGTCAGTAGGCCAGAAATTGTGAGGAGTCCCTGAATGAGGGACAGCAGATGTGGTCTCACTCATTTGTTTGAGTAAGTCATGGCCCACAATCTGTGCAAAGGTCACTGCAAATGGAGGTACTGGCCCAAGAGTGTTCTATGCCCTGGGGAGGTGCTGGCTGGCATCAGAACAGAGCACATAGGTGAATTAGTGCAGCAATAAGAGCAGTGTGGACTAACCCAGCATTTCCCTATCTCGCTCCCAGCACTTACCACCCAGGGGGTGGCTATAGATGTCTGCCCAGGTGAAAGCAATGCCTATGGACACTTGGGCACACGGATGGGACAATGTCTGGGGTGGATGGGTTAGCAGACAATCCCCGGGGAAGAACAGGGTGCAAGACCCACAAGAATTGCTGCCAATGTATCCAGCCCAGCATATCCCAACCCAGTCCCTTCCAGCACTTCCACTGAAAATATGGCAGTGGTATAAATTCACCTCAACAGTGGCTCTTATTCATTAGCTATTCCCTGTGAATGAGGTACATATATGCCTTGTGTATGACTTTCCTTCTGCTGATGTAACAAGTTACCACAAATTTAGTGGCTGAAAACAACCAAATTTACAATTTTACGGTTCTGGAGGTCAGAAGTTTAAAATGTATCTGCAAGTCTACGTTTCCTCCTGGAGGTCCTTGGGGAGAATCCACTTCCTTGTCTTTTCTAGCTTTGAGAGGCATCCTACATCCCTTGGCTCATACTCCCTTCTTCCATCTGCAAAGCCAGCAGGGTAGCATCTTCTCTCCTCTTTGATCTCTGCTTCTATCCTTAGATGTTTTGCTGACTCTAATTCTACTGTCTGTCTCCTATAAAGGACTCTTACATTTACCTTGGGCCCATCCACATAGTCCAGGATAATCTCCCCATCCAAAGATCCTTAACTTAATCACATCTTCAGAGTTCCCTTTTGCCGTATAAGGTAATATATTCACAGGTTCTAGGGATAGGGATGTGGATGTATTTGGAGCCTGGGGGGGATTTTCAGTGTACCCCATCTTGTATGAGCTATTTTCCTTTAATCTTTACAAAACCACTGTGACATGCCCATTTACAGATGGAGAAACCGAGGCTTAGAAAGGTAGGGTAACATGCTGGACTTGACACAGCTCGGAAGGAGCAGGGCCAGGCATGGAAAACCTGGTAAGGTGACTAAGGATCTCTGCTTTTCTCTTCCCTACACCTGTCCCTTTTCTCATCTCTTTTCCTTCTGCTCCTATTCCAAGAGAGCAAGAATACTCTTTTCCATTGTAAGCCCTCTTGAACCACTAAATGTGCATGCATTCAATTGGAGCAGCTGCAAGGTGTGTGATGGCAGAAGTCAGGGCTTGGAAATCTGAAGATGTGAACCCAGACACTGACATTCACCAGCAGCGCTATGATCTTGGGCAAAAGAGCTAACTTTTCTCTAGCTTCACTGGTAATTGAAGGTTCTTGCAAAAGATTTCAGTTTGGATGCAATTTAGGCACAGAGCCTACCACAATGATGTTACTTTCCCTCTTCTCTCTGTACTCCCAAGGCCCTCACAAGTCAGTTGCCCTTCCTTTGTCATGTGCTATTTAGCCCAGACAAGCCTGTGGTCCACCATGTTCCAAGGCCTGGCTTAATTATTTCCTCCTGTTAAAACCATGCCTGGTGATATTCTGGCTATGAAATACACTGTGTTTATTTACCAACTACTTCTGTGACCTGTCTTACATAAATGTGATTTCTGTTAAGCATTTGTGAATACTGAATGTAGCTCACAAACTAAGTTACCTTGGGGAATTTGGATGGAAGCTACAGCCCTAGCTTGTACATTGCTTCAGGTAGGCTCTGATCCACCCTCGGTGCTATGGGGAGCTGCCCTGCCCTTATTGTGGAGTGGAGCAAAGGTTCGCTCAGATGAGGCCTGAGGCAGAGAAATGCCCACCCCCTCCTCAGCCAGCTGTTTGGTAGGCAGAAAGCAGTGCTGCAGTAAACGTAGACTGCTCCAAATTAGTTTGTGGCCAGGCTTCCCCAACAGAAAGCCCTGGTAGGCTCTGGATATAAAGAAGATTTCAGTTAGAAAGTGACTGTTGGGAAGAGAATTAGCTTGCTGGATCACATTCTCAAAAAATCCCAACAGAATGGAGAAGCTATTAAAAAAATAGAGGTGATTTTGCAATCTTCTAGGCAGATTCATAAAGGCAAACATAAAACAAACAAAAGAGGGAAAAAACCCTGAATTCCAAGGAACCTGCTTTCATCCAGGGTCACTGGTATGTACTGTTGGATGTCCAGAGAGCCTGAAAATAGGCCTGGCATACAAGGCTGGAGAGATTAGCCTTTTCCTGTTGATTCAGAGGACAAATCACAGGACAGAGATGGTAAGTGAACTCAGCAAAGTCAAAGAGCTTGTAAGCAACACGGGCTGGGCCAGAACTCATGTTCCCAGGTTTGAGCTCAATGCTTGTTACTCTATACCAGGCATCTCCTTTCTACACATGTACAGGGGACTGGGCTTTGTTGGGTGCAATTCAGCTGGGAATTCTGCCCTGATACACTGCCCTGATCTACCATTTAGTCACCAGGTGTAGCCATATCCTGTTCCACAAACTCTATGGAGTATCAAGAGGCTAGACAGGGTCCTTTCACTCAGTGGGATTATAGGCTGAGGTTCTGTCAAGCAAGTATTTAATCTCTTCCAGCCAAAAAGGGTATAAAGTGTTTGCTTGCTTTTAAAATGTTCAGGTAAACACACGTGCAAAATATTTTCCATCATGTATTCCTTCAACATGCATTTATTACATGCCACTCTCACACACTGCTTGAAACACCTGAGAGGCAAAGTCTGTGCTTCCTGCATGATAAGTGCTTTCATTTGTAATGTCATTTAATTCTCACAACCTTATGAGTACGGCACTTAATTAACCCCATATCATAGACGAGAAAACCGAGGCTCAGAGAGGTGAAGTGACTTAGGCAAAATAATATCTTTGAAATGACATAAGAAAGATACAGACTGTTTGCTGCAGACTCCGCCATCAGGGGAGCCAACATGGACCCACTACTCATTCAGGAAGACCAGCTTCAGGGAGGAAGAGGCCAGTGCATAGGCAGATGGAATTTAGATAGTTGGGGATGAGAAGAAAAGCAATTCAGACAGAGGAAATAGTGAGCAAAGACCCAGAGTGGATAAAGCTCAGTTTGCTCACAATTACATTTGGATTACCAAATGAATGAAAGAACCAAAATAAATCAGGTTGTCAGGTGGGCTGGAGCCTAGAAACCTCAGAGCCAACCTGCACTTCTACCACCTTTTTCCACCTAATCAGTCCCTGAAGCCTTTCCATGAGCACCCTTAAAATGCCTTTCTGCTTCTCCATCCCCATCGCAGCTGCCTTAAGGCTCATTTTCTTTTCCTCTTGCTTTTTGTACAAATTGCTTCCAAAGTGACTTGCCAGACAACAGTCTCGACAGCCTCTGTGAAGCTCTGCAAATCCAAGTCTGATGCTTTCCATGCCCTGCTTAATAATCCTGTGAATATAGAACATTTTAAGGGTTCTGCAACTCTTGCACACTGTTTGCTGCTTTTGCAGTCCCACTTCCCCTCATCGCCCAGCCATTCAACCATAGGCGTCCTATCTGGGCCCACGAATCAATTAGTACACATGTAAACTATTTCTGAGAACAGGGATGGTGGATCAATGTGTTGTGTATGCCAAGTCAGAAAAGGAGAACTGTGTCCACTGATACCTCCATAAATACACTCCATTCCCCAACATCCTCCATCACCACCCCTTGACCCATCAGTCTGCATTCTGTGAGAATGTGTTAGAGACACATTGCTTCCCACTACCTGCGAGTAAATCTTGTACAAGACTGAAAAACACAGGAATCCTATGCTATTCATTTGTCCCGTGTGTCCCCTGCCCTTGTCAATCTCTAGCTCTCACTTCTACCCTAGTCCCACCCCTGCCGCCTAGTGCCTCTTTTTCTGACAGCGGAAATTTGTGTGGAGGAGACGCCCACTTCCTCTTTGGAGTTCCGAGTGCGTGGCAGAAAAGGCGGAGTCTGTTCCGCAGAGCTGTCTCGGGGGTTCGCAGCGGGAGCGAGTGCAGAGGGCCGTTGCTCAGGCATTCCAGCTTCCCTGGGAGTGAGCTTTCTCGTTGAGCACGTCTGGCTTGTTGCTACAAAGACTATTGACATTGCTGGCTTCAGCGGCGGCCGCTGCTTAAGGTAGAGGTAGTTGCTTTCGGCAGAAGTTGCAGGCATTTCCCCCTAGAATTGCAATAGACTCAAGCGCCCATAGTAGGAGACATGCCTCGGGGTCGGAAGAGTCGGCGCCGGCGTAACGCAAGGGCCGCAGAAGAGAACCGCAACAACCGTAAGATCCAGGCCTCGGAAGCTTCTGAGACCCCAATGGCCTCTTCTCTGTCCCCAAGCACCCCGGAAGACGACCTGAGTGGCCCTGAGGAAGAGCCTCGCACTCCGGAGGAGGCCTCCATCACCCCTGAAGAAGCCTCCAGCACTGCTCAAGCTCAAAAGCCCTCGGTAGCCCGGAGCAATTTTCAAGGAACCAAAAAAAGTCTCCTGATGTCCATATTAGCCCTCATCTTCATCATGGGTAACAGCGCCAAGGAGGCCCTGGTCTGGAAAGTGCTGGGGAAGTTGGGGATGCAGCCTGGCCGGCAGCACAGCATCTTTGGAGATCCAAAGAAGGTCGTCACAGAGGAGTTTGTACGGAGAGGGTACCTGATTTATAAGCCTGTGCCGCGGAGCAGTCCAGTGGAGTATGAGTTCTTCTGGGGACCTAGAGCACACGTGGAATCAAGCAAGCTGAAAGTCATGCATTTTGTGGCAAGGGTGCGTAACCGATGCTCCAAGGACTGGCCATGTAATTATGATTGGGATTCCGAGGATGATGCAGAAGTTGAAGCTATCCTCAATTCAGGTGCTAGGGGTTACATTGCACCCTAGGGAGATCTGGGGAAACCCTTAAGGGGGTTTGGAAACAATATCAAAGGTACCCCAAGAAATAGATTAGCTGGGTCCTGAATTGAATACCATGGGAAACGGGGTGGGGGGGCATTTGTTATTTGTGATCAGTGCTAATTGTTTAACTGCAAAATAGACCGTTTGCTTTGGATGTTGTACAATTTATACATTTTAATATAGTGCTGATTAAGGTCACAATATGATTAAAATATGATTGCAGAAAAGATACTGTTTTTTCTGTCATTGAGATTTAGTAAGACAGTTTTGCTTATGTTATAAAATGAGCACATCATATACTGTGATCTAATACATATTTTATATCATTGATATAGGCTATTCCTCCAAGTTTGAAATAACCAGTATGTGAAAGACGGATGGGGGAATTCTTTTATGTCTGACATTTCAGAAACCTTTGTGTATGCTATCATGTAAAGAGAAGTGACAACTACCACAAATTTGCTTAGTTACTGCACAATATAGAAAAAAAATAAAAGCATAATGACAAGGACACCTTGTTCATTTATTGACCACCAGTTATGTGTGAGACACCAGGCTAGGTTCTGGGGATACTCCGTGACACACAGTCCTCAGTTCTAAAGAATATTCTAGATTACACAGGAGAAACAAATATGTAAACTGGCAGTTTGGTAAACGCCATAATAGGGAGTGAGTAAGGGTGCCATAAAAAGGTAGAAACACTTAGGTGACCTGTCTTGGGGGTGGGGTGGGAAAGAGGAGACAACAGAGGATTCTATGAGAATGCAAGAGATGCTGAAATAAGTTTGGGGGAACTTACAAGTGGCATCAGAGCATTCTATGAAAATACTGTGCATTAACTAATTTTTGGATACCTAACCCACCTTGTGGGAGGGGGTATTGGCAAAGGGAAGGGAATATCTTGGGCTACTGTGGAAATAGAAAATACACTTGAATCAGCTTGAGAGGAAGGCAGGGGAGAGAGGGAGTGGTTGCAAGAAAAAGGACATTGTGGGGTACTATAGAAATTAAAAAGATGGGACTGTCAGAAAATTCTTGGTGAGATGACAAGCTGAGGTCTGAAAATAATATTGAAGACGGGGAAAGGAGTAATTATGGAGGCACTAAAAGCAGCGTGGACACTAGGGAGAAAACAAATTCTCCACCAAATGATTAAGGCTATGTTAAGGGGAAAGTGGAGGAAAGGTGGGGAAGGTGGGGAAGAGGTGAGCAGAAGCTAGAGCCTCAGAGGATGGGAGTTATGGCTGACTTTAATGAGAGCAAAGATGGTTAATAATAATGATAATCCTGGAATAATACTAATTTTTAAAAAAGCAAAAAAAGCAGAGCCCCTTGGATGAGTCAGAGAGAAGACTCGACCTGTGGCATCTCTGAAAGATAACCTGGCACTTTTGTCAGAAACTACAGTTTGTTAAGGTGTGCCAATTGTTTTAAAAGTGTGTGTGTTTGGCGGGGGGTATGCATTTTGGCGTGGGAGGGGAGCAGAGTTAGCACTTTGACTTTCTCCTTCAGCCAGAGTAGTGAGTCCAGAGAGCCACTTGGCATGGTGGCCCATGGTGCACTAAGCATGTGGTATCAGGTTTCTTTCGGCCTCTACCAAGGAGCTCAATGCCCTTCCAATCTAGTCTATCACCAGGGAGTTCTGAATCCTCTATCTCACTCTGCAGCAAATCTGGAGACATAGGAGTCATCCCTCACATTCTCTTTAGCTACAAGCAAAGAACATGCATAAGATGTTCTGGCTACCCCCAAAGCCTACTACATCTACTCCTAGAGCTAAACACTGTGTGAACTAAGTCCTCTAATAGGGAACCCCAAGGAAGGGTGCCTCACCTAGCTTTGTGGAGCTCAGAGGGAGCAGCTATCACACACAAGAGTGGCCAGTGTCCCTTCTTTCTTTTGCCTCCTGTCAGTCTTCTCCTGCTTTCAGCTGTGTGCAAGGTAAAGTCACTGGAGCCAGGGTAGGCTACCAGATGACTTTCTGGCAAAGGCCCAGGGGCCCACAGACATCAGCCTGCAAAGGAGGCTTCAAAAGTAGAAACTATGATGCCTCAGCAGCTCCAAATTCATTCAGCAAGCAAGGAAATAGTGAGAGCCTTCTATGATTCAGGCAGTGTGATAGAAACTGAGGCTGCAGAAAATGAAAAGGCATGTTTCTGGCCCCAGAGGAGCCCTATTTGTCAGTGCCACCTCCAGAGGTAGATAAGGTATGAATCTGAGGTTCAGATTACCAAGTGACTTTCCTGTCTAGAGCCACAGGGGTGGCAAGTGACAGATCCTAGGCAAGACCCCACATCTGGTCTCTGAAAATCCAGTGTTTTTCCATAGGCCACCCTGCTGTCCATTCCTGCCTGCCGATGCACTCACAAGGTCTCTGTCTTGAAACAAACACATGTAAAGTCCGTGGTACAGGTCTCAGTAACCCGAACTGCAGCCTCAAATCCTTTTGAGGACAAGACTGACTTAAAATACTCTCCCTTTTATAGAGATAGGGCTCATAGAAGTCATTTGGTACCAAATCAGTCAGCTAGTAAGTGGGAGAGCCTGCAGAGCAAAGATTTATTATTGAGCATCCCCTCTGTACCTGGGGCTTGCCACATATTATCTCTGCCAGGTCAGTAAGATCACCCGTTTTACAGGAAGCTCCAGCTAGCTTAGGGGAAGAAATACTGTCCTTCCAAAAACTGTCTGAATCTATCTTTTCTTTGGTTCTGGTGGGGAATAATCATCCAATTGTCTAAAATGATTCTTTGCAAGTGTGGGCCAAGAAGCTTAATTCAGTCAGAGAACCAGTACTACCCAGTATAAAGGGAGAAAGAGTGGGAGTAGACAGCAAGCTGCATTGTAAAAGAGATGACTGCTGGGATCCTGAAGGCCTCAGGCAGGAGGCTCCACAGGGAGGCACAGAGGCTCTTGTGACCTGCCTCAACCCAGCAAAGGAAGCAGTTAATGACTCACACTCACTCTCGCCTTGGCCTGAAGGTTTAGTGTGTCTCCCATCCCTTTGCGCCCCCGACACATTACATTGGTACCGCAAAGAGTTAATCTTCATTTGATTAGGTAAAAGCTGAGCAAGGGTGGGATTTCCGGTGGCTGTGAAATGAATGACAGGGCTGACAGGCAGGGAAAGGAGCCTCTGGAAGGTGGTGAGAAAAAGAGAATATTCATTGTTTCATTTACATAAATTCTTTGAGCTTTGAGCAGTATCCTTGGGGGACACAAGCTGGAAACCTCTTGCTTGTGTAAGTCAGCAACCTGACCTGGCTCTATCCCAGCAGAGTTTCCACACATTGAGTGGAAAGGCTGCAGTTTTAGTTGCCAGAATGCCTCTGGAGTGGATTGAGTTTCTGGGGCTAGAAATACTAGAATACTCCAGTTGTTTAGGGGGCTCAGGGATAGAGAGCTCAAAAGTCCCCAGTGCATAGCAAGAGTGGCAGCTGAGTGCCTAGATTGTGCCAGGCACTTTGATGGTTGTTTTCATACATTGTCTCTAATGTTTGCAACAGTCCAGCAAGGTAGGCACCACCAGGCCAAGTTTACAGAGGAGGAAACTCAGGGTCAGATATCAGAAGCAAGTTGCTAGGGTCACCTGGTTGGTCAGTGACAGCCTTGGACATGAACCCGGGGCCAGGGCCAGGGCCAGGCAAGTCTGAAGCCCACACTATTATAGTAAAACAACAAACCGCATCGCCAGGGCATCTGGGGCTCCACCCAGCTGTGGGAAAGTCCTCTGTCTTCAAACTCCACCACAACCCAGGGTCAAAGTGAGAAGGAACATGCTGGGGTGGGGTGAGGAGGCATGGGGAAATAAGGTTAAGAAGTCATTTGGGGATTAGCTGTGGATGTTCCTTTATTATGAATTACTGTGGCCCCGGTTGCTAGGCATCATTCAGGGGCTGCAATGTGTAGAACGATTCTTTCCTTCCAAGACAAATGTATCCTCTCCATCACAACGCCTTGCTCAGAAACTTCACCACCCTGAACATTCCATTAATCCTCAAATCCCAGGTCCTGGCTATTGCACAGTGAACCAACCAAACAGCAACCTTTCTGGTCCTGCCAACGTTGCTGGCTGATGCTGTTTCCAATCCAGAAGGTACAATGGGTCACCACAACTCTGCCTTGAGCAGAGTAGAGTGCCTGGGATAAGACACAAGCAGAAAGCAGTTGACTATCTGCCTGTGCAAGAAGACAGGCTGAGGGGGGTCCTCCTTGGGCCCAGTATTGTGGCCATGGCCTCAGTAGTCAGGTGCAGAGCAGACCATGGCCATGGTGAAAGACAGATATGGATTCTGCCTGGGTTCACATTCACCTCGTGAGGTGGGTAGGGGCCAGGATCCTTCTGCATCCTTCCTTTGGCAGAAGCAAAGAACTCCAGAGTCCTGAAGGAAATGATTTTGAAAGCAGTGGTGGTGGTGGAGAAGGGTGATTGCTATGAAGATGTCCTGAGACCTATATGCAGGTTACTCCAGGGTTTGTGAACCATGAAACAGTTAAACATCAAAGAGCTAATGGAATTTCTTTGAAAATCTGTGTGAGGACACTTGCACAAAAGGAAGGTCTCAGCTCAGTCAAAGCTGTATAAAAGAATGGCTCTGGAGAAATCCAGGGCTTGCCGAACAGATTTTGGGAGGGAAAGTAGACTCTAGGTTTGTTCTGCTCATCATTCAACAGACATAAAGCCCACACAGGGTGGTTTGGAGGGGAAGGTAGAGCCCATAAACAGCTGGTGAAAATCAGGCCCAATTCTTGACTGGTCAATTTCTGCCTCAGTTCCTTGTGACAAATGACACCCTAGAAAATGTTATCTCAAAATGTGCAATGTATGAGAAGTGCCTGAAATCCCTCCTGTAACTATGACCAAGGAGGCCCTTGGATTCATGCTCAGCCTATAAAGCTTCAAAAATAACTAGGCCTCTGTCATTTTGGATGCTGTGATTATCCATTCACCCATTCGACACACATTTACAAAGGTCTATTTGTGGGATACCTCAGTGGGTGAGGTTGAGCGTCTCAGTGGCTCAGTGGTTGGTTGAGCGTCTGCTTTCAGCTCAGGGCATGAACCTGGGCCTGGGATCAAGCCCTGTAAGGGGCTCCCTGCAGGGAGCCTGCTCCTCCCTCTGTCTATGTCTCTGCCTCTCTCTCATGAATAAATAAATAAAATATTTAAAAATAAAAACACAAAGGTCTATTTGTGTCAGTCACAGTTCCAGTCACCTGGGATACATATATGAACAAAACACAAGCTCTTATGCACAAAAACAGAAAATACAAAGTAAACCTTTTAAATAACAAATTAGGCAGTACCTTAGAAGACAATACTTACTCTGGTTGGCGGGGCGGGGGGAGGGCGGGCAGTGGTAAGCTCACATAGAACAGGGCAAAGGTGAATTGGAAATGCCAGGAAAGAGAGGGATCATTAAATTCTACGAAAGGGTAGGCAGAGTAGAAAGAAATGAAGAAGGTGAGGCGGTTCACTTTGCTGATATATAAAGGAGGTATCGTTCAGGCAGAAGGACGAGTTAGTGCAAAGGCTCCAAAGCCCAGGAGTGTCTAAGCACATTTGAGGAAGGGTGGACAGACCAGTGTGGCTGCTGTGGACTGAGTGAAAATGACAAGAGTTGGAGATGAGGTCAGAGATATTAACAGAATCCCACCTTATGTGGGGGCTAGTAGACCATCTTAAGGAACTTGGCTCTTGTTTGCAGTAGAATGTGGGGGTCAAAGGAGGGAGGTCTTGAGGTTCTGAGCGGAGAAGCGGCACAATCTGACTTACCTTTTGACTACTTACTGTGTTAAGAATAGAGTGAAAACCGGCAAGGGTGGGAGCAGGAACACCAGGTAAGAAGCTATTGCTGTAAGTCAGACTAGAGATGATGGTGGTTTGGGTCATCTATAGGTAACAGAAGATGTGATGGGAACTGCTCAGCTTCTGGATACATTTTGAAGTTGACCTAACAAAATTCCTGATGGTTTGGATATGGAGTGTCAGGAGTCAACACTGACTCCAGGATTTGGTGGGTTTTTTGTTTTGTTTTGTTTTGTTTTGTGTGTGCATCGTGTTTCCCTTGTTTGTTTGTTTCTTGTTTGTTTGTTTTTGTGGTTTGTTTGTTTGGTTTTTTGGCCTGAGCAAGGAGTAGAATGGAATGCCTGTCAAATGATATGGGAAATGGCTGTAGTTGGAACAGTTTTTATAGACGGCAGAAGGAATTCAATTCTGGGCATGTTGAGTTAAGATGTCTCTTTGACACTCAATGTGAGCTGAGTAGGCAGTTGTATAGAATACAATTGTATAGAAGTCAGGAATTGGGCAGCCCCGGTGGCCCAGCGGTTTAGCGCCGCTTTCGGCCCAGGGCCTGATCCTGGAGACCCGGGATCGAGTCCCACGTCCGGGATCGAGTCCCACGTCAGGCTCCCTGCACAGAGCCTGCTTCTCCCTCTGTCTGTGTCTCTGCCTCTCTTTCTCTCTGTGTGTGTATCTGTCGTAAATAAATAAAAAATCTTAAAAAAAAAAGAAGCCAGGAATTTGGCTGAAAGATTGTGTCTAAGATGTAGAAAAGGAATTTAAAAGCCATAAGACTATTATGAGATCAGCTAGGGAGTGAGTGCACATAAGGAAGTGCAGAAGATCATGGGCAGAGATTTGCAGCATAAAGGGATCAGAGAGAAGAGGAGATGCCAACTGAGAAGACAGAAGTTTCACCAGTGCTGTAGACCAAGAATGTAGTGTTCGGAGCCGTGTGAAGCAAAGTGTATCAAGGGAGAGTCAGTGGTCAACTATGCTCAAAGTGCTGACTAAGGTAAGGTAAGGTAAGGTAAGAGGAGGAGTGAGAGGTGACCATTGGATTTAGCAATGCAGAGGTCCCTAGTGACCTTGATGAGAGCAGCTTCATTGGAGGGATGTGTGATAAGGCCTGCTCTGGACAGGTTTAAGAGAGAATGGGAGGTGAGGAGTCAGTGAGTATAGGCAGGCCAGCCCTAAAAGGAGTTTTGCTGCAATGGGGAGCAAAGGCATTGGGCAGCATCTTCTAGGGGAAGAGAGAGTCAAGAAAAGATCTATTGCAGATGGAGGAAACAGTATTGTGCTGAAGGGAAGTATGCAGCAGGGAGGAGTGAAGTCAACAGCACAAGGGAGGCAGACAGAATTGTTGGAGCAGTAACTTTGAGAAGGCAGGAGGGCACTTGGATCTTGCAAAAAGAACAGGACTAGAGCGTGCCCAAGGAGTTGCAAATCATGTAGTTACCAGATTGGGTAGAGATTAGCTAGGCTTTACACCCGGCCCCCCATCCCACCCCCACCCCCAAACTCCCCTAGCTGAGGTCAGGCACTTGCCTATTTGTTGAGCGTCCATGTCTGCTGAGTATCTATTAGGTATCAGGCACACTTCAGAGCACCTTAGTAACATTTAATACTCCAAACAACTCAATAATGTGGGTTATATTGTAATCCCCATTTTATAAGTAAGAGATGTACTGCACAAGCTGTTCAGATGGATTGGCCAAGGGTATACAGCAAACAATTGGAGGAGTAAAGTTTTGAACCCAAACAGTCTGTCTCTCTTATAACCATAGGCTCCAACCTGCTGGCAGATTGGCAGTGTGGAAGTGCTTTTGGTTCCTCTTACGTTGTTATGAAGCCTCCTCACTGAACCACAGCTGCTTAGAATGCCCACATGAAAGCCACAGTCTGTGTGAGCCGCACTTTCCGATATGACACAGCTGGTGCTCTAATCAGTGCTGGAGTTATAGTCTAAGGCTGAGGCTGAGTAGCAGAGCCCCTGAGATCTTGGCTTGCTTAAAACAGACCCCTCCTCTGAAGGCTGGCCCAGCTCCAAGTGGGACAGATATCCCAGAACCACAGAACTGACCTCTCCTTGACTTTTAGAACATCCTTACTACCTGAAGATCTGTTTTCTGACCAAGCCAGAACAGTAGCTCCCTGGGGACATTAACAACTCTGATCAAACTAAAAGGCCACTCAGAACACTATCCTTTAGGCTGTTGGTCATACACACGCACGTGCGCACACACATACATACACACGATCTGTTTGTTCTTGGTTGGGCTTCCTTCAGTTGGTTTCATTCTGAAATCTTCCTACTCCCTGATAAACTTGTCTAGCAAA
This sequence comes from Nyctereutes procyonoides, assembly GCF_905146905.1. Classification (NCBI taxonomy): domain Eukaryota; kingdom Metazoa; phylum Chordata; class Mammalia; order Carnivora; family Canidae; genus Nyctereutes; species Nyctereutes procyonoides. Next base: position 46,418,200 of record NW_026575125.1, read on the forward strand.
CAATCCCATATGACATGACCCCCAAGGAATGAGCTTCACAGTGAGGTGAAACCCTACCTGCAGAGTAAGACTGAGACTAGATAAAGCTTTCACAGGATTGGGTCTCAGGTCACAGGGTCTAAGCCTGTCCCAGGAAAAGAATAATTATATGGCTAATCTAAGCCATGGAGAATGAATTCAGACTCCATGAAAAAAAAAAAAGAACAGAGGAAGAAGAGAGGGCACTGGGGCCATCAGAGACCTACACTCCAATAGTGATGACCCAGAAATGGCAATCAAGGCCTTTAAGCCGCCCACGTCTCTGCAAATGGACATTTAGTATTGTTTTACTCTGTTTTCCCTTCAAACAGTGCTTTAGTTAACATGTTTGAAACTGTGTCCCTCTTTTCAGAGACAAGCTCCTCCAAGATGCTCCCCGTCCCCGCTGCAGGGATAGCAATAAAGGCTGCCATTGAGCTGGTCCTCAGGCATCATTGGCCCATGCGGTGGGGGTGAGGGGGTGGAGAGCAGCCACCAGGACTAGGTAATCAGCATTTCTGAAGTCCTAGTAAGATAAACAAGTGCTGGACACCAATGGAGCAATGGTTGAGGTAAACTACACAAGGCGAGTGGAAACCTCCTGGGCCCAAACCCAAGGTTTTCTACTTGTGGACCTAGCTGAAGTTATCTAGCTTGTATCAGCCTCCATGTAAACCACCAAAAACACAAACAATGCCTCTTGCTTTATAGACACGCTGTGGCAAATAAATCACCTGATCTTCACAAAGCCCCTACACTGCTGCTTCTCAAACTGTCTGAAGTGAAGGACGAGGATTTCGTTTTTCTCCAAGTCAGTCACTCATGGATCAATACATTCATATAGCACAGGGAAAACAAATTAATACAAAGAAGAAAAATAGCAAAGACACACAAAATACAACCCCTGGTTTTTGTTAACGTCATGGAGACTCTTGCCATCATAAAATACAATGATGCTATAAGAACTTTCTAAACATGTACTCTCAATTTATGTACTTACCACAGATTGGTAACACACTTCTGCAAGGCAGCAAGTGTCCACGGACTGCACTTTCATCCCTTCAGCTCTGGCACAGTGCCTGGCCTATTACAGACAATCAATTGGTCATCGCTATAGCAAGGGAATTATTACAAAATATGGTCCTTATCATGAGGGAGATTAAATAATAAGAAATCACAAATAAAAAGAAGAAGAAATATCAAGTGATTCGATTGCTGACGGAGTGTCAAGAGAGTTCTGTGCCCAAGAAGGAGTACAGGAGTTAAAAAAGAACATATCACAGGGGTCAAGACTTCCGCTAGGCCTTGACAGTCGAGGAAGAATGGAACTTACTTTGTAGCTTTTTGTATTTTATGATTGTATAGGAAAGTGTCAACGTTCAGTGCACGTATTTCTGCCAGTCCTGAAAGCATACAGAGTTTGGGAAATATTTTTAGCCATAATCCCACCATCCAGAAGTTATCTGTGCTAACATTTGTGGGTATACTTTCAATGCATAGTCAAGAAGATGATACTGATGATAATAATAACGAATACGATAAAAATTTTAATTACAGATAAATATATATATTTATATTTAATGCTACACACATATTTATAAACATCTACACCAGTTTTCTGTGTATCAATACAAACAAAAGTGCCATGACTCAGAGACCCCTCTGTTATCACTGTTGACCCCATCAGCCATCTTGGGAAAGATCCCCACAGTTGTTGTGCCTGGGAGTCCCAGAAGGGTGACACAAATTGCTACCAGGACCTATCTGTTCACTATAGTCTCCAACAAGCAATCTTGAAGTCCTCTGAGAGAACTTCAGTATAGCCTCCGGGTAAGATGATGCCCCTCATGATGTCAACATTGCTCCCAGGCATTTCACACGGCTGCCAAAGCCCAGGTGCCAGAGCTGAGCTATATTCTGTGTGGAAGTGCATGCTGTGGTCCTGTTCCCAACTGTGTATCAAAGGTGGATCATGAAGCAGCTCTGCTAAACCCACGCCACTCTCTCAGAATACCAGTACCCCTCACTTCCTACCCTCCAATCAAGTTTATCTGAAACAAGTCCCCAATCTCCAACACAATGCACCTCACAGTTAGAACCTCTAGAACCCCGATCTGGACAATTTATGGCATACGTGCACACGCATGTACTCTCACACATACACAATTAATGCATTGTTGAGGAGGAACTGCCTAGCTGACAAGTGAACAGTTATTACAGCTGCCCCTCTCTTTGTGCACTGGAGGCAGTTCAGAGGAAGTGGCTGTTCGAGAACTCTGGTCTCTCCACCCTTGCTGTGTAGGAATGAATCCCCTTGCCCTCCAGGTCATACAGGAAAAAATTAGTATTTCCCTGGAGGAATTGTACTAAGACCAAACAATAAGCAAAATAATACCCTCAAACATCAGGATAGAACTGGTCTCTGTCCCAAGGCTGATCATCAAACTCAGTCCACATACCACCTTAGCCTGTCATCAGCCATCAGCTGTGTCATCTCAGCCACACAGATCTGGGGCATGGCTTGGTGCTAGTCTATGCAAATGTGATCCTCAGACCAAGGTAAGTGAAAAGTGGCACCACCGACCAGCCTGCCAGGGGATCTCCTTTCCCTGAGAACCTGTTTCCTTTACTGCTGTCTGGTAGGGCCCATCCTCCCCCCATGCTCCTCTGCACCCTGGCTACACACAGCACATCTTCCTATTGTTGACTGCTCATGTCTGATCTTTCATCTGGGCTGTGCCCCTTACCCCCGTCCCTGAGACAGCTCGCAGGAGCCAGGATACCATGGGCTGTTCTGCCACCCTCAAGTTTGCTCGTGACATGGTTGGTCTGTGCTCCCCGTCCTTGAAGTTTGTCTGTCTACTCTTGTTTCCATATGCTCCTCTGACTCTCCTGCCTTCTCTGCTGTCCCTTCCTATGTTCAGCAGCCTCAGCTCTCATTCTCAGCTCATTGACTGAGGAGCTCTGACAGACGTGTCCTGGGCCCCAAAAGTGATGAAGTAAGACTCCCTTCCCCCCAACACGTGACAAGTCTTCCCTCCCAAGTCACACAGAAATGCAACAACCTCTCCCTAAAGGTACACTCCCATACTCACAGACAGCTGCCTCACACATGTTCAGACTCTCCTAGATGGGGCATCATCCCAATCTTCACTTCTGAGTGTGCACTCATAGGCTTACATTCCCAGGCAGGCAGACACACACCAAGGTGTACACACACAATCCGGTGCCACATGTACACACTCACCATATGCACAACCCATAAACATACCACATATTCTTCCACACATACAACCATATCTAAAAATGAATAGGTACCTTACAGCCACACATGCCACATGCAAGTACGCAAGCATATACGATATACGTGTGCACAAAAAAGGAGAGAGAATATCTCAGAGGGGGATATGATGCCCAGAAATACACATAAATGCACGCATGCACACATACCTAGAAACTAATATACACATCACAAAAGCAAGTATATTCACGAAGACGAACATACATGTACACATACATACACATGAAAAGGAGCAAGTTATGTCTACTAAAACTGTCCAAATTTCAGGAAAGAAAGAAAGTTAAAGACACATTTCTAAGCCTCTGGTTCTCCCTTCTTCCCAGACCTAGAATGCATAGATGTGAAGCTAAAGATCTGACAGTCTCTGTCTCTCTCTCTGTCGGTTTCTCTCTCTCTCTCTCTCTCTCTCTCTCTCTCTCTCTCTCACACACACACACACACAGGCACACATGCACACATACAAGCACACACAGAGACATGGAAGCATGTTCTCTCACATATATAAACATGCACACACATATTCTCTCACATAATCTCTCTCTTACATACACACAGACATGCAAGTGGGCTCTCACACACACAAACACGTACACACACATGCTCTCTCACATTCTCTCCCTCTCTCTCTTTCTCTTTCTCTCTCTCTCTCACACCCACACACACACACACACACACACACATCATCCACAGAGATGGTAGGGGGGAGAGTGGAGGATGGGCAGCATGGTTCCAGATCCTGACCAATGGCTACTGTGCGTAGGTGGCAGCTACATCCTCCCTGGAGCCCTAGGTCACAGAAGAACCCAGTTCTTGGCACCCAGCCTGGACAGCTCCAAAGGGCAGAGACACGGCAGCCTGCTCCTCAGCTCCTTCTGTTCACTGTTTCCTGCTTCCTCTCCCTGCTGTGAGACCTCCTACTCTGTTGGCAAGATGCTCTTGGAATGTATCTATGAAGAGAAAGCAGATATACCTGCTGTTCTCTCCAAACACTAGTCTCAAGAATCTTGCCTTGGCAAGAAGAAGACAGAGTAAACATGTGCAGCGGGTGATGAAGGAGCACAAACAACTTGCATGCCAAGTCAGGGAATAGGAAATCAGCATACAAAGCAGCAGACATGTATCTGGGAGGAAAAAGAGGAGTGAGGAGAGCATGGCAGTGGAATCCTACCCGGTGACCCAGAGCTGCCAATGCAGCAGCAAAGATTTCCTCAGAACTCCCAAGAGGTCTCCCAGCGCCCCCTTCTTCCCTCCAGCTCTGTAAAATCAGACTGATTCCCTGAGAAAACCTCAGTCCATGGCATGATGACCTTTGATATGAGGCTTTAGGACATATGACTAACAAATACATAGACGGAAAATTCTTGAAGAATGTCAACAGCAGGGGGCCTCAATACAGGGCCCTGGTCATTGAGCTCATGCTGCCCCTCCTTCACCTCACCATGTAGCTGATGCCCCCAAAGCCCTCCACCCTCAGTCAGTAGACTCCCACAGGGCAGGGTATAAGATCTCCAGCAGCTAGGAGTGGGGCTGCTCAGGCCAGACCCTGAGTTCCAAGGACCAGGAAAACCGTGATGCCCAGTATTCTCCAGTCAGGCTTATAATCAGGGCTCATGTGCCTCTCTAGTCCTGGCAAGAAGTGTGTGGATCAGTGATGAGACTATGTAAGAATAAAACCAGCAATTAGATTTTTTTTTTGGGGGGGGAAGCCTCTGAACTACCAGTTTTAAGAAAATTGTCAGAAGTGGGCATGCCAGGAGACTAAAGAAGCTGTGTATAAGAGCAGGAACCCACTTAGACCACTATGCTAAGGTTTTCCTCAAAGTAGCTCACAGTCTATCTACATCAGCATCCATGTTCCCAAACAGTTCCATGAGTGCAGTTAGTGCCAAAGTGGAAGGCAATGGGATAACTAGTGGGATGTGCCATATTTGCCACTCCAAGAACCCATGGACTGCAGTAGCCTTCCTCTTCCACTGCACCTTACTGTGTCCTGCATTGTTGCAAGGAGGAACCACCAGCCAAAAGTCACGTTCATGGCTTTTGGACACCAATGGTGGCAGCAAACCCAGGTGCTGTTGTGTCTCTCTGCTAAAGCAGAGAAGTCAACAGTAGACTGGTTGCTGTGAGCTCCTCCCTCATATCTATCTCCCAACCCCACCTCAATTCTGGCAGATTATAAAGGATACTTATCTCTTGGTGAGGATAATATGGATAGGAAATGACTATCCGTCCCTGTCTCAGGTAATCAAGAGTGTGAACCTTGCTGCCAGTGAGGTCTCTGCACAGCAAAAGTAAGCCTTGGGTAGGTCAGATGTTGTGATGCTTGGGAAGGGAGGATGTGGGCTGCTCATCCTTGGACTAGTGGAGTCGACCAGCAGGCCATGAGGCGTGGTACTAACTCCTTGGCTATGGGTGGAAGCCACATCTTCCACCCCCACCCCCGCAGGGCTGTGGAAACACGACTCATTACACTGAGGCAACTGCTTTTCGTTCTTTAATAAACACTCTCTCTTTTGGTGACACTCCTCTACACCCCACACACCCCCATACACCCTGCCCTGCATCTCTCGGTGTATGATCATCCATTTTCTCAGTCCTCAAGGGATGGGGCTGCTTGTACTACATACACCCCTGGGGAAAGAGTGGGATTTGGAATCAGAATGTTTGACTTCCCCACTTTCACTGAGCTGTGTGCCAGTGGACAAAGACTTTCATTTCTTTGAGTCTCAGCATCCTCAGCAGTAGAGTGGCTATTACAATGATAATACTTACTCAACAAGAGGGTTAGGAAAATTAAATGAGGTACAGGGTGTGCAACTGCTTTGTATAGCGCAAGGAGGGACTAAGCAGATATTATGATTCTTATCATTGCTAAACATAATAACAGATAGCAAAGTGTACTTATGAAGCTGGTCACATTTCCACTAAGGTGGGGGAAACAAAGCTTCTCTGTCCTGTCTGATTTCTCTGGAAATTGCCACAGTGTCTATGGCCAGAGGTTTATTTAGTCCGGGGGTCAATTTTCCTATTGTCATTTTACTGGAATGGAAGCTCTGTGAGATCAGGATTTTATTTGTGTGTTTGATCCTATTGCTGGTATATCCCAGGTGCCTGAAATGGTATCTCGTGCATATTAAACAGTCAAAAAATATTAGGTGTTATGAGTGAAGGAATCTTTTGAGAATCTAGTGAAAATAATGTCAATAATAGTGATGATAAACACTTGCAAGTTCATGAGGTACGCCCACAAAGAAATCAGCTGACGACATAATATTACTTCACTCATCTTTGAATAAAAGATACATAATTACTTTAAAATATGAAGACCACCAGAGCTTGTGTGTGTGGAGGGGGGGATTGCACATGCAATGAATCATTAATTTAAAGGTAAACTGCACAATGGCAAAGCCAGAAAAGTTGTTGGGAAGCTCTGCAGATGTACAGGATTCTCCCCCTGATCCTGGGGCAGGTTTCCAAATGAGGAAGGAATGTAATTCATAGTTATAGCTCATGATAATTGAGCATCTGTTACATTCTGGGCATGTATTTATATTACCTATATCATGTAATTGCACCCTCACCACAACACTATGTGATAGCGTTTATAATCCTCCATTTCCCAAATGAGATGTCTGGGATTCAGAGAGGTTAGGAAACTTCTACAGGGCCACGCAAGATTTCTACTAAGTGGCAGAACAAAGATTTGAAATCAGGTCTCTCCAAGTCCAAAATATGCAGTTTTCTCTCAAGTATTAAATGGCACTGCCGTCCATCATCTGTGAACTGTTTCAAAATGTTACTACGGGATATGCCAGGTTTTAGGTGAAGTTTGAAACCACTAGAAGGATATAGGCACCAAAACTGACAAAGAGGCACATGAGATTCTGCTAACAGAATCTCAAAATCTAATACAGTATTCTCTGCTGTGCAAAGACAAAACAACTTATTTGTTTTCCATAACTAATCCTGCTTTTCCAGTACACACTCCAACGGATACTAAAGGTGGGCAGGTAGACCACTTACATTTCATGATTAAAGACTCTTCAGGCTCTTCCAGTTTGGCTTCTTCATTTCAGGCAACTATTCAGTCAATTCTAACTTCTACTTACTTCTTCTCCTCTATAAAATGGTGTCTGTGGATTGGAGGACAGAGTGTGGCTTAAGTGATGTCTGGTGGTGACCATACAGAAGTGTCCTCAGCCTGAGTGCTATTCTTTGGATTCTGATTATGTGGCAATGTAAGTTGAATACTGCTTCTTAACTGGACTTTCCTTTTGCCAGACTTATGGATCCCCTTGAGATTTTGTTGCAACTCAAAGTTAACTCCAATGTGGGTGCCTAGAACGACATTCACTACAACAATGGCCTCTGGTTGTTTTTCATTACACACTGTGCACTAGGTTGAATAGCGTGCCCTCAAGATTCATGTCTATCTCGGATTGTGACTTTATTGGAAACAGGGTCTTTGCAGATGTTAGGTGTTAGTTAAGATAAGTCCATACTGGGATTAGGGTGAGCCCTAAACCCAGTATGACTGTTGTCTTATTTAAAAAAAAATAGAGAGAGTGACACATAGAGGGTGGCTCAGCGGTTGAGCGTCTGCCTTCGGCTCAGGGAGTGATCCTGGGGTTCCGGGATCGAGTCCCATGTGGGGCTTCCTGCGTGGAGCCTGCTTCTCCCTCTGCCTATGTCTCTGCCTCTCTCTCTCTGTGTCTGTCATGAATAAATAAATAAAATCTTTTTAAAAAGAGAGAGAGAATACACAGAGACACAGACTCACTTGGAGGAGCACACCATGCAAGGATGGAGGCAGAGATTGGAATGATGCATCTACTAGCCAAGGAAAAGCCAGGATTGCTGCAACTCTTCAGAAGCTAGGAAGAGGCAAGAAGGGATCGTTCCCTAGGGGCTTCAGAGGGAGCATGGCCCTGCTAACTCCTTGCCTGAGACTTGTACGTCCAGAACTGTGAGAGAATACATTTCTGTTGCTCTCAACTACACAGTCCGTGCTAATTTGTTACAGTGGCCCTGAGAATCTAATACATGCACCAGTAAGGAGATTTTGAGCACATACCTCCAACATGTTTGTTATCTATTAATTTACAGATTACATACTGGCGACACTGTATTAGTATACAGTGCTCATCATAAAACATGTGCTAAAATTAGGAATTTTAAAAGGATGTCATAAAATTAAATATGCTTAGAATTTCTAGTGCTTCCTCTCCACACCTAAATGCTCTTCTCACCCACCTCATATGTGTACACATCCCACTTTGTAGACCAATATACTCCAAGATCCCTTCACCTCGCTTAGAGTCACTCTGATGTGTTGAACAGTGTTCAGTTGTTTTCTGTATCCTTCCAAAAGGCTGGTAAAATAGTCTTAATATCTCCTAAAGCAAACGGGAGCTGAGGAAGTTTTAGAAATGTACATATGGGTCCAATCTCTCCATATCCATTCTGAGTGAAGTGCCTTCACAGACTACAATAGTACTTTTGTCTTCCAACAGTCATATTGGCTCCAGTGTTGTTGGCACATGCTGCCTCTGTACTCAGCTTTCAAACCCATCTAATACCACCACTTACAGGACTTTTCAGAAGATGATTTTAGGACACACATATCTATCTAATAATTCTCTCTCTCTCTCTCCCTCTCCTTCCCTCCATCCTTACCTCCCTATCTCCTTCCCTCACCTCTCCTTTCCTCACTTCTTCTGAGAAAGAAACACTTTCATTTGCTTCTTCTTTCTAAGAGTCAGTGGCCTAATTCTCCCAGATCATGTCATTCTTCCTCTCAAGGGGACATAAACACTTTCCCCCACCCCAGGGCCAGAATGACTATTGGAAGGTGAAAGATTTATTGCAAAAATAACGAAAAATATTTACATTTTTTATTTCAAACTAGTATTACCATTATACGACTTTGCTTCTGGAACTTATCCCATCCTGTGAGCAAAAGATGGTGCGCACTACCTCTGGCCTCTGTCACCCCTACTGATCCTACTTAGATGAGAAGTGTCAAGCTGGGACTGATCCTTTCTTGAATATAAAGCAAGAGGAAATGGCAGTTCACCCAGAGATGAACATGATACCTGATACACTAGTCTCCAATTTCTACTACCGTTCCTTGGAGAACCTAGTAAGATCTGAATGCAGTGGGTCCAAGGGGTTTTTATTTCCTGGGAATATGCATGGACATGTTTAAGAATCTTGCCTTTTGGGTAGAGGAGAGCAATCTTTCCAAGGGATCCTGACAAGATTCACCACTGTTCTTCCAGTGCACTAGTTGTAAGGATGGAAAGTAACTGACTGAGGCAATTCCCGGGACTGATGTGTGTGTTTGTGGGTCAAAAATTGATGGGGAGAAATGAGCCCTAATTCCTATAAATGGAACGTAGAATATGTACCCGTTCCGCAATGACAATAAAAACCAGGGCATATGCTCTGACTAAGGGTCCCTTGTTTCTATTTACATCTCTATTTTTCACTATTAAAGTTATAACATATTAAGCACATTAGAGCATTTTTTAAATAGAAAAAAGAAGAAAGGTATGACCCAAAACATGCCCAGACCTGACCCTCTGGCGCAAGGACCAGAAAAACCATGACTGCCATTATGCCTCAGCTGGGCTTCTAAACCAGGATCCCTTTGTTTCTCCAGTTCTGGCAAGAGAGTGAGCAGAGTATATTTTCTTCAACAAATAAACGGCATGGAAAAGATGAGGGGGAAATGTAAAACATTAAAAGACTAAGCCACATATCAACCATAAACAGTACATGGGATTTTTCCGATCCTAATTTGAGCAAACAAACTGTATGAATACATAAATCATGTGTAAATACAAGTTTGATGAAGCAATTGGGGAAATGGGACATTGTTGGGTAGTAGATGATGCTAAGTCAGTCTTGATCATTTTCTTGGTTTTGATACTGTGCCGTGGTTCTGTTAAAACCGGTCAGTCCTTATCTACTAAAGTGTATTTCTGGATGGAATGAGTTGATGTCTACATTTTGCTTCACAGTACTCCAGAGAAACAAAACAAAACAACATTTTTGTTAAGTACGATGGGAGAGAGATGAAACAAGAATTGAAGAAAGTTAATGATTGTTGAAGTTGATGACTCTTGAGCTTAATGGGTACATGGAGTGCATTGTACTTTTCTTTCTGCTTTTATGTGTTTGCAATTTTCTATAATAAAAAGTTAAAGATAAAAAATGAAATGCTTGGATTACTGAGGGTAATGTGGGGTCAGTAAGAGATGAGGGACAGAAAAAATACAAAATAGTCATGTTCATGGGAAATGAAATATGAAAAATGCCCGTGAAAATATCAGTCACATATTTACAGACGTTGTGCCAATTGCAGATTCTGGCAGATATAAGCCATCCTTAAACAAATGGTGCTGGGAATAGCTTTGCAATTTTAAACAATGTTTATTTACTCAGAGAAAGAGACTTGAAAGGAGGAGATGTCTTCTTGATTTCTTAAACACACTTTAATTTAGAGAATTTTTTTTTCTGTTCTTGTTGAAGGACACGTAAAGAAATTTTGTATGCAATAATATGCCCCTCTGGTAAGAATACTGAGCGTGGTGTGCTTGAAATTTTCTTACCTAAAAGAAACCAGGTGACAGGAATTATTAACTCTCTCATATGTAAGCTTCGTAGAGAAAATAATTGAGGTGCAGAGAGGTGTTTAGGGGTCAGAACAAAGGGCACATCTCTTAACCAAAGCCAGCACCATCTGCAATGTAACAGTAATATAGCAAGGGAATCTTGTACTCTTAGGAACTTCTGCATTAGGGAATCCTCTGTCTCTGGGGATCCATTACCCTGGGACAGGGGATAGCAATCTTTCCATAGTTCTTCACCAAGTATCACACCTATGTTCATTGCTGTGCCAGTGGTAGCACAGGGTGCTGAGACAAGTTACCAAATTTGTGTCCATGTGTGTGCATGGGGGTGGTGGTGCGTGTGTGAACATGTGTGTGGGCATGTGTGTAGATGGGATGGGTCCTCGCTGGAGAGGGAAGGTGGGAAGCTGTCACATTATACAGAAACTATATTTTAAAAACAAAAATAGAGAAACGTGCTTTGAAAAGGTTATTATTTTCTTATCTTTTATTGAACATATAACATAGGCACATGACAACAATTTGAGAAAACAAAGAAAGAGGAAAGAAGGTCAAATGTCATCGCATCACCATACACCTCCACTGTTGGTACTGTAACAACTTTGCTCCCCTCTTGTAGTCTGTGCATATGCATGTTTTAGATGGCTATGATCATACCATAAATAGGATTTTATGTCCCGATTTTTTTTACTTGACTTTAATTTGTGAATATAGGCATATAAATCCTCATAAAACTATAAAAACGGAATCATGGGACGCCTGGGTGGCAGGGTGTGATCTCACGGTCCCAGAATCGAGTCCCACATCGGGCTCCCTGCATGGAGCCTGCCTCTCCCTCTGCCTATGTCTCTGCCTGCCTTTCTCTGTGTCTCTCATGAATAAATAAATAAAAATGGAAATCACATTTGCCCACACATGAATCAGACTGCAGTTTTCAAAATGACAAAATTAGATGTAATCAGACCTGTCCCTGAAAATCCAAAGCATTTGACCTCCATAGGTCTGATTGTCACGGAAGGCATATGGAAGAGCCCCAAGTCTCAATCACTGGCAAACCGTGAGATGGGGGCTGGCAGCAGGAGAGGAAATGAGGATGGTCTAGGCTCACCGCGTAATGCTGGAGTTACTTGGCCTTTTTATCATCCAGCTCATACAGAGTGGACCAACCCCTGCTCCTGGGTACTCAAGGTCATTAAAAATGGAGCTGCAGCAGGATAAATCCTAATGAAGAATCAGGGAAGCAACTGAGAGCTGAAGAGAATCTATCCTGACTTCCAGAACACCTTTCACCTCTAAATGAAAGCTGGCATGAGAAAAAAAAAAAACAAAAACAAACTTGAGACCACATACGTGCAAAGATGATATTGAAAAATAATTTACAAACAGTACAATCATGTAAATAAATACATGTGTCAGTATAGAGATGGAAATTTTTTTAGAGATGGAAATTTTAAATATATTCTTTTTTTGTGCCCTGAATAAACTATTGATGATAAAACTATCTAACATACAATAGAAGTTGTAGCTTGACAGCCAATTTCTATTAAAGTGTATGGACTTTGCTTGATCCGATTTCTAAACTTTTTTTTGCAGCTCTGTCACTATAGGGAGCCTGTTGAGGTCCACATTTTCTTCCTATTTTCATTATTTTAATGTCTGGTTTTTCAGGATGTTACTTCTCTCTGTTTGTTATTTGAAGTAAGGTGGTAAACATAAAGTTTATTGGAAAAAGACTTTTGCATATTCACTTTACATCTTTTGGTGGACCAGCCAGAGATCATTGAACATGATGACTTATCACCAAATAAAACATTTGGGAAACTGACAGGTCAGCTTAAATCCCTGACTTTCTCCCTAGCTTTACACTGGTAACATCTTTCCAAATGCCAATACTTTTTCATCTGAGTATTTTCTCATTAACCCCATTCTCTCAGGCACAGATAATAAAGTTTGGTTAATTTTTCATATGGTGTTCTTTCCGAATTTCATATTTTAAGTAGAATTTTACAGAGGTTTTCTGGTTGAAACAGTGGAAGGGTAACGGCACCTAGTTGGCTCAGTCAGTAGAGCATGCGACTCTCGATCTCAGGGTCCTGAGTTCAAGCCCTACGTTGGATGCAGAGAGTAATTTTAAAAAGAGAAGAAAGAGAGAAAGAGAAGTAGAAAGGGAAGAAAGAAAGAAAGAAAGAAAGAAAGAAAGAAAGAAAGAAAGAAAGAGAAAAAAAGAATCTGAGAAACAGTGGAAGGGTGAACAGCTGAGCAGTTGGCTCAGGACTATCCCAATTTTAGCACTAAACACCCTGTGTCCTAGGAAACATCTCTCCAGGACATAAAAAGTTCTGCTTTTCACAGATGGATGCAAAAGGTTGGGGTGGGGGTGTACAGAACTCTTACAGTAGCCCCCACAACTCTTTTGGCCCTTGGGGCTGAAAGCAATAGTGCTTTTAGTGTCAAATGGACACCATATGGATTACAGCCTTTCCTAGTTGCTATGGCTGTTTTGTCTCCTGACTGCTGATACTGACAACCATAATTTGGGGTTCACAATAATGATCATGCATTTTGCATCACCCTGTGAGATGTGACTTGAGAATGCAACTTAAGCATGTTGTCATCCTGAACATTGAGTCCTTAGTCTGACACTCAGGAGACACTTAGGGAATGGCTATGGAATAAATTTACAGTTATTTGTCACACTGATAGACACATAGATGTGTGAAATGATGCTGTACAAATGTATTCTTCGCAGCATGATTGCGATGAGAAAAAGAAGGAAACAAGTAATGTACCTACCATAAAGGAAATGGTTAATATTATCAAGGTGCGTAAGTTTTGCAGCCATGTGAGTATGTTATCTTTCATTTTTAAATGATTGATTGATTGATTGATTTAGAGAGAGAGAAGGAGGGAGGGAAGGAGGGAGGATGCATGATGGTGGAAGGACACACTGAGAGGGAGAGGGAAAGCATCCTAGTAGACTCCTGGCAGAGCCCCACTGAGGAATGCTCATATGACCCTGAGACCTTGACCTGAGCCTAAATCAGATAAGATGCTTAATTGATTGAGCCACCCAGTAGCAGCCTGTAATTCTTCTCCTGATAATCTTATTTTTGAAACTCTAATTTTCAGGGTGCCTGTGTGGCTCAGTCTGTAAGCATCCACTTTTGATTTCAGTTCAGATCATGATCTCTGGGTTGTGGGATTGAGCCACCATCCGGCTCTGTGTGGGGTATCCAGGCTGCTTAAAATTCTATCTGTACCTTTCTCTCTGTCCCTCCCCTTCCCTCTCTAAAGAGTTATAAATAAATAATAAATGAAAAGTCTAATTTTCATTGTGCACCCTAAAATGCATTGTTAAATGTTGTATATATTTAATATGATGACATGATTGTTTGACATACATATACATATTGAAATGATTATTACAATCAAACTTATTAACACATTATTCCCTCACATAGTTAGCATTTTTTGTGTGTGATGAGAATACCTTAAACCTACTCTGTTAGCAATATATTAGTATTTCATACGGTATTATTAACTATATTCTTCATGTACATTAGTTCTCAAGACTTATACATCCTATACAACTGCAAGTTTGTGATTCACTTTGTTCTAGTTTGGAATACTTTCTATGATATACTGTTAGTTTAAGGAACACTGGAAAGCATGATATTTATGTTACTGCTGCATTGTTTTCAAAATGAAATAGGCAGTACCTATTTCGGTTTGTATTTCCATAGAAGATTTTGGAAGGATACACATGGATCTAGGAATAGTGGTTGCCTCTGGTAGGATGAAGTTTAATGACTAAGGTCAGGAGAAAGAGGGAAACATTTCACTATGTACAGTTTTGTACTCTTCGAATTTTCTTCTTGTGCATATTATCTATTCAAAATATCAATTTAAGAACATAAATCATTCCTTCCTAAAATTATATAACTGATGGGTTTTAATGTCAGATACATAGTCTTCTATTTTACACATTCTTGTACTGTTGGAAGTTGATATAGACTACTTTATCTTTTTATAACGCTATGACATGGGCTAGATAGATGTTCATTTTTATATTTCTTTTGTTATCCCAGAAATTCAGAGAACTCATGACTCTTCTATTTAACTTCAAAATTAGAATATTATCCAAAATTGGTGGTCTCTTGATTTTATATGTTTTTATATGTTTTAATTTAAAAATCTTAGCATTTTAGATATCAACATATTGTACCCAGGGCAGCCTTGGTGGCTTAGCGGTTTAAGTGCCGCCTTCAGTCCGGGGTGTGATCCTGGAGACCCGGGATCGAGTCCCACGTCGGGCTGCCTGCATGGAGCCTGCTTTTCCCTCTGCCTGTGTCTCTGCCTCTCTCTCTGTGTTTCTCATGAATAAATAAATAAATAAAAATAAAAAAATAAAAAAAATATTGTACCCATTGACCACGTCAAAAAGAACAAAGAAGTGAGAAGAAAAAATTAACATAAAAGTTAAAGTATTCAGTACTAGTACCAATTATGCAATTTACAGATAATGGGAAAGTAGTGACTGAGTACTTCTTAGAAAATAGAAAGTACAACTGCACTGGCTACCAGGAGACAGGTCAAATCTGTAGCCAATAAGCTCCATCAATGTTTCTCAGCTATCACTGCAATAGTATGTCTATTTAGCAGGGCTTGGCATGACATCTAATCTGTGTGCTGTCTGAATATCAATTCCACATTTGTGCCCTTCTGCCGAGCCTCCGGGTAAGCTCCTGTTTCAGAATCTTTTCATAGTCAGACCTGAGGAGCTCTTCAGTTATAGCTCTAGCATCCTTGTCACTCCTTTATTGGAACATGCAGTCTGTTGGTTTCTTCAGTCAATGAGGTTTCCTTACTCTCACACAGATACTCAGTAATTTACTAAGAATTGTGTGGAAAGACAGTGAACGAAGCCATATACTCCAATTTTATTCCACCATCCAAAGAGCAAATACCATATGATTTCACTCATATGTTGAATTTAAGAAACAAAACAAATGATCATAGGGGAAAAAAAGAGGGAGGCAAACCAAGAAACAGACTCTTAGTTATAGAGAGCAAACTGATGGTTATTAGAGGGAAGGTCTGTGGGGGATGGGATAAATGGGTGACGGGATTAAGGAGTGCACTCGCGATGAGCACTGGGAGCTGTATGTAAGTGTTAAATCACTAAATTGTACATCTAAAACCAATATTACACTGTATGTTAACTAATGAATTTAAATAAAAACATAAAAAAATAAAACAAAGAGCTGAAGCAAATAAATGATAAGGAGAGAGAGAATATAGCCCTGTGTCAAAATTTCTGGAGGCTCCAGGGCTGGGAGTCCCCATTTTCATCTGTATCATCCTGGGTCAATATAAAATGATCCCTCCATTTTCCCATCTGTAAGGTGTGGATAACAATACCTACTTTGCACCACAGGTGATAGAATACATTCTAACGGGTGTAGAGAGAAGAGCACATAATATACATGTAATAACAGGTTTGTAACAAATTTGCCCACTAAGCAAATAAAATATTCAGGGCATTATGAAGCAAAAGGGGTCATGATATGGAATTCAGAGAGGTCTGAGCATATGAACAGGAAAATACCCATGCCTTTATTTTCATTTACCTTTATTTTTTAAAAAATAAATTTATTTTTTATTGGTGTTCAATTTGCCAACATACAGAATAACACCCAGTGCTCATCCCATCAAGTGCCCCCCTCAGTGCCCATCACCCATTCACCCCCACCCCCCGCCCTCTTCCCCTTCCACCACCCCTAGTTCGTTTCCCAGAGTTAGGAGTCTTCATGTTCTGTCTTCCTTTCTCATATTTCCCACTCATTTTTCTCCTTTCCCCTTTATTCCTTTTCACTACTTTTTATATTCCCCAAATGAATGAGACCATATAGTGTTTGTCCTTCTCCGATTGACTTATTTCACTCAGCATAATACCCTCCAGTTCCATCCACGTTGAAGCAAATGGTGAGTATTTGTCATTTCTAATGGCTGAGTAATATTCCATTGTATACACATCTTCTTTATCCATTCATCTTTTGATGGACACCGAGACTCCTTCCACAGTTTGGCTATTGTGGACATTGCTGCTATAAACATCGGGGTGCAGGTGTCCCGGCGTTTCATTGCATCTGTATCTTTGGGGTAAATTCACTTACCTTTAACTTAATTTAAGCATGTCCTTCAATTATTAACCTAGGCAAGAAACCACAATAATATGATTAGTACATGTGGCAATATCACCAATATTTTCATATCCCATTACATTTGTTTCACATTTCTCAAAGTATCATTTATGCTCATCACTATTTTAAAATATGTTATTGTGTCTATCACTAGATACTATTATTTAATGCATTAATAAAGAAACATGTTATCAAATTATGGTGTTTTTTAAAATTCAAAACCGTATTTCAACATCATAGATGTCAGTTATGCTTCTCTTCATTTAACTTTATGTATTTATAAAAAATATTATTCTTTTAAGGAAGCTACAGGCTATATAAAGCTGCCAAGGTGCCAAAAGTTTGAGAATGTCTGTGCTAGGAAATGTTTTGAAATGAGAATCCCTGGGAAGGAAAGGGATTGGACCGACATACTGGATGTTTTCATATATGTTATCTCATAGATAGGAACAATACAGAGGCTTCCATGGCTAAAGCACTGGAGTCATGAGGGAAGAAAGTGAAGATGAAGTTGGGCATATTTGGGGATAGGGAGAGTTGGAGTAAGTTGGAAATTTTCCATTTTAAAAAACCAAGAGGCTACAGAGAATCACCATGGGTCTGTGAGCAGGAGAGAGCACATAGAAGTGGTGTTTGAAGCTGTTGCTTTGGAAGGCTGGAGGCAGACTAGCTAGGAGCTGAGGCACAAGGAAGAAAGGGAGCAGAAGAAGGTACCCAAAGGAAAAGAGGGCAGAAGGCTGGCAGATAATGTGAGTCCCCAAGGACCTGAATCCAATCCACAGCCCTCTTCCTGCAAACCTAGTCAAGGGCAGGCAATGGCTGTAAGTCTGCCTTTTATTTTTTTTAATAAATTAATTTTAATTGGTGTTCAATTTACCAACATACAGAATAACACCCAGTGCTCATCCCGTCAAGTGTCCCCCTCAGTGCCCATCACCATTCACCCCCAGCCCCTGCCCTCCTCCCCCTCCACCACCCCTAGTTCATTTCCCAGAGTTAGAGGTCTTTATGTTCTGTCTCCCTTTCTGATATTTCCCACACATTTCTTCTCCCTTCCCTTATATTCCCTTTCACTATTATTCATATTCCCCAAATGAATGAGAACATACACTGTTTGTCCTTCTCCAATTGACTTACTTCACTCAGCATAATACCCTCCAGTTCCAACCACGTTGAAGCAAATGGTGGGTATTTGTCGTTTCTAATGGCTGAGTAATATTCCATTGTATACATAAACCACATCTTCTTTATCCATTCATCTTTCGATGGGCACTGAGGCTCTAGCAGCCATGTCCACAATAGCCAAACTGTGGAAGGAGCCTAAGTCTGCCTTTTAGAATGCTGGCCTCACAGAAGTGAGGTGATTAAGAGTCCCCAGTTGGGGGTGAATGGGTGATGGGCACTGAGGGGGGCACTTGATGGGATGAGCACTGGGTGTTATTCTGTATGTTGGCAAATTGAACACCAATAAAAAATAAATTTATTATTAAAAAAAAGAGTCCCCAGTTGGGAAAAAGATGCTGTGTGAAGTTGCAGAGCGCCTGTTCTATAGGTCCTAAGGCACCAGGAGTGCAGAAACAGGTTTTATACAGATCCCTCTCTTTCCAATTCTACTCACCTCAAAACCACCCCCAGCACCTGCTGTAGTTAGAAAAACATAAAAGAAGCCAAGATAATACTCCTGGGAAACCAGCCACACCAGAAAGGGTTCCTGCTACTAAGGCCAGAGGGCCTTGACTTGTGGTTCTTTATACATTAGCCCACAACAAGTGGTTCTCAAAGTCTGGTCCCTATACCAGCAGCATCAACATTTAGCACCAGTATTAGATGGTTAATTATCAGAAAACAAACTACTGGGCCTCACCATACTTATACAGCATTTCCATCTAGGTCTGTTAACCCAGAAATAAGCAAGTCTTTTGTTAGCCATGGCTGAGAAAATACCTTTACCTAGAAAAAAAATTTCCTTCTTAAATTAGTCAATAGTTCCAAAGAGGTTTCCCGCCAAGTACTTTTATACGATTGTGATTTCACACGTTTTCCAGCTACACTTCTACAGGATACCTTCTTTCTTTTTAGATGGTCTCTTCATAACAAAGGGGCAGGGTTAGAAGATGGTGAGGGGCTGGGGAAGGATCCAAACTGAGGGACCCAAAAGGATCTTTCTTAAGAGAGGCTGAGTCCAGGGGGCACCTGGGTGGGTCAGTTGGTTAAGTGTCTAACTCTTGGTTTCAGCCCAAGTCATACACTTGAGCTAGGTATAAAATGAGGAAATCAGGAAAGAGACCAGATCCTTGGAGATGGATGCAAACCAAAGTCAACTCTGGAGATGGAATAACCCCTCTGGGGTTACTTCATGGCATCCTGAAGACCTGCTCCCTCTCCCTGTCATAACCCTTAGGGTTCTATTGTCAGGAAGTGGATCAGAATCACAAGGTTTAGTTTGGGTAGAACAGGCTAATTTGTGGGGATGATGACTGGCTGTTTTTCAGGGAAGGGTGGCACTTCTGGGACTTACAGGGCCACTAAGCTCTCTCCTTACCCCATTCCAGACTTCTGCCAAGGGAGGGACACCCAAGACAAAGGGTAATTCAGAGGGAGGGAAGGAAGTAAGGGAGATAGGAGGGACTCCCCCTCAAGCTACCAGGGGTCTTCATCTTCCCCTGTGCCATTCAACCACTTACCAGCAAGAAGGCATGCCATTTCCTTTCTGTGACCCTGCCTCCCCTCAAATTTCTCTTGGGTACTCACTGGTGACTCCATTACTGCTTCTTTCACCTATTGCTTCCTTGTATGTATGCTCTTCCATACTGGTACAATCTGTCTAAATCCCAAGTCAAAATCTCTAATATTTACACAAAGCCAAGTTCCATGGTGTTGGAAAACTCTGCTATTCTTGTTATCATTACTTACTAAAAGTCTTTTGTAAACTCCAGAGAAAGACAAACTAGTCCGCCAAAAGGCACATTGGTTTAAACAGGTCATCCCATCTCCTGAAGCTCCTCTAATGAACACTTAATTGGATCCAGAGAAACTGAAAATTATAGCCTGAAAACAGTAAGCCTCCCCTCTCTGGTGTGAAGTTATGACAGCTAAAGCCATGAGAGTGGCAGTGGCCTTTCCAGTCAGCCACATGGCCATTAACTGACTTGGGGGCCAAGTATCTGTGAATTGGAAACCTCATTAGGATTTATGCTAAGTTTATGTTAAGAACTGCTAACAGGTCAAACCAACTCCTTTCTTACTTGGGAAACTGAATTGTAAAAATGATATGTTGCTTGCTTAAGTTTACAAACACCACTAGTAATGGTGGGAAAGTATAAGAGCATTGTTCTTGTCTTCTAGGCAAATGTTCCTGCAAACATATTAATCTGAACACTTAACTCTTACTTGAATCTCTCAATCTATAGTCACTCTGGGCTACGGGACAGTTGTGGTTTTTCTCTCCAAGATTATGATGATCTGTGCCCATTCTGAAGATTCATATAGATTACTGAATCTCTTTTATGTCTTAAAATCACTGACATTCATTTTGGAAAGGCGCGTACGATATCACCCCTGAGCCTGAGAGAATTGAATCCTAATCCTGAGGCTTAGAAAGGAGGTGCCTGACTGTTCCAGAGAGATTAAATGTAGCATTAAACATCTTCACTGATGAGCAGGAATATCCTTGAGATTGGACAGGAAGGACAACAAGCTCTAGAGATAGCAGCTTTCATGGGAGGTTGTAGCCTTGGATGTTGTATCTGTTAAAGAGAAGGAAAAATCTCCTGGGCTATGAACTCCTGGAGGACATAAATCTTTTTATTCTATATTTCTCACAGCACAACCTAGCACAGTAATATAGTCATGGGATCCATGTACACTTGTTCCCATACATGAACTGCTTAGGAGGGGATAATCTGGTGAACTGAGTGATAACTTTGAGAGAATCTTGAAAGAGTGGGTGTTCCCATACATGAACTGCTTAGGAGGGGATAATCTGGTGAACTGAGTGATAACTTTGAGAGAATCTTGAAAGAGAGAAGTGTTCTCTTTTTCTCTACTCTAAGTACCAGGCATTTGCTATAGGCAGATTTTAAAATGCGGACTGAGAAACAGATGTGAAAGAAACAGGTGCCACAAAGATCCTTTACTTTACATATATTATGATTTAGTGTTCATAACAGGTTAGGATCATTATTCCTACCTTTTTTTAACAGATGACACAACTAAGGCTCAGGTAGATTAGGTGTTTTATCTGCGATCACGCAGCTAGCGGGTGCCTGGGCTCTCCCACCTGAGACTGAAGCCCTTACTAATGGTTCTTCTCACCACTCCGGAATCATATTCCTCTCTTCACTTAATTCCCATAGATCCAATCCTGAGGGATTCATGCCAGAGAGTTGCCATCCTTGAGACCACCCAACCCCCACTCCAATGAATCTTTTTTCTGCGGAGTGCTGGCCCTGGAGCCAGGTGAGACCAGAATCTACATGTCAAGGGTTTTCTCTAGAATCTGTCGCTGTGGTCGCTCCAGTAGAATCTGTTTCAGGAAGAGGTCTGACCAAGCAGGATAGCGTGACATTCATCATGCAGGAGAGCAGAATCCGGGGCTGGGGGCCACATGTCGAGAAGGGAGGGGCCGGGGGCGGCCCCCTTCTGACCAGCCCTGAGGAAAGGTCAGGGGAGAACGCTGGCTGAGGAGCGCCTGTACAGCAGCAGCTGCTGACGTTCTCTATCACGTGCCTGTGGCCCAAGGTAACCCAGACCTTTAAACAAACAGCGAGGCTGGGGGCGTTGCGGGGCCGAAGGCGGGAAAGGACAGGGACTTTGGGGGTCGCACACTGAAGACGGGGCGGGTGGTGAACGCTTGGAGGGTGTGAGGAGTCCAAATTCTCAGAGGAATAGGGAATGAAGGAACTGAAACAAGAAATGAAGTGTGAGAAGGAACACAAGTGTAAAATGAGCGTGAGAGGGCCCAAGAGCTTGGCTGACCAAAAGGGCGCTTGGAGGTAGGGGCAAGGGTGTAACACACCCAGACCCAGCAGCATAGGTAAGGTGGGAGTAGGAGGACACATTTTTTTTCCCTGAGCCCATTTTCCATAGGTGGTTCCCTTTTAGCTATTTTTTAAAAGATTTTATTTATTTATTCATAGAGACACACAGAGAGACACAGGCAGAGGGAGAAGCAGGCTTCATGCCGGGAGCCTGACCTGGGACTCGACCCAGGATCTCCAGTATCACGCCCTGGGCTGCAGGCGGCGCTAAACCGCTGCGCCACAGGGGCTGCCCCCCTTTTAGCTATTTTTAAGGTAAAATGTTGGCCCCAGTTTTTTTTTTGTTTTGTTTGGTTTGGTTTGGTTTTGTTTGGTTTGGTTTGTTTGTTTAGAATATACGGAAAGAACGTCAGAGGAAGCTGTACCAAAGCAAGGCTGCTCAGGGCTTAGGAAACCCAGACAGAGGGTGGCGCCTTTTTTAAAGATTCCGCCTCTACCCTAAAGCTCAGGCCATACCACACCCCCCCCCACCTTTCCTCCCTCTGCCTCCTTTTCGCCCACCGCAGCCCCCCATTCCCAGTACGATCGGATCGCCTTTAAACCAGGTAATCGCCTTAGTCTCCACAGCAGTTCTGGGAGCTCCTGAGTAGAGGGGGTGGAGTGCGCAGCGACCTCAGCCCGAGCTCTTGGTGGGAGGGGTGCCGGGGGCACTAATGGCGCGCCGCGGCCATGACGCTGGTCAGGTCATTCACAGAAATTACTTGTTTCATTCCATTTACAGTCGCAGCTCCACTGCAGACGCCTTTCTTCTCAGGCCGGACGGTGAGGTGATGGCCCAAGTTCGGGAAACTTCCTTGCCCTCCGGCTCTTTAGTCCTCTGGAGCTCTGGAGGTGGGGGAGGAGCCTCTCCCAAGGAGAAGGCCAAAAAGGCGGGGGAAATGGAGAAAGACGCGGTGGGGGCGACAAAGGCGTGTTCAGGCCAGGATGCTAAGGAGATGAAGCTGGAGCTGCTACAAGATCATAAGCCTTGTTCCTGAGGATAACTTGACGTGGAGTGACAGCGGAGGTGATAAGAAGGTGCTCCCTTCGTCCCCTCCTCGCTGTTACATCAGCTCTTCGCCCCTTTGCCCGCGCCGCAAGCCCCGCCCAAGGCCCCAGCCTCGGCCAGCTCCAGAAGCCCGCCTGGGCTCTCGGCCCCACCCCAGCCTCCATCCCATCCTCCCCCTCCCCTTCCCCCACCGCCTCTGACCTGACCTCAGCCCTGGCGACCCTAGGGCTGGCCTCAGATGCTGCAAAGCATCTGACCCTGGATCTAGGCCTCAGATGCTGCAAAGCTTTTCTGGTGGCCTAGGTGGCTCTGGGGATCGAAGTGGTTTAGGGGACTGGTTGCTGGAGGTGGAGTTTGGTCGGGGTCCTACGTGGTGCTCTCATGTGGAGAACTTTAAAGTGGCTAAGAACTGGCCGAAGAACCTGAGGCTGATCTACCAGCGTTTCGTATGGAGTGGGACCCCAGAAACTAGGAAACATAAGGCAAAGACGTGCATTTGTCATGTATGTAGTACCCGTATGAACAGACTCCACTCTTGTCTCTCCTGTGTCTTTTTTGGCTGCTTTACTGAGAATCATATTCACAAACATGCAGAAGCAAAACAGCACAATTTAGCTGTAGATCTCTACCATGGGGTTATATATTGCTTTATGTGTAAGGATTATATATATGACAAAGACATGGAATGGATTGCCAAAGAAACAAAAGAGAAAAATTTGAAATTATTAACTTCCATCTCAACAGATGTCTCTCAACAACAGTGTATAACATCAGATGTTGAAGAGAAGCATTCAACCTGTGAGTCAAAGGAACAGGAGCCAAAATTTGTGAAACCCAAGAAAAAGAGGAGAAAAAAGTCAGTCTATACTGTAGGCCTGAGGGGGCTAATCAATCTTGGGAACACATGCTTTATGAATTGTATTGTCCAGGCACTTACCCATATTCCTCTATTGAAAGATTTCTTTCTCTCTGACAAGCATAAATGTAGAATGACAAGCCCAGCTTGTGTCTTGTCTGTGAAATGTCTTCTCTTTTTCATGCTATGTGCTCTGGGAGCCGAACTCCTCACATTCCCTATAAGTTATTGCATCTAATATGGATTCATGCAGAACATTTAGCAGGGTATAGACAGCAGGATGCCCATGAGTTCCTTATTGCAATATTAGATGTGCTGCATAGACACAGCAGAGATGATAATGTGGAACAGGAGGCCAATAACTCCACATGCTGTAACTGCATCATAGACCAAATCTTTACAGGTGGCTTGCAGTCCGATGTCACATGTCAAGCTTGCCATAGTGTCTCTACTACAATAGACCCATGCTGGGACATCAGTTTGGACTTGCCTGGCTCTTGCGCCACATTCAGTTCCCAGAATCCAGAGAAAGCTGACATCACAGTGAGTAGGGATGACCACATACCAGGAATTCCCTCACTCACAGACTGCCTACAGTGGTGTTTACAAGGCCAGAGTACCTAGGAGGCAGTGCCAAAATCAAATGCAGTAGTTGCCAAAGCTATCAGGAATCTACTAAACAACTCACAATGAAGAAATTACCTATTGTGGCCTGTTTTCATCTCAAGAGATTTAAACATGTAGGTAAACAGAGGAGAAAGATTAATACTTTTATCTCCTTTCCCTTGGATCTGGACATGACTCCATTTTTGGCCTCAACTAAGGAGAGAAGAATGAAAGAAGGCCATCCAGCAACAGATTGTACATCCAATGAGAATAAGTATTCCTTATTTGCAGTGATTAATCACCATGGAACTTTGGAAAGTGGACACTACACCAGCTTTATCCAGCAACAAAAGGACCAGTGGTTTAGCTGTGATGATGCCATTATCACCAAGGCTACCATTGAGGACTTCCTCTACAGTGAAGGGTATTTACTGTTCTATCACAAACAGGGTCTAGAGAAAGATTAGTCTTAGGAGACCACTTCCCAGAAAAAAAAAGTAAAAGAAGTGAATATACCAGGATACTGAAGTGACACACAAACCTACCTGGAATGGACAATGACAACACCCATACAACAAAAAGCACCTCTTGAAGTTTCACAATAATCTACCTGGCATGGACAAGGACAACAGCACCTATATGACAAGTAGCACCTTGATATGAAGAACCTATTTTGCCATGGCTTATGGATCTGTAAGAGGAAAAAAAAATACTAGTGACCATTCAGCCTTAAGAAATGGGAGGAGTGGGGATCCCTGGGTGGCGCAGCGGTTTAGCACCTGCCTTTGGCCCAGGGCACCATCCTGGAGACCCAGGATCGAATCCCACGTCGGGCTCCCTGCATGGAGCCTGCTTCTCTCTCTGCCTCTCTCTCTCTCTCTCTCTTTCTCTCTCTCTCTCTCTCTCTGACTATAATGAATAAATAAAAAAAAGAAAGAAATGGGAGGAGTGAGAAGAGGTTGAAAATGGTCATATAAAGCATACTTAAATGAACAGAATGCTTTAGGTGGGGAGAGTGGGAATGGAGATGTTCTGCCAATGCTATACTATATATCATTTGCTTCTACAAAAATACCATGGGAAATTAGACAGTATTCGTACATTAACAAAAAGCTTCTCAATTGGGTTCTAGCTGTGGCTGATTAGTCAAATAGTTTGAGAAAAGGATATTGTAAAAGAAAATTTCAAAAGCCTTAAAATCTTTAAAAAGAAAAAATATTTTTTATTAATTTTAAAAGAAAATATTTTTAGGGCAGCCCCGGTGGCGCAGCGGTTTGGCATCGCCTTCAGCCTGGGGTGTGATCCTGGAGACCTGGGATCTAGTCCCACATCGGGCTCCCTGCATGGAGCCTGCTTCTCCCTCTGCCTGTGTCTCTGCCTCTCTCTCTCTCTGTCTATGAATAAAATAAATTAAGAAAAAAAATCTTAAAAAAGAATATTTTTAAATGTTGAAAATTTTAACTATATTAAAAGAAATATTTTAAAATTTAAATTTTTTAATTTAAAATTTAAAAATTATTAAAATAAAGCTTAAAAATAAATTTTAGAAATTTTTAGTTTTAAAAAGATAAAATGAATAAAAGAAGGACAAAGATAAAAAATGAAAGTTTACCAAAAAAAGTGAAAGAAAGTTATAAAAGTAAAAAGTTAAAGGAGACGGGAGCTCTTAAAAGTTTAATAAAATGTTAATATAAATAATTTTTAAAATTAAACCATAAAATATGTGTTGGAAAATGAGAGGTTAGCAAGATTCATGAATAGTTTAAAATATAAAATTTCCAAAAATACAGAATCGAATGAAAATTCAAATTTTTTTTAAATTTTTATTTACTTATGATAGTCACAGAGAGAGAGAGAGAGAGGCAGAGACACAGGCAGAGGGAGAAGCAGGCTCCGTGCACCAGGAGCCTGATGTGGGATTCGATCCCGGGTCTCCAGGATCGCGCCCTGGGCCAAATGCAGGCGCCAAACCACTGCGCCACCCAGGGATCCCTTGAATGAAAATTCAAATATAAGTTTACAGAAAAGTTTTAAAGGAATAAAATTTAGAATAATTCAAGACAAAACTTGTTTTCAATTTTATTAATTTAAAAAATTTAAAAAGGACAAGTTAAGAGAAAAATAGAGAATTTTAAGATATATAGGTAACTCTAAGGAAGTCCAATTAGAGGGATTTAAATAAAAACTAAGTATTTATTTTTTAAAAAAATATTTTATTTATTTATTCATGAGAGACGCAGAGAGAGAGAGAGAGAGAGGCAGAGACACAGGCAGAGGGAGAAGCAGGCTCCATGCAGGGAGCCTGACGTGGGACTCTTGGGACTCAATCCTGGGTCTCCAGGATCACACCCTGGGCTGAAGGCGGTGCCAAACCGCTGAGCCACCTGGGCTGCCCAAAAACTAAGTATTTAAACAAAAAGGATAAAAAAAATAAAAATTTTAAGACAGAAATAAAAATACAAAATTAAAAAAAACATTTAAGTAGAAAAAATATTAAATATTAAAATATTTTAAAACTTTTTAAGTTTTTAAAAGACATTCTTTTTTAATTTAAGCATCTAAAAATACAGGTATGAAAAGTAAAAGGAGGACATAGGAATAACAAAAAAAAGGCTGGTTAATTTTTTGTTGCATTTTATGTTGATACATAAATAGAATTTGAAAAAAAAATAGAGTCCTTTGAAAAACAACAACAAAAACAAAACAAAACAAAACAAAAACAGAGTCCTAACCATAATTTTACCACTCATTTGTGAGATCACTGCAAGGCCTGAACTCTAGCCTACCTTCCCTTTTCAGGTTCCATACCCCATCTGATTTCTAAAGGAAGTAGAGCTGTTTCTTAGGAAGAATCAACTGCATCTAAGAAAGATAAAAATAGTAGGGACTATCTCACATTTAGAATTGCATTATTCATACAAATTATTTGCTACCAAAACGTAGTTCTTGATAGTTTAGTGGCTTAGGGATATTAGATCACAATTCAAATTCTGGCTTTGATGTTCAAGCCCCATGGCCTGATTGAGGAAGTAGCAGGGACCCATATCTGAGGATGTCCCACCCTTCTCCCCCTCTTCCTCTCCATGAGGAAACAAGACCTTTAAATTTCCATAGTAAAGCCGTGGGCTTGTGCTTGACAGTCCTACTCATTCCTTACTCCCTCTCTTTTTTCCTTATTCCATCATTCCTGCCTGGTTACCTGATCCACCTACTTACCTACATCTCTGAGTCCCAGCCTGTGGAGCTCCTCCTTTGACTGTTTCCTGGTGGCTTTTATTCCTCCTTCAAGACCCAACTCACAGATGGCTTCTCTGGAGCCTTTCTGAATGCTCTAGGCAGGTATAAATTGGAAAATTGTTCCTTCCTCACCCCTCTGTCCCTGTCCCTGTGCCTCAAAGTACTTTGTCTGTACCTCAGTAATATTCTACTGTGATTCTACTGGAGCTTTGTGATTGTTTGCCCCTCTGCACTGAGCATTCTGAGAACAGGGGGCCAAGCCTTATTCATTTCCGTGTTAATAAATGTTTGTTGAATGTGAGGATGAGTTCTGTTATTTGCTCTATTCACCCACCCAGTAGTATGATCTCACCTATTTTATCCATCAAGCCCTCATTAAGTGCCCTGTGCTATAATACAGTGTGATAGGGTCGGTCTTATCTTCCCCCAAAGACAGTGTATGAAATGCTACTCGGCTGCAGGAGATTGCTTAAGAAGGGAGGTGCTCAGTGAGGAAAGAGCCAGGTTGTGTGGAGAGAGTACCAGGTACAATGCAAGGAAAAGAACAAAGTAAGAGTTGGTAGTCATGAGAGACTGGGTGGTGAGGGGCAGCAGAAGCTGAAGGTGAGGCTGGCCTTTCTGGTATGTGTGTGGCAACACTGTTCCTCACCAGTGTCCCTGAGCTCCCCATGGTGTCTCTCACCTTATGATTGTGTACCACACCTCTCCATGGTGTACTGTACTAGTTTACCTTCCCAGGGGACTGTGTATCTTACCATTCCATACTATTTTATATCACATGGCACACCATGTCACCATGATGGTGACAAGGGAGTGATACCTGGCGGCTGTGTTTAGTGAGGCAGTTGTAGTTTGTCTGCTTAGCACTCTAGCCCTTCCCCCATTCCTTGTGGTTCTGCTGGTGCTATTGACCACCATGCAGTCCTCCTCTCATCCCTCCCCAGAGTGAGCATGTCCCATAGGCTAGGCCAGATTAGAGTTCTCAATTTCTTCACTCCTCCACCTACACCTGTCCCACAAGAGCAATTCTGAGGATGACTGTAGGACCCAAGCAGGCCCAGAGTCCATTGCTAAATTGAACATATGTAAACACTGGGAGAAAGAAGTATCTTGCTCCCACTCCACGCTGAAGTCTCTAGACTAGGATGACATTAACCTAAGAACCTTAGGGGTTGATATTCATACCGTGAGGAGAAAAATAGAGATGGGAAGAAAGCCTGGAGAGCATCATTTGAAACTTGTGGATCTAGCTGTGCCTGAAGTCCCAAAGTTCTCAGCAATCTGAGCGAATAAAGTCCTTTGTTTTGCTTAAGCTAGTTTGAGATAGTATCCTGTCACTTGTAGCCAAGTGTTTTGAACACATTAGATATGCTATATGGTTAGTTGTGGGCATCCTGTTCCTGGGGCCACAAACAGAGAAGGAAGAAAATGATGACTTTAAATGAACTCTGTCATATAATATTGAGAAACCAGAGTGGGACCCTGCATGTCTTTTAGTTCAGCACTGACCTATGCTAGGCTTCAAACCTTACAGCAATGATGCAGCTATTCCCAATTAAAGAGAGAACAAGTCAATAATGTTTAATGAGTACCATGAATAGATAGGCCAGGTATTATGGTAACTGCTTTACCACTATTATGTCACGGAGTTGGCACGGCAATCCTGGAAGACAATCATTACTGAACATATTTCACAGTTTGGGAAAGTGAGACTCAGAATGGAAAAACAGTTTGCTTAAGTTCACTTTACTGTTTTAAGTAGTAGGGCCAGTATTCAAACCCAGGTCCCCAAAACTTGTGCATATTCCATTATAACTCAGTACATATAATTCAAAGATTTTATTTTGTTTTGCTTTGCTTTTCCTGATGTTGCTATGGAAGACAAAGTAGACCACAATGGCGCAGAAGGCAGACTGCCTTTGACAAACCTGGATACAGATAACCTGGAACCTGGAGAGTAACCTATCAACTGATAACACAAAATTGCCCATGATACAGGTGAATATGTCTCTATGGCAATAGATGATTAGGATAATCACATCAGGTTAAATGACTTTCCTAAGGATACCCGGGATGGATGAGGCCAAAATCCTACTCCATTACTAGACATATAGCTTCACTCAGTGCCATATGCTTGGCTGAGCACCAAGACCTGACTATAAGATCTAACCTTTTTGCTGTCTGTGAAACCACCAGCTTTCTCTAGTTACACCAGGTTTCCTTTCTAGCTTCAATACTGTGACCAGTACTTTGTGAATTACCTTTACCACTGACCTTCCCCTGGTCTTTCCAGCTCCTCAACCATAGATCCCTCTGATCTGCCTGTTGCAGAGGGGCTTGCCTATTTGGATCTGGTTCCTAGGTGGTCCAATACTGATTTGCAATGTCTAATTCTGTTGTTTCTACACTATTTTCAGTTCCTTGGGTCCTTCCAACACATAACTGCAATTACTCTGGGCCAGGGCTGGAACCATAAGTCTATAAATCTCTCAGATCAATCACACTATACAGTAGGTCTCAATATGCTCACCAAATGAATGCATGAATGAATAAACAAAATGAATCCCTTCCTACACTCAGTTTTAGTAGTTGACTTAATACCTTATTTTTCTGAGGTCAAAATACTCATAAGAGTGCCTGATTTACCTACACCATCCATATCAACACACTTCTGTCTCCATTTATCCTCCACACCTTCACTCTAGTTTTAGAGGAAAAAGAATCCTGCTTTCTTTTGGATGCTGCACCTAGCCTCTTCTGACCCATTCCTGACAGCCAAGAGGACTTGTTCCCATACTTTCCCCTTTATTCCAGTAACTGCTGTGTTTTCTCTAGACATAATATTCAGCAACTAGACATAGTAGATTTTCTACAATGGTTCTTCAAAAACTTTTCCCCATCATTCCTATAAGATATAAGAATTGTTCCTCAGTCCCCAGTGCTTCTTCCTAGAGTGTGTATTGTCATCAGAAGAGACCAAAAAGTCTGTTGTAAGGTCCTGATTTGAGGTTCATTTTTATTTTTTTTTATTATAAATTAATTTTTATTGGTGTTCAATTTACCAACATACAGAATAAAACCAGTGCTCATCCCGTCAAGTGTCCCCCTCCGTGCCCGTCACCCATTCACCCCCACCCCCCGCCCTCCTCCCCTTCCACCACCCCTAGTTCATTTCCCAGAGTTAGAAGTCTTTATGTTCTGTGTCCCTTTCTGATATCTCCCACACATTTCTTCTCCCTTCCCTTATATTCCCCTTCACTATTATTCATATTCCCCAAATGAGTGAGAACATACACTGTTTGTCCTTCTCCGATTGACTTACTTCACTCAGCATAATACCCTCCAGTTCCATCCACGTTGAAGCAAATGGTGGGTATTTGTTGTTTCTAATGGCTGAGTAATATTGATACTCTACATAGAAAACCCAAAAGCCTCCACCCCAAGATTGCTAGAACTCATACAGCAATTTGGTAGCGTGGCAGGATACAAAATCAATGCCCAGAAATCAATGGCATTCCTATACACTAACAATGAGACTGAAGAAAGAGAAATTAAGGAGTCAATCCCATTTACAATTGCACCCAAAAGCATAAGATACCTAGGAATAAACCTAACCAAAGAGGTAAAGGATCTATACCCTAAAAACTATAGAATACTTCTGAAAGAAATTGAGGAAGACACAAAGAGATGGAAAAATATTCCATGCTCATGGATTGGCAGAATTAATATTGTGAAAATGTCAATGCTACCCAGGGCAATTTACACGTTCAATGCAATCCCTATCAAAATACCATGGACTTTTTTCAGAGACTTAGAACAAATTATTTTAAGATTTGTGTGGAATCAGAAAAGACCCCGAATAGCCAGGGGAATTTTAAAAAAGAAAACCATAGCTGGGGGCATCACAATGCCAGATTTCAGGTTGTACTACAAAGCTGTGGTCATCAAGACAGTGTGGTACTGGCACAAAAACAGACACATAGACCAATGGAACAGAATTGAGGTTCATTTTTAAAACAAAAATTCATAACCTTCACATGATGCTGCTGTCTGTGGTATGATTTTTCTCCTTCCTTTTGCTGCCGAGTTCTTCTATATATGTTTATCTTACATCACTGCCACTTACTCACCTCCTACATCACTTTTTAGTTCCCCACATAGCTTCTGTCTGTACAACACCCTGTTAAAACTACTCTTGCTTAAGTACAAAGTGGCTTAATTTTTCAAAGTTCTTTATTTTACTATTTTATCCCATTTGTTAAAAAGATATATGATAATTGAAGATGATGAAACAACAAACAGAATATTTGGTCTTAAAACTTACCTTGCAAATCCAGGTCACAATTTTATCATGTTGGATACCACTCAGGGTAAGTTCCTTTTTTCTTACACCAGAAGAGAATAGCAAATCTAAAAAAGGGACTCAGATTAGGGGTGGAAAAAGTAAAGCTGAGGTAGAGGAAAGAAAATTTTAGAAAACTGAATTGTATTTTAAATGTACCAGAGGAGTTGGTGTTTTTAAGGACAAATGTAAAGAATTCTTTTTTGTATGCCTTATTAAGAATCTAAGCATGCCCTAATTGATCGGTTTTAAGAATGGGATACTTAGAAAGAGACACACTTGTATTCTACTTGCAAACTTATCATTTAAAGCTTTTTTTTCGGGATCCCTGGGTGGCGCAGCGGTTTGGCGCCTGCCTTTGGCCCAAGGCGTGATCCTGG
The DNA here is from genome assembly GCF_905146905.1 of Nyctereutes procyonoides. NCBI lineage: Eukaryota > Metazoa > Chordata > Mammalia > Carnivora > Canidae > Nyctereutes > Nyctereutes procyonoides. The sequence continues at coordinate 46,450,807 of NW_026575125.1, forward strand.
AGAACCGGGATTGAATCCCACGTCGGGCTCCCGGTGCATGGAGCCTGCTTCTCCCTCTGCCTATGTCTCTGCCTCTCTCTCTCTCTCTCTGTGACTATCATAAATAAAAATTAAAAATAATAATAATAATAAAGCTTTTTTTTCTTGCCACACCTCTGATTCAAAATTAAACTGACCTGCAATTTCTATTTCTCTGTGATAGGGGAGGTGTGATGAGGTAGGCCTAGGCAGGAGGAGAAGATAACTTTGGGACACCAGACTTAAACTGCAATCACATCCTAGATCTACCACTTACTAACAAGTGACACTGAGCCAGTAACAGAACCTTGTACTCAACCCTCTGTTGGAAGGACTAAATGCAGTGTTGTTTGCCAAGGCATTTGGTACAAAGCAGGACACACAATTGGAACTAAAATAATTTTTTGCCCCACTTTTCAGTGTCCAAATATTCCCTTTGCCCCCCAGGTATTTTTAGGAAATAACTGTTATTTTTCTGGAAATCTATTTTCATTCAGATAACACGGGCATCATCTAAGTAGACCTCTTTTTTTAAAAAAACTTTTTTATGATAGTCAGAAAGAGAGAGAGAGAGAGAGAGGCAGAGACACAGGCAGAGGGAGAAGCAGGCTCCATGCACCGGAAGCCCGACGTGGGATTCGATCCCAGGTCTCCAGGATAGCGCCCTGGGCCAAAGGCAGGCGCCAAACCGCTGCGCCACCCAGGGATCCCTAAGTAGACCTCTTTATATAAATCTTCCTTGGCCAGATCTCTCCTTACCTCACTGAGTTTTTCTTCTGTGCTATAGTCACCCCAATGGGGTCTGTCTTATTGTCAGCTCTACTTGACAAACAAGGAATATGAGAGTTCAGATGTCTTTCCAAAAATCACAGTAATTAAGGAGAATTGGGGTACAGAGTACTGAGTCCAGGCACAAAACCATCAGGTTTTGCTGCAACTCAGGAACTCATTTGATTCCTCTACTTATACTGGAATAACAGCCAGGTAATACTATGAATCCATGAAATTTATGGACTTCTAGAATCTGAGAGTTGAGAGGATCCCTAAAGAGCCTTTAGCCTTCAGGTTTCTCACTGTTTTAAGGATACACTGGCTTAGAGGGAGAAGGAATGACTTGCTCAAGGTCATACAGAGGATCAGTGGCAGAACCAGGAGCAGAACTGATCCTATGATTTTCTTATTACATTGCCAGGCCTTCTGACTGCCAAGTTTATCTGTAAATATTCTATCTCCATTGCCTATCATATGTGAGAATCTACATTCTCCTATTCTGGGTTAGGTCCCTAAAGACAACAATGCCCAGAGATATCAGTAAACAAGTGACTCTGGCTGTTGCCAACAGAATCCTTTTCAAAGACAGAAGTGTAACAAAGGCATTGAAAGCCTGCCCATAATTCCGGTCTCAGGGAGGCAGCAGGCAGCAGAGAAATTGTGACTGGACCTAGCAATGAGTGGAGCTATATGGTAGGTATTGGTGGAATGATCTGACATACAATGCAACATCCAGTCCCAGGTAAGTTGATGGAATGGGGGAAATTGAATATTTCTTGATACTTGCCTTATTTGGGATATAAGAAATTTATTGACTTTTGGGGTCCTCGTTCTTTCTCCATAATGAGATAGCTTTTTGGGAAGATGCTTGTCTTACAGGGCTTTTCTTGTGCTAGTAATATGGAGAAACCCTTCAGCTCATCCTCACACTGCAGACCCAGGCCTTAGGGAATGATATTTAGCCCCCAAGCCTGGATCACTCCTACCATTGAAAAACTACATCAGTGCCTGGATCAAACAATCAAACTTCTTTGTGGAAGAGGCATGGTTTTCTGAACAAAATGAGAAAAAAGCCTCTCAAATGCAGCCAACATCTCACCATATGTTTACGTGCTCCCCTATTACCAACACTTCCTGGTTCTCATAATATGGGGCATAACTGCCTGAGAGTCCAAAGACATATTATTATGCAAACTACACATCATCTTTGACTCATTTTGCCCAGTAAGAAAAGAGGTGGTTTGCTTGGATTATCCACAGAATTCCTTACGAGCTTTAAAGCACTGAGATATTAGCAGTTCTTACCTATAAACTCATGGCAACTTAGTAAGAATTCTAAGAAAAAAAATGGCATAATGATTATATTTTAAAAATAAAAAATTTCTTATGTTTTAATGGCTGCATAACATTTCTGGCAATGTCAATTTTAACCAGTTCCCTAAATATTGCAGTCATTTCCTATTTTTTGTCATTGTAATTAATGCTGCAAAGAATATACTTGTACATCATTTCACACATCTATGTGTCTATCAGTGGAATAAATACCTGGAAATTTATTCAAAATCTCTTCCCTTTGTGTCTACTGGATGCTAGGCTAAGGACTGACTGAGAGAAACCTGCTCCCTACCATCAAGGAGTTCACAGTTCAGCAGGGGAGACAGACATGTCACCAGACAGAGATAGCCAGGAAAGGACAAGAATAGAAGGGGAGAGACATAGCCACAAAAATTAGAGTAATGCTTCATAAATAACTTCATTTCTGACATGATATCAGGGAATTCTTCTCTCTGGGTCACCTTATTCCTCTGTTCCTGGTGCCTGGTATAGGGTTTGGCATAACAGGAGGCTCAGTGAACATTTTGGAAAGGAATGACTAAGCCTTCAGTTCTGGCACTGGATATTGGCCAACATCTCTCCTGACTTGCTGTGTGAATGTGGGCAAATCACACAAATGTGGGCCCCTTTCTGGGCCTTTCTTCTCTCATTAGTTACATGGAAGATGCCATACGCATAAAAGAGTAGCTTGGTGGTTAACACCACAGGCTCTGGATTCAAACCTGGGTTTCTATTCTGACTCCATCACTGGCTGTGTGACATTTAACAGATTACTTAATTAAACACACTCTGTCTTGAATTCCTTTCTATAAAATGAGGCTGATAATCATAGTAGTACCTCACTTTTAAAGTTATGGATAGAATTCAATGAATAATATTAAGTACTCAGAATAGATCCTACTACATAGTAAAGGCAAAATTTATGTAACCTCTGTTCTCCTTTCAAAACATACGCTTATTTTTTTATCTCAGGGTCTTTGTACATGTTACTGTACCTGGAGAAGTCTTCTCACATATTTTACCTTTTCTTCATTCATATTTCTGCTCAAATATCACCCAGAGAGGCCTTCCCTAAGCATCGATCTAAGGTAGCAAAACTCTTGCAATCTATTTGCCTTTTCCTGTAATTTTCTTGTATTCCTCTTTTCTTTATTACCCACTTTATAATATGTATTTATATCATATCTCCTTCAATAGAATCGAAGTGGCCCAAGGAAAGGGAGGTTTTCTTTTTTTCTTACTGCCATATCCTTGGTGTGTATAATAAACTCTGGCACATATCAAACCTTCAAAATCATGTTGACTAAAAGAAAAAGAAGCTCAACAAAGTGGTTACTATGATCTTTCCCTGGGATCGAGTCCCACGTCAGGCTCCCTGCATGGAGCCTGCTTCTCCCTCTGCCTGTGTCTCTGCCTCTCTCTCTCTCTGTGTGCGTCGCTCATGAATAAATAAATAAAATCTTAAAAAAAAAGAAATTCTTTTCCAATTTACAAGTAAAGTGAAATGATTTGCCCAATGTCACAAGCTGATAGATAATGGAGCCATCTGACACAAAAACCTATTTTCAAGCCAGAATTGTTTTCTTTTTGCACATGATGTAAATGTTAGATGAAAATTGTCCTCAGAAATTATAGCTAAAAGTTGAAATTGCTAAACACAGACATTTCACAATCATACTCTGTTAGTGGATCAAGCAAAATTTAGTCATCAATCATGAACAAATTAAACAATCATCAGGTATGACTTCTGTACATTCATGAATTTGAAATAATAGAAAATTAAAAAATACTTCATCTGAGTATTCAAAGAACAGATAAAAATACTCAGAAAATCTCAATTTTGAATAATATCCTCTATAATAACAAATAATCTCATCCTTGAAATATGAACAGAACTTCAAAAAAAGTTTATGTGTATATCTTTACAATTTAGCCTCATAGTATTTCTCTTAAAACTTGTCTTGAAAGGGCAAATCTGAAAAAATCTTACAAATCACAAAATAAACTTTTGGGTGACCAATGTTTTTAGGGTGCTAACCTTGACCATAGGGGACATGAAAGTACAATTTAATAAATAATGGTACACATGTATGTTATTACTTTAACACAAGCTATGAAAGATAGATGTTTACTTTCAATGGCATATTATTGTTTTATTTTCTGTTTCAGAAATGCTATTGTTTAAACAAAACAACAATAGTACTAGTTAACAATGGCAAGTAGATGTAATTAATACTAGGACAAATTACATAATATGTGTAAAAAATATGATGATACTTTTATAATGCTTCTTTCCACTGATACAGAAATCTATTTTTACCCTTTAAAAAACAACTTTATTGCAAACTAGTTCAGTCACTCTGGAAAACTGTATGGTGGGTCCTCAAAAGTTAAATATAGAACTACTTTATGATCTAGCAATTGCACTGCTAGGTATCTACCTAAATGGAACAAAAATAATGATTTAAAGGGGCACATGCACCCTGATGTTTATAGCATCATTATCAATAATAGCCAAATTATGGAAAGAGCCCAAATATCCATCAACTAATGAATGAATAAAGAATATGTGGTATGCATGTATATATATATAATGGAATATTACTCAGCCATCAAAAAAGAATGAAATCTTGCCATTTGCAGTGATGTGGATGGAGTTAGACTGCATTATGCTAAGCAAAATGAAGACAGATACCATATGATTTCACTCATATGTGGAATTTAAGAAACAAAAGAGATGAACATAAGAGAATGGGAAAAAGAGAGAGAAGCAAACCATAAGAGACTTAACAGAGAACAAACTGAAGAGGTGGTAGGTGGGGAATGGGCTAAATGGGTGATGAGTATTAAGGAAGGTACGCATGATGAGCACTGGGTATTGTATGTAAGTGATGAATCACTAAATTCTATTCCTGAAACCAATATTGCACTACATGTTAACTGACAATAATTTAAATACAAATTTGAAACAAGCAAAAATAATAAATAAAAATAACTTTACTGAGCTTTTAAATTTTGTTGGCTATACTGTTTATTCTTAACTTGCATCAATGTTGGATTGTATTAAAAGAGAATACAGGAATGCCTGGGTTGTTCAGTGGTTGAATGTCTGCCTTTGGCTCAGTTCGTGATCCCAGGGTCCTGGGATTGATTCCCACATTGGGCTCCCTGCAGAAAGCCTGTTTCTCCCTCTGCCTCTCTTTCTGGGTCTCGCATGAATAAACAAATAAGTCTTTAACAAATAATAATAAAAGAGAATAAAAAAAGAGAATACAAATAAAGAAGGATTAATTATAGGTATTACCTTAATTTAGTGAAAACAATTAACTTGCTTCATTCCATCCTACAATATGCTATTTATTTTTTTGTTTTGTTTTCTTTTTCAATTGATTTTTCTCTAAACTGCCTGCAGCCTTGAGGACATCCTTTTCCTTTTTCCACTTTTATGGAGTGGTTAAGCAGCATACAATAAAACTTAAAATTTACTTTGACTTCCAATCTGCTCTTATCAAGCCCTCATTAAAATGATTCCTAGTGTGTCAGTCCAGTGTGATGGCATCAATATCCTCTCAACAAAACCATTTAAACAAGGACTTTACTAGTAGTATACTAGAGCAGATTTTTGATTTGCAGAAATTAGTTTCTGAATCCAATAATGTTCATCCATGTTATGTTTCAGGCTTCTTTTGTCAACTACTCATGTTTTTCACATAAATACATTTATCCTATAGGCTGCACATGTCTAAAATATCCAGAATTTCCAAACACTATGAAGTGTATTAAATGTCTTCATATGTAAAATTACTTCTGTTCGGGAAAGATGTTTTAAATCTCAGAAGAAATTTTGAACTTTTAAAATTGGAGTTGGATTCCGCATAAATTATAATTTTACTAAAGAAGTCAAGAAGGTTCTGTTAAACTTGGCTGCCCTTTGATGGAGACCTTTGTGGGTTTTTTTTTAAAGATTTTATTTATTTATTCATGAGAGACACACAGAGAGAGGCAGGCAGAGACACAGGCAGAGGGAGAAGCAGGCTCCATGCAGGGAGCCCGGAGCAGGACTCGGTCCCGGGACCGTGGGATCAAGCCCTGAGCCGAAGGCAAATGCTCAACCACTGGCCACCCAGGCGTGCCTGTTTTGTTTTTAATGTCTTGACTTCTTAAGAGTCTTAGTTCCAAAAAAAAGTCATTTTCATAGCTAATTGAGTTTTTGTTGCGAACTACACATAGCATCGAACAAATCATGTACAGTCAACACTTTCCTAAGCTCCTTATGACCTCTCAAAACTCTTTTTTTTTTAAGAAACAGCATCTTTCTGCTTTGCTGTAATCCTTTCTCTATTCTCATCTACACTGTATTTCCAAATGTGAGGAGGACATTCTTCTTGTTCCATATTATGAAAATATGATTCTATGGGAAAGCCGAAATTTTAGCATCTTTCCTATGGTTGGTGTCAATGACAGTCATCTTACTGAACCCTGTCTCATTAAAATCGCACGTGCTTCTGCATGATTTGAAAAAATTAAGATGGGACCAGAAATTCCACTCTCTAAGCTTCAAATTTTCAGGTAAGGAAATCTCATTTTTTTTCTATATATTTTTGTAATGGAATTCAATACGCCAACATACAGTTTAACACCCAGTGCTCATCCTCTCAAGTGCCCCCCTCAGTGCCTGTCACCCAGTCACCCCAAACCCCCGCCCACCTCCCTTTCCACCACTCCTTATTCAGGTCCCAGAGTTAGGTGACTCTCAAATTCTGTCAACCTCGCTGATGTTTCTCACTCATTTTCTCTCCTTTCCCTTTATTCCCTTTCATCATTTTTTATATTTCCCAAATGAATGAGACCATATAATGTTTGTCCTTCTCCAATTGACTTACTTCACTCAGCATAATACCCTCCAGTTCCATCCACATTGGAGCAAATGGTGGGCATTTGTCGTTTCTAATGGCTGAGTAATATTCCATTGTATACATATACCATATCTTCTTAATCCATTCATTTTCAATGGACATCGAGGCTCCTTCCACAGTTTGGCTATTGTGGACACTGCTGCTATAAACATTGGAGTGCAGGTGTCCTACCATTTCACTGCATCTGTATCTTTGGGGTAAATCCCCAGCAGTGCAATCCCTGGGTCGTAGGACAGCTCTATTTTGAACTGTTTGAGGAACCTCCACACAGTTTTTCAGAGAGGATGTACCAATTCATATTCCCACCAACAGTGCAAGGGGATTCCGCTTTCTCCACATCCTCTCCAACATTTGTTGTTTCCTGTCTTGTTAATTTCCACCATTCTCACTGGTGTGAGGTCATATTGTGGTTTTGAGTATTTCCCTGATGGCAAGGGATGCGGAGCATTTTCTCATGTGCTTGTTGGCCATATCTACGTCTTCCTCTGTGAGATTTCTCTTCATGTCTTTTGCCCATTTCATGATTGGATTGTTTGTTTCTTTGCTGTTGAGTTTAAAAAGTTCTTTACAGATCTTGGATACTAGCCCTTTATCTGATAGGTCATTTGCAAATATCTTCTCCCATTCTGTAGATTGTCTTTTAGTTTTGTTGACTGTTTCTTTTGCTGTGCAGAAGCTTTTTATCTTGAAGTCCCAATAGTTCATTTTTGCTTTTGTTTCCCTTGCCTTCAGAGTTGTATCTTGAAGGAAGCTGCTGTGGCCACGGTCAAAAAGGGTGTTGCCTGTGTTCTCCTCTAGGATTTTGATGGAATCTTGTCTCACATGTAGATCTCTCATCCATTTTGAATTTATCTTTGGGTATGGTGTAAGATAATGGTCTAGTTTCATTCTTCTGCACGTGGCTGTCCAATTTTCCCAGCACCATTTATTGAAGAGACTGTCCTTTTTCCAGTGGATAGTCTATTCTGCTCTGTCGAATACTGGTTGACCATAGAGTTGAGGGCCCATTTCTGGATTCTCTATTCTGTTCCATTGATCTATGTGTCTGTTTTTGTGTCAGGCCCACACTGTCTTGATGAACACAGCTTTGTAGTACTACCTGAAATCTGGCATTCTGATCCCCCGGCTCTGGTTTTCTTTTTCAATATTCCCCTTGCTATTCAGGGTATTTTTTGATTCCACACAAATCTTAAGGTTAGTTGTTGCAAGTCTCTGAAGAAAGTCCATGATATTTTGATAGGGATTGCATTGAATGTGTAACCTGCCCTGGGTAGCATTGACATTTTCCCAATACTAATTCTTCCAGTCCATGAGTATGGAATGCTTTTCCATCTCTTTGTGTCTTCCTCAGTTTCTTTCAGAAGTGTTCTATAGTTTTTAGGGTATAGATCCTTTACCTCTTTGGTGAGGTTTATTCCTAGGGATATTATGCTTTTGGGTGCAATTGTAAATGGGATTGACTCCTTAATTTCTCTTTCTTCAGTCTCATTGTTGGTATAGAGAAATACCACTGATTCTGGGCATTGATTTTGTATCTTGCCACACTGCCGTATTGCTGTATGAGTTCTAGCAATCTTGGGGTGGAGGCTTTTGAGTGTTCTATGTACAGTATCATGTCATCTGCAAGGAGGGAGAGTTTGACTTCTTCTTTACCAATTTGAATACCTTTTTTTCTTTTTGCTGCCTGATTGCTAAGGCTAGGACTTCCAGTACTATGTTGAATAGCAGTGGTGAAAGTGGACATCCCTCTCTTGTTCCTGATCTTAGGGGAAAGGCTCCCAGTGCTTCCCCATTGAGAATGATATTTGCTGTGGGCTTTTCGTAGATGGCTTTTCAGATGTCGAGGAAAGTTCCCTCTATCCCTACACTCTGAAGAGTTTTGATCAGGAATGGATGCTGTATTCTGTCAAATGCTTTCTCTGCATCTAAGGAGAGGATCATATGGTTCTTGTTTTTTCTCTTGTGGATATGATCTATCACGTTGATTGCTTTATGAATGTTGAAACCAGCCTTGCATCCCGGGGATAAATCCCACTTGGTCCTGGTGAATAATCTTCTTAATGTACTCTTGGATCACATTGGCTAGTATCTTGTTGAGAATTTTTGCATCTGTGTTCATCAGGGATATTGGTCTATAAAATTCCTTTTTTTGGGGGTCTTTGGTTTTGGAATTAAGGTGATGGTGGCCTCATAGAACGAGTTTGGAAGTATACCATTACTTTCTATCTTTCAGAACAGCTTTAGTAAAATAAGTATTGTTTCTTTTTTAAATTTTATTTATTTATTTGAGAGAGAGAGAGAGAGAGAGAGAGAGAGAGAGAGAGAGAGAGAGAGAGAGAAACCGGCAGGGGAGAAGCAGGCTCCATGCAGGGAGCCTGACATGGGACTTGATCCCGGGTCTCCAATATCAGGACCTGGGATGAAGGTGGCGCTAAACCTCTGAGCCACCTGGGCTGGCCGGTATTATTTCATCTTTAAAGGTTTTATAGAATTTCCCTGGGAAGCCACCTGGCCCTGGACTTTTGTGTCTTGGGAGGTTTTTGATGACTGCTTCAATTTCCTCCCTGGTTATTGGCCCGTTCTGGTTTTCTATTTCTGCCTGTTCCAGTTTTGGTAGTTTATGGTTTTCAAGAAATGCCTCCATTTCTTCTAGATTGCTTTATTTATTGGTGTTATATCTGCTCATAATACATTTTAAAAATCCTTTGTATTTCCTTTGTATTGGTTGTGATCTCTCGTTTTTCATTCATAATTTTATTAATTTGAATCTCTTCTCTTTTGTTTTTAACAAGGCTGGCTAATGGTTTGTCTATTTTATTAATTATTTCAAAAACCAATTCCTGGTTTTGTTGGTCTGTTCTACAGTTTTCTGGTCTCTATTTCATTGAGTTCTGTTTGAATCTTTATTAACTCTCTTCTTCTGCTGGGTGTAGGTTTTATTTGCTGTTCTTTCTCCAGTTCCTTTAGGTGCAAGGTTAGCTTGTGTATTTGTGGTTTTTTTCCATTTTTTTTTTTAGGGATTCTTGTATTGCGATGTATTTCCCCCTCAGACCTGCTTTTGTTGTATCCGAAAGATTTGAACAGTTGTATCTTCATTCATACTAGTTTCCATGAACCTTTTTAATTCTTCTCTAATTTCCTGGTTGACCCTTTCATCTTTTAGCAGGGGGACGTTTAACCTCCATGTGTTTGAATTTCTTCCTAATTTATTCTTGTAATTGAGTTTCAATTTCAAAGCATTATGGTCTGAAAATATGCAAGGGAGAATCCCAATCTTTTGGCATCGGTTAAAACCTGACTTCTGACCCAGTATGTGCTCTCTTCTGGAGAATGTTACATTTCCACTTGAGAAGAATGTGTATTCAGTTGTATTTGAATATAAAGTTCTGTAAATATCTGTGAAATCCATCTGGTCCAATGTATCATTTAAATCTATTTCTTTGGAGATGTGCTTTGGAAATCTGTCATTTGCAGAGAGCGCCGTGTTGAAGTCTCCCAGTGTAAGTGTATTATTATCTAAGTATGTCTTTACTTTGGTTATTAACTGATTGATATACTTGGCAGCTCCCACATTAGGGGCATAAATATTCATGATTGTTAGGTCCTCTTGTTGGATAGATCCTTTAAGTATGATATAGTGTTCCTCTTCATCTCTTACTGCAGTCTTTGGGATAAAGTTTAATTTATCTGATATGAGGATTACTACCCCTGCTTTTTTTTTTGAGGACTATTTGAATCATAAATGCTTTTCCAAGCTTTCATTTTCAGGCTGTAGGTGTCCTTAGGTCTAAAATGAGTCTCTTGTATACAGCAAATAGATGGGTCTTGCTTTTTTATCCAGTCTGAAACCCTGCGCCTTTTGATGGGATCACTTAGCCCATTCATGTTCAGAGTTACTATTGAAAGATATGAATTTAGTGTCATCATAATACCTATTCAGTCCCTGTTTTTGTGGATTATTTCTTTGGGCATCCTCTTTCTTTTACAGAGTTGCCCATAATATTTCTGGCATAGCTGGTTTGGTGGTCACAGATTCTTTCAGTTTCTCCTATCTTGGAAGCTCTTTATCTCTCCTTCTATTCTGAATGGGAGCCTTGCTAGATAAAGTATTCTTGGATGCATGTTCTTCTCATTTAGGACCCTGAATATACCCTCCCAGCCCCTTCTGGCCTGCCAGGTCTCTGTGGAGAGATCTGTTGTTAATCTAATATTTCTCCCCATATAATTTAGGGATCTCTTGTCTCTTGCTGCTTTAAGGATTTTCTCTTTATCTTTGTAATTTTCAAGTTTCATTATTAGATGTCGAGGTGTTGAATGCTTTTTATTGATTTTTTTTGAGGGGGGATCTCTCTATCTCCTGGATCTGAATACCTGTTTCCCTTCCCAAATTAGGGAAGTTCTCACCATTGATTTGTTCAAATATGCTTTCTGATCCTCTGTCCCTTTCGGTGACCTCTGGAACCCCAATTAAAGGTAGGTTTTTCCATCTGAGGCTGTCTTTGATTTCCATTAACCTTTCTTCATGGTCTTTTAATTGTTTTTCTCTTTTTACCTCAGTTTCCTTCTTTGCCATCAACTTGTCTTCTATGTCACTCACTCTTTCTTCTACCTCATTAACCCTCATCATTAGGACTTCCTGTTTGGATTGCATGTCATTTAATTGATTTTTAATTTCGGCTTGATTAGATCTAAATTCTGCAGTCATGAAGTCTCTTGAATCCTTTATACTTTTCCAGTGCCACCAGTCGGTTTATAATTTGCTTCTGAATTGGCTTTCTGTCATCGAATTGTAACCCATATTCTGTAACTCTGTTGCAGGGAGTACTGTTTCTGATTCTTTCTTTTGTGGTGAGTTCTTCTTTCTAATCATTTTGCTCAGTGCAGAGTGGTAAAAATGAGTTGTTCTGGAAAAAGGCAGAAAAGAAAAAATAAAAAAGAAAAAGCAATCAACAACAACTTAAAAAATGAAGGGTATCCTCTGCTTCTGTATAATATAAATACCTCGAATTCCCCTGGAGTTTCCCAGCGTTGTTTGGCCAAGTACTTATTCTTCTCCTGTCCTTCCAGCTGGTCTTCTGGGGAAGGGGCCTGCTGTGCTGGTTCTCAGGTGTGTACACCTGGGGGAGCTGCCTTGCCCCCTGCTAGGTGCACGGCTCAGTGGGAGCTCTTTATCCTGTGAGGCCCCCATTCCCTGGCAGCCCCGGTCTGTCCCAGGCACACAATGACACCAGGAGGAAGTACAACTCTGGCAGCGGCCAGCCTTCCAGCTCTAAAATCGGCTCCCGCTGTAACTACTGCAGTCTACCAGTCCTCACTGGCCTGGATGCTCTGAAGCCGTGGGTGCTGATCTGTACAGCACTGGGTGGCCTGGCAGCAGGAGGGTCCTCTCTGTCCTGGGCCCTCCCTGCCTTTGCCTTTCCCGGGGAAAGCGCAGGATCTTGGGCTTTGTCCACCCAGCACCCTGGGATCTGGGGCCTGTGCTGCTGGAATTGTGTTCCCAGGGCCCTGTCTCCCAAAAGCAACAGGGTGCAGCCCTGTCCATCCAGAGCCCCTGCCTGAGCTTCTCCCAAGGCCCTGCTGGGCACGCTCTCCAGCCCTTTACAGAGTTTGGCCCACAGTCTGTGGCGTGCTCTTCTCTGGGGTGCACTTCCTCTGTTAGTGACCCCGGGAACCTGGAGGCTCCACTGCCCCTCCTGCGGTTCTGCCCGGTTTCCCTGCTATGCGCCTTTCTGTCCAGGATGAATCCGGTGTGGATTTTTAAAGTTCCTTCTTCTCTGGGACTGGGCTTTCCTGTCCTGGAGGCTTTCACCCCTGGCCTTAGCCTGTCTCCTCATGGGGCCTTCCCCCACTGGATTCTTTTATATATTTTTTTCAGCCTTCCTACCTTGTTAGAGGTGCAAACACTTCTCTATGTAGCATTCCAGCTGCTCTCTCTTTAAATCTCAGGTCGAATTCATAGGTTTTCAGGATGATTTGAAAGTTATCTAGGTAATTTGGTGGGGACAGGTGACTTGGGGACCCTATTCCTCCACCATCTTTCCCCATCCCCACGTATATTTTTTTTAATCAGTGTTGTGGACACATTGTGGAGAACATTTAACAAGTAAGATTATTTTACCTACTTTGGTAACAATTTAGTAGACTGAATAGAAATGCGAAATTTTACATTCTCCTTATCTTTGCAATATGCAGCTATATAAGCAAAATCTACTTTGTATGTGGACAAGATATCAATAATCATTGTACATGTGTCTGTGGTTTTAGTAAAATCTTCATAGGATTCAAGGAGATTATGTGAAACTAAGAGCTGAAGGAACAGTTTATTAGTTGTTGCTGTAAATTGAGACATTACAAAAAATGCTATAGAAAGTATGATCATTGGTAAGATACAACAGAATTAACTCTCCACTATAAGGACTCAATACAACTATGATCAAATGGTCCTCTTTTGTTCATCGATCTTTTCACTACAATCTCTGCATCTGGATATGTAATTTAACTCAGTTTTATAAGAGAGATCATGGAAAAGAAACAATAGTGGATATTGATTCAAAAATAATATGCCCAAGCTAGCTCAGCTGCCTCTATTTACAAATGGACATTGTTGCTTTTGGGAGAGTCTTTATATTGAAGAATAATTGACATACAATATTGTATTAGATTCATGTGTACATCACAGTAATTATACACACACACATACACGCACACATATATGATAGGAAGGGATACCACAATAAGTCCAGATATCATCTGTTACCATATCAAGGCTATTAGAATATAATTGACTATATTTGGGGAAGTATTTTGATTTCTTTCACATCCCCTTGTCCACCATGGCTGACACAAAATTCCTATCTTCATTTTGTGTAATATGTTATGTTTTAGTAATTTTGTTCTATAATCCAATTGTGTTCTTCAATCTGTTATTAAAATATTACAAAATACTTTATTGTAGGTCATTCTGGCATTGGAATTGTAATCATTCTCATTTTCTTTTTTATTGTAATAATAAATTTATTTTTTATTGGTGTTCAAATTGCCAACATACAGAATAACACCCAGTGCTCATCACATCAAGTGCCCCCTTCAGTGCCCGTCACCCATTCACCCCCACCCCCCACCCTCCCCTTCCACCACCCCTAGTTCGTTTCCCAGAGTTAGGAGTCTTCATGTTCTGTCTCCCTTTCTGATATTTCCCACACATTTCTTCTCCCTTCCCTTCTATTCCCTTTCACTATTATTTATATTCCCCATATAATGTTTGTCCTTCTCCAATTGACTCATTTCACTCAGCATAATACCCTCCAGGTCCATCCACATTGAAGCAAATGGTGGGTAATTGTCATTTCTAATGGCTGAGTAATATTCCATTGTATACATAAACCACATCTTCTTTATCCATTCATCTTTCGATGGACACCGAGGCTCCTTCCACAGTTTGACTATTGTGGACATTGCTGCTATAAACATCGGGGTGCAGCTGTCCCGGCGTTTCATTGCATCTGAATCTTTGGAGTAAATCCCCAACAGTGCAATTGCTGGGTCACAGGGCAGGTCTATTTTTAACTCTTTGAGGAACCTCCACACAGTTTTCCAGAGTGGCTGCACCAGTTCACATTCCCACCAACAGGGTAAGAGGATTCCCATTTCTCTGCATCCTCTCCAAATTTGTGGTTTCCTGCCTTGTTAATTTTCCCCATTCTCACTGGTGTGAGGTGGTATCTCATTGTGGTTTTAATTTGTATTTCCCTGATGGCAAGTGATGCAGAGCATTTTCTCATGTGTGTGTTGGCCATGTCTATGTCTTCCTCTGTGAGATTTCTTTTCATGTCTTTTGCCCATTTCATGATTGGATTGTTTGTTTCTTTCCTGTTGAGTTTAATAAGTTCTTTATAGATCGTGGACGCTAGCCCTTTATCTGATACGTCATTTGCAAATATCTTCTCCTGTTCTATAGATTGTCTTTGACTTTTGTTGACTGTATCCTTTGCTGTGCAAAAGCTTCTTATCTTGATGAAGTCCCAATAGTTCATTTTTGCTTTTATTTCTCTTGCCTTCATGGATGAATCTTGCAAGAAGCTACTGTGGCCATGTTCAAAAAGGATGTTGCCTGTGTTCTGCTCTAGAATTTTGATGGAATCTTGTCTCACATTTAGATCTTTCATCCATTTTGAGTTTATCTTTGTGTATGGTGAAAGAGAGTGGTCTAGTTTCATTCTTCTGCATGTCTTGTCCAATTTTCTCAGCACCATTTATTGAAGAGACTGTCTTTTTTCCAGTGGATAGTCTTTCTTCTCTGTCGAATATTAGTTGACCATAAAGTTGAGGGTCCACTTCTGGGTTCTCTATTCTGTTCCATTGATCTATGTGTCTGTTTTTTGTGCCAGTACCACACTGTCTTGATGACCATCGCTTTGTAGTACATCCTGAAATTTGGCATTCTGATGCCCCCAGATACGGTTTTCTTTTTTAAAATTCCCCTGGCTATTCGGGGTCTTTTCTGATTCCACACAAATCTTAAAATAATTTGTTCCAACTCTCTGAAGAAAGTCCATGGTATTTTGATAAGGATTCCATTAAACATGTAAATTGCCCTGGGTAACATTGACATTTTCACAATATTAATTCTGCCAATCCATGAGCATGGAATATTTTTCCAACTCTTTGTGTCTTCCTCAATTTCTTTCCGAAGTGTTCTATAGTTTTCAGGGTATAGATCTTTTACCTCTTTGGTGAGGTTTATTCCTAGAGATATTATGCTTTTGGGTGCAATTGTAAATGGGATTGACTCCTTAATTTCTCTTTTTTCAGTCTCATTGTTAGTGTAAAGAAATGCCACTGACTTCTGGGCATTGATTTTGTGTCCTGCCACACTGCCAAGTTGCTGTATGAGTTCTAGCAATCTAGGGGTAGAGTCTTTTGGGTTTCCTATGTACAGTATTATGTCATCGGCGAAGAGGGAGAGTTTGACTTCTTCTTTGCCAATTTGAATGCATTTTATTTCTTTTTGCTGCCTGATTTATGAGGCTAGGACTTCTAGTACTATGTTGAATAGCAGTGGTGAGAGTGGACATCCCTGTCGTGTTCCTGATCTTAGGGGAAAGGCTCTCAGTGCTTCCCCATTGAGAATGATATTTGCTGTGGGCTTTTTGTAGATGGCTTTTAATATGTTGAGGAATGTTCCCTCTATCCCTACACTCTGAAGAGTTTTGATCAGGAATGAATGCTGCATTTTGTCAAATGCATTCTCTGCATCTATTGAGAGGATCATATGGTTCTTGTTTTTTCTCTTGCTGATATGATGAATCACATTCATTGTTTTACGAGTGTTGGACCAGCCTTGCATCCTGGGGATAAATCCACCTTGGTCATGGTGAATAATCTTCTTAATTTATTGTTGCATCCTATTGGCTAGTATCCTGTTGAGAATTTTTGCATCCATGTTCATCAGGGATATTGGTCTATAATTCTCCTTTTTGGTGGGGTCTTTGGTTTTGGAATTAAGGTGATGCTGGCCTCATAGAAGGAATTTGGAAGTACTCCATCTCTTTCTATCTTTCCAAACAGCTTTAGTAGAATAGGTATGAGTTCTTCTTTAAACGTTTGATAGAATTCCACTGGGAAGCCATCTGGCCCTGGACTTTTGTTTCTTGCAAGGTTTTTGATGACTGCTTCAATTTCCTCCTTGGTTATTGGCCTGTTCAGGTTTTCCATTTCTTCCTGTTCCAGTTTTGGTAGTTTGTGGCTTTCCAGGAATGCGTCCATTTCTTCTAGATTGCCTAATTTATTGGCGCATAGCTGTTCATAATATGTTTTTAAAATCGTTTGTATTTCCTTGGTGTTGGTAGTGATCTCTCCTTTCTCATTCATGAGTTTATTAATTTGACTCTTCTCTCTCTTCTTTTTAATGAGGCTGGCTAATGGTTTATCTATCTTATTAATTCTTTCAAAGAACCAAGTCCTGGTTTTGTTGATCTGTCCCACAGTTCTTCTGGTCTCGATTTTGTTGAGTTCTACTCGAATCTTTACTAACTCTCTTCTTCTGCTGGGTGTAGGATCGATTTGCTGTTTTTCTCTAGCTCCTTGAGGTGTAAGGTTAGCTTTTGTATTTGAGTTCTTTCCAGTTTTTGGATGGATGTTTGTGTTGCGATGTGTTTCCCCCTCAGGACTGCTTTTGCTGCATCCCAAAGATTTTGAAAGGTTGTACCTTCATTCTCATTAGTTTCCATGAATCTTTTAAAATCTTCCTTAATTTCCTGGTTGAGCCTTTCAACTTTTAGCAGGATGGTCCTTAACCTCTATGTGTTTGAAATCCTTCCAAACTTCTTGTTGTGATTTAGCTGTAGTTTCAAGGCATTATGGTCTGAGAATACGCAGGGGACAATCCTAATATTTTGGCATCGGTTCAGACCTGATTTGTGACCCAGTATGTGGTCTATTCTAGAGAAAGTTCCAATTGCACTTGAGAAGAATGTGTATTCATTTGCATTTGGATGGAAATTTCTGTAGATATCTGTGAAATCCATCCGGTCCAGTGTATCATTTATAGCTCTTGTTTCTTTGGAGATGTGCTTAGAAGAGCTATCGAGTGTAGAAAGTGCTAGATTGATGTCACCAAGAATAAGTGTATTATTATCTAAGTATGTCTTAGCTTTCGTTGATTGATATATTTGCAATTGATTGATATATTTGCAGTTCCCACTTTGCGGGCATATATATTGAGGATTGTTAAGTTCTCTGTTGGATAGGTCCTTTAATTATGAGATAGTGTCCCTCTTCATCTCTCACTACAGTCTTTGTGATAAATTTTAGTTTATCTGATATAAGGATGGCTACCCCTGCTTTTTTTTGAGGACCATAGGAATGGTAAATGGTTCTCCAACCTTTTATTTTCCAGCTGTAGGTGTCCTTATGTCTAAAATGAGTCTCTTGTAGACAGCAAATGGATGGGTCCTGCTTTTTTATCCTGTCTGACACCCTGCGCCTTTTGATGGGGTCATTAAGCCCATTCACGTTCAGATTACTATTGAAAGATGTGAGTTTAGTGTCATCATGATACCTATTCAGTCCCTGATTTTCTGGATTGTTCCACTGGACTTCCTCTGTAGGAGGAATTTTAAGAGTCCCCCTTAAAATTTCTTGCAGAGCTGGTTTGGTGGTCACATATTCTTTCAGTTCCTGCCTATCTTGGAAGCTCTTTATCTCTCCTTCTATTTTGAATGAAAGCCTTGCTGTATAAAATATTCTTGGCTGCATGTTCTTCTCATTTAGGACCCTGAATATATACCGCCATCCCTTTCTGGCCTGCCAGGTCTCTGTGGAGAGGTCTGTTGTTAATCTAATATTTATCCCCATAAAAGTTAGATATTTCTCGTCTCTTGCTGATTGAAGGATCTTCTCTTTATCTTTAGAATTTGCAAGCTTAACTATTAAATGTCGAGGTGTTGAACGGTTTTTATTGATTTTAGGGGGGATCTCTCTATTTCCTGGATCTCAATGCCTGTTTCCCTTCCCAGATTAGGAAAGTTTTCAGCTATGATTTGTTCAAATATATATGCTGGCCCTTTGTCCCTTTCGGCACCCTCGGGAACCCCATTAAACGTAGGTTTTTCTTCCTCAGGCTGTCATTTATTTCTTAATCTATCCTTATGATCTTTTAATTGTTTTTCTCTTTTTTCCTCAGTGTCCCTCTTTGCCATCAACTTGTCTTCTATGTCACTCACTCGTTCTTCCACCTCGTTAACCCTCATCATTAGGACCTCTAGTTTGGATTGCATCTCATTCAATTGATTTTTAATTTCTGCCTGATTAGATCTAAATTCTGCAGTCATGAAGTCTCATGAGTCCTTTATGGTTTTTTCTAGAGCCACCAGTAGCTTTATAACAGTGCTTCTGAATTGGCTTTCTGACATTGAATTGTAATCCAAATTTTGTAACTCTGGGAGAGAGGACTGTTTCTGATTCTTTCTTTTTGAGGTGAGGTTTTCCTTCTAGTCATTTTGCTCAGTGCAGAGTGGCGAAAACACATTGTATTGGGAAAAAGAGAAAAAGAGAGAAGAGAAAGAAGAAAAGGAAAGGAAAAAAGAAAAAAGAGAGGAAAAGAAAAAAGAAAAAAACGGGGGAAGCAAACAGAAATCAAAAAATAAAAAACAAGGGGGAGTATCCTTTGATTCTGTATCCTGTAAAGCCCTTGACTTCTCCTGGAACTATCCAGTGCTGCTTGGTCAATAATTTGTTTTTCCCCTGTTGGTCTAGCTGGTCTTCTGGGGGAGGGGCCTGCTGTGCTGATTTTCATGTTTAGCACTTGGGGGAGCTGCTCAGCTCCCTGACTGGTGCAGGGCTCAGTGAAAGATGTTTAGCCTGTTTATTCGGTGAGGCCACTGTGAGGCTCAGTGGGGGTTGTTTATCCTTTGAGGCCCCAGGAGGAACAGCCACAGTGGTGGAGGCTAGCTCTGGAGCCCTGGATTCAGCTCCCACAGTAACTATGGAACTCAGTCTGCAGGGGCCTGGATGCTCTGGGGGCGGGGCCGCTGATCTGCTCCTGGAGGCAGGAGTGTCGTTGCTGTCCTGGGCCCTCCAGGGCTCTGCCTGTCCCGGGGAGTGCCGGATCTTGGGCTGTGTCCCCGGGACCCTGTTCCTCTGGGTCTGCGCTGTTGGAATCACACTCCCGGCCACGCAGCTCCCTGCGGGGAGCCTCTGCTGGAGCCGCTTCGGAGCTGCTCCTGGGGCCGCGCAGCCCCCTCTGTTCCTAGCCGCCGCCCAAGCCGCCTCCGAGCTGCTCCTGGGTCCAGCCCAGGCGCGTGCTGAAGCCCTTTAGGGAGCTTCGGCCGTGGGGTGTGGCGCGCTCTCCCCGGGGCTCAGGTGCTCTTTTAGTGTCCCAGGGAGCCTGAGGGCATCCCCGCCCCTCCTGGGATCCTGTTCCAACTCCCTGCGAGGGCCCTTCCATCTGGGAAGATTGGTGAAACACCTGCTTCTCCAGGACGGGGCTTTCCTGTCCTGGGGACACTCGCCCCGGCCTTAGCCGGGTCCTCGTGGGGCTCCTCCCCCTTGGATGCCTTTTGTTTCTTTATTTATTTTTTCAGGATGATTTGAAGGTTATCTAGGTAATTTGATGGGGACAGGTGACTTGGGGACCCTACTCTTCAGCCATCTTGCCCCGCCTCCGAAACTTTCAATTTTTATACATTAATTGCTATAAATGTAGGAAGACCTATGTAGATAAACTTGTTTGTCTTTTTTTTCCACATAAGGCCAATGTCATGGTAAGAAGACTCTTTACATCATTTGATTTGTTTTCTTTATCAAATAATATGTTGAAAAGTTTCTTATTTTTTTTCAAAGCTGCAAAACTTTTATTGAGAATTTTAACAGGGAAAAAAATTCAATACCCAAAACTTATTAATAACAATAGACTGCACTTAAGCCAAAATCTTATTGATGAATATAGACTGTGAAACTCCAGCAATTAAAAGGTAATAAAGCTACAACTTCATGTTAGATTAAATCCTAAGATAACACAAAAAACTCCATACATCGATACCACATACTTTTTTTTTTCCTCATCCTCTCCTTTCCCCTTTGATGGCAGTAATATCCATTGCCCTGTGGCTCTTTTGTTTACCCCTCCTCATTAAATATGGGATATGAATTATGTGTTCATGCCTGTGTGATGTGCCCCTGGTCGTACTAGCATTGGAACTAGAACCAAAATTAGAACTTGCTCAAACCCCATTCAGGGGTCTTATTCTGTCATGGGTTCAGTCTGGGATCTCAGTCGTTGCTTTGGATTGGACTCTGCCCTTTGTCTCGATCCATTTCACAGCCACACTGCATTATGGTAGCCAGTTCCAGATATCTGTGTCATAGACTTTTGCCACAAAATGTAAAATTTCCATTTTGCTCATTTTCCAGTTGTCTCTTGATCCCTGAAGAATGTATATTCTAGTGGACTTCAGTGGTTCATTGGTTTATATTCCAGGTTATAACTCGGAATGATTACTGAGTTATACACCTGAATACATATAACTCAGGTGATTACCTTTATCAGTTTCCCAAATACAATGTGCTTCTTCCTCAACTATATCTCTAACCTCTGCAGAACCTTCCATATGAATCTCTCTATAGCAAAGATGCCCACCGTAGAAATGATGCCTAGCATCATAATTAGGAGAACTGTTTTGAAGCTTTTCTGGAATTTGATGTTGTTTGAGGAACTTGAGAATTCCTGGGCCCTCCAGGTACTCTGAGCTGTTGAAATTCTTTGTTTGTGAGAGATGCTTGAGGCCTCTGAGGAGCTATGGTTCTCTGATATTCTGGGTTCCTCTGAGACTTTAGAAACCTCAGATATAATCTGGGACTTCAAGATATGGCAGATTTGGAGGTGTTTGGAACCTTCAAGATACTTCAGGCCTTCAACATATTTGTGGCCTGAGCTGCTGAGTGTCATCAGGTGGCAAGGACATCAGATGTCCTTAGAGCTTTTGAGGTGCAAGGGTCTTCTAAGGTGGTAGGAGCCTTTGACGTACTTGGAGCCTAAGATATTTAGGGCCTTTAAAGTGCTTAGTGCCCTTGAGATACTGTTTCTGAGTTGTGTGGAGCATTTAACACACCAAAGGCTGTCAAGGGACTTAAGGCCTCAGAGATTCTGGGGTCTTTGAATTGGTGGGAGCCTTGAAGATGCTGGGAGCCTTTAAGGTTCTTGGGGTCTCAGAGATGCTCAGGAATTTGAGATGGGGGGATCTTAGAGATCATTAGGTCCATAGAAACTTGCGGCTGTCAAAGAATTGGAACTCTGTGAGGTAATCTCAGCTGACAAGGAGCTTGGGACCTCAGAGGTGCTGGTGGCCACTGAGGTGCTGGAGTCACTCGATAAACTTAGATGTTTGCATATGTTTGTGTCCTTTGAGGTGCTGGAGCATATGGATGTTCGAACCACTGGAAGTGTTTAACTCATTCCAGTTTCTCTGGCTCCAGGAAGTGCTTAGAGTCTCTGAGGTGGCCAAACTGTGCAAAATATTAAGAATCTCAGAAAAAAAAAAGAATCTCAGAGATACGAGGGAGGGGCAAGATGGCGGAAGAGTAGGGTCCTCAAGTCACCTGTCCCCACCAAATTACCTAGATAACCTTCAAATCATCCTGAAAACTAGGAATTCGGCCTGAGATTTAAAGAGAGAACAGCTGGAAAGCTACAGTGAGAAGAGTTCACGCTTCTATCAAGGTAGGAAGATGGGAAAGAATAGAGGAACAGAAGGATCCAAGGGGGAGGGGCCCCACGAGGAGCCAGGCTAAGGCCAGGGCGAGTGCCCCAGGACAGGAAAGCCCCGTCCCGGAGGAGCAGGAGCTGCACCAACCTTCCCGGACAGAAAGGGGCTCGCAGGGAGTCAGAGCAGGACCCAGGAGGGCGGGGATGACCTCAGGCTCCCTGGGACACTAACAGACACCTGCGCCCCAGGGAGAGTGCACCGAGCTCCCTAAAGAGCTGCAGCATGCACGGCTTGACCCGGAGCAGCTCGGAGGGGCTCGGGCGACAGCTCAGCACGGAGGGAGCTGCCGGGCCGGGAGCGCGAATCCAACAGCGCAGGCCCAGGAGCACAGGGCGCCAGGGACACAGCCCAGGATCCGGCCTCCCCCGGGACAGGCAGAGAGCCAGGAGGGCCCAGGACAGCAAGGACGCTCCTGCCCCGAGCTGAGCAGATCAGCGGCCCCGCCCCGGAGCAGCCAGGCCCCTGCAGACTGAGAGCCCTGTAGTTACTGCGGAGAGCTGAATCGAGGCTCCAGAGCTGGCCGCAGCCACTGTGGTTGTTCCTCCTGGGGCCTCACAGGGTAAACAACCACCACTGACTGAGCCCTGCAGCAGGCAGGGGCAGAGCAGCTCCCCCAAGTGCTAACACCTGAAAATCAGCACAACAGGCCCCTCCCCCAGAAGACCAGCTGGACTGACCAGTTCCAGGGGAAGTCAAGGGACTTACAGAATCAGAAGATACGCCCACGTGTTTTTTTTTTTCTTTCTCTTTTTTTTTTTCTTTTGCTTGTTGATTTCTGATTGCTTCCCCCACCCCTTTTTTTACCTTTCTTCTTTTCTTTCTCTTTTTCTTCTTTTTTCTTCCTTTTTCTTTTTGTCTTTTTCTCTTTTCTTTCTTCTTTCTCCCTCTCTTTCTCTCCTTTTCCCAATACAACTTGTTTTTGGCCACTCTGCACTGAGCAAAATGACTAGAAGGAAAACCTCACCTCAAAAGAAAGAATCAGAAACAGTCCTCTCTCCCACAGAGTTACAAAATCTGGATTACAATTCAATGTCAGAAAGCCAATTCAGAAGCACTATTATACAGCTACTGGTGGCTCTAGAAAAAAGCATTAAGGACTCATGAGACTTCATGACTGCAGAATTTAGATCCAATCAGGCAGAAATTAAAAATCAATTGAATGAGATGCAATCCAAACTAGAAGTCCTAACGACGAGGGTTAACGAGGTGGAAGAACGAGTGAGTGACATAGAAGACAAGTTAATGGCAAAGAGGGAAACTGAGGAAAAAAGAGACAAACAATTAAAAGACCATGAAGACAGATTAAGGGAAATAAATGACAGCCTAAGGAAGAAAAACCTACGTTTAATTGGGGTTCCCGAGGGCGCCGAAAGGGACAGAGGCCAGAATATGTATTTGAACAAATCCTAGCTGAAAACTTTCCCAATCTGGGAAGGGAAACAGGCATTCAGATCCAGGAAATAGAGAGATCCCCCCCTAAAATCAATAAAAACCGTTCAACACCTCGACATTTAATAGTGAAGCTTGCAAATTCCAAAGATAAAGAGAAGATCCTTAAAGCAGCAAGAGACAAGAAATCCCTGACTTTCATGGGGAGGAATATTAGGGTAACAGCAGACCTCTCCACAGAGACCTGGCAGGCCAGAAAGGGCTGGCAGGATATATTCAGGGTCCTAAATGAGAAGAACATGCAACCAAGAATACTTTATCCAGCAAGGCTCTCATTCAAAATGGAAGGAGAGATAAAGAGCTTCCAAGACAGGCAGGAACTGAAAGAATATGTGACCTCCAAACCAGCTCTGCAAGAAATTTTAAGGGGGACTCTTAAAATTCCCCTTTAAGAAGAAGTTCAGTGGAACAATCCACAAAAACAAGGACTAAATAGATATCATGATGACACTAAACTCATATCTGTCAATAGTAACTCTGAACGTGAACGGGCTTAATGACCCCATCAAAAGGCGCAGGGTTTCAGACTGGATAAAAAAGCAGGACCCATCTATTTGCTGTCTACAAGAGACTCATTTTAGACAGAAGGACACCTACAACCTGAAAATAAAAGGTTGGAGAACCATTTACCATTCAAATGGTTCTCAAAAGAAAGCAGGGGTAGCCATCCTTATATCAGATAAACTAAAATTACCCGAAGACTGTAGTGAGAGACGAAGAGGGACACTATATCATACTTAAAGGATCTATCCAACAAGAGGACTTAACAATCCTCAATATATATGCCCCGAATGTGGGAGCTGCCAAATACTTAAACGAATTATTAACCAAAGTGAAGAAATACTTAGATAATAATACACTTATACTTGGTGACTTCAATCTAGCTCTTTCTACCCTCGATAGGTCTTCTAAGCACAACATCTCCAAAGAAACGAGAGCTTTAAATGATACACTGGACCAGATAGATTTCACAGATATCTACAGAACTTTACATCCAAACTCAACTGAATACACATTCTTCTCAAGTGCACATGGAACTTTCTCCAGAATAGACCACATACTGGGTCACAAATCGGGTCTGAACCGATACCAAAAGATTGGGATCGTCCCCTGCATATTCTCAGACCATAACGCCTTGAAATTAGAACTCAATCACAAGAAGAAGTTTGGAAGGACCTCAAACACGTGGAGGTTAAGGACCATCCTGCTAAAAGATAAAAGGGTCAACCAGGAAATTAAGGAAGAATTAAAAAGATTCATGGAAACTAATGAGAATGAAGATACAACTGTTCAAAATCTTTGGGATGCAGCAAAAGCAGTCCTGAGGGGGAAATACATCGCAATACAAGCATCCATTCAAAAACTGGAAAGAACTCAAATACAAAAGCTAACCTTACACATAAAGGAGCTAGAGAAGAAGCAGCAAATCGACCCGACCCCAGCAGAAGAAGAGAGTTAATTAAAATTCGAGCAGAACTCAACGAAATTGAGACCAGAAGAACTGTGGAACAGATCAATAGAACCAGGAGTTGGTTCTTTGAAAGAATTAATAAGATAGATAAACCATTAGCCAACCTTATTAAAAAGAAGAGAGAGAAGACTCAAATTAATAAAATCATGAATGAGAAAGGAGAGATCACTACCAACACCAAGGAAATACAAACGATTTTAAAAACATATTATGAACAGCTCTACGCCAATAAATTAGGCAATCTAGAAGAAATGGACGCATTCCTGGAAAGCCACAAACTACCAAAACTGGAGCAGGAAGAAATAGAAAACCTGAACAGGCCAATAACCAGGGAGGAAATTGAAGCAGTCATCAAAAACCTCCCAAGACACAAGAGTCCAGGGCCAGATGGCTTCCCAGGGGAATTCTATCAAACGTTTAAAGAAGAAATCATACCTATTCTACTAAAGCTGTTTGGAAAGATAGAAAGAGATGGAGTACTTCCAAATTCATTCTATGAGGCCAGCATCACCTTAATTCCAAAACCAGACAAAGACCCCACCAAAAAGGAGAATTACAGACCAATATCCCTGATGAACATGGATGCAAAAATTCTCAACAAGATACTAGCCAATAGGATCCAACAACACATTAAGAAAATTATTCACCATGACCAAGTAGGATTTATCCCCGGGACACAAGGCTGGTTCAACACTCGTAAAACAATCAATGTGATTCATCATATCAGCAAGAGAAAAACCAAGAACCATATGATCCTCTCATTAGATGCAGAGAAAGCATTTGACAAAATACAGCATCCATTCCTGATCAAAACTCTTCAGAGTGTAGGGATAGAGGGAACTTTCCTCGACATCTTAAAAGCCATCTACGAAAAGCCCACAGCAAATATCATTCTCAATGGGGAAGCACTGGGAGCCTTTCCCCTAAGATCAGGAACAAGACAGGGATGTCCACTCTCACCACTGCTATTCAACATAGTATTGGAAGTCCTAGCCTCAGCAATCAGACAACAAAAAGACATTAAAGGCATTCAAATTGGCAAAGAAGAAGTCAAACTCTCCCTCTTCGCCGATGACATGATACTCTACATAGAAAACCCAAAAGCCTCCACCCCAAGATTGCTAGAACTCATACAGCAATTTGGTAGCGTGGCAGGATACAAAATCAATGCCCAGAAATCAATGGCATTCCTATACACTAACAATGAGACTGAAGAAAGAGAAATTAAGGAGTCAATCCCATTTACAATTGCACCCAAAAGCATAAGATACCTAGGAATAAACCTAACCAAAGAGGTAAAGGATCTATACCCTAAAAACTATAGAACACTTCTGAAAGAAATTGAGGAAGACACAAAGAGATGGAAAAATATTCCATGCTCATGGATTGGCAGAATTAATATTGTGAAAATGTCAATGTTACCCAGGGCAATTTACACGTTTAATGCAATCCCTATCAAAATAACATGGACTTTCTTCAGAGACTTAGAACAAATTATTTTAAGATTTGTGTGGAATCAGAAAAGACCCGAATAGCCAGGGGAATTTTAAAAAAGAAAACCATATCTGGGGGCATCACAATGCCAGATTTCAGGTTGTACTACAAAGCTGTGGTCATCAAGACAGTGTGGTACTGGCACAAAAACAGACACATAGATCAATGGAACAGAATAGAGAACCCAGAAGTGGACCCTGAACTTTATGGTCAACTAATATTCGATAAAGGAGGAAAGACTATCCACTGGAAGAAAGACAGTCTCTTCAATAAATGGTGCTGGGAAAATTGGACATCCACATGCAGAAGAATGAAACTAGACCACTCTCTTGCACCATACACAAAGATAAACTCAAAATGGATGAAAGATCTAAATGTGAGACAAGATTCCATCAAAATCCTAGAGGAGAACACAGGCAACACCCTTTTTGAACTTGGCCACAGTAACTTCTTGCAAGATACATCCACGAAAGCAAAAGAAACAAAAGCAAAAATGAACTATTGGGACTTCATCAAGATAAGAAGCTTTTGCACAGCAAAGGATACAGTCAACAAAACTAAAAGACAACCTACAGAATGGGAGAAGATATTTGCAAATAACATATCAGATAAAGGGCTAGTTTCCAAAATCTATAAAGAACTTCTTAAACTCAACAGCAAAGAAACAAACAATCCAATCATGAAATGGGCAAAGGACATGAAGAGAAATCTCACAGAGGAAGACATAGACATGGCCAACATGCACATGAGAAAATGCTCTGCATCACTTGCCATCAGGGAAATACAAATCAAAACCACAATGAGATACCACCTCACACCAGTGAGAATGGGGAAAATTAACAAGGCAGGAAACAACAAATGTTGGAGAGGATGCGGAGAAAAGGGAACCCTCTTACACTGTTGGTGGGAATGTGAACTGGTGCAGCCACTCTGGAAAACTGTGTGGAGGTGCCTCAAAGAGTTAAAAATAGACCTGCCCTACGACCCAGCAATTGCACTGTTAGGGATTTACCCCAAAGATTCAGATGCAATGAAACGCCGGGACACCTGCACCCCGATGTTTCTAGCAGCCATGTCCACAATAGCCAAACTGTGGAAGAAGCCTCGGTGTCCATCGAAAGATGAATGGATAAAGAAGATGTGGTTTATGTATACAATGGAATATTACTCAGCCATTAGAAACGACAAATACCCACCATTTGCTTCAACGTGGATGGAACTGTTGGGTATTATGCTGAGTGAAGTAAGTCAATCGGAGAAGGACAAACAGTGTATGTTCTCATTCATTTGGGGAATATGAATGATAGTGAAAGGGAATATAAGGGAAGGGAGAAGAAATGTGTGGATATATCAGAAGGGGAGACAGAACATAAAGACTCCTAACTCTGGGAAATGAACTAGGGGTGGTGGAAGGGGAGGAGGGCGGGGGGTGGGGGTGATGGGGCACTGAGGGGGACACTTGACGGGATGAGCACTGGGTGTTATTCTGTATGTTGGTAAATTGAACACCAATAAAAATTAATTTCTTAAAAAAAAGGAAAAGAAAATGAGCCTTAAGGTAACTGCGATGGGGATGGAGAAGCAGAAAGGCATTTTAAGGGTGCTCATGAAAAGGCATTAGTGACTGATTAGGGGGAATAAGGTTGTAGAAGTGCAGCTTGGCTCTGAGGTTTCTAGGCTCCAGCCCACCTGACAACCTGACTTATTTCGGTTCTTTCATTCATTTGGTAATCCAAATATAATTTTGAGGGGGCGGGGCAAGATGGTGGAAGAGTAGGATCCCCAAGTCACCTGTGCCCACCAACTTACCTAGATAACTTTCAAATCCTCCTGAAAAGCTACGAATTTGGCCTGAGATTTAAAGAGAGAACACCTAGAATGCTAGAGTGACAAGAGTTTGCACTTCTATCAAGGTAGGAAGTAAGAAAAAAAAAAATAAGTAAATAAGCATCTAGTGGGGGAGGGGGCCCTGGAAGGAGCTGGAGAGCCTCCAGGACAGGAAAGCCCAGTTCCGGAGAAGCAGGAACTTTACCAACCTTCCTGGAAAGGCACTCACAGGGAACCTGGGCAGGATTGCAGGAGGAGCAGTGGAGCCCACAGGTTCCCAAGGTCCCTAGCAGAGGAAGTGCGCCCTGGGGGGAGAGTGCACCACACACCTCAGCCGAGCTCCATAAAGGAACAGAGCGCGTCCCCAGCAGGGCCCCAGGAGCAGCCCAGGAAGCAGCTCAGGTGGCAACTCTGCCCAGAGGGGGCTTCCCGGTCCAGGGAGTGTGATTCCAGTGGCCCAGGCCCTGGAGCCCATGGCACCGGGGGAGACAACCCAGGATGCTGCACTCCCCTTGGGACAGGCAGAGGCCAGGAGGACACAGTACAGAAAGGAAACTCCAGCCGCCAGTTGGCCCCAAACTGTGCAGATCAGCGCCTCCTGCTCGCAAAGCACCCAGGCCCCTGCAGACTGGGTGACGGCAGTAGTTACTAGGGGATCTGACTCCAGGGCTGGAGAGCTGGCCGCTGCTACTGTTGTTGTTCCTCCTGGTGTCACTTTGTGCCTGGAACTGAGCAGGGCCACCAGGAAGCAGGGACCTCACAGGATAAATAGCTCCCACTGAGCCCTGCCCCTGGCAGGGGGTGGGGCAGCTCCCTCAGGTGCACATGCCTGAGAATCAGCACAGCAGGCTCCACCTCCAGAAGACCGGCTGGAAGGACAGGGGAAGAGCAAGTTCTTAACGAAGCAGTGCTGGAAAGCTCGAGGGGAAGTCGAGGGACTTGCAGAATATAGAATTAGAGGATACCCCTCCTTGTTTTTTGTTTTTTTGTTTGTTTTCCACTTTTTCCCCACTTTTTCCTTCCTTTTTCCACTACAACTTGTTTTTAGCCAGTCTGCACTGAGAAAAATGACTAGAAGGAAGAACTCACCACAAAAGAAAGAATCAGAAACAGCACTAGCTCCCACAGAGTTACAGAATTTGGACTCCAATTCAATGTCAGAAAGCCAATTCAGAAGCACAATTAAAAGCTACTGGTGGCACTGGAAAAAAGCATAAAGGACTCAAGAGACTTCATGGCTGCAGAAGTTAGATCTAATCAGGCTGAAATTAAAACTCAATTAAGTGAGATGCAATCCAAACTGGAGGTCCTAACGATGATGGTTAAGGAGGTAGAAGAGGGCAGTCCAGGGGGCTCAGCAGTTTAGTGCTGCCTTCAGCTCAGGGCATGATCCTAGAGACCCAGATCAAATCACAGGTCACGCTTCCAGTATGGAGCCTCTTCTCCCTCTGACTGTGTCTCCGCCACTCTCTCTCTCTCTCTCTCTCTCTCTCTCTTTCTCTCTATCTCTCATGATTAAATAAATAAAATCTTTCAAAAAAGAGGTAGAAGAACGAGTGAGTGACATAGAAGACAAGTTGATGGCAAGGAAGGAAGCTGAGGAAAAAAGAGAAAAACAATTAAAAGATCATGAGGAAAGGTTAAGGGAAATAAATGACAGCCTCAGAGGGAAAAATCTATGTTTAATTGGGGTTCCAGAGGGAGCTGAAAGGGACAGAGGACTAGAAAGTGTATTTGAACAAATCATACCTGAGAACATCCCTAACTTGGGGAGGGAAACAGGCATTCAGATCCAGGATATAGAGACATACCCCCGCTAAAATCAATAAAAACCATTCAACACCCCCAACATTTCTTAGTGAAACTCGCAAATTCGAAAGATAAAGAGAAGATCCTTAAAGCAGCAGGAGACAAGAAATCCCTAACCTTTATGGGGAGAAGAATTAGGTTAACAGCAGAACTCTCCACAGAAACCAGACAGGCCAAAAATGGCTGGCAGGATATATTCAGTGTCATAAATAAGAAGAATATGCAGCCAAGAATACTCTATCCTGCAAGGCTCTCATTCAGGATAGAAGGAGAGATAAAGACCTTCCAAGATAGGCAGAAACTGAAAGATAAATCCTACTTGCTCATGGTGAATAATTTTCTTAATGTGTTGTTGGATCCTATTGGCTAGTATATTGTTGAGAATTTTTGCATCCATGTTCATCAGGGATATTGGTCTGTAATTCTCCTTTTTGGTGGGGTCTTTGTCTGGTTTTGGAATTAAGGTGATGCTGGCCTCATAGACCGAATTTGGAAGTACTCCATCTCTTTCTATCTTTCCAAACAGCTTTAGTAGAATAGGTATGGTTTCTTCTTTAAACATTTGAAGGAATTCCCCTGGGAAGCCATCTGGCCCTGGACTTTTGTGTCTTGGGAGGTTTTTGATGACTGCTTCAATTTCCTCCCTGGTTATTGGCCTGTTCAGGTTTCCTATTTCTTCCTGATCCAGTTTTGGTAGTTTGTGGTTTTCCAGGAATGTGTCCATTTCTTCTAGATTGCCTAATTTATTGGCATATAGCTGTTCATAATATGTTTTTAAAATCGTTTGTATTTCCTTGGTGTTGGTAGTGATCTCTCCTTTCTCATTCATGATTTCATTAATTTGAGTCTTCTCTCTCTTCTTTTTACTAAGGCTGGCTAATGGTTTATCTATCTTATTAATTCTTTCAAAGAACCAAGTCCTGGTTTTGTTGATCTGTTCCACAGTTTTTCTGGTCTCGATTTCTTTGAGTTCTGCTCTAATCTTTATTAACTCTCTTCTTCTGCTGGGTGTAGGATCTATTTGCTGTTTTTTCTCTAGCTCCTTTAAGTGTAAGGTTAGCTTTTGTATTTGAGTTCTTTCCAGTTTTTGAATGGATGCTTGTATTGCGCAGGTGTCTGTTATTGTCCCAGGAAGCCTGAGGGCATCCCTGCCCTCCTGGGGTCCTGCTTTAACTCCCTGCGAGTGTCTTTCCGCCTGGGAAGATTGGTGAACTGCGAGTGTCTTTCCGCCTGGGAAGATTGGTGAAGCTCCTGCTTCTCTGGGATGGAGCTTTCCTGTCCTGGGGGCACTCTTCCCGGCCTCAGCCCAGCGCTGGGCCCCTCCCCCTTGGATGCCTTTTGTTTCTTAAATCCCCCCCCCCCCCCCCCCCCCGTCTTCCTACCTTGATAGAAGTGCGAACTCTTCTCACTGTAGCATTCCAGCTGTTCTCTCTTTAAATCTCAGGCCGAATTCATAGATTTTCAGGATGATTTGAAGGTTATCTAGGTAATTTGGTGGGGACAGGTGATTTGGGGACCCTACTCCTCCACCATCTTGCCCCTCCTCCGGATCATATGGTTCTTGTTTTTCCCTTGTTGATATGCTCTATAGGGTTGATTGCTTTACGAGTCTTGAACCAGCCTTGCCTCCCAGGGATAAATCCCACTTGGTCATGGCAAATAATGTTCTTAACGCACGGTTGGATCCTATTAGCTAGTATCTTGTTGAGAATTTTTGCATCTGTGTTCATCAGGGATATTGGTTAATAATTCTCCTTTTTGCTGGGGTCTTTTTCTGGTTTTGGAATTAAGGTGATGCTGACCTCATATGACGAGTTTGGAAGTATTCCATATCTTTCTATCTTTCCGAACAGCTTTATTAGAATAGGTATTGCTCCTTTTTATACAATTGATAGAATTCCCTTGAGAAGCCATCTGGCCCTGGACTTTTGTGTCTTGCAAGGTTTTTGATGACAGCTCAATTTCTTCACTGGTTATCGGCATGTTCAGATTTTCTATTTCTTACCATTCCAGTTTTGGTAGTTTGTGGTTTTCCAGAAATGCATCCACTGTGTTTCTTCCTGTGTGATCCAGTGAATCCTCAGACCACGCCACCCGCTCTCCAGGTGTTTGCCCTCCTTCCCTACAAGAGCAATAAGTGCACGAGGCATGACCCTGGCAATGGTGTGGACTTCTATTTTTTTAAAATAAATTAATTTTTATTGGTGTTCAATTTACCAACATACAGAATAACACCCAGTGCTCATCCCGTCAAGTGTCCCCCTCAGTGCCCGTCACCCATTCACCCCCACCCCCCGCCCTCCTCCCCTTCCACCACCCCTAGTTCGTTTCCCAGAGTTAGGAGTCTTTATGTTCTGTCTCCCTTTCTGATATTTCCCACACATTTCTTCTCCCTTCCCTTATATTCCCTTTCACTATTATTCATATTCCCCAAATGAATGAGAACATACACTGTTTGTCTTTCTCCGATTGACTTACTTCTAAAACTTCAGACTTTGAGTTCCACTGCGTATATAACCTTGGGGTGGTCAGCACCTCTCCTTTCCCCAGTCAATGGTTTGGGGGAAGCATTTATTTTGTGCATTTCTCTCTCTCTCTCTCTCTCTCTCTCTCTCTCTCTCTCTCCCCCTCCCACCCTCCCTCTCTCTTTCTCTCTCTTTCCCTCTGTCCCCTCTACATGAGCAGGGCTCCCTCCCCTCCACAGCACCCACAGCTAATTTCTTCTCCAAGTCAAATTTCTTCAGCTCCTACCTTCCATAACATGGCCATTTTTCTCCCTCTAGATGTGTACTTTGTTTTCTCAGTCCTTGGATCAATTTCTTGGGTGTTCAGAATAATTTGATATTGTCTAGCTGTGTTGGAGGGATTAGGCAAGCTTAGGGTTCCCCTACTCCTCTGCTATGTTAACTCCCCCTTAAATTCAGTAGTTATTATACCCCTGAAGAGGTATATATATAACTATATATATATATACCAAATATATATATTTGTTTCCTATTTCTGTGTCCATACACACTATACAGGATTTTTTTTGTTTCCCCAAGTTGATAAATGTAGCTCTTGTCATAATTTAGGCACGCTATTCCTTCAGTACTTCCAGTTTTTCTTTCTGCTGATGATCTGAACTTTTGCAGTTTCCATTTTTACCAGGATAGATAATGGTCTCATTAACATTTTGTATCTGTTCTCTGAGAACATGTGTGTAGTTCTTTAGGATCAGTATTAGGAGTAGTGTACTGGGTATGTCTGCATAAATGTATTTAGATAAACCACATGGATTTCTGCTTTGTTTCACTTATAAAAATTGAATCATTCTATATGCAATTTCCATTTTCATTAGGAAAACCTAATCTATAGTAAAATTTCTTGAACTCATACCCTAATTCTTTCATTATAATGGCTGAATAATGTTCCTTGCAGTGGTTTTACCATAATCTCTTCAGGTATCCATCTTTTCTCAGGGACACTGTTTCCAAATTATTTTTCTCTCTATAAACAATACTACAATGAGAGTTCAGTCATTAGTTTACTATGATTTTTTTTTAGTGAACAATATATCCGAGTATGAGAGCCAATTATATATTCAGAATGTTTGATGAATGAATTTTTTATACTTCAGTGGAAATCAAGATGATTTATAGCTTTCTTGCTGAATTTTAAATAGAAATCAAAGGCTTGCCTGATTAATTAATTCTATGATATATAAGACTTGTTGAACATTATCCCCAAGCCACTGAATGGGGCAATAGTGAATGGTTCCCAGCTAGTGACTGATAGGTCAGATTAATAGTTTAGCATAGCTGTTTTGGCTGCAGTCTGGAGAATGGAGTGCATGTGGGGAGGAAGAGTTGTTGAATGGAAGACCTGACTAGAGACTGTTACCTTTTCCTAAGCTAATGATAGTGGTGGCCTGAAATATAGTGATGGCAGTGTAATGGAGAGAAGGGAATGGATATCAGAGCTGATTAGAAGACAGAATCAACAAGCCTTGCGGACCGTTTGGATCTGAGCACTTCAAGGAAGAAACAAGTTAAATGGTATTCCCAAGGTTCTGGCTTGGGTACGTGATGAGATTAGGGATCCCAGAGGAGAAGCTGGTTGGCTGCCTTGCTCTCCTCTTGGGTGCCTTGGCTTTCTGGAGGGGTCTTTTATTTGATCTGTTCTCTGCAGGATCATTCAGCTTCTCCTAGAACACTGATCACAGAATAAGGAAGGATACAGCATGCCCTCAGAGTTGTGGGAAGCCTGGATATTGTCCATGGCATTTGTGTCTTGGAGGAGATTCCAATACTAGGTTTCTTATAGACTCTTCTTAGAATCATAAGTCCCTCAAAACTCCAAAGAGAGCATATTAGCCAACTCTGTATCATCATAGGAGTGATGGCAGTTCCTATAATTTCACCCTGAGCTTCTTTGGGGTCTTCAGGTTGACAACTCACCTCAAGTGATTGTAGGGGTAATATGAACAAAAAGTGACAAGTATTACACCCATAAAATCAGTCCATTTGCTCTTGTGGACCCTAGGTGGATACCACTGGCAGGCTTTTGAGTCCCTCCTTGACCATAGCAGGAAATGACCAGGCCTTTTTTCACTGGGAATCCTTTGTGCTTTCTGTTTAAGGGTGAGAATGACTTCTAAACATAAATAAGTACATGATCATGTTAAAGTTACCCCAGCTGTTTAAGTGAAATGTCACTTATTCTTAGCTAATTAACAATTGTTGCATTTCTTTTCTCAACATGTGTCCTAGATCCAGCCTATTACTATTTGTAATATCAATAACAAGTAACTTCCTCTTACCGTTCTTAATGTACATTGTCAGTAGGTGTTCACCGTCATTAGGATGCCCAGTGTAGATATGAGGTATCTGAGACTGTGACAAGCATGGTAACTGGCCTAATATCAAATGTCTGCAGGTTATAGAGTCAGGTTTTTTTTTTACTCCATTCCACTGGTTACCACAGACATTGTTATTTTTCTCCTTTGAGTCATTAATGTCACTATTCACATTACCACCACTCTGGCTCACAGGGTTTCCTGTCTAGATTTATGCAGCAGACTCTTTCCTGGCTCTACCCCACCTCCAGTCTCTCTTCATCATCCAATTGCACCTTGCATATGAGCATTAAAAGTTCCTCCTGAGGGGGTCCCCAGTAATTGTTTGCCACCAGACTATGCTCTTTAAGTATTGCATTAGGCTCCTTGTAATCTCAAAAGGGGCCTGGCAACCCAGAGAAAATTTTCAAAAAGTGGGACTGATGGATTGAATGAATGAATGTAGAAATGATGAGGCAACCTATCTTCCTTCCTCAGCATATCTCAGCTGGAGCCATAGTGTGCCTGACAGTCAGACCCAGGCTTGCCTTGTCATGAGC
Organism: Nyctereutes procyonoides; assembly: GCF_905146905.1. Taxonomy (NCBI): domain Eukaryota; kingdom Metazoa; phylum Chordata; class Mammalia; order Carnivora; family Canidae; genus Nyctereutes; species Nyctereutes procyonoides. The sequence goes on from NW_026575125.1 coordinate 46,486,536, forward strand.
TTTCCCTGGTCAGGCAGAGGACTCAGACCCTCAATTTGTTTGTATGCCTATGTACACATATCATGTAAGTATCCACCCATTCATATACACACTAGCATTTGCTTGCTCACCTCTCTGCTAGCTTCTGATTATGTATGGGGGCTCTGGCATTAGTTCCTTTGAGTTAAATAATCTACTCAGAACCTGTCTGGTCAGGACTTGGCACACATCATCTCATTTAATCCTCACAACTTTCCTAAAGCGTGGGCACTCTCATTTCCTCTTATATATGTGGAAGCATGACTCATACATTCCTCCCTTATTTAAGAAGCATGGACACAGAAGAGGAATGTGAACAGGATTTCTATAATAATGGTGAACATTTCTTGAACAACTTCTCTGTGTCAGGCATTTTGCATACATTATTCCACTTAATTCCCACAGGAACCTACAAGGTAGTTACTGTTATGCTTATAGTTCTGCAGATGAGGCATGCTAGCCATAACAGGAGTATACAACTTGTTTGACACCAAAGAGGCCTGGATTCACACCTGGGTTTGTTTCATATTATAGCCCAAGCCCCCATCACAAAACTAGGACTGAGGTGAGGCAGCAAACTGAAGGAGGAAGGACTACTTGTGTCAATGATTGAGAGTAACAAGGCAACTGAGAAAATCCCAGGTGAGTGTAACCCTGCTTCTGGCCCTGGAGCATTCAGAATCCTGCATGGCTCTGCATCTGTGTCTTATCTACAGGCTGTCTCTACCTCCTCCACAGTTGCCAGAAATTAATGATTCACGATTCACATAAGCCTAAATAGCCTGGAAAATATAATGCTAAGAGAAATAAGTTGGTCAGAGAAAGACAAATACCATATGATTTCTCTCATATGCAGAATTTAAGAAACAAAACAAAAGAACAAAGAAAAGAGAGAGAGAGAAACCAAGAAACAGACTCTTAACTATAGAGAACAAACTGTTGGTTATCAGAGGGAAGATGAGTGAAGGAATGGGTAAAATAGGTGATGGGGATTAAGGTGTACATTTGTCATAATGGGAACTGAATGATGTATGGAATTGTTGAATCACTATATTTTACATCTGAAATTAACATAATGCTCTTTGTTAACGATACTGGAATTTAAAAAATGTAAAGGGGGATTAACTTCCTTATTACAACATATCTTCTATCTTCCAGTAACCCAGAACTAAATGGACCACTATCCATCTGTATTTCAAGAAATTTTTTTTCAAGAAATTTTTAGTATTAGTAGTTCCAGTTTTGTCTGTTGTCCCTGAGGTAATGTCAGGCTGCAATTGTTGATAGCTCTCTTTAGACTAATGCATAGATGTTTGTACATAGTGACCATAATCAGAAATTCACGGTCAACTGTAAATATGCCATTTTATATTATCTTATTGTTGTGTTACAGTGGTGGCAAGACGGAGGGTAGTGGACAATATTAGCGATATATGTGTGATGAAATAGACTAGATTTAGTGTATTATTGGCTGTGGAAATGAGAAAAGAATGTGTCCCAGATAAGTCAAATGGCTGTTTGTTTAATTTTTGCTTTATAATTAATTAAGTCCTGTTACTATTTCCTGAGTCAGGTAAAAAAAGAAGGAACAGATTAGTGAAGAGTAACTACAATGTATTAAGTTTTTAATAGTATGAGACTGAGGTCCCCAAGGATACCTTAGTGGAGATGCTCACTAGAAAGGCAGCTGGATAAAGGAGTCTAAACTTCTAAAGATATTCACACCACAGTTTGATATTCAGGAATCAGCAACACATAGATGATAAATCAAAGTAAGAGGACAAGCTTACCTAGATTGAATGCATGAATTGTAGTAAGAATTATGAAGCCTAATGTTTAGGGCTTAGGAAGAATATGAGAACTCACAATGTTTAGAAAACATTTAAGACATTTAAAAAGAATCAAGTGAAGAGTAAAATTGATTTAATGGTCTTTTTATATTTAAAAGAGAGTCCATTTTCTTTTATTATTCCAGTAATAATCTCTCAGTAAGATGCTGTACAGAATATCGTTTTGACTTGGCTTGGAAAACTCTGTAAAAAGTCAAATAACTTCTCTATTTTGGCAAGGCAATATTGTAAGTAAAGTTCTTTAATTATTTTAAATAGAGAAAAGTTCATTGGTTTAGGTTTAAAAATATGAGACATTTTAAAATCATGATTCTTCTTCTCAGACACTGACTCCTAATCTCCATTGTCTTAACCTTCTGAGGCTATCATAACAAAACACCATAGACTGAGAAGCTTAAGAATAGAAACTCATTTTATCACAGGAAGGGAGACTAAAAGTCCCAGATCAAACTCCAACATGATTGCTTTCTGGTGAAGGCTGTCTTCCTGACTTGCACATATCTGCTCTGTCTGTGATGTTTTTGCACCCACAGAGAGAGTGATCAAGGTCTCCAGTGCTTCCTTATAAGAACATCAATCCTATGGGATCACAGCTCCACCCTTATGACCTCATTGAACCTTAATTTCTTCCATAGAGGCCCCATCTTCACATACAGTTGCACTGGAGGTTAGGGCTTCTAAATATGAATTCAGGGAAACACAAAGATTCAGCCTATAAAACACACTTAACTCCTTCACACATCTTTTTTTTTTATTTTTATTTATTTATGATAGTCACACAGAGAGAGAGAGAGGCAGAGACACAGGCAGAGGGAGAAGCAGGCTCCATGCACCGGAAGCCCGACGTGGGATTCGATCCCGGATCGACAGGATCGCGCCCTGGGCCAAAGGCAGGCGCTAAACCACTGCGCCACCCAGGGATCCCTCCTTCACACATCTTACTTCCCAGAGGTAAACACACATAGAATCATACCGGGAGAAAAATTAAGAGAAAAAAAGTGTCAGGCAGTGGGAAATGCAGAATTAGTATCAGGTTCCAAACTGTTCTGTGCCTCTCCACTCCCAAGCAGTTCACAGCTACACACTAAACTCCATCCATTGCATTCAGTATTTTTTGCCAGAGATAGTTCTGTTTACAAATTCCAGTTTGCAGCCAAGCCTGGATTTTATTTCCCCTAGAGACAGAACTGTTTGCGGGTACAAGAATGAAGAACCATATGCCAAAAGTGGATTATGATATTTGAAAAATTTTTAAATTATTTTTTATTGGAGTTCAATTTGCCAACATATGGCATATCGCCCAGGGCTCATTCCATCAAATGACCCCCTCAGGGCCCATAACCCGGGCATCCCATCCCCTGCCCACCTCCCTTTACACTACCCCTTGTTCGATTCCCAGAAATAGGTGTCTCTCATGTTCTGTCTCCGTTTCTGATATTTCCCACTCATTTTTTCTCCTTTCCCCTTTATTCCCTTTCACTATTTTTTATATTCCCCAAATGAATGAGACCATATAACGTTTGTCCTTCTGCGATTGACTTATTTCACTCAGCATAATACCCTCCAGTTCCATCCACATAGAAGCAAATGGTGGGTATTTGTCGTTTCTAATGGCTGAGTAATATTCCATTGTATACATAAACCACATCTTCTTTATCCATTCATCTTTTGATGGACACCGAGGCTCCTTCCACAGTTTGGCTATTGTGGACATTGCTGATATAAACATCGGGGTGCAGGTGTCCCGGCATTTCATTGCATCTGTATCTTTGGGGTAAATCCCTAGCAAGCAATTGCTGGGTCATAGGGCAGATCTATTTTTAACTCTTTGAGGAGCCTCCACACAGTTTACCAGAGTGGCTGCACCAGTTCATGTTCCCACCAACAGTACAAGAGGGTTCCCCTTTCTCCACATCCTCTCCAACATTTGTGGTTTCCTGTCTTGTTAATTTTCACCATTCTCACTGGTGTGAGGTCGTATCTCATTGTGGTTTTGATTTGTATTTCCCAGATGGCAAGAGATGCCGAGCATTTTCTCATATGCTTGTTGGTCTATCCATGTCTTCCTCTGTGAGATTTCTTTTCTTTTCTTTATTTTTTTTGGCCTTCAGAACACTATTATTTTTATTTTTTATAATAGATTTATTTTTTATTGGTGTTCAATTTGTCAACATACAGAATAACACCCAGTGCTCATCCCGTCAAGTGCCCCCCTCAGTGCCCGTCACTCATTCACCCCCACCCCCCGCCCTCCTCCCCTTCCACCACCCCTAGTTCGTTTCCCAGAGTTAGGGGTCTTTATGTTCTGTCTCCCTTTCTGATATTTCCCACACATTTCTTCTCCCTTCCCTTATATTCCCTTTCACTATTATTTATATTCCCCAAATGAATGAGAACATATAATGTTTGTCCTTCTCCAATTGACTTATTTCACTCAGCATAATACCCTCCAGGTCCATCCACGTTGAAGCAAATGGTGGGTATTTGTCATTTCTAATGGCTGAGTAATATTCCATTGTATACATAAACCACATCATCTTTATCCATTCATCTTTCGATGGACACTGAGCCTCCTTCCACAGTTTGGCTATTGTGGACATTGCTGCTTTAAACATTGGGGTGCAGGTGTCCCGGCGTTTCATTGCATCTGTATCTTTGGGGTAAATCCCCAACAGTGCAATTGCTGGGTCATAGGGCAGGTCTATTTTTAACTCTTTGAGGAACCTCCACACAGTTTTTCAGAGTGGCTAGACCAGTTAACATTCCCATCAACAGAGTAAGAGGGTTCCCTTTTCACCGCATCCTCTCCAACATTTGTGGTTTCCTGCCTTGTTAATTTTCCCCATTCTCACTGGTGTGAGGTGGTATCTCATTGTGGTTTTGATTTGTATTGCCTGATGGCAAGTGATGCAGAGCATTTTCTCATGTAAATGTTGGCCATGTCTATGTCTTCCTCTGTGAGATTTCTCTTCATGTCTTTTGCCCATTTCATGATTGGATTGTTTGTTTCTTTGGTGTTGAGTTTAAGAAGTTCTTTATAGATCTTGGAAACTAGCCCTTTATCTGATATGTCATTTGCAAATATCTTCTCCCATTCTGCAGGTTGTCTTTTAGTTTTGTTGGGTCGGGGGTGAATGGGTGACGGGCACTGAGGGCACTGTGTCTTTTGCCCATTTTATGATTGGATTGTTTCTTTGCTTTTGAGTTTAATAAGTTCTTTATAGATCTTGGATACTAGCCCTTTATCTGATAGGTCATTTGCAAATATCTTCTATTCTGTACGTTGTCTTTTAGTTTTGTTGACTGTTTCTTTTGCTGTGCAGAAGCTTTTTATCTTGAAGTCCCAATAGTTCATTTTTGCTTTTGTTTCCCTTGCCTTCAGAGTTGTATCTTGAAGGAAGTTGCTGTGGCCAAGGTCAAAAAGGGTGTTGCCTGTGTTCTCCTCTAGGATTTTGATGGATTCTTGTCTCACATGTAGATCTCTCATCCATTTTGAATTTATCTTTGGGTATGGTGTAAGATAATGGTCTAGTTTTATTCTTCTGCATGTGGCTGTCCAATTTTCCCAGCACCATTTATTGAAGAGACTGTCCTTTTTCCAGTGAATAGTCTATTCTGCTCTGTCGAATACTGGTTGACCATAGAGTTGAGGGCCCATTTCTGGATTCTCTATTCTGTTCCATGATCTATGTGTCTGTTTTTGTGTCGGGACCACACTGTCTTGATGATCACAGCTTTGTAGTAGCACCTGAAATCTGGCATTGTGATGCCCCCAGATATGGTTTTCTTTTTCAGTATTCCCCTTGCTCTTCAGGGTCTTTTTTGGTTCCACACAACTCTTAAGATGATTTGTTCCAACTCTCTGAAGAAAGTCCATGATATTTTGATAAATATGGCAACACATGTGTAAATTGCCCTGGGTAACATTGACATTTTCACAATATTAATTCTTCCAATCCATGAGTATGGAATATTTTTCCATCTCTTTGTGTCTTCCTCCATTTATCTCAAAATTGTTCTGTAGTTTTTAGGTTATAGAATCTTTATCTCTTTGGTAGGTTTATTCCTAAGTATCTTATGCTTTTGGGTGCAATTGTAAATGGGATTGACTCCTTAATTTCTCTTTCTTCAGTCTCATTGTTAGTGTATAGAAATGTCACTGACTTCTGGGCATTGATTTTGTATCCTGCCACACTGCAGAATTTTTGAATGAATTCTAACAATCTTGGGGTGGAGTATTATGGGTTTTCTAACAATCTTGGGGTGGAGTATTATGGGTTTTCTAAGTACAGAATGATGTCATCTGCAAAGGGGGAGTGTTTGACTTCTTCTTTGCCAATTTGAATGCCTTTTTATTTCTTTTTGTTGCCTCATTGCTGAGGCTAGGACTTCTAATACTATGTTGTATAGCAGTACTGGGAGAGGACATCTATGTTGTGTTCCTGATCTTAGGGGAAAGGCTCCCAGTGCTTTCCCATTGAGAATGATATTTGCTGTGGGCTTTTAGTAGATGGCTTTTAAGATGCTGAAGAATGTTCCCTCTATCCCTACACTCTCAAGAGTTTTGATCAGGAATGGATACTGTCTTTTGTCAAATGCTTTCTCTGCATCTATTGAGAGGATCATATGGTTCTTGGTTTTTCTCTTGTTGATATGATCTATCACACTGATTGCTTTACAAGTGTTGAACCAGCCTAGCATCCTGGGGATAAATCCCACTTGGTCATGGTGAATAATGTTCTTAATGTACTATTAGATCCTATTGGCTAGTATCTTGTTGAGAATTTTTACATGTGTGTTCACCAGGGATATTGGTCTATAATTCTCCTTTTTGGTGGGGTCTTCCAAAACCCTGTTTTTGGAATTAAGGTGATGCTGCCCTCATAGAACACGTTTGAAAGTATTCCATCCCTTTCTCTCTTTTGGAACAGCTTTAGCAGAATAGGTATTGTTTCTTCTTTAAGCGTTTCATATAATTCCCCAGGGAAGCCATCTGGCCCTGGACTTTAGTGTCTTGTGAGGTTTTTGATGACTGCTTCATTTTCCTCCCTGGTTATTGGCCTGTTCAGGTTTTCTATTTATTCCTGACTCAGTTATGGTAGTTTGTGGTTTTCCAGACATGAGTTCATTTCTTCTAGATTGCCAAATTTATTGGCATATATCTGCTCATAATATGTTTTTTTTAATGTTTGTATTTCCTTGCTTTTTCTGTGATGTCTGCTTTTCCATTCCTGATTTTATTAATTTGAGTCTTTTCTTTGTTTCTAATAAGGCTGGCTAATGGTTTTTCTATCTTATTAATTCTTTCAAAGAACGAACTCCTGTTTTTGTTGATCTGTATCACAGTTTTTCTGCTCCCTATCATTGAGTTCTGCTCAAACCTTTATTAACTCTCTTCTTCTGCTGGGTGTAGGGTTTATTTGTTGTTCCTTCTCCAGTTCCTTTAGGTGCAAGGTAACCTTTTGTATTTGAATTGTTCCAGTTTTTTGAGGGGTGCTTGTATTGCGATGTATTTCCCTCTCAGGACTGCTTGTGCTGTATCCCAAAGATTTTGAACGGGTGTATCTTCATTCTCATTAGTTTCCATGGATCTTTTTAATTCTTCTCCAATTTCCTTGTTGACACTTTCATCTTTTAGCAGGATGCTCTTTAACCTCCACATGTTTGAATTTCTTCCAAATTAATTTTTGTGGTTGAGTTCAAGTTTCAAAGCATTATGGTCTGAAAATATGCAGGGGACAATCCCTGTATTTTGGTATTGGTGAAGACCTGATTTGTGACCCAGTATGTGGTCTATTCTGGAGAAAGTTCCATGTGTACTTGAGAGGAATGTGTATTCAGTTGCACTTGGATGTAAAATTCTGTAAATATCTGTGAAATCCACCTGGTCCAGTGTATCATTTTTTTATTGCAAAAGGCAGGATTTCTTTATTTTTATAACTGAAAAATAGACCTTTCTATACATACAGCACATTTTCTCTTATCCATTCATCCATCAAAAGACATTGTTTTCATGTCTTGGCTATTGAGAATAATACTTCAATGGACATGAGGTACAGATATCTCTTCAAAATAGTGACTTCATTTCCTTTGGAAAATGAAATACTGTATTTTTTTATTGATATATTGGGTTTTATTTCTTCCATTGTGTTTCCTGCTTTCATTTTCCCATTCTCTCTAGACTTAATTTTTTCTCTTTTCTGAACTATTTTTAGATGTATTGGAGGTTTCTATTTGTAGGTTTTCCTCCTCTGTTTTTGTTTTTTTTAATAAATTAATTTTTATTGGTGTTCAATTTACCAACATACAGAATAACACCCAGTGCTCATCCCGTCAAGTGCCCCCCTCAGTGCCCGTCACTCATTCACCCCCACCCCCCGCCCTCTTCCCCTTCCACCACCCCTAGTTTGTTTCCCAGAGTTAGGAGTCTTTATGTTCTGTCTCCCTTTCTGATATTTCCCACACATTTCTTCTCCCTTCCCTTATTATTCCCTTTCACTATTATTCATATTCCCCAAATGAATGAGAACATACACTGTTTGTCCTTCTCCGATTGACTTACTTCACTCAGCATAATACCCTCCAGTTCCATCCACGTTGAAGCAAATGGTGGGTATTTGTCGTTTCTAATGGCTGAGTAATATTCCATTGTATACATAAACCACATCTTCTTTATTCATTCATCTGGTCCAGTGTATCATTGAAAGCTCTTGTTTCTTTGGAGACTTTGTGCCTAGACAGTCTGTCATTTACAGAGAGCGCTGTGTTCAAGTCTCCCAGTAAAAATGTAATATTATCAAAGTATGTCTTAACTTTGGTTATTTATTGATTGATATAATTGGCAGCTCCAACATTAGGGGCATAAATATTCATGATTGTTAGGTGTTCTTGTTGGATAGATCTTTTAAGTATGATATGCTGTGCCTCTTCATCTCTTACTATAGTCTTTGGGATAAATTTTAATTTATCTGATAAGAGGATGGCTACCTCTGCTTTCTTTTGAGAAACATTTAAATGGTAAATGGATCTCCAACCTTTTACTTTCAGGCTGCATGTGTCCTTAGGTTTAAAATGAGTCTCTTATAGACAGCAAATAGTGGGTCTGGCTTTTTATCTATTCTGAAACCCTGCATCTTTTGATGGGATCATTAAGCCCATTCAGAGTTACTATTGAAAGATATGAATTTAGTGTCATCATAATAGTTATTCAGTCCCTGTTTTTGTAGATTATTTCTTTGGGCATCCTCTGTCTTTTACAAAGTCCCCCTTAATATTTCATGCAAAGCTGTTTTTGTGGTCACATTTTCTTTCAGTTTCTGCCTCTCTTCAAAGTTCTTTATCCCTCCTTCTATTCGGAATGAGAGCCTTGTTGGATAAAGGATTCATGGCTGCATGTTTTTCTCATTTTGGACCCTGAATATATCCTGCCAGCCCTTTCTGGCCTGCCAGGTTTCTGTGGAGAGGCCAGCTGTTAATCTCATATTTCTCCCCATATAAGTTAGTGATCTCTTGTCTCTTGCTGCTTTAAGGATTTTCTCTTTATCTTTGGAATTTGCAAGTTTCACTATTAGATGTTGAGGGGTTGAACGGTTTTTATTGATTTTAGGGGGGATCTCTCTATCGCCTGGATCTGAATGCCTGTTTCCCTCTGCAAATTAGGGAAGTTCTCACCATTGATTTGTTCAAATATGCTTTCTGGTCCTCTGTCCCTTTTGGCACCCTCTGGAACCCCAAGTAAACATAGATTTTTCCTTCTGAGACTGTCATTTATTTCCCTTAAACTTTCCTCATGATCTTTTAATTGTTATTCTCTTTTTTTCCTCAGCTTCCTTCCTTGCCATCAACTCGTCTTCTGTGTCACTCACTCTTTCTTCTACCTCATTAACCCTCACCGTTAGGACCTCCCATTTGGATTGCATCTCATTTAATTGATTTTTAATTTTTGCCTGATTAGATCTAATTTCTGCAGTCATGAAGACTCTTGAATCCTTTATGCTTTTTTCCAGAGCCACCAGGAGCTTTATAACTGTGCTTCTGAATTGTCTTTCTGACATCAAATTGTAATCCAAATTCTGTAAATCTGTGGGAGAGAGTACTGTTTCTGATCCTTTCTTTTGTGGTGAGTTCTCTTTCTAGTTATTTTGCTGAGTGCAGAGTAGCTAAAAATGAGTTGTACTGGAAAATGGAAGAGAAAAAAAGAGAAAAATAGGGAAAAAAACAAACAAACCAACAAAACCTAGAACAACAAAAAAAGGAGGGGTATCTTCTGGTTCTATATACTGTAAATCCCTTGACTTCCCCTGGAGCTTTCCAGCGCTGCTCAGTCAAGACCTTGCTCTTTCCCTGTCCTTCCAGTTCATCTTCTGGGGGAGGGGCCTTCTGTGCTGATTCTCAAGTGTGTGCACAGGTCAGTGGAAGCTGTTTATGCTGTGAAGCCCTTGTTCCCTGTCGGCCCCGCTCCATCCGAGGCACACCGTGACACCAGAGGAACAACAACACTGGTGGCGGCCTGCCTTCCAGCTCTGGAGTCAGTTCCCGCATTAACTACCGCAGTCTCCCAGTCCACACTGGCCTGGATGCTCCTGGTGGGTGGCGCTTGTCTGCACAGCTTGAGGGCGCCAGGCAGCAGGAGCGTCCTCGCTGTCCTATGCCCTCCCCGCTTCTGCCTGTCCCGGGGGAAGCACAGGATCCCGGACTGTGTCCCCCAGCGCCCTGGGATCTGGGGCCTGCAGTGCTGGAATCACGCTCCGGGGCCATGCAGCTCCCTCCACGTGGAGCCACCCCTGAGATGTTCTCGAGGCCCGCCAGGCGTTCGCTCCAGCCCTTTACCATGCTTGTCCCACTGTCTGTGGCAGGTCTCCCCTGGGGTGCACTTCCTCTGTTAGGGACCCCGGGCACCTGGAGGCCCCACTGCCCCTGATGGGATCCTGCCAGAGCTCCCTGCGAGCACCTTTCCATCTGGGAAGATTTTTAAAATCTCTGCTTCTCCGGGACTGGGCTTTCCTGTCCTGGAGGCTCTCACAGTCCAGCCTTAGCTCAGCTCCTCGCGGGGGCCCTTCCCCCACTGGATTCTTTCTTTCTTTCTTTCTTTCTTTCTTTCTTTCTTTCTTTCTTTCTTTCTTTCTTTCTTTCTTTCTTCTTTTTTTGTCTTTCTACCGTGTTAGAAGCACAAACTCTTCCCTCTGTAGCATTCCAGCTGTTCTTTCTTTAAATCTCAGGCCAAATTCGTAGGTTTTCAGGATGATTTGAAAGTTATCTAGGTAAGTTGCTGGGGACAGGTGACTTGAGGACTCTACTCTTCCGCCTTTTTTTGGCATAAACTTTGGGCACCTGTACTGCCTAAACAAATGGAGTTCAAATGGTTTCACCAACTTCCCTAGAGAGAACTACTATTAATAACTTTCTTTAATGTGCTTTCTTATATCCTTTTCTTTACATTTATACACAAAGGTGTTTGTGCACTCACAAACCCTCACCCTCTTTAGGGTATGTGATTTTCCAATTCAAGTTCCTCTCATTAGCTAACGGAATGCTGTTAAGTGGATAAGGTTTCTGTAGCCAGGATTTGAGATATCAAGAAAAAAGAAACTGGTGATTTCAGTGAGGAAAAATATTTGGAAGGGATTTGATCTTGGAGCAAAAAGTTAGGCCTTGAGACTGTCCTTGGAGAAACAAAATACAGGAGTTCCACCTTGCCATCATCCCACAAATTTATGACAATTTTGGAGTTTTATATTTCCTTCTGGCTATATATAATATGTAGTACGTGATCATGATCAATAATGCTGACACATAAAACAATGTCACTCAAATCTCAAAAGCCTATTTTAATCATCCATAATTTTTCCAGACAATATTCTCATGGTAAAATTCATCCACATAAATATTTTATTGGCTACACATATTTATATTTAAACTATGACAGATAATCTATTCTGTGAAAAAAAGCCTTGTGCCATTCCACAAGAAAGTGCATGCTTTTTGTACAGTTCTCTTATTTTCTACGTTAACTGTGAATAATCGTCTATTCTCCCAAAAAAGAAACACCAAAGGAAGTAGGCAAAGTGATGGCCCTATGGAGAACACTGGAGTATTAGACAGGATATCTGCACCCTAGCATGAGACACTTTACTCACTATATCATCTTCCAGGGATTATTTTACCTCCAGCTTCATCTATAAAACTGTATAATATAACTCTCATCTTTTATTAGCCATAAAAAAAAAGATTTTCATGGCGTCTCCACTTTTAGTCCTCTAAGGGGAAGTAGTAATAGCGCACAGTAGTTAAAGGCATGGACTCTGAAGGAAGAATATCTGGAATTAATTCTAAATTCTACCATACATGAAACTGAATATTGGAAAGATACTGACCTTTTCTTTTTTTATGAATTTATTTTTTATTGGTGTTCAATTTGTCAACATATAGAATAATGCCCAGTCCTAATCCCATCAAGTGCCCCGCACAGTGCCCATCACCCAGTCACCCCCACCCCCAGCCCACCTCCTCTTCCACCACCCCTAGTTCATTTCCCAGAGTTAGGAGTCTCTCATGTTCTGTCTCCCTTTCAGATATTTTCCATTCATTTTTTTCTCCTATCCCCTTTATTCCTTTTCAGTATTTTTTATATTCCCCAAATTAATGAGACCATATAATGTTTGTCCTTCTCTGATTGACTTATTTCACTCAGCATAATACCCTCCAGTTCCATCCACGTCGAACCAAATGGTGGGTATTTGTCATTTTTAATGGCTGAGCAACATTCCATTGTATACGTTAACCACATCTTCTTTATCCATTCATCTTTCGATGGACACCAAGGCTTCTTCAACAGTTTGGCAATTGTGGATATTGCTGCTATAAACATTGGGGTGCAGGTGTCCCGGCATTTCATTGCATCTGAATCTTTGGGGTAAATCCCCAACAGTGCAATTGCTGGGTCGTAGGACAGATCTATCTTTAACACTTTGAGGAACCTCCACACAGTTTTCCAGAGTGGCTACACCAGTTCACATTCCCACCAACGGTGCAAGAGGGTTCCCCCTTCTCCACATCCTCTCCAACATTTGTTGTTTCCTGCCTTGTTAATTTTCCCCATTCTCACTGGTGTGAGGTGGTATCTCATTGTGGTTTTGATTTGTATTGCCCTGATGACAAGTGATGGAGAGCATTTTCTCACGTGCTTGTTGACCATGTCTATGTCTTCCTCTGTGAGATTTCTGTTCATGTCTTTTGCCCATTTCATGATTGGATTGTTTGTTTCTTTGGTGTTGAGTTTAAGAAGTTCTTTATAGATCTTGGACGCTAGCCCTTTATCTGATAGGTCATTTGCAAATATCTTCTCCCATTCTGTAGGTTATCTTTTAGTTTTGTGGATGGTGTCTTTTGCTGTGCAAAAGCTTCTTATCTTGATGAAGTCCCAATAGTTCATTTTTGCTTTTGTTTCTTCATGGACGTATCTTGCAAGAAGTTGCTGTGTCCAAGTTCAAAAAGGGTGTTGCCTGTGTTCTCCATTAGGATTTTGATGGAATCTTGTCTCACATTTGGATTTTTCATCCATTTTGAGTTTATATTTGTGTATGGTGCAAGAGAGTGGTCTAGTTTCATTCTTCTGCATGTGGATGTCCAATTTTCCCAACACCATTTATTGAAGAGACTGTCTTTCTTCCAGTGGATAGTCTTTCCTCCTTTATCGAATATTAGTTAACCATAAAGTTGAGGGTCCACTTCTGGGTTCTCTATTCTGTTCCATTGATCTATGTGTCTGTTTTTGTGCCAGTACCACACTGTCTTGATGACCACAGCTTTGTAGCACAACCTGAAATCTGGCATTGTGATGCCCCCAGATATGGTTTTCTTTTTTAAAATTCCCCTGGCTATTCGGGGTCTTTTCTGTTTCCACACAAATCTTAAAATAATTTGTTCTAACTCTCTGAAGAAAGTCCATGGCAATTTGATAGGGATTGCATTAAATGTGTAAATTGCCCTGGGTAACATTGACATTTTCACAATATTAACTCTTCCAATCCATGAGTATGGAATATTTTTCCACCTCTTTGTGTCTTCTCAATTTCGTTCAGAAGTGTTCTGTAGTTTTTAGGGCATAGATCCTTTACCTCTTTGGTCAGGTTTATTCCTAGGTATTTTATGCTTTTGGGTGCAATTGTAAATGGGATTGACTCCTTAATTTCTCTTTCTTCAGTCTGTTAGTGTATAGAAATGCCACTGACTTCTGGGCATTGATTTTGTATCCTGCCACACTGCCAAATTGCTGTATGAGTTCTAGCAATCTTGGGGTGGAGTCTTTTGGGGTTTCTGTATAGAGTATCATGTCATTGGCGAAGAGGGAGAGTTTGACTTCTTCTTTGCCAATTTGAATGCCTTTTATTTCTTTTTGTTGTCTGATTGCTGAGGCTAGGACTCCTACTACTATGTTGAATAGCGGTGGTGAGAGAGGACATCCCTGTCTTGTTCCTGATCTTAGGGGAAAGGCTCCAGTGTTTCCCCTTGAGAATATTTGCTGTGGCCTTTTCGTAGATGGCTTTTCAAATGTTGAGGAATGTTCCTTCCATCTCTACAATCTGAAGAGTTTTGATCAGGAACGGATGCTGTATTTTCTCAAATGCTTTCTCTGCATCTATTGAGAGGATCATATGGTTCTTATTTTTTCTCTTGCTGATATGATCAATCACATTGATTGTCTTACGAGTTTTGAACCAGCCTTGCATATCAGGGATAAATCCTACTTGGTCATCGTCAATAATCTTCCTAATGTACTGTTGTATCCTATTGGCTAGTATCTTGTTGAGAATTTTTGCATCCATGTTCGGCAGAGATATTGGTCTATAATTCTCCTTTTTGGTGGGGTCTTTGTCTGGTTTTGGAATTAAGGTGATGCTGGCCTCATAGAACTAGTTTGGAAGTACTCCATCTCTTTCTCTTTCCAAACAGCTTTAGTAGAATAGGTATGGTTTCTTCTTTAAATGTTTGACAGAATTCCCCAGGGAAGCCATCTGGCCCTGGACTTTTGTGTCTTGGCAGGTTTTTGATGACTGCTTCAATTTCCTCCCTGGTTATTGGCCTGTTCAGGTTTTCTATTTCTTCAAGTTCCAGTTTTGGTAGTTTGTGGTTTTCCAGAAATGTGTTCGTTTCTTCTAGATTGTCTAATTTATTGGTGTATAGCTGTCCATAATATGTTTTTAAAATCCTTTGTATATCCTTGGTGTTGGTAATGATCTCTCCTTTCTCATTCATGATTTTATTAATTTGAGTCTTCTCTCTCTTCTTTTTAATAAGGCTGGCTAATGGTTCATCTATCTTATTAATTCTTTGAAAGTACCAACCCTGCTTTTGTTGATCTGTTCCACATTTCTTCTGGTCTCGATTTCATTGAGTTCTGCTCGAATCTTTATTTACTCTCTTCTGCTGTTGGGTGTAGGATGTATTTGCTCTTTTTTCTCTAGTTGCTTTAGGTGTAAGGTTAGCTTTTGTATTTGAGTTCTTTCCAGTTTTTGGATGGCTGCTTGTATTGTGATGTATTTCCCCGTCAGGGCTGCTTTTGCTGCATTCCAAAGATTTTGAACGGTTGTATCTTCATTCTCATTAGTTTCCATGAATCTTTTTAATTCGTCCTTAATTTTCTGGTTGACCCTTTTATCTTTTAGCAGGATGGTCCTTAACCTCCACGTGTTTGAAATCCTTCTAAACTGCTTCTTGTGATTTAGTTCTAATTTCAAAGCATTATGGTCTGAGAATATGCAGGGGACGATCCCAATCTTTTGGTATCGGTTAAGACCTGATTTGTGACCCAGTATGTGGTCTATTCTGGAGAAAGTTCCATGTGCACTTAAGAAGAATGTGTATTCAGTTGCATTTGGATGTAAATTTCTGTATATATCTGTGAAATCCATCTGGTCCAATGTATCATTTAAAGCTCTTGTTTCTTTGGAGATGTTGTGCTTAGAAGAGCCATCGAGTGTAGAAAGTGCTAGATTGACGTTATGAAGTATAAGTGTATTATTATCTAAGTATGTCTTATCTCTGGTTATTAATTGATTGATATAGTTGGCAGCTCCCACATTCGGGGCATATATATTGATGATTGTTAAGTCCTCTTGTTGGATAGATCCTTTAAGTACGATATAGTGTCCCTCTTCATCTCTCACTACAGTCTTCGGGATAAAATTTATTTATGTGATATAAGGATGGCTACCCCTGCTTTTTTTTTGAGGACCATTTGAATGGTACATGGTTCTCCAACCTTTTATTTTCAGGTTGTAGGTGTCCTTCTGTCTAAAGTGAGTCTCTTGTAGACAGCAAATAGATGGGTCCTACTTTTTTATCCTGTCTGAAACCCTGCGTCTTTTGATGGGGTCATTAAGCCCATTCAGATTCAGAGTTACTATTGAAAGATATGAGTTCAATGTCATCATGATACCTATTCAGTCCCTGTTTTTGTAGATTGTTCCATTGGACTTCCTCTTAAGGAGTAGTTTTAAGAGTCCCCCTTAAAATTTCTTGCAAAAAAATAAAATAAAAAAATAAAATTTCTTGCAGAGCTGGTTTGGTGGTCACATATTCTTTCAGTTCCTGCCTGTCTTGGAAGCTCTTTATCTCTCCTTCCATTCTGAATGAGAGCCTTGCTGGATAAAGTATTCTTGGCTGCATGTTCTTCTCATTTAGGACCCTGAATATATCCTGCCAGCCCTTTCTGGCCTGCCAGGTCTCTGTGGAGAGGTCTGCTGCTGTTACCCTAATACTCCTCCCCATAAAAGTCAGGGACTTCTTGTCTCTTGCTGCTTTAAGGATCTTCTCTTCATCTTTAGAATTTGCAAGCTTCACTATTAAATGTTGAGCTGTTGAGGGGTTTTTATTGATTTTAGGGGGCGATCTCTCTATTTCCTGGATCTGAATGCCTGTTTCCCTTCCCAGATTAGGAACGTTTTCAGATATGATTTGTTCAAATACATATTCTGGACCTCTGTCCCTTTCAGCGCCCTCGGGAACCCCAGTTAAACGTAGATTTTTCTTCCTCGGGCTGTCATTTATTTCCCTTAATCTCTCCTCATTATCTTTTAATTGTTTGTCTCTTTTTTCCTCAGTTTCCCTCTTTGCCATCAACTTGTCTTCTATGTCACTCACTCGTTCCTCTACCTCATTAACCCTCGTCATTAGGACCTCTAGTTTGGATTGCATCTCATTTAATTGATTTTTAAATTTCTGCCTGATTAGATCTAAATTCTGCAGTCATGAATTCTCTTGAATCCTTTATGCTTTTTTCTAGAGCCACCAGTAGCTTTATAATAGGGCTTCTGAATTGGCTTTCTGACATTGAATTGTAATCCCAATTTTGTAATTCTGTCGGAGAGAGGAGTGTCTCTGATTCTTTCTTTTGAGGTGAGGTTTTCCTTCTAGTCATTTTGCTCAGTGCAGAGTGGCAAAAAACACATTGTATTGGGAATACGAGAAAAAGAGAGACGAGAAAGAAGAAAAGAAAAGGAAAAAAAAAGAAAAAAGAAGGATAAAAAAAGAGAAGAAAAGAAACAAAGGGGGGAAGCAAACAGAAATCAAAAAACAAAAAACAAGGGGGAGTATCCTCTGATTCTGTATACTGTAAATCCCTTGAGTTCCCCTGGAACTTTCCAGTGCTGCTTGGTCAATAATTTGTTTTTCCCCTGTCGGTCTAGCTGGTCTTTGGGGAAGGGGCCTGCTGTGCTGATTTTCAGGTGTTAGCACTTGGGGGAGCTGCTCAGCCCCCTGCCTGGTGCTTGGCTCAGTGAAAGTTGTTTAACCTGTTTATCCTGTGAGGCCACTATGAAGCTCAGTGGGGGTTGTTTATCCTGTGAGGTCCCAGTAGGAACAACTACAGTAGCAGCGGCCAGCTCTTCCGCTCTGGAGTCAGCTCCTGAAGTAACTTTGGAGCTCTCAGTCTGCAGGGGCCTGGATGCTCTGGGGCGGGGGCCGCTGATCTGCTCAGCTCGTGCCTACCAGAGTCTGGAGCTTCCTTCCTGTCCTGTGCCCTCCTGGCTTCTGCCTGTCCCGGGGGAGAGCCGGATCTTTGTCTGTGTCCCTGGCGCCCTATACTCCCCGGCCTGCACTGTTGGAATCGCTCTCCCAGCCTCGCAGTCCCCTCCACGTGAAGCCTCTGTCGGAGTGGCCTCCGAGCTGCTCCCAGGGATGCACAGCTTCCTCCGTGTGGAGCTGCCGCCTGAGCCGCCTCCAAGCTGCTCATGGGTCCAGCTCTGAGCATGCTGCAGCCCTTTAAGGAGCTTGGCCTCAGGGTGTAGTGCGCTCTCCCCAGGGCACCGGTGCTATGTTAGTGTCTCAGGGAGCCTGAGCACATCCCCGCCCCTCCTGGGATCCAGCTCCAACTCCCTGTGAGTACCTTTCCATCTGGGAAGATTGGTGAAACACCTGCTTCTCCAGGACGGGTCTTTCCTGTCCTGGGGACACTCGCCGGTGCCTTAGCCTGGCTCCTTGCAGGGCCCCTCCCCCTTGGATGCCTTTTTGTTTCTTTATTTCTTTTTTCCCTCCGTCTTCCTACCTTGGTAGAAGCGTGAACTCTTCTCACTGTAGCATTCCAGCTGTTCTCCCTTTAAATCTCAAGCCGAATTTGTAGGTTTTCTGGATGATTTGAAGGTTATCTAGGTAATTTGGTGGGGACAGGTGACTTGGGGACCCTACTCTTCCGCCATCTTGCCCTGCCTCCTTGTATTTACTTCTTAAGATGGTTTTTGCTGTATCCAGAACATTTTGAATAATTGTGCTTTCATTTTCATAATTGTCCATGATTATTTTTAATCCCCTCTATCTAGTTGACCCATTCATCTTTTAGTAGGACGCCCCCTTTGACCTCCAAGTGTTTGAATTCCTTCTAAATTTCTTGTGATTGAGTTATAGTTTCAAAACATTGTAGTCTAAACATAGGCATGGGATAATCCCAATCTTTTGGTATGGGTTAAGACCTGATTTGTTATCCAGTATGTAATCTATTCTATAGAAAGTTTTATGTGCACTTGAGAATACTGTGTATTCAGTTTCATTAGGATGTAATGTTCTGTATATATCTGTGAAATGTGTTTGGTCCTGTGTATCATTCAAGGCCCTTTTCTTTCGTGATAGTCAGCTTAGTATATCTGTCCTTTGCTGAGAGTGCTATGTTGGAATCTCCTACTATTAATGTATTATAGTCAATGTATCTCTTTACTATGGCTATTACTTGATTGATATACTTGGCAGCTCCCACATTATAGGCATAAATATTCATAATTGATAGGTCCCATAATTGATAGATTGACCTTTTAAGTATGATATAGGGTCCCTCTTTATCTCTTAGTACAGTCTTTGGCATAAACTCTAATTTATCTGATATGAAAATTGCTACCCCATCATTGTTTTGAGGACCATTTAAATGGTGAATGGTTCTTCACTCCCTCATTTTAAGTCTATAGGTGTCATTAGGTCAAAAATGAGTGTCTTATAGACAGCATATAGATAGGTCTTTCTTTTTTATCCAGTCAGATACCCTGTGTCTTTTGAAGGGATCATTTAGCCCATTCACATCAGAGCAACTATTTACAGAGGTGAATTAGTGTCATAGTGTTACCTAGACAGTCCCCGTTTCTGTGAATTGTTTCCTTGGACTCCCTCCTTCTCTTATAGGGTTCCCCTTAATACTTCTTGCAGAGCTAATTTGGTGGTCACATATTATTTCAGTTTCTGTCTATCTTGGAAGTTTTTCCTCTCTCCTTATATTCTGAATGACAGCCTTCCTGGATAAAGTATTCTTGGTTACTTGTTTTTCTCATTTAGTACCCTGTAAATATCCTGCCAGCCCTTTCTGGCCTGCCAGGTCTCTTTGGATAGTTCTGCTGTTAATATGATATTTCTCCCTATATAAGTTAAGAATCTCTTATCTTGAGCTGCTTTTAGGATTTTCTCTTTATTTTTGAAATGTGCAAGATTTACTATTATATTTCAGGGTGTTGTTTGGTTTTTGTTGATTTGGGGGGGAGTCCTCTCTATCTCTTGGATCTGAATGGCTGTTTCCTTCCCCAGATTAGGGAAATTCTCAGATATGAGTTGTTCAAATATACTTTGTGGTCCTCTCTCTTTCTCTACCTCTTGTGGAATCCCAATAAGACAGATGTTATTCCTTCTCCACCTATCATTTACTTCCAGAGCCTGTTCTCCTGGGTTCTTAATTGTTTTTCTCTTTTTTTTCTCAGCTTCCTTCCTTTCCATCAACTTGTCTTCTATGTCACTCACTCTCTTTTTCACCTCATTAACCCTAGCAGTTAGAGCATCCAGCTTAGACTGCATCTCAGTTAATGTATCTTAATTTGGCCTGATTAGATATCAATTCTGCAGTAGGAGAATCTTTAGAGTCCTTTATGCTTTTTTGCAGAGCCACCGGGAATTTTATAATGTACTTCTGAATTGTTTCTCTGACATGCTACCTAAATCCCCATGAAGTAGGTCTGTGGCAGAGAGTATTCCTTCTTTTATAGTGTATTCTTCCTTCTAGTTATTTTGTCCAGTGCAGAATAGCTTATGAGCAAGCAGAATCAAAAATATCAACCACGATCTAAGTAAAATACACTCTAGACCATTCCAAAGAGGTCAGAGACCCAAAAATAAAAGAAAATTTTATAAAGAGAAAAAAACCACAAAGGACCACAAAAGTGAAAAAGAAATTTAAAAAATAGTAATAATTTTTAAAAAGGGTAGATGGGTAGGAAGTGGTGGTAGAGAGAGAATATAGTATCACAGAGTGGACCTAGAGGGTGATTCTCTTGGGTCTGCATGTATTTTGTTCTGTATGTTAGAAGATGCTCAATTCCAAATTTATATAAACCAGCAAAACTTTTATAGATACTCAACTTCGACCGCAAACCAGAAATGAGATAAAAGAGGGGGCAGAATGGGAAGGAATAGAGAATATAGTCTCAGAATGAACCAACATGGTATTCCACTTGGTTTTGGGTGTATTTTGTTCCATGTGTTAGAAGGGACTTCCACCATTATAAAACAAAACAAGACAGAAAAAAACCCCATAATTCATACATCTACCAAAATTAGACTGAATACATTGAAAGGAATTGAAAAATGAAGAACATATCTAAGACTTGTGATTGTAAAAAAGCTTAAAAATGAAGTGTTGGTAAAATATTGTAGTTAAGTCAGGAAAAGAGAAAAATATTGGATATTTTTAACCTGAAAATAAACTAATCCTAAGGAAAAAACTTCGAGTTTTATATATTATTTTCCCTCAGTCCTTGAGCTTTCCAGTGCTGCTTTATCATTAAACTTCCATTTCCCTTGTTCTTCCAGCAGTTTTTCTGGGTGAGGGGCCTGCTGCACTGATTCTCAGTTGTCTGTGCCTGGTTGGAGTTGCCCTGCCCCTTCCAGGTGTGCCTAGCTCAGTGTGAGCTGTTTATCCTGTAAGGCCTTTGTTCCCTAGAAGCCACACCTCTTCCAGATGAAAGGCAAAAAAATAAAAAAATGGCTGCAGCTAGATCTCCAGCCCTGGGCCCAAGAGCTCCCTGTGTGTATCAAACTGCGTTCTCAGTATATACTGGCCTAGATCCTCCTGAGGGCAGGCACAGGGGCACTGATCTTCAGAAATTGAAGGACACCCAGTAGCAAGAGTTCTTGCCAACCCATGCCCTCCTAGGCTCTGCCTGTCCCAGAGGGAATGGAGGATAGCCGGCTTTGTCCACTGTGGCACTGTGAGATCAAAGACCTTGTGCTGCTGGACCCGTGTTCCCAGGGTCCACCTCTCCTGAATGGAGTACAGCCTGCCTCCATCTATTGCTATGTTATAGGGTAAAGAGAGCTCTGGTGCCAGTCTTCACACCCAGCTGGCTTCTGCCAGATGCCCTGAGAGGGTTGCGGTGTTCCAGCCTTTTACCATGAACTGACCATGGTTTGCAGCGAGCTTTTGCCTGGGCACCTCTATTTTTATTGTGTCTCCTGGGATTTTGAGACTTCACTGCCACTCCTGAGATTCTGCTCTATTTCCCCACTTAGCAATTTTCAGTCAGGGAAGACTCTTTCAGGTGCAGATTTGTGAAGTTTCCTATTATCCACTGTGCCACTTTCTTTCAGTGGCTTTCCCCAACTCTCTCCCTCATTGTTCCTCTTCTCTGCCTTCCTACCTTGTTAGAAGCAATCACTTTTTTCATGGTAGCATTCCAGCTATTCTCTCTTTACATCTCAGATTGAATTCATAGGTGTTCAGAATGTTTTTGAAAGTTATCTAGGTACAGTTGCGGGACCAGATGAATCAAGGACCCCCTATTCTTCCAGCAGATTACCTCCTACTTATTTATTCTTGAATAAACTTTGCTGATTGTATCATTCAAGGAACTTGTCCATCTAATCTAGATTGTGTAATTTATTAGCATGATGTTCTTCAAATTTTCCTATCCTTTGAATATCTCTAGAATTTCCAACACTCTAGAGTGACTTATGTCTTATTATTCTGATGATCTGAGAGCACAAATTTATCACAAATTTATTGACTTTAAAAAGAACTGTTTCTTTTATTGAATTCTCTATTGTTCTCTGCTTTCTATTTCATTGATTCTTAAAAGGTTTTATTTTAATTCCACTTAGTTAACATACAATGTTGTATTAGTTGAAGCAGCAGGAGAAAGAGAAGTTAAGAAAATAATCCCACTTATAATTGCATCAAAATAATAAGAAACTTAAGAATAAATCTAATCAAAGTGGTGAAAGACCTTTACTCTGAGAAGTATAAAAAACTGATGAAGGAAATTGAAGACGACATAAAGAAATAGAATGTTATTCCGTGCTCATGGATTAGAAGAAAAAATATTATTAAGATGACTAGATTACCCAAAGCAATCTACACATTTAATGCAATCCATATCTACATACTGAAGCAATTTTCAAAGAACTAAAACAAACCTAAAATTTGTATAGAACCACAGAAGACTTTGTATAGCCAAAGCAATCTTGAAAAAGAAAATGCTAGAGGCATCACAATTCCACACCTCAAGTTATATTACAAAGCTATAGTAATCAAAAAAATATGGTAATGGGGAGCCAGGGTGGTTCAGTTGGTTAAGCATCTGAGTCTTGTTTTAAGTTCAGGTCATGAGCCCAGGGTTGTGAGATGCAGCCCTGTGTTTTCTCCATGCTCAGTTGGAATTCTATTTGGGATTCTTTCTTACTCCCTATCCCTCTGCCCCTCCCTGCGCTCTCTCTCTCTGTTTCTAAAATAAATAAATAAATCTTAAAAAAAACCAATATGGTACTGACATAAAAATAGAGACATATATCAGTGGAACAGAATAGAAAATGCAGAAATGAATCCACAACTATATGATCAATTAATCTTCCACAAAACAAGAACATCAAAAGGAAAAAAAAAGCCTATTCAACAAGTGGTGTTGTGAAAACTAGCCAGCAACATGCAAAAAAAAAAAAGAAAAAGAAAAAAAGAAAGAAAAGAAACCAGACCACTTTTTTACACCATACACAAAAATAAATTCAAAATTGATTAAAGACCTAAATGTGAGATCTTCAACCATAAAAATCCTAGAAAGGATAGTAACCTCTTTGACACCAGCCATAGAAACTTCAAGAGAAGAGTCCTGAGGCAAGGGAAACAAAAGCAAAAATAAACTATTGGGACTTTATCAGGATAAAAAGCTTCTGCCCAGGGAAGGAAACAATCAACAAAACTAAAAGGCAACCAATGGAAGGGGAGATGATATTTGCAAATGATATATCAATAAAGGGTTAATACCAAAAATACAAAGATCTTGTGAAACTAAACGAAATAAACCAATTTAAAAATGGGCAGAAGAGGGGCACATAGGTGGCTCAGTCAGTTAAGGCTGACTTCAGCTCAGGTCATGATCCCTGATCCTGGGATCGTGCCCAGTTTTGGGCTCCCTGATCAGGGGGAGTCGGCTTCTCCCTCTCCTTGGGCCCCACCCCCCTCATCATGCTTCTTTTTCTCCCTCTAAATAAATAAATTCCTTTTAAAATGGACAGAAGGAGAAACCAATCGGGCTGGGGCAAGATGGCGGAGGAGTAGGGTCCCCAAGTCACCTGTCCCCACCAATTTACCCAGATAACTTTCAAATCATCCTGAAAACCTGTGAATTCCACCTAAGATTTAAAGAGAGAACAGTTGGAATGCTACAGAGCGGAGTCTGCACTTCTAACAAGGTAGGAAGGTCGGGAAAAAAAATTAAAAAGCATCAAGTCGGGGAGGGGCCCCAAGAGGATCTGGACTAGGGCCGGGTGGTGAAAGCCTCCATGACAGGAAAGCCCAGTCCTGGAGAAGCAGGAACTTTAAAAATCCACACCGGATTCTTCCCGGACAAAAAGGTGCTTAGCAGGAAACCCGAGCAGAACCACAGGAGAGGCAGTGGAGCCTCCAGGTTCTCGGGGTCACTAACAGAGGAGGTGCACCCGGGGGGAGATCATGCCACAGACCATCGGCCGAGTTTGGGAAAGGGCTGGAGCTGCGCCCAGCGGAGTCTTGGGGTCTGGAGGAAGCTCATGAGGCGGCTCCGGGGGGCGGGGGAGGGGGCTGCGCCCTACTGCCTTCGAGAGCCACGGACCCCGGAGCATGATTCCAGCAGCACAGGCCCCGGATCCCAGGGCTCTGAGTGGACGCAGCCCAGGATCCTGCAGTCCGCCTGAGACGGGCGGAGGCGAGGAGGGCACAGGACAGTGAGGACTCTCCAGTCGCCAGGCGCCCCCAAGCTGTGCAGATCAGCGCCCATACCCTGGGAGCATCCAGGCCAGTGAGGACAGGGGGGCTGTGGGAGTTACTGCGGGAGCTGACTCCAGAGCTGGAAAGCTGGCTGCTGCCAGTGTGGTTATTCCCTCGGTGTCACAGTGTGCCTGGGACAGAGTGAGGCCCCCAGGGAGTAGGAGTCTCACAGGATAAACAGCTCCCACTGACCTGTGCACACACCTTAGAGTCAGAACAGCAGGCCCCTCCCCCAGAAGACCCCCTGGAAGGACAGGGGAAGAGCAAGTTCTTGGCCAAGCAGCACTAGAAAGCTCCAGGGGGAAGTCAAGGGATTTATAGTATATAGAAGCAGAGGATACCCCTCCTTGTTTTTGTTTCTGTTTTTGTTTTTCCCTTTTCTTTTTCTTTTTTTTTCTTTTTCTTCCTTTTTCCAATACAACTCATTTTTAGCCACTCTGCACTGAACAAAATGACTAGAAAGAACTCACAACAAAAGAAAGAATCAGAAACAGTACTCTCTCCCACAGAGTTACAGAATTTGGATTACAATTCGATATCAGAAAGCCAATTCAGAAGCACAATTATAAACCTACTGGTGGCTCTGGAAAAAAGCATCTCTTGAATCCTTTAAGAGACATCATGACTGCAGAATTTAGATCTAATCAGGCTGAAATTAAAAATCAATTAAATGAGATGCAATCCAAACTGGAGGCCTTAATGATGAGGGTTAATGAGGTAGAAGAATGAGTGAGTAATATAGAAGACAAGTTGATGGCAATGAAGGAAGCTGAGGAAAAAAGAGAAAAACAATTAAAAGACCACGAGGAAAGGTTGAGGGAAATAAATGACAGCCTCAGAAGGAAAAATCTATGTTTAATTGGGGTTCCAGAGGGTGCCGAAAGGGACAGAGGAACAGAAAGCATATTTGAACAAATTATAAATGAGAACTTCCCTAATTTAGGGAGAGAAACAGGTATTCAGATCCAGGAAACAGAGATTCCCCCCCAAAAAAATCAATAAAAACCGTTCAACACCTCCACATCTAATAATGAAACTTGCAAATTACAAAGATAAAGAGAAAATCCTTAAAACAGCAAGAGACAAGAGATTCCTAACTTATATGGGAAGAACTATTAGATTAACAGCAGACCTCTCCACAGAGACCTGGCAGGCCAGAAAGGGCTGGCAGGATATATTCAGGGTCCTAAATGAGAAGAACATGCAGCCAAGAATACTTTATCCAGCAAGGCTTTCATTCAGAATAGAAGTAGAGATAAAGAGCTTCCAAGATAGGCAGAAACTGAAAGAATATGTGAACACCAAACCAGCTCTGCAAGAAATATTAAGGGAGACTTTGTAAAAGAAAGAGGATGCCCAAAGAAATAATCGACAAAAAACAGGTATTATGATGACACTAAATTCATATCTTTCAATAGTTAACTCTGAACATGAATGGGCTAAATGATCCCATCAAAAGGCACAGGGTTTCAGACTGGATAAAAAAGCAAGATCCATCTATTTGCTGTCTACAAGAAACTCATTTTAGAACTAAGGACATCTACAGCCTGAAAATGAAAGGTTAGAGAACCATTTAGCATTCAAATGGTCCTCAAAAGAAAGCAAGGGTAGCAATCCTCATGTCAGATAAATTAAAATTTATTCCAAAGACTGTAGTAAGAGATGAAGAGGGACATTATATCATACTTAAAGGATTGATCCAACAAGAGGACCTAACAATCATGAATATTTATGCCCCTAATGTGGGAGCTGCCAAGTATATCAATAAATTAATAATCAAAGTAAAGAGATACTTAGATAATAAGACACTAATAGTAGGAAACTTCAACATGGCATTTTCTGCAAATGACAGATCTAAGCAAATGATCACCCAAGAAACAAGGGTGTTAAATGATACACTGGGCCAGATGGATTTCAGAAGTTTATACAGAACTTTACATCCAAACACAACTGAATACACATTCTTCTCAAGTGCACATGGAACTTTCTCCTGAATAGACCACATACTGGTTCCCAACCAATACCAAAAGATCCCCTGCATGTTTTTAGATCACAATGCTTTGAAACTCGAACTGAATCAGAAGAAGAAATTTGGAGGAAATTCAAACACATGGGGGTTAAAGACCACCCTGCTAAAAGATGAAAAGGTCAACCAGGAAATTAGAGAAGAATTTAAAAGATCCTTGGAAACTAATGAAAATGAAGATACAACCTTTCAAAATCTTTGGGATACAGCAAAAGTGGTCCTAAGGGGGAAATACATCACAATACCAACCTCCCTCAAAAAATTGGAAAAAACTCAAATACACAACCTAATCTCACACCTAAAGGAACTAGAGAAAGAACAGCAAATAAAACCTACACCAAGCAGAAGAGAGTTAATAAAGATTCGAGCAGAACTCAATGAAATAGAGACCAGAAGAACTCTAGAAGAGTTGGTTCTTTGAAAGAAATAATAGGATAGATAAATTATATATGCCTTTATGTAATTCTTTCAATTCTGGCATTTAGTAATATTATGTTTGTGGGCTTTATCGTTGTTATTCTATACATTTTAGTGTCTCTGTAAATGTTTTATTTTATGATAAATAGAAAATACACCTAAATTGGCTATTAAACATATCTACTGACAATGACATCTTCCCTGGGGAGAAAGGGAATTCACTCATTCACTCACGTATTTATTCAGCTAATGTGTATATGCATGACCTGCATTTGTCAGATTCTCAGCAAAACAGGTACCAGGAACACTCTGAGGCATTTACTGCAATGAATGTATGGACAAACATAAGTCTCCCCCCCCCATTTTAAAAATTTCATGTACATAACATGGTGCCTAGAACATGACATATGTTTAGTAAACATTGTTACAATAAACTGAGTTGAGACTTAAGGGATTGTATAGAGTGTTCCACATGGATTATGATTGGCATTTTAGGCAAGGGTAATAGCACAGAGGTAGAGATTTGGAGTCTGAGAGAACATATATACAATTCAGTGTGGCTGAAATGGGAGTAGGAATAGGGGGAGAGATGAAATGTGGAAGTAAATTCCAGTTGGTATCTGCTGGTATTTGGTGATTGAAAGAAAAATATCTGGAATTATTCCCAGGTATCTTTTAGATTAGTGTTGGTGCAAACATCCAGTAATTTCCTCCCTCATAACCAATCCCTCTTGAGTGTTCAGCAATTTGCAATGTTCTCTCTGTACCTCTTTATTTCTTCTCCTCCAACAAACCTTGTTCCGGATTAGAATTGAAGCAGCCATAGCAATGGCTACATTATTGTCACCTACTCTGGGTAACATGATTTATTTATTTAAGCCATAAATATTTACTGAGTTACTTACTATATTTTAAGCATTGGGCAAGACACTAGGATTAAAATAGTGAACTCACAGTTGAGTAAAAAGAAGAGCATTACATATGAAGTTACAAGTAAGAGGGAATAAGACCTCCTATTGATTCATGTGCTCTTCCATGATGGGCCAGAAGAATATAACCTAGTTTAGTATAGTCAGGGAAAACATCCCAGTTAAAGTAAGTGGTCTATAAAGATGAGAATCATAGGGTGATCAGGAATTACTTAGTGAAGAATAGAAAAAAATATTCCAGGCAAATGAAAGAGCATGTATGTGGTCCTGGAAGCCAAAGAGAATAGAGATTTTCAGAATTTTTGCTGCCTTGTCCACAGCATCATAGTCATCATTCTTTCCCACTTAACCTGGTCAACCTCCTCTTGCAAATATGTGAGGATCTGGGGTACTGTGCCTGGAATGGTAGTTAGAGATATATAGCTGGATCTGAGGATAAATAGGTGGCTTGGGTAAGATTTTTAAATACTTTGTGTGGTTTCAAAGACATAAAGAAATGGCGGTGTCCAAGAACATTATAATGTGTCTCAATATGGATATTTTTTAGCTTATTCATTTGGAGCTTTTTGGGTTTCTTGGATGTGTAGATTCACATATTTCATCAAAACTGGAAAGGTTTTGAACAGCGGGTTTGGTTTTTTTTGTTTTTGTTTTTTCAAAATATTCTTTCTGCTCCTTTCTCTCTTCTCCTTTTGGAACTCCCATTAAGCATATGTTCATATACTTGGTGGTTTCCACAGGTACCTTAGGTTCTGTTCATTTTTTCTTTATTCTCTTTTCTTTCTGCTCCTCAGGCTGGATAATTCCAATTGACCTATTTCCAAATTTGTTAATTATCTGGGCTTTCTAAGGGATATTTTCCGTCAAGGTCTATTTTCCTTTGAAAAGTGGATTTTCACACTTATTTTCTTTGCAATGCTTTAAATTTTTTTCCATTGAAAGTTGGACATTTCAAATATCATTATGTGATAACTCTGGAAATCCAGATTTCCACCCTCTTTCCAAGGTTTGTTGTTGCTGTTTGTTTTAGGTTGTTGTTTGTTATTTAGTGTCTTTTTAAACTATTTTGTAAAGTCTGTATTCTTTCATGTCATGTGTGGACACTGTAGTCTCTTTTTCATTTGGCTTAGTGGTCAGCTAGTGGTTTGATATAAACTTCTTTAAATGCCTTGAGGAAAACAAAATGCCTTCCTATTATTTGTTATTTGGCTCAGTACTTTATAAAGATTAATCAAACCATTCATAATTCTACCTTAGTCTTTACTTCCTGCTTTATAGAGCTTAAAGATCAACTAGAGATGTAAGCTGAGGGTTACCTCAGGTCTTTTCTGAAAACATGTCAGTCCTGGGGATGTGCACAAACATCTAAATTTCCTAGTTATGCATGAAATTTTCTAAGCACTTTCCCCCCATGTATCTTCTTCTGCAGCATCTTCCCTTTCAGGCTTGCCAGTCTGTCTTCCATTTGCCTCCTCTGTTATTCTGTTACCCAGGCAGCTGCAGGTAGTATATCTGCATTTAAATGTTTTCAACAAATTCTGCCTTGGAGTCTCCTTCAGCCTTGAGAACATTATTGAGCTAGTCTTTCAGGGAGCCACCATATAGGTCAAAACACAACTACAATTCTTTGAGAGTAAGGTCTATATTGTTCCCTCTGACATCAGCAAGCTTTACCAAGTGCACATGTTACCCTCCTCACAGCTACTACTGTGCTGGGAGGTGAGAGATGGTAAATGAGTAAGTTAAAATGCCTAGAGTATATTATGCCAATTGAAATAAGTCAGTCAGAGAAAAACACATCATACGATTTCACTCATATGTGGAATTAAAGAAGGAAAACAGAGAACATAAGGGGAGGGAAGGAAAAATAAGATAAAGACAGAGAGGGAGATGAACCACAAGAGACTCTTAAATATAGGGAACAAACAGAGTTGCTGGAGGGGAGGTGGGTATGGGGATGTGGTAATTAGGTGATGGGCATTAAGGAGGCCACTTGATATAACGAGAACTAAATGTTATATACAACTGATTAATCACTAAATTCTACCCCTGAAAGTATACTATACAATATGTGAACTCACTTGAATTTTTTAAAAATCTTGAAATAAAAAAATAAAATAAAATGCCACTATGTTCCCTTACTGAAATTTAATCACTCTTCTGGTTGTTATAATTTTTAAATTAGATTCTAGAGTTCTGAAGACATTGGGTCTGACAAATTTTTGTCAGATTAACCTTTTTTTTTAGTGGAGACATAGTGTTTTAGAGTTCCCTACTCTACCATTTGCATTTCAGTCAAACAATGATATTTTAAAGTTGTGTATTTCATGGCTATCTTATCCACATTTTAGTAAAAATATATGTGTCAAATCTTAATATGCTTTTCTTTTTTTAATATGCTTTTCCATAGCACATACTTCTGTTAGCAAAACTGAAGACCTTATACCAGCATATCCTGTTTGGTCTATAAATGATGGAAGCTTTAGAGGTGAGGATTAGGGTGTGGACTATAACAATGACTGTGGAGCTATGGTGAGGATTCTAGGGTGGGCAGGGAACCTTTAATGTCCTACATGGCTGCCTTTCTCCAGCAGAAACCACTCAGCCCATAAACCTGAAGCCTTATTTCTAGTTGAAGCCTTTCCCATTCACAAACTGACTTCCTGACCACATTTTTCACAAAACCCACATGAGCTAAAAAAATGTAAGGCTACATATCTAGATTTCCTGGTATATGCATGAGATTTTCTAAGTACAGGAAATCTCTTCCAGTAGTTATCCTCATCCTAGTCTACTGCTCAGTGAGCCCAGATTTAAGTCATATCTGCATCCCAGGACTGGGGTAGTGGACCAGTCCAGGGAGGAACTATGTGCTGCACTACAGGATCAACAGACCAGGGAAGGGGAAAGGCCATCCCCAAAAAAGCATTATGAACAATGGGTGTCATCTAGAGGAAGGAACATGTAAGATTTATCTCCTTTATGTTAGGGCTACCAGATGGTCTTTCAAACTAGGGGGTTGGGCTGGTGCATGCATTGATGTATACAAAATGGCTTCCTGAACTGTGATGAGGATGAACTGTGATGATTTCATTGAGTAAGGGAACAGTGCATTATGTCTATGTGTGGGCTTCAACAGTAGGCAGGCCTAGATAAGAAAGTTATAAGTGAAGAAAGATCTGTACCATATTGAGAAAATTTAGATTTTTGGAACTGACCTATATGCCATATTACAGTGAGATCATTAGAATTTAAGTAGAGTGGTGAAAGCCTTGGTATATGTGCTATGGCTGACATATGGGAAAATTGGCTAATGTTGCTATGGCCCCCTCCTAGACCAGGACCTACTCCAGTATGTGAACAGTACTTGGGTCTTGGACCTTGAGCTGAAAACCTCATAGGAGAGACCTATGTAGTACAGGGCCTAGTTCTAAAAGAATTAAGTGTAGAGTTGGCCTTTTGGCATAGTAGGACAATGATGAAGATGTGGAGCATGATAGTGAGGACCCCTATGCAGAATTTATTAAAGCTGCATGAATAGAGAATGCATACTGATTAGGCTTTGAGACTATATGGAGCTGCCTGGAATAGCTATAATGACCCTAGTATGGGAAGGATATGTCATAAATGTGGCAGGAACTTGAGTTTTTCTCAGGCAAAGGATAAATTCCAATTGGCTTGTTTGCCAGAAGCTTAATTTTTTACCTTCAGTAATTCCTCATCCAAGGATATTGCCATATTTTGTGGAAAATCTCATCACTTATTGGACTGATTCTTGACTGCATTCTTTCAGACCTAGGCTCTCCTCACCAACCAACATGGACTGATTCTGGAGGGCGTTTATTTAGGCAGTTCCACTACAAACTCTTTGTCCATTGTTCAGTAGTCACATGGAGGATAACTATAGCAAACTTCTTGTAGGGAAAGCCTACCCACAGATCCAGTGCAACCTGCTTTCCCACTGTGAAATATAATCACTCACACTTTTCACCATTCCTTTCATAATGTTCCCCTACTTCAGCAAGGATATTTTCCATCCTTGCTCCATCTATTGCTCACCCCTAATCCCCTTCTCTCTCTCTTTCTTTTAAATGATTTTATTTATGTATTTATGTATTTATTTATTTATTTATTTGAGAGAGATACAATGCACAAACAGGGGAAGGGGCAGAGAATAATAGGGAGAAGCAGACTCTCCACTAAGCAAGGAGCTCAATGAGATGCTGGATCCCAGGACCCTGAGATCATGACTGAAGCAGAAGGTAGCTGCTTAATTGACTGAGCCACTCAGGTGCCCCCTCCTATTCTCTTTCTTGATCTCCTTTTTTGGGCCTTTCCTTAGTGGAGCTTGGTGCTAAAGTATATACAGATGACCTCCTCTAGCAAAGGAAAAGAAATGGTTATTTATAAGACTTCTGCAGCAAGGGTATCAACTAGGTTTGGGAATATTTGAAATTGTCATTTCAAGTCTGGAGCCTCTTGTTCTGCCACAAACTCAGTAGTACTGACTCTTCACAGTATATTAGTTGATCAAATGGCTCCAAGGAATGGTAAAAAAATCTTACTGTGGGATGATGTTGTGCCTTGATGTGATGGCCAATGATATGTGCCTGAGTCTCAGCAGGGGTTACTGGAGATGTCTGCAGTGGCACTGAGGGCCCTGCTATAGGAAAGGCATACTTTGTATATGGAAAGCAATGAGGTTTTGACTTAGTTTTAGTTGTTTCTGGCCTTTTGGCCTATACCTTTCTGAGAAAAATCATTTTTGCAAATTGGTTGAGAAGCAATAGTTTATATTTTTACAACTTATGTTCTACTTATTGAGATTACATCTGTTAGACATTTTGCAAGTCATTTTAATCTTTTATGTTATTTTAACCCCTTTCCATCTGTAATCTTTATTTAACATTTTTAGCCTAATTTTGTAATTTCTCATTCCTTTCATATTTAAGAGGATTCTAGTTGGGGCACCAGGGTTGCTCAGTGGTTGAGCATCTGCCTTTGGCTCAGGTCATGATTCTAGGGTCCTGAGACTGAGCCCTGCATCAGGTTTCCCGTTCGGAGCCTGCTTCTCCTTCTGCCAATGTCTCTGCCTCTGTCTGTGTGTCTGTTATGAATAAATAAATAAAATCTTTTTTTAAAGAGAAGATTTTAGTCAAAAGAATCATCATACCATGACAGAAATGTTTTTATTTTTTGCTCTAAACTTCTGAACTCAGTGGATTTTATCTCTCCTCTTAGAGATATTCCTGGGATCCATTTAGTATTGCTCATTTCTTTTGTAGAAGTGTTTAGTTCTCATCTAGTTTCTATCTCAATTCTTACATATTCTACCCAGTGCTTAAAACACAAACAGAAGTTCAGTAGCTACATCTTGGTATTGTTGAGTGTTGAGCCAGACAGCATTGAGGAGGTGAGATATGGTCTTAGTCTGATGTTTTGTGAGGGTCAAAAATGAAAGTCCAAATGTAGGCAAAGATGACTTGAAGTGTGTGTGATGGTAATGAAGGTCTTGCTATGGAGAAGTACTAGCTCATGTATGTGATTAAAAGATTGCCTTATTCTTAGTTGTTTCTGATTGTTTATCTTTAGAGAAGAGTTGGCAGTCCTGTCTTCCTCAAGATGAGAAGAATATGGATGAAGACGTTAAATTAACCATGGTCAAAACAATTTCATGAAAATAGCAAACAGGGCTATATAATTGGTATACTTATTTATTTGTATATTTTTATCTTGACATTTTAAGTACAAAATAGTTTTTTCATCCCGTGTCATTTTCCCCAGATCTTTCTATTAAGCATTTTTTAAAAATTAAGCATAAAATCATTTAATGGATTTTTACTTCTGAGAAGGTGATATAGACATACATTTCTCTACTCTTCCTGGTAAGTAAAACTAAAATCCTGGACATTATGCACAAAATAGAAATAAGAATACTTTTAAAGGTGGAGAAAATAAGGAAGAGGAGTTATGGATCCCAGATCCTGAGGAACAGCATCATGGTGAGTTTCATGTGTTTTTCTTTCCCCTGATATATCTCTGACTGGGTGCTGGAAAAGGTGGCAACATAGAAAATTCAAACTATGCACACAAAAAGCGTCCCAAGAAAATCCTGCTCACTCTAGCCAAGGCGACTGGGAAGGAGAATGCTAACATAACATCAATTTTTAGACATAATTGTTCTTCTCCAGTCAAACATCACAGGAAAACTCTGCCCCAACCCCAACCCCACTAACAAAAGCAGGGGATGAATCTAGACTTACCCCTTCAGCAGGCTGTAACAGAAGCTCAGACTCCCTCTCTACAACCATGGTGGTTTCAGACAAGTCAGAGTAAGGATCCAGGACTTTCATACCCACATGGTGATAACAGGTCTCCTCCCTTGTTGTCAGTGAAGACCACATGAGGTATCTGGATTTCTGCTCCTAGCCAGCAGTACCAAGTTACCTCTTTCCATCCTCACTTCCATGGTATTACTGGAGGTCTAATGGAGAATTGGAACGGTCACAACCACCATAGTGGAGGTCACCAGATGAGTAGTAATGAGACACTCTTGACTCTCCTAGCCAGTGAGATATTAAATTGAGGCTTAATGGAGAGTTGGACCCCCAATCCCAACCAGCAGTAATGAGAAGTTCCCACCAAGTGTGAATGAAGGCCAAGTGGAAAACTTGAACTTCTATCCTGAACTGGCAGTAACAAGGAGGCATCCTATCATTCCCTGTTAGAGTAGTGTGAAAGAAAGCTAAATAAAACAAAAAGTTTAAATAAAATCCAGAATCCTGTAACATAAAACCACAAATGCCCGAGTTTTAACCAAAGTTATTTTTAGGGGTGCCTCGGTGTCTCAGTCATTTAAGCATCCAACTCTTGGTATTGGATTAGGTCATGATCTCAGGGTCATAAGATCAAGCCCCACATGGGGCTCTGCACTCTCTCCCACCCTAACCCTTCCTCCTCTCTAGAATAATAAATAAAATATTTGTTAAAAGTTATTTTAAGACTTAGAACCAAGCAGATCTCAACATGAATAAAAAAGACAATCAATACATACCAACACCAACATACATAAATGTTAATATTATCTTGCAAAGATTTTAAGTCAGCCATCCTAAAAATACTTCAGTGAAGAATTATGAAAATATTCAAGAAAAAAAGAAGAAAACAGAAACTGTCAGTAGTGAAGTATATGTCTCAGAAAAATGGTAATTTAAAGAAGACATAATACAATAGCCAAAATTTAAAACTCAGTGAACAGGTTAAAGAGCAGAGTGGAAAGGGCAGAAGCAATAATCACTGAAATTGAAGATAAAATGATAGAAATTACTCTATCTGAACAATAGAAAGTAAATAGACTTTAAAAATGAAAAAAAAAGTCTCAAGGACATATAGGACCCTAACAGAAAACGTAACATTTGTCTTATTAGTATCCCATAGGGGAAGAGAAAAAAAGTAGAACTTAAAGGTATTTGAAAAAATGCCGCTTGAAAATCCCCCAAATATAACAAAGGACATAAAGCTACATATAAGAGAAATTTATTTTATCTTATTTTATTTCTAAAAATAAAATGAGAAATAGAGAGGGAGGAAAACCATAAGAGACTCCTAACTACAGGAAACAAACTGTGGGTTGCTGGAGGGGTGGTAGTGGGGAATGTGTTAATTGGGTGATGAGAATTAATGAGGGCTTTTGATGGAATGAGCATAGGGTGTTATTTGCAACTGATGAATCACTAAATTCTACCCCTGAAAACTAATAATACACTCTATGTTAACTAAATTGAATTTAAATTTAAAAAGAAGCTGAGATTATACCATATGAGATTAAACCCAAAGAAATCCACACCAAAACTCATCATAGTCAAATATCTGAAAACTAGTCCCCCCTCCCCCAAATGCTCCAAAGTACTAAGAAAGAAAAGTTATTTTACCTGTAAGGAAAAACAACTTAATGACACTGAATTTTTCATCAGAAATCATGGAGGATAGAAAGAAGTGGCATATCATTTTTCAAGTGCTGAAATAAAAGAAATATGAAGCCAGAATCCTATATTGTTAAAAAAAATCAGGAATGGAGGAAAATTGGGATCCCTGGGTGGCGCAGCGGTTTGGCACCTGCCTTTGGCCCAGGGCGCGATCCTGGAGACCCGGAATCGAATCCCACATCGGGCTCCCGGTGCATGGAGCCTGCTTCTCTCTCTGCCTATGTCTCTGCCTCTCTCTCTTTCTCTCTCTGTGACTATTATAAATAAATAAAAATTTAAAAAAAGGAATGGAGGAAAATTAAGACACTCTCAGATGAAGGAAAACAGGATATTGTTCATCAGCAAATCTACCCTATAAGAATGGCAAAAGGACATGAAGACTCCTAACTCTGGGAAACGAACTAGGGGTGGTGGAAGGGGAGGAGGACGGGGGGTGGGGGTGAATGGGTAACAAGCACTGAGGGGGGCACTTGACGGGATGATCACTGGGTGTTATTCTGTATGTTGGCAAATTGAACACCAATAAAAAATAAATTTATTATTAAAAAAAGAATGGCAAAAGGAAGTTCTTATACAGAAAGTGAATGATAAAAGAAAGATGAGCACTGGGTGTTATATGCAACTGATGAATTACTGAACTCTACATCTGAAACTAACGATGATTGAATTTAAATTAATAAAAATCAAAGGTAGGGAAAATTACATAGTAAACAAAGATATGGGTAAATTCAATATACTTTACTTCTCTTCTTGAGTTTTCTAAATTATGTTTGATAGTTCAAGCAAAAATGATAAGGCTGTTTGATGTGTTTCTATATGTATGTAGAAAAAATACTTAAGATTATTTTTTATAACTATAGAAGGGTAAAAGGATGTAAAGGGTAGTAAGATTTCTGTATTGCACTTGAACTGATTAAATGATACCAGTAGACTCTGTTATGTATATATAATGAAATACCTAGAAAATCTACTAACAAAATTATAAAAAGAGATACATATAAAAACAGCAGACGAATCAATGGATTTCTCTGTCTATTTATATCTATAATATCTATAATATCTATTTATATCTATTATATCTATCTATCCATCTATATATATATTTAAGAAACCCACAAAAGCCAAGAAAAGAGGACAGGGAAACAAAAAATAGAGGGATCAATTGGAAAGCCAAAAAAAGGCCAAAATATCTCAATAATTATATTTAGGATAAATAGATAAAATACATCAATCAAAAGACTGATGTGGCAGAATGGATTGCAAACATGATCCAGTAATTTGCTATCTACAAAATAATCACTTAAAATACAGGGACATAGAATAGTAGCAAAAAACATTACAAACATTAAAAAAGCAGGAGTGGCTATGTTAATATCACATAAAATAGATTTCAGAACTAGGAAAATGACCATAGAAAAAAGAGACATTATGTACTTATAAAAGGGTTAATTCACCAAGAGAATATAGCAATCTAAATGTGTATGCAAAAATCCACAGAGCTGGCAATATGTGAAGCAAAACTTGGAAAAGCTGAAATGAGAAACAGAAAAATACATAACAATAGTTAGGTATTTCCTCACTTTACTCTCAGAAATTGGTAGAACTACTAGACAGAAAATCAGCAAGGGTATAGAAAAATTAAATAACACAATTAGCCAAGAGGATCTAATTGATATGTAGAACACACTGCCCAAAAGAAGCACATTATCCTTTCTTCAAGTATCCATGGGACATTTACAAAGATAGACCATATCTTGGGCCATAAGCAAATCTTAAGGAAAAGAAAAACCATTTAGACTACCCCAAGTATATTCTCTGACCACAGTGGGATCAAACTAGAAATCAATAACAGAAAAATCTCGTCACTTGGACATTAAACAGCACACATCTAAATAATCCACTGATCAAGAAAGAAGGTCAAGGGAAATCCAAAAATCTGAAAAATTGAGTGAATAGGAAAATCATAACAAATTTTGTGGTATAGTGCTAAAGCAGTGCTGAGAAGGAATTTCTTTAGCAATAAATGCTTCTATTAGAAAAAGTCCCCAAATCAATAACTTAAGCTTCCATCCTAAAACTCTGAAAAAAGAAAAGCAAAATAAACTCAAAGCAGCAGGAACATTAATAATATGATAATATGACTGGATTGTAAATCAATGAAATTGGAAACAGAAAAAGCATAGAGAAAAACAATGAAACCAAAACCTTACTTTTAAAAAATATTTTATTTAGTCATTTAAAAGAGACAGCATGAGTGGGAGGAGAGGAGAGGCTGACTCCCCACTGAGCAGAGAGTTGAGCAGAGAGCCCAACACTGGGCTTGATCCCAGGACCCTGAGAATCATGACCTGAGGTGAAGGCAGACACTCAACCAACTGAGCCACCCAGGTGCACCCCAAATCCTTATAGCTTATTTTTGAAAAGACAAGTAAAATTGATAAACTTTTATCCAGACTGGGAATATATCTGTATCTATATCTATATTTTTTTTCAGTTTTTTTATGATAGTCACAGAGAGAGAGAGAAAGAGAGAGAGGCAGAGACACAAGCAGAGGGAGAAGCAGGCTCCACGCACCGGGAGACCGACGTGGGACTCGATCCCGGGTCTCCAGGATCGCGCCCTGGGCCAAAGGCAGGTGCCAAACCGCTGCGCCACCCAGGGATCCCCTATATCTATATTTAATATATATCTATATATACATCTATATCTATATATATCTTTATATATAAATATATATATTTGTAGATAGGTGTGTATTATATATTTATATTATCACATATTTATAATATATATCTATCTCAATATCACAGACAGAGAGAGGGGGAGAGAATAAAGAATATCATTACAGAACTCACAGGCATTTTAAAAAATGGTAAGAGAATACTACAAACATTATGCTTACAAATTCAACAATATAGAATAAATGGAACGATTCTACCAAAGCCACAAAATAACAAAACTCAACTGAAATGAAACAGACCAACTGAATAGTTCCATAACCATAAAATAAACTAATTGAAAATTTAATGAAAATGAAACCTTCCTGTTTAGATGTTTTTATTGGAAGAAATCTATCATATATTTAAAGAAAAAAATGTAAGTTTGATATATCTTCCCAAACACAGAAGAGGAGGGAAATATTACCAATTCATTTTATAAGGCTAGTATTAATTCCAAGACCAAAATCAGACAAAGACAAATAAAAACAAAAGCAAAGAAAAAATAAAAGTACAGTCCTCTACTCTTCACGAATTTGGATGGAAATCTATTTTTAAAAATACCAAACTGAGGGTTACTGAAGGGGAGGTGGGTGGGGGGATGGAGTAACTGGGTGACGGGCATTAAAAAGGGCATGTGAAGTGATGAGCACCGAGTGTTATATCCAACTTACAAATTATTGAAAACTACATTGGAAAATAATGATGTACTACTATATGTTGGCAAATTGAATTTAAATTTAAGAAAAAAAGAAAATAAATAGATAAAATGGAAACAGCTCTAATATTAAAACAAAACAAAACAAAATAGCAAATCCACACAATAACCAAATAGAATTTATTCCAATAGCATTGTTTTTCATAAAAATAGAATGAACATCCACAAAGTGCTATACCCACCTTTTTATACACAAGTGTTGTACACAATAAATTACTGAACACAAAAGAAAGAGATAGAAAGAAAAAAAAGAAAGAGAGGAAGGAAGAAAGAAAGAAATTAAAGAATATTCACAGAACTAAAAAAAAACAAATCTAAAACTGGTAAGGAACCACAAAAGACTTCTGATAGCCAAAGCAATCTTGAAAAAGAAAAACAAAGCTGAGTTTTACAATTCCAAGTTTCAAGTGATACCACAAAGCAGTAGTAATTAAAACATTATAGTACTGATATGAAAATAGACAGATCAATGGAACAGAAGAGAAAATCTAGAAATAAACCCACAATTATACGGTCAATTAATCTGTGACAAAGGAGGAAACAATATCTACTGGGAAAAAGTCTCTTTAACAAACAGTATTGGGAAAACTGGACAGCTATATGCAAAAGAATGAAACTGGGCCACATTCTTTCACCATACACAAAAATAAACTCAAATGAATCAAAGACCTAAATATGAGACCTAAATCTCTAAAAATCTTTAAAGAGTGCATAGGCAGTAATCTCTCTGACATTGGCCACAGCAACATTTTTCTAGATATGTCTCCTGAGGCAAGGGAAATAAAAGCAAAAATAAACTACTGGGACTACATCAAAATAAAAAGCTTCTGCAAAGTGAAGGAAACAATCAACAAAACTAAAAGGCAATCTACTGAATGGAAGAAGATATTGGCAAATGTCATATACAATAAAAGTTTAGTATCCAAAATATATAAATTGTTTATAAAACTCAACACCAAAAACCAAATAATCCAATAAAAATGAGCAGAAGACATAAACAGACACTTTTCCAAAGAATACATACAGGTGGTATTTTGATAGGGATTGCATTAAACGTGTAAATCGCCCTGGCTAACATTGACATTTTCACAATATTAATTCTGCCAATCCATGAGCATGGAATATTTTTGCATCTCTTTGTGTCTTCCTCAATTTCTTTCAGAAGTGTTCTATAGTTTTTAGGGTATAGATCCTTTACCTCTCTGGTTAGGTTTATTTCTAGGTATCTTATGGTTTTGGGTGCAATTGTAAATGGGATTGACTCCTTAATTTCTCTTTCTTCAGTCTCATTGTTAGTGTATAGAAATGCCACTGATTTCTGGGCATTGATTTTGTATCCTGCCACGAAACCAAACTGCTGTATGAGTTCTAGCAATCTTGGGGTGGAGGCTTTTAAGATTTGTGTGGAATCAGAAAAGACCCCGAATAGCCAGGGGAATTTTAAAAAGGAAAACCAGAGCTGGGGGCATCACAATGCCAAATTTCAGGTTGTACTACAAAGCTGTGGTCATCAAGACCACAGTGTGATACTGGCACAAAAACAGACACATAGATCAATGGAACAGAATAGAGAACCCAGAAGTGGACCCTGAACTTTATGGTCAACTAATATTCAATGAAGGAGGAAAGACTATCCATTGGAAGAAAGACAGTCTCTTCAATAAATGGTGCTGGGAAAATTGGACATCCACATGCAGAAGAATGAAACTAGACCACTCTCTTGCACCATACACAAAGATAAACTCAAAATGGATGAAAGATCTAAATGTGAGACAAGATTCCATCAAAATCCTAGAGGAGAACACAGGCAACACCCTTTTTGAACTCAGCCACAGTAACTTCTTGCAAGATACATCCGCAAAGGCAAAAGAAACAAAAGCAAAAATGAACTATTGGGACTTCATCAAGATAAGAAGCTTTTGCACAGCAAAGGATACAGTCAACAAAACTCAAAGACAACCTACAGAATGGGAGAAGATATTTGCAAATGACATATCAGATAAAGGGCTATTTTCCAAAATCTATAAAGAACTTATTAAACTCAACAGCAAAGAAACAAACAATCCAATCATGAAGTGGGCAAAAGACATGAAGAGAAATCTCACAGAGGAAGACATAGACATGGCCAACATGCACATGAGAAAATGCTCAGCATCACTTGCCGTCAGGGAAATACAAATCAAAACCACAATGAGATACCACCTCACACCAGTGAGAATGGGGAAAATTAACAAGGCAGGAAACAACAAATGTTGGAGAGGATCCGGAGAAAAGGGAACCCTCTTACACTTTTGGTGGGAATGTGAACTGGCGCAGCCACTCTGGAAAACTGTGTGGAGGTTCCTCAAAGAGTTAAAAATAGACCTGCCCTACTACCCAGCAATTTCACTGTTAGGGATTTACCCCAAAGATTCAGATGCAATGAAACGCCGGGACACCTGCACCCCAATGTTTATAGCAGCAAGGTCCACAATAGCCAAACTGTGGAAGGAGCCTCAGTGTCCATCGAAAGATGAATGGATAAAGAAGATGTGGTTTATGTATACAATGGAATATTACGCAGCCATTAGAAACAACAAATACCCACCAGTTGCTTCAACGTGGATGGAACTGGAGGGTATTATCCTGAGTGAAGTAAGTCAATCGGAGAAGGACAAACATTATATGTTCTCATTCATTTGGGGAATATAAATAATAGTGAAAGGGAATAGAAGGGAAGGGAGAAGAAATGTGTGGGAAATATCAGAAAGGGAGACAGAACATAAAGACTCCTAACTCTGGGAAACCAACTAGGGGTGGTGGAAGTGGAGGAGGGCGGGGGGTGCGGGTGAATGGGTCACGGGCACTGAGGGGGACACTTGATGGGATGAGCACTGGGTGTTATTCTGTATGTTGGTAAATTGAACACCAATAAAAAATAAATTTAGTTTTTAAAAAAGGAATACATGCAAGTGGCAAACAGACAAATGAAAGATCCTCAACATCACTCTTCATCAGGGAAATACAAATCAAAACTACAATAAGATATCACTTCACATCTCTCACAAGAGCTAAAATCAAAAACACAAGAAACAATTGTTGGTGAGGATGTATAAGAAAAGGAACCCCATGGACTTTTGGTGAGAATGCAAACTGGTGCAGCCACTGTGAAAAAACAGTATGGAGATTCCTCAAAAAGTTTAAAATAGAACTATCCTATGATCTAGCATTCACACTACCAGGAGAATACAAAAATACTAACCCAAAGGGATATATGCACCGTGATGTTTATAGCAGCATTATCTACAATAACCAAATTATGAAAACAGCTTAAGTGTCCATTTATTGGTGAATGGATAAAGAAAATGTTACACACACACACTGGAATATTCAACCATAAAAAATGGAATCTTGCCATTTGCAATGACATGTATGGAGTTAGAGTATAATGCTAAGTGAAAGA
This sequence comes from Nyctereutes procyonoides, assembly GCF_905146905.1. Classification (NCBI taxonomy): domain Eukaryota; kingdom Metazoa; phylum Chordata; class Mammalia; order Carnivora; family Canidae; genus Nyctereutes; species Nyctereutes procyonoides. Next base: position 46,529,398 of record NW_026575125.1, read on the forward strand.
AGTAAGTCAGAGCAAGACAAATACCATACAATTTCATTCATATGCAGAATTTAAGAAAGAAGCCAAATGAGCAAAGAGGAAAAAGAGAGAGTGAAAAACCAAGAAACAGACATAGAGAACAAACTATAGAGACAAACCGATTGTTAGCTATAGAGAACAAAACTACAGAAAGCAAACCGATGGTTAGCAGAAGGGAAGTGAGTGGGGAGATGGTTTAAACAGGTGATGGGGATTAAGGAGTGCACTTGTGATGAGCACTGGGTACTGTATGGAAGTGATGAATGAGTATATTGTGCACCTGTAACTAATATTACACTGCATGTTAACTACCTGGACTATAAATAAAAACTTTAAAAAGACTTGTAAGCATGTGTAACCTAAAAATATATATAAACAACATTCTTCTCTTGGTTAAAAAAGAAATAGAATGAGCAATCCTAAAATTTGTATCAAACCACAAAATAACCTTCATAGTCAAAGAAATACTGAGAAAAAAACAAAGCCGGAGGCATCACACTTCTTGGTTTCAAACTATATTACAAATGAGAAAGCTATAATAAAACAATGTGGCACTGACAAAAACAAAGACACATAGACCAATAAAACAGAATAGAGAGCCCAGAAATAAACCTACACATATATGGTGAATTAATTTACAACAAAGGAGCCAAGAATATACAATGGATGAAGGACATTCTCTTCAATAAACAATACTGGGAAAACTGGACAGTCACATGCAAAAGCATAAAACTGGACCACTATCTTACACTATACACAAAAATCAACTTGTAATGGAATAACTTTAATATAAGACCTGAAACTATAAAATTCCTAGAAGAAAATATGGGGAGTTAGCTCCTTGACAGCAGTCTTGGTGATAGTTTTTGGATTTGGCACTAATAGTGAAACTGATCAAGTAGAAATATATCAAGCTAAAAAGCTTCTGTAAAGCAAAGGAAACCATCAACAAAATGAAAAGGCAACCTCAGAAAAAATATTTTAAGATCACATATTTAATAAGTGGCTAATATCCAAAATATATAAATAACTCCTGCAAATCAATAGAATAAAGCTGTCAGGTTAAAAAGTAGGTAAAGGATATGAATAGACATTTTTCCAAATAAGACATACACATGGCCAATGGATACATGAAAAGGTGCTCAATATCATTTATCATCAGGAAGAATCAAGACCATGATAAGATATCACCTCACATCTGTTAGAATAACTTGTTTTTTACGTTTAAAATCAATTTAATTAATATTTAGTGTATTATTAGTTTCAGAGGAAGAGTTCAGTGATTCATCAGTTATATATAACACCCAGAGCTCATTCCATCAAGTGACTTTCTTTTTTTTTAAAGTGCAATACTTTTTTTAAAGATTATTTTTATTTTTATTTATTCATGGGAGACACAGAGAGAAGCTGAGACATAGGCAGAGGGAGAAGCAGGCACCTTGCAGGGAGCCCAATGCAGGACTTGATCTCAGATCCCAGGATCACACCCTGAGCTGAAGGCTGATGCTCAACTACTGAGCCACTCAGGCATCCCTATCAAGTGCCTTAATGCCCATCACCCAGTTACTCCATACTCCACTCCCCTTCCCTCCAGCAACCCTCAGTTCATTTCCTACAGTTAAGAGTCTCTTATGGTTTATCTCCCTCTCTGATTTTGTCTTATTTTATTTTTCCTTCCTTTCCCCTATGTTCATGTTTTGTCTCTTAAATTCTACATGAGTGAAATCATACATTTGTCTTTCTCTGACTGATTTATTCTGCTTAGCATAATACGCTCAAGTTCCAACCATGTCACTGTAAATGGCAAGATTTCTTTCTTTTTGATGCTTGAGAAATATTCCATTGTATATGTATATCACCCCTTCTCTATCCTAGAATAATTTTTATTAAAAAGACAAGAACTAACAAATATTAGTGATGATATGGAGAAAAGGGAACCACTGTGTACTGTTGTTGGGGAATGTAAATTGGTACAGTCACTATGGAAATCAGTATAGAAGTTTCTCAAACAAAATAAAATAGAACTACCATATAATCCAGCAATTTTACCTACAAATATTTATCTGAAGGCAACAAGATCACTATATCAAAAAGATATTTTCACCCCCATGGACATTGCAGCATTTTACACAATATCCAAGACAAAGAAACAACCTCAGTGTCCAGTGACAAATGAATGGATTAATAAAACGGTATATTGGTATAATTAAATGGTATATAGATACGATTAATTAAATGGTATATTGGTATAATTAAATGGTATATAGATATGATTATTCACCCATAAAAATAAGGGATCCTGCTATTGGCAACAACATGGATGGACCTTGAGGACGTTATTCTAAGTGAAAGAAGTCAGATGAAGACAAATACTGTATGATCTCACTTACATATGGAATGAGTAGAAGAAGAGGAAGAAGGAGGAAAAGAGGGAGGAGGTTGAGGAGGAGGAAGAAGAGAGGAAAAAGAAGAACAGGAAGAAGAAATGAAATAACCATATAGATACTAAGATTGGGTAGGTGGTTGCCAGAGTTGGCAAGGTTGAGGGGGTAGGCAAAATGAGTAAATGTGGTTAAAAGGTATAAACTTCTGGGATGGCTGGGTGGCTCAGTGGTTGTGCATCTGCCTTCGGCTCAGGGCGTGATACTGGGATCCAGGATGGAGTCCGGCATCAGGCTTTCTTTGAGGAGCCTGCTTCTCCTTCTGCCTGTGTCTCTGCCTCTCTGTGTCTCTCATGAATAAATAAATCAATCTTAAAAAAAGTTTTTTAAAGAAGTGTAAACCTCCAGTTATAAGATAAATAATCTCTATAGTTGTAATGCATAGCATGATGACTATAGTTATCAATACTGTCTTGTGTGTTTGAAAGTTGCTAAAAGAGTAGATATTAAAACTCCTCACCAGAAGAAGAAAAGTTTGGGTATTAATTTTGTATCTTGCAACATTACTGAATTCACTGATTAATTCTAACAGTTTGATTTTTAGTGGAGTCTTTAGGATTTTTTTCTATATGTCATCTGCAAATACAATATTTTATTTCTTTCTTTCTAATTTGGATGTCTTTTATATATTTTTCCTGCATGATTACTTCAGCTAGGACTTTCACTAGTACCATGTTGAATAAAAGTGGTGATAGTAGGCTTTACGTCTAGTTCCTGATCTTAGAGAAAAATCTTTTCAGTTTTTCACCTTTGACTATGACTATCATATATGGCCTTTATTTTGCTATGTTCTCTCTATAGCCACAATGGCAAAAGTTTTTTTAATGATGAATGGATATTATGTTTTGTCAAATGCTTTTTTGCAGATGTTGAGATGATTATTTAATTTTAGTCCTTCATTTTGATAATGTGGTATATCATATTAATTGCTTTGTGGATGTTGAAACATGCTTGCATCCCTGGAATAAAATGCCCCTTGATCATGGGATATGATCCTTTTAAGGTATTATTAAATTTAGTTTGCCAGAAGTTCTAGAAGGATGAATTTATACTATAGTTTTGCAAAAGCTTATCATCTAGAGAATTATGTATAGAATATATGTGATACCTTTGAATTATTTCTTAGACTTTCATGCTAATTTACAATTATTGCAAAATAAAAAGTTAAATTAGAACTTTGTATCTTTTATAATGTTGGACAATGGAAGAGACAGGAGTGTTTCCAAGACTTGCTTAAAATAGAGTTCCATTACCCTTTATAGTCATCTTCATCCTAATTCGTTTTCATGCAGTTAAACATACACATGGAGGGACACCTGGGTGGCTCAGTGGTTGAGCATCTGCCTTCAGCTCAAGCTGTGATCCTGGAGTCCTGGGATCGAGTCCCACACCAGGGTACCTGCATGGAGCCTGCTTCTCCCTCTGCCTGTGTCTCTGCCTCTCTCTCTGCCTCTCTCTGTGTGTGTCTCTCATGAATAAATAAATAAAATCTTTAAAAAACATACAGATGGAAATAATATCTATTATGTAAAGCAAGCTATTATTTTAATACACTGAAATTACAACTATTTTAATATACTAAAAACTTGACAAAATGCAAAGATGAACATACAATGAACATTATAAATAGTAAGTTATATAGTGTGTTAATAATGACTCATGGTATGGGGGAAAAGGAAATACAGAATGACTAATGAGAATACAGTGTACTTTGGGTGGATGAAAAGATTAAGTGCTAAACAGGATATTCAGAATCATTGAGAAAGTGAAGTTAAAGCAAAAACTCAGTGAGTGGCATTCTGAGCAGGAGGGGAAACTAGAGTAAATAAAAATAGGCCTTAAGGCAGAACTATGCCTGGGACCTTCCAGGGAGAAAAGAAGGAAGCTGATACTGGAAGGAGCAGAAGGAGCCAAGGAAATAATGGTAGATGTGGGTCAAATGGTATGAGGAACACATCATATAGGATCTCTTTGACCTTGTATAAATTTTTGGATATATAAAAAAAATTTAGGATATAATTTGGGTGAAATGGAGAGCCACCATATGGTTTTGCACAGAGATGACCGACATGATTTCATTTTCTAAACACATTACTCAAATATCATTCTCAATGGGGAAACACTGGGAGCCTTTCCCCTAAGATCAGGAACAAGACAGGGATGTCCACTCTCACCACCGCTATTCAACATAGTATTGGAAGTCCTAGCCTCAGCAATCAGACAACAAAAAGACATTAAAGGCATTCAAATTGGCAAAGAAGAAGTCAAACTCTCCCTCTTCACAGATGACATGATACTCTACATAGAAAACCCAAAAGCCTCCACCCCAAGATTGCTAGAACTCATACAGCAGTTTGGTAGCGTGGCAGGATACAAAATCAATGCCCAGAAATCAATGGCATTTCTATACACGAACAATGAGACTGAAGAAAGAGAAATTAAGGAGTCAATCCCATTTACAATTGCACCCAAAAGCATAAGATACCTAGGAATAAACCTAACCAAAGAGGTAAAGGATCTATACCCTAAAAATTATAGAACACTTCTGAAAGAAATTGAGGAAGACACAAAGAGATGGAAAAATATTCCATGCTCATGGATTGGCAGAATTAATATTGTGAAAATGTCAATGTTACCCAGGGCAATTTACACGTTTAATGCAATCCCTATCAAAATACCATGGACTTTCTTCAGAGAGTTAGAACAAATTATTTTAAGATTTGTGTGGAATCAGAAAAGACCCCGAATAGCCAGGGGAATTTTAAAAAGGAAAACCATATCTGGGGGCATCACACTGCCAGATTTCAGGTTGTACTACAAAGCTGTGGTCATCCAGACAGTGTGGTACTGGCACAAAAACAGACACATAGATCAATGGAACAGAATAGAGAACCCAGAAGTGGACCCTCAACTTTATGGTCAACTAATATTCGATAAAGGAGGAAAGACTATCCACTGGAAGAAAGACAGTCTCTTCAATAAATGGTGCTGGGAAAATTGGACATCCACATGCAGAAAAATGAAACTAGACCGACCACTCTCTTGCACCATACACAAAGATAAACTGAAAATGGATGAAAGATCTAAATGTGAGACAAGATTCCATCAAAATCCTAGAGGAGAACACAAGCAATACCCTTTTTGAACTCGGCCACAGTAACTTCTTGCAAGATACATCCACGAAAGCAAAAGAAACAAAAGCAAAAATGAACTATTGGGACTTCATCAAGATAAGAAGCTTTTGCACAGCAAAGGATACAGTCAACAAAACTCAAAGACAACCTACAGAATGGGAGAAGATATTTGCAAATGACATATCAGATAAAGGGCTATTTTCCAAAATCTATAAAGAACTTATTAAACTCAACAGCAAAGAAACAAACAATCCAATCATGAAATGGGCAAAGGACATGAAGAGAAATCTCACAGAGGAAGACATAGACATGGCCAACATGCACATGAGAAAATGCTCTGCATCACTTGCCATCAGGGAAATACAAATGAAAACCACAATGAGATACCACCTCACACCAGTGAGAATGGGGAAAATTAACAAGGCAGGAAACCACAAATGTTGGAGAGGATGCGGAGAAAAGGGAACCCTCTTACACTGTTGGTGGGAATGTGAACTGGTGCAGCCACTCTGGAAATCTGTGTGGAGGTTCCTCAAAGAATTAAAAATAGGCCTGCCCTATGACCCAGCAATTGCACTGTTAGGGATTTACCCCAAAGATTCAGATACAATGAAACGCCGGGACACCTGCACCCTGATGTTTCTAGCAGCAATGTCCACACTAGCCAAACTGTGGAAGGAGCCTCAGTGTCCATCGAAAGATGAATGGATAAAGAAGATGTGGTTCATGTATACAATGGAATATTACTCAGCCATTAGAAACGACAAATACCCACCATTTGCTTCAACGTGGATGGACCTGGAGGTATTATTATCCTGAGTGAAGTAAGTCAATCGGAGAAGGACAAACAATGTATGTTCTCATTCATTTGGGGAATATGAATAATAGTGAAAGGGAATATAAGGGAAGGGAGAAGAAATGTGTGGGAAATATCAGAAAGGGAGACAGAACATAAAGACACCTAACTCTGGGAAACGAACTAGGGGTGGTAGAAGGGGAGGAGGGCGGGGGGTGGGGGTGAATGGGTGACAGGCACTGAGGGGGGCACTTGACGGGATGAGCACTGGGTGTTATTCTGTATGTTGGTAGATTGAACACCAATAAAAATTAATTTATTAAAAAAAATAAACACATTACTCTAGCTAAGTCACAATAATTCTGTGAAGAAGGTACATTCCTCCTTTCGCATGCGGTGAAAGTGAGTTCTAGATACCTTAAGTAACTTATTCAAGGGTTCAGGGTAATTGCCAAATTTAGAACTCCTACACTGATCTTTAAAGCTAGTGAACATTTTATCACTTTACCATTTCACAGATCTCATTGAGACTTTCCCCAAAGCAATAGTTCTTCTCTCCAGAGAAAATAATAGTCTCCTATGGTTGCTATAAGAAAATGGCACAGAAAAGAAGTGCAAATGACCACCTTTTTACTATGCTCTCACATAATAGCTTTTTACTTTGTGAACCTATGTGCCTGTTGTCTTTTTATAATGTAAAGACATCAGTATTATTATAGAATAGTATTATACTATACAATAATTATAGTATTATTCTGGCCCCACCTTTATGATCTCATATAACCTTGATTACCTATCCTATATTCAAATATAGTCACATTGGAAGTGAAGGCTTCAACATACGAATTTTGGGGAACATAGTTCAGTCCATATAAAATGTGTGTGTATTTATATACAGTATTTTGCATATGATTTAAGGAAGCCCAAATGTATCTTGACATTTCAAGCCCCAACAACAATACAGGGTTTTATTTGGAGCCTTTTTTAAAAATCATTTATTACATTTGGTAAATTGCATTACATCAGTTTTAGATGTATTTGTATAAACTACAAAGTGACCACTACAATAAGTATAGTTAACCATACATCACCATACAATTGACCCCCTGCATGTATTTTGTCCACCTACAACACATTGACACTCTGACAGCTATCTATCAATCTGTTCTCTGTATCTGAAAATTTTGTTTGTTCATTTGTTATGTTTTTTAGATTCCACATGTAAGTGTAATCATATAGCATGTGTCTTTCTCTGACTTCTTTCAACTGGCATAACACTCTTCAGGTCCATTCATGTTGTCACAAATGGCAAGATACCACCCTTCCATTTTATGTCTGTGTAATTTTATATACGTATACACTAACCACATATTCTTTACCTATTTATCTACTAAAGAACAATTGTTTCTTCCATATCTTTCAGTAAGATAAGGAAGAGAAAGCAGCTTTTCCAAACATAGGTGAGCCAATTTGAGGATTGGGGTTTTGTCTATTTGATGCTTGCATAACCTCCCTTGATTTTGTCAGGTACTACATGAATGCTTCAGCCCTCATAATTGCATTTGAAATGCCTGCTTTACAAACTAATTTTTAAGGCTATTTAGCTGAAATTTGACAGTGACAACGTAATTCTGCATGCTTACAATCCTACTCAACTGGCCAACCCTGCCCCAAACTGCCTGAACTCAGCACAAATATAAATCAAAAAACATCTTCAAAATAGAAGTATTGACCTTCCTTATTATAGGGGTAATCCTAGGGTTGGTAACAATTTCTACTTCTCTGTCTTTCATCCAAAGTGTCTACTTCTGGCAGGGCAAGACTATCACATTTCAGATTATATATATTTACTTCCAAGTTTGAAATAGCGCAGCACGTGTTGACTGAGACTTTGATCAATGTATTCTGGGGGAATTTAGGTAAATAAAATTTCAGCTCACACTAGATGATGTGCACGTTGTTAATCTGGTTATTCCATTTTAAAATGCTTTACTTGCCTATAGGGATCTTGTGCAGGGACTACTCTGCCTTCAGACGTTCTCTAGCCTAGAAATTGCATATTCAGCCTTAGTTGGAAGTAACTGAGGTGTGAACAGAAACAATTTAATTCATACACTTGTCTGTGCTCAGCTGAGACATTAATCACAGTTGTGGCTCCCAAAGTAGCATCGAGGAGTGAGGCTATTTCTACATAATAGGCCAACTATGTGTAATAGGCAAGGGAGGCTAGGACAGGGTCCCTTAATCTTTATAATGACAATAATCCATATATATTTTATGTAACTAATTTAAAATTTTGTGGTGGGAAAACTTAGGCTAAATTATGCATGGGAAAAACTGGTCCTGGCACCAAGGAGACTGTATACCTGATGCCTGGGAAAAGCAAAGACAAGAACAGTCAGGAAATCCTGTCTCCAGCTGAAATGCATCCCAGAATACATCAGGGCCTTTGAATAAAATTGGAACATAACATACAATCACTAAATAAAGGCCACAGAGAAATGGGAGATGTGGCGGTTTACACTTCACCCTTCCTCAGTCCCTGTAAAATAGCCTTGCAAGACAAAAACACATTCACTAATCCAGAAACTAGTAAACGTGAGCTATAAACACCCAAATTTCTTCTCAGCAACTGCCTCAGGCCATTCTCACTTTTAACTGACCTTCTCTTACTCACACTACCATCTCTCACTGATTACCAACTCTTGGACCTGTTTGCATTACAAACGTTGAGATTGTTCTAGGTCTTTGAATTTTACTATGTTTAATAGACTCTCTTGGCTTGCATATCTAATATAGAACTACAATGCACCTAACCACCCTAGCCCTCAGAACTTTTACTGCCTTGAATGAGAGTTCCGGTTCTAGTTATTGTACCCACACAAATCAATAAAACTACCTTTAAAAATATACCTTAAATAATTTCATAAATATGCTCACATGACATTTCTTTCTCCTATATTATAAAATGCCTTTAAACTATGTATTGAATGTGTTCTTTCTTACATATTATAAATTATTCAATTATGTATACATACTACAGTGCATGTTTTCATTATCTTTAAGTTTTTACTTTCATTCCAGTTAGTGAACATACAGTGTTAAATTGACTTCCGATGTACAATATAGCTATTCAACAATTCCATACATCATCCAGTACTCATCAGGACAACTGCAGTCCTTAATTGTCATTACTATTTAAATCAGCCCCCCACTAACCTCCCCTTTGATAACCATCTTTTTTTCTTCATAATTGAGTCTGTTTCTTCATTTGTCTCTTTTTCTCTTTTTTCCCTTTACTCATTTGATTCTTAAATTCTACATATGAGTGAAATCATATGGTATCGGTCTTTCTCTGACTAACATATTTCACTTAGCATTATATCTCTAGCTCCATGTCCTTGCAAATGGAAAGATTCCATTCTTTTCTATGGTTGAGTAATATTCCATTGTGTATATATACTACTTCTTCTTTATCCATTCATCAATTGATGGTTACTTGGGCTGCTTCCATAATTTGGCTATTGTAAATAATGATTTTGTAAATTTCAGGATGCATGTATCTCTTTGAATTAGTGTTTTCACACCCTATGGGTAAATACTCAGTAGTTTGATTCCATGATCATAGGATAGTTCTATTTTTACTGTCTGAGAAACCTCCATACTGTTTTCCACAGTGGCTGCATCAGTTTACATTCCCGACAGTGCATGAGTATTCCTTTTTTCTCCACAAACCTCATCACCTATTGTTGATTTTAGCCATTCTGACAAGTGAGTGGTAATGTAGGAATTTTTTTCTCTGTGAAAAATTGTGGGGATCCCTGGGTGGCGCAGCGGTTTAGCACCTGCCTTTGGCCCAGGGCACGATCCTGGAGACCCGGGATCGAATCCCACGTCGGGCTCCCGGTGCATGGAGCCTGCTTCTCCCTCTGCCCGTGCTCTGCCTCTCTCTCTCATTCTGTGTGACTATCATAAATAAATAAAAATTTAAAAAAAGAAAAACTGTGTTGATATTTTGATAATAATTACAATAAATATGTAAATTGCTTTGGGTTGTATACACATTTTAATAATTTTTGTTCTGATCCAAGAGTATGTAATGTCTTTCCATTTCTTTGTGTCATCTTCAATGTTTTCATCAGTGTTTTATAGTTTTAAGAAGACTGACCTTTCACCTCTTTGATTAGGATTATGCCTAGGTATCTTCTTTTTTGTGCAAGTGTACATGGGATTGATTCCTTATTTTCTCTTTCTGGTGTTTCATTATTGGTGTACAGAAATGCAACAGATTTCTGTACATTCATTTTGTATTCTGCAACTTTACTGGATTCATGTATCAGTTCTAGCAATTTTTTGGTGGAGTCTTTCAAGTTTTCTATATATATATTCTCTTGTCATCTGCAAACAGTGAAAGTCCCTTGCCAATTTGGATGCCTTTTATTTCTTTGTGTTGTCTGATTACTGTGGCTAGGACTTCTAGTACTTGTTAAATAACAATGGTGAGAGTGAATATCCCTGTCTTGTCCCTGATCACAAAGGACAAGCTCTCAGTTGTTCTCCACTGAGAATGATATTAGGGTTTTGGGTATACGGCCTTTATTGTGTTGAAGTATGTTTCCTCTAACTCTACTTTGCTAAAAGTTTTTATCATGAATGGATGTTATACTTTGTCAAGTGTTTTTCTTGCAACTACTGAAAGAATAATATGATTCTTATACTTTCTTTTATAAATGTGGTATATCACATTGATTGATTTGAGAATATTGAACCACACTTGCAACCCAGGAATCATTCTCACTTGATCATGGTGAATAATTCTTTAAATGTACTGTTGGATTCAGTTTGCTAGAATTTTGTTGAGAATTTTTGTGACCATGTTCATCAGGGATATTGGCCTGTAGTTCTCTTTTTTAGTGGAGTCTTAACCTGGTTTTGGAATCAAGATAATGTTGGCCTCATGGAACAAATTCAGAAGTTTTCCTTTCTTTTTATTTTTTACAATAGCTTGAGAATAATAGGTATTAAGACTTCCTTAAATATTTTGTAGAATCTGACTGTGAAGCAATCTGGCCCTGGACTTTTGATTGTTGGGAGATTTTTTAGTACTGATTCAATTTTTTGGCTGATTATTGGTCTGTTCAACTTTTCTATTTCTTCCCGTTTCAGTTCTGGTAGTTTATATGCTTCTATTTGTCCATTTCTTCCAGTTTGTCCAATTTTAGGCGTATACTTTTTCATAATATTCTCTTATAAGTGTTTCTATTCCTCTGGTGTTGGTTATTTCTCGTCTCTTGCTTGTGATTTGTTTTTAATTTGGGTCCTTTCTCTTTCCTTTTTGATAAGTCTGGCTGGCAGTTTGCCAATTTTATTCATTTTTTCAAAGAACCAGCTCCTAGTTTTAGTGATCTGTTCCATTATTATTTTTTTTAGTTTCTATATAATTTATTTCTGATCTAATTTTTATTATTTCCTTCCTAAGTGTGCTTTAGGCTTAATTGTTCTTTTTCTAGCTCCTTTAGTGGTAAAGGTTAGGTTGGGGTTTTTTTGTTTGTTTGTTTGTTTGTTTTGTTTCGTTTTGAGATTTTCTTGATGCTTAAAGTAGACATGTATTGCTATATACTTCCCTCTTAGGCCAATTGTGCTACATGACAAAGATTTTAGACCATTGTGTTTGCATTTTCACTTGCTTCCATGTATTTTTTTTTAAGTTTCTTCTTTCATTTTCTGGTTGACCCATTCATTGTTTAGTATCACGTTGTTTAATCTCCATGTATTTGTGGTCTTTCCAAATTTTTTCTTATGCTTGAATACTAGTTTCATAGAATTTTGGTCAGACAATATGCAATCTTTTTGTATTTGTTGAGGCCCGGTTTGTTGTTGGGTTTTTTTTTTTTTGTATATTTTTTTTTATTGGAGTTCGATTTGCCAACATATAGCATAACACTCAGTGCTCATCTCATCAAGTGTCCCCCTTAGAGCCCATCACCCAGTCACCCCATCCCCCCCGCCCACCTCCCTTTCTATTTCCCCTTGTTCGTTTCCCAGAGTTAGGAGTCTCTCATGTTCTGTCACCATCACTGATATTTCCCACTCATTTTCTCTCCTTTCCCCTGTATTCCCCTTTAGTATTTTTTATATTCCCCAAATGATTGAGACCATATAATGTTTGTCCTTCTCCGACTGACTTACTTCACTCAGCATAATACCTTCCAGTTCCATCCACGTTGAAGCAAGTGGTGGGTATTTGTCGTTTCTAATGGCTCAGTAATATTCCATTGTGTACAATTACCACATCTTCTTTATCCATTCATCTTTCGATGCACACCAAGGCTCCTTCCACAATTTGGCTATTGTAAACATTGCTGCTATAAACATTGGGGTGCAGGTGTCCTGCCTTTTCACTGCATCTGTATCTTTGGGGTAAATCCCCAGGAGTGCAATTGCTGGGTCATAGGGCAGATCTATTATTAACTCTTTGAGGAACCTCCACACAGTTTTCTAGAGTGGCTATACCAGTTCACATTTCCACCAATAGTGTAAGAGGGTTCCCCTTTCTCCACATCTTCTCCAACATTTGTTGTTTCCTGTCTTGTTAATTTTCCCCATTCTCACTGGTGTGAGGTGGTATCTCATTGTGGTTTTGATTTGTATTGCCCTGATGGCAAGTGATACGGAGCATTTTCTCATGTGCTTGTTAGCCATGTATATGTCTTCCTCTGTGAAATTTCTGTTCATGTCTTTTGAGGCCCGATTTGTGACCTAATATGTGATCTATTCAAAAGAATGTATCATTAAAAGAATGTGTATTCTGCTATTTCAGAATGGAAGGTTCTGAATATATCTGTTAAGTCCATCTGGCCCAGTGTGTCATACAAAGCCATTGTTTCCTTGTTGATTTTGTTTAGATTATCTGTTTATTGATGTAAGTAGGGTATTAAAGTCTTTTACTATTATTGTATTGTTATCAATGAGTTTCTTTATGTTTTTTATTGTTTTATATATTTAGGTGCATGGATATTTACAGTTGCAGGATCATCTTATTGGATTGTCCTCTTTATTATTATATAGTGCTCTTTTTTCTCTTGTTACAGTCTTTGTTTTAAAGCCTAGGTTTGTTTTCAACATAAGTATTGCTACTCTGGCTTTCTTTTGGTATGTATTTGCATGATAAATATTTCTCCATACCCTCACATTCAACCCACAGGTGTCTTTAGATCTAAAATGAGACTCTTGTAGTGTCCTTGGGCAGAATGTGGTGAGTTTTAACTAGTTGTGCCCTCGTCTGTTTGTTAACTTAGACCTGATGCTACTTCCACTAGAAGTGAAACCATGCAGAACAATTTGGGTTGAGAGAATTGATGTGAAAGGGGACTTCTGCTGGTCTTCTGGGGAAGGGGCCCACTGTGCTGAGCCTGAGGGAAGCTTGATTGAAAAGGAAGTTCCAGCATTCTGATGTCACTGGCTCTGGTTTTCGTTTTCAAAATTCCCCTGGCTATTCAGGGTCTTTTCTGATTCTACACAAACCGTAAGATTATTTGTTCCAACTCTCTCAAGAAAGTCCATAGTATTTTGATAGGGAATGCATTGAATATGTAAATTTCCCTGGGCAGCATTGACATTTTCACAATATTAACTCTTCCAATCCATGAGCATGGAATATTTTTCCATCTCTTTGTGTCTTCCTCGATTTCTTTCAGAAGTGTTCTGTGGTTTTTAGGGTATAGATCCTTAAACTCTTTGGTTAGATTTATTCCTAGGTATCTTATGCTTTTTGACAGATTTCAAGTTGTACTCCAAAGCTGTGATCATCAAGACAGTGTGGTCCCGGCACAAAAACAGACACATAGATCAATGGTACAGAATAGAGAACCCATAAATTGGCCCTCAACTCTATGGTCAACTAATATTCGACAAAGCAGGAAAGACTATCCATGAGAAAAAAGACAATCTCTTCAATAAATGGTGCTGGGAAAATTGGACAGCCATGTGTAGAGGAATGAAACTAGACCAGTCTCTTACTCCATACACAAAGATAAACTCAAAATGGATGAAAGATCTAAATGTGAGACAAGAATCCATCAAAATCCTAGAGGAGAACACAGGAAACACCCTTTTTGACCTTGGCCACAGCAACTTCTGGCAAGATACATCTATGAAGGGAAGGGAAACAAAAACAAAAATGAATTATTGGGACTTCATCAAGATAAAATGCTTCTGCACAGCAAAAGAAACAGTCAAAAAAACTACAAGACAACCTACAGAATGGGAGAAGATATTTGCAAATGACCTATCAGATAAAGGGCTAGCATCCAAGATCTATGAAGAACTTATTAAACTCAACAGCAAAGAAACAAACAATCCAATCATGAAATGGGCAAAAGACATGAAAAGAAATCTCACAGAGGAAGACATAGACATGGCCAACAAGCACAATGAGAAAATGTTCCACATCACTGGCCATCAGGGAAATATAAATCAAAACCACAATGAGATATCACCTCACACCAGTGAGAATGAGGAAAATCAACAAGACAGGAAACCACAAATGTTGGAGAGGATGTGGAGAAAGGGGAACCCTCTTGCACTGTTGGTAGGAATGTGAACTGGTGCAGCCACTCTGGAAAACTGTGTGAAGGTTTCTCAAAGAGTTAAAAATAGAACTGCCCTATGACCAAGCAATTACACATCTGGGGATTTACTCCAAAGATCCAGATGCAGTGAAAAGGCAGGACACCTGCACCCCAATGTTTCTAGCACCAATGTCCACAATAGCCAAACTGTGGAAGGAGCCTCGGTGTCCATTGAAAGATAAATGGATAAAGAAGATGTGGTTTATGTATACAATGGAATATTACTCAGCCATTAGAAATAACAAATACCCACCATTTGCTTCAATGTGGATGGAACTGGAGGGTATTATCCTGAGTGAAATAAGTCAATCGGAAAAGGACAAACATTATATGGTCTCATTCATTTGGGGGAATATAAATAATAGTGAAAGGGAATAGAAGGGAACGGAGAAGAAATGGGTAGGATATATCAGAAAGGGAGACAGAACATGAAGACTCCTAACTCTGGGAAACGAACCAGGGGTGGTGGAAGGGGCTGAGGGCGGGGGGTGGGGGTGAATGGGTGACAGGCCCTGAGGGGGCACTTGACGGGATGATCACTGGGTGTTATTCTGTATGTTGGCAAATTGAACACCAATAAAAAATAAATTTATTATAAAAAAATAGCCAAACTGTGGAAGGAGCCTCCATGTCCAACGTAAGATGAATGGAAAAAGAAGATGTGATACACACACAAACACACACACAATGGAATATTAATATATATATATATATATATATATATATATATATATATATATATACCACACTTACATCTTTCTAACCTTTAGAACTGGCTTTAAGCCCCACTGATTGCAAGAATCCATGAAAATCATCCCATCTCATTTTCCCAGCCAATGGCTTAAGGAAGCATTCTCCTTATGTATTCCCCTGTGTGCTCCTTTCTGTCTCCCTTTTATCTACCTCCTTGGATTCTTCCCTTCCACAGAAGATGTGATCCATTTCTCCTCCAAACCATGTCTCTGCATTTCCCACCTTCTTTGATGTATCTTCTCTCCCTTTAGTTGTGGAGTTTGCTCTGTCAGTCTTCAGGTTGATTTCTGGGGTGTGTAGAATGATTTGATAGTTATCTAGTTGTGTTCATGGGATGAGGCAAGCCTAGGCTTTTCCTACTACTCCACTATCTTCTCCCAGTAAATTATGTAACTCTTAAAAAAATATTTATGAGTAAATATTTATAACTTTGTATTTAGCAATGTATTCTTAGATATGACACTAAAAGCATAAGCTACAAAAGAAAAAAATGGGAAAATTCGGTCTCTTCAAAATTTGCAACTCTGTACAAGAGAATATCTTGTCAATAAATTTAAAATATAAGCCACATAATGGGAGAAAATCTTTGTATGTCATATATTAGAAAATGATCTAATATACAGACTATATAAAGGACTCCCAAAACTCAACAAGAAACAATCTAATTTTTGAAAAATGAGAAAATGGCATCAAGCTTCTTCAGTCCAAGTGTGGTAAAGGCCCTTCCCCCAGAAGAGCAGCGGAAACCGATGCCCACAGCAAAACTTTTGGAAATGCATAAAAAGTGGTCCTGCACGGGAAGTAAATAGCAGTACAGACCTACTTTAAACAGGAAAAGAAATCTCAAATTAATGATCTAACCTTACACCTAAAAAGAACTAGAAAAAAACAACAAATGAAGCATACAGCCAGCAGAAGGAGGGAAATAATAAATATTAGAGCAGAATTTGTAAATGACATAGAAACGAAAAAAATAATAGAAGATATCAATGAAACCAAGAGTTGGTTCTTTGAAAAAAAATAATAATATTGATAAAACCTCTAGCCAGACTTTTCAAGAAGACAAGGAACCCCAATAAATAAGATCACAAATGAGAGAGGAGAAATAACAACCAACAGCACAGCAGTACAAACAATTATAAGAGACTATTCTGAAAAATTATATGCCAACAAATTGGACAACCTGGAAGAAATGAATAAATTCCTAGAAACATATGAACTATCAAAAATGAAATAGGAAGTAATTGAAAACTTGAACAGACTGATAACCAGCAAAGAAACTGAATCACCAATCAAAAAACCCCTAATAAATAAAAGTCCAGGGATAGATGGTTTCACTGGCATATTCTACTAAACATTTAAAGAAGAGTTAATACCTATTCTTCTCAAACCATTCCAACAAATAGAAAAGGAAGGAAAACTTTCACATTCATTCTATGATGCCAGCATTACCCCAATACCAAAAACAGATAAGAGCACTGCAGAGAGAGAGAGAGAGACAGAGAGAGAGAGAGAGAGACAGAGAGAGAGAGAGAGAGAGAGAGAGAAATACAAGTTAATATCCCTGATGAACATGGATTCAAAAATAGTCAAAAAAGATTCCATCAAAATTCTAGAGGAGAACACAGGCAACACCCTTTTTGAACTTGGCCACAGTAACTTCTTGCAAGATACATCCGTAAAGGCAAAAGAAACAAAAGCAAAAATGAACTATTGGGACTTCATCAAGATAAGAAGCTTTTGCACAGCAAAGCATACAGTCAACAAAACTCAAAGACAACCTACAGAATGGGAGAAGATATTTGCAAATGACATATCAGATAAAGGGCTAGTTTCCAAGATCTATAAAGAACTTCTTAAACTCAACAGCAAAGAAACAAACAATCCAATCATGAAATGGGCAAAAGACATGAAGAGAAATCTCACAGAGGAAGACATAGACATGGCCAACACGCACATGAGAAAATGCTCTGCATCACTTGCCATCAGGGAAATACAAATCAAAACCACAATGAGATACCACCTCAAAAAAAAGGGGGATACCACCTCACACCAGTGAGAATGGGGAAAATTAACAAGGCAGGAAACCACAAATGTTGGAGATGATGCAGAGAAAAGGGAACCCTCTTACACTTTTGGTGGGAATGTGAACTGGCGCAGCCACTCTGGAAAACTGTGTGGAGGTTCCTCAAAGAGTTAAAAATAGACCTGCCCTACGACCCAGCAATTGCACTGTTAGGGATTTACCCCAAAGATTCAGATGCATTGAAACGCCGGGACACCTGCACCCCGATGTTTATAGCATCAATGTCCATAATAGCCAAACTGTGGAAGGAGCCTCGGTGTCCATCGAAAGATGAATGAATAAAGAAGATGTGGTTTATGTATACAATGGAATATTACTCAGCCATTAGAAACGACAAATACCCACCACTTGCTTCAACGTGGATGGAACTGGAGGGTATTATGCTGAGTGAAGTAAGTCAATCGGAGAAGGACAAACATTGTATGTTCTCATTCATTTGGGGAATATAAATAATAGTGAAAGGGAATAGAAGGGAAGGGAGAAGAAATGTGTGGGAAATATCAGAAAGGGAGACAGAACATAAAGACTCCTAACTCTGGGAAATGAACTAGGGGTGGTGGAAGGGGAGGAGGGCGGGGGGTGGGGGTGAGTGGGTGACGGGCACTGAGGGGGACACTTGACAGGATGAGCACTGGGTGTTATTCTGTATGTTGGTAAATTGAACACCAATAAAAATTAACTTATTAAAAAAAACAAAAATAGTCAAAAAATTACTAGCACAACAAATCTAAGAATACATTAAAAATAATTCACCACAATCAAGTGGGATTTATTCCTGGATTGTAATTTTGGTTCAATACTCCCAAATTAATCAACATGATACACCACATTAATAAAAGAAAGGATAAAAACCATATGATCTTTTCAATAGATGCAGAAAAAGCATTTGACAAAGTACAATATATATTCATGATGAAAACCCTCAACAGGGTAGGTTTCGAGGGAACATAGCTCAACATCATAAAGATCATGTATGAAGAACCCACAGCTAATATCATCATCAGTGGAGAAAACCATAAAGCTTTCCCTCTATGGTCAGGAACAAGACAAGGATGTCCCCTGTAACCACTGTTCTTTAAAACAGTACTGGAAGTACCAGCCACAGTAATCAGACAATAAAAAGCATCAAAATCAGCAAGGAAGAAGAAAAACTTTCACTATTTGCAGATGACATGATAGTGTATGCAAAAACCTGAAGGATATCACCAAAAGAGTGCTGGAACTGATACAAGAATTCATTAAAGTTGCAGGATACAAAATCAGTGTACAGACATCTGTTTTATCTCTATATACCAATAATGAAACAGCAGAAAGAGAAAGTAAGGAATCCCATTTATAATTGCACCAAAAACCATAAGCTACCTAGGCATAAACATAACCAAAGAGTTGAAACACTCTACGGTGAAGATTTTAAAACCCTAATGAAAGAATTTGAAGATGACACAAAGAAATAGAAAGATATTCCATGCTTATGGATCTGAAGAATAAATATTTTTAAAAATGTCGGGATCCCTGGGTGGCGCAGCGGTTTAGCGCCTGCCTTTGGCCCAGGGCGTGATCCTGGAGACGCGAGATCGAATCCCACGTCAGGCTCCCGGCGCATGGAGCCTGCTTCTCCCTCTGCCTGTGTCTCTGCCTCTCTCTCTCTGTGTGTGTGACTATCATAAATAAATAATTAAAAAAATAAAAAAAAAGTCTACACCAGGGATCCCTGGGTGGCGCAGCGGTTTAGCGCCTGCCTTTGGCCCAGGGCGCAATCCTGGAGACCTTGGATCGAATCCCACATCGGGCTCCCGGTGCATGGAGCCTGCTTCTCCCTCTGCCTGTGTCTCTGCCTCTCTCTCTCTGTGTGTGTGACTATCATAAATAAATAAAAATTTAAAAAAAAATAAAATAAAATGTTTACACCACCCCAAACAATCTACACATTTAATGTAATCCCTATCAAAATATCAACAGCCTTTTTCACAGAGCTAGAAAAAAACAATCCTAAATTTGGTATGGAACACAAACCCTGAATAGCCAAAGTAACCTTAAAAAGAAAAGAAAAGCTGGAGGCATCACAATTCCAGACTTCAAAGTATACTACAAAGGTGTAGTGATCAAAACAGTAACGTACTGGCACAAAAATAAACAAATAGATAATAGAACAGAATAGAAAGCCCAGAAACAAATCCACAAATACACGGTCAATTAGTCTTCAACAAAGCATGAGAGAATATCCAGTGGAAAAAAAGACAGTCTTTTCAACAAAGGGGATTGGGAAAACTGGACATCCCACATGCAAAAGAATGAAAATGGATCACTTTCTTATATGATATACAAAAATAAATTAAAAATGGATAAAAGACCCAAATGTGTGACATGAAACCATAAAAATCCTACAAAAGAAAACAGGCAGTAACCCCTTTGACATCGCCATGCCAACTTCTTTCTAGATATGTCACCTGAGGCAAGAAAAATAAAAGCAAAAATAAACCACTGAGGATTCATCAAAATGACAAGCTTCTGCACAGCAAAGGAAACAATCAACACAACTAAAAGGCAATCTATGGAATAGGAGAAGATATTTGCAAATGACATATTTGATAAAGGGTTAGTAATCAAAATCTATAAAGAACTTATAAAACTCAAACAAGAGAAAACATCTAATCCAATTAAAACATGGGCAGAAGACATGAATAGACACTTCCAAAGAAAACATCTAAATGGCCAACAAGATACATGAAAAGATGCTCAACATCACTGATTATCAAGGAAATAGAAATCAAAACTATAATGAGATATTACCTCACACCTGTCAGAATGGGTAAAATCAACAACACAAGAAACAACAGATGTTGGCGAGGATGTGAAGGGAATCATCTTGCACTGTTGGTGAAAATGCACCATTGAAGCCTCTCTGGAAAACACTATGGAAGTCCTTAAAAAGTTAAAAATAGAACTACTCTATGGTCCAGCAATTGCACTACTATGTGTTTACCCAAAGAATACAAAAATGCTAATACAAAGTGATAGACGCACCCCAATGTTTATAACAGCCTTATCTACATTAGGTAATTTATGGAAACAGCCCAAGTGTCCAATGACTGATGAATGCATAAGGAAAATGTGATATATATATATATATATATATATACACACACACACACACACACACACACACACACACAATGGAATATTCCTCATCCATCTTTTTGCATGTATGGAGCTAGACAGTGTAATGATCAGCAAAATCGGTAAGAAAAAGACAAATATCATATGATTTTATTCATATGCAGAATTTAAGAAACAAAACAAAGGGGAGGGAAAGAATGAGAGAGGCAATCCATGACACAGACTCTTAATTAAGAGAACAAATTGAGGGATGCCTGGATGGCTCAGTGGTTAAGCGTCTGCCTTCAGCTCAGGGCATGATCCCAGGACCCTGGGATCGAGTCCCATATTGGGCTTCCTGTGGGGAGTCGGCTTCTCCTTCTGCCTATGTCTCTGCCTCTCTCTGTGTCTCTCATGAATAAATAAGTAAAATCTTTTTTTTAAAAGGACTATAAAAGGATACTATAAACAGTTCCATGCCAAAAAATTGAATAACCTAGATTAAATAGACAAATATGGGGATCCCTGGGTGGCGCAGCGGTTTAGCGCCTGCCTTTGGCCCAGGGCGTGATCTTGGAGATCCGGGATCGAATCCCACGTCGGGCCCCCAGTGCATGGAGCCTGCTTCTCCCTCTGCCTGTGTCTCTGCCTCTCTCTCTCTCACTGTGTGCCTATCATAAATAAATAAAAATTAAAAAATAAAAAAATAGACAAATATGTAGAAACATAACCTAGCAAGACTGGACTGAGAAGAAATAGAAAATCTCAATATAGCTATAATAGCAAGGAGATTGAATCATTAATTTAAAAACCACCCTCACAAGAATAACCTTGGACCAAATCAGTTCACTGGAGAATTCTGCTAAACATTTAAAGAAAAATTAAGACCAATTATTCTCAAACTCTTCCAAAAAATTGAACAGAAATGCACACTCCCTATCTCATTCTATGAGACCAGCATTAATCTGATACCAAAGTCTTCCTAATATACCTGAAGACAATTCCCCAGCCAGATCTTGCGTTTATCCATTTCAGAGGTGTATAAAACATAGAAACAGATGCAAGCTGCCACTCCATTATTAAAACCCAGTCCCCAGAGAAGCTTTAAATTCTCCATCTGCAATCTTCTACATGGTCATGTCTATCTTTATTAGTACAGTCAGGCTTCAATTTTTATTCCACCACATAGAGATTTTCCTCATTTTTTCAAACAGGCCCCTAAAGCTTCAACCACTTCAGGATACTGATCATCAATATAGTCAAACACCTCTGCCGGCTCCAACCACAGCAGCGTCCTCCTCCTTATCATTACAGGCAAGTCTTTGGACAGCCCCATCTACATTGAATCCTTCCTGTTACCATAGGCATCCTCTAGTTAGTCCCATCCACACCAAGGTTTCTTCTATTCTTTATTGGAAGGCTCCTAATTATACCCTTCCAAACTACGGTCTCTTTCTTCTGTATAAGCAAGCATCTGGACAGTTCCCCTCACACAAAAGTTCTCTATTGGCATACCTATAACAGGATTCGTCTCTACCAGGAGTTCTCTATTCATCTCAGTACATACCAGGGCCTTCCTTATTATGTGGAGAGTCCTATGCTTATTTTTGCTGACACCAGGGTCTTATTTTTCCATTAGGAGACCTCTCATCGGGCCTCCCCACAATAATGGTGTTTCTCCTTTTAATATATAGGCAGTCTATGGACAGCCTTCCCCACATAAGGGTCCTCTTTATCATTCAAGTAGGCTGCTGGGTAGAGTGCCTACCCTGGGGTCTGTCTCATTTCTATTGGCAGGCCTTCATTTAGCCCTGCCCACATCATGATGTTTCTCTTTTCCATGGGTCAGTTTGCTCACGTCATATTCTTCATCATACAGGAAGACGCATGGAGAATTCCGCCTTACGAGCGTGTGTTTTTTGCATTGGCGGATTTTCGTGTTAGTGCCGTCATAGTAAGTACTTCTTTTCACAGTTATGATCGGCTTTGCTACATCAGGGTCCTCCTCCTCACTACAGGTAAGCATTTAGTCACCACTACCCACACTTGAGTCTTCTCACTACGGTCAGCCTTCTGTTTAACCATAGTTTACCATAACTTTATACAACTTAATTTTTTTCACCAACAATTCTGTATTGCGTCCAGTCTTTTTTACAAATAATGTATCCTTTGTGAAAGCTGCATGGTATTCCTTTTGTAACTATGTTTACTTATTTCCATATTCATAAGTATTTTGCTATATTTCGGTGTTCCAAGCAATATTATGAGGAGAACCCTCTTACATGTTTCCTTAAGCACACAAGTATTTTCTAGGATACACACGTAGAAGTAAAAATTGCTGAATCTTAGAGTAGTCAGATTGTGACTTTTAATAAACACTGATAAATTGCCCTTTAAAACAGCTGCATCAATTTACACTCCCAGTAGTGAATAAGAGTGTTTCCTCCCTTATCAAAGCTTGATGTTATTGTTTCTTAATTTTTGCCAAAATGATGGGTGTAAATTGGCATCTCATTATTGATTCATTTTTCTCACATTATAAACACAGTTGAAACTCCCTTATATCCCTTATATCTCTTTTAGAAAATAATTCTGTTTTTTCCTTTTGCATAGTTTTGAACTTTCTCTACACATTTTTGAATCTACATATTTAAAATGACATTGTGTTGCAGCTTTTAAAACTTCATTTAAATGATGGCATGATTGCACCTTTTTTTCATTTAAAATTATACTTTTGAAATTAAGCCATATTGACTTCTGTACCTTTGGTACATTATTCTAATATTAGAATAATCTATTATAATGATCATACCCTAATATATATATTTTTTTCAGTCTACTATGGACATTTAGATTGTTAGCCAGTTTTCATTTGTTTTACCTTTCAAACAAAAAAGTAGAATTCTCAGGTAGTAAGTTTCAACTATCTTCAAAATTACTAGGTATTGTTAATCTAATGGTTTGTAACATCTTATTTTTGTTTTAATTTGCATTTCTCTGATTACTAGTGTAGCTTAAACTTTGTTTATAATGATGTATGTGTATTCGTGAGTTTAAAATTTTTTGTAATGTGTTTTATATTTCCTTTTTTACAAGATTTTATTTATTTTTTTGAGAGAGAGCAGAGTGTAAGAGAGAGAGCATTAACAGGGGTGAGGGGTAGAGGGAGAGGAGCAAGCAGACTGACTCCCTGCTGAGCAGGGAGCCTGATGCAGAACTCTATCCCAGAACCTTGAGATCATGTCTGAGGCAAAGGTATTTTACTGACTGAGCCACACAAGCACCCCTGTTGTTTGTATTTCTAAGAAATTCTTTCTCACTCCAAGTACATAAACATACTTATTCACCTGGATTTTCTTTTTTTAAGATTTTGAGTTTTGATTTTCACATTTAGGTTTTTCTTGTTTCATTCAGCTGATGTTTATTGCTCATCTACTTTAAGCCCTGCACTCTTCTAGGCAGTCTTCATTGAAAACATAAACAAACATAGACAACAAAATCTGTCTTTATTGACCTGGGAAGGCAGACAATAAATAAGATAAATAATAGAATTATATAGCACTCTAAGGAATGATAAGTACTAAGAAGAAAAAGACTAGAGAATGATGATGAGGTTTGTTTCTGGATTCTTAAGTTCTTTGGCCTTTTTGTCTTACCTCTTTTAATAACAGTCTTAATTTACTGTAGCTTTACAGTAAGTCTTGGTGACTGGTAAGGCAAATCTCCTCACTGTATTTTCCTTATTGTGCCTTAGGTATTCTAGGCCTTTTGCTCCTCCCTTTAATATGAAAATCAACTTGAAAAGTTTTTTTTTTTAACAATCCTTTGGGGATTTGAGTGGAATGGCAATGAGTTTAAGAGTCAATTGCAGAATATTAAAATTTTTATAATACTGAACCATCCAATATGTAAATATGGTATATCTATCTATTGATTTTATCTTGTCTTTTAATAAGATTTATTCATTTTGTTGGTTTTTCTATTTTCATTTGTGGAAAACAATCTATGTTTTACCTGCCAACAAAATTGTTCATTTATGGCTATAAATTCCATCCTAAATACTGCTTTAGTATATTTCACGAGTTTCAGAACATAGTGTTTCTGTTGCTGTTTGGGTTTGAATATGTTGTAATTTTCATTTTGAACTCTTATTTAATCAATGAGATTTTAAGGAGTTATTTTGAAGTTTCTAAGCAATGTTCTACTTTATTATTTTCCTATATTTCATGGTTAATGTCACTGTGGTCAGAGAAAGGGTCTATGTGAGATAGATTATTTGAAATTTTTGAAACTTCTTTGTGACTGTGTGGTGAATTTCTTAAATTCTTGACATGAATGTATATTTTCTATTTTTTGGGTGAAGAGTCATATCTCTATATATAGACTTATCTTCTATGCTTTTATTTTTCAAAGCTTTTGTCATTATTTTTCTTCCTCATCTATTTATGACGGAGGGTAGTATAATTCTCTGTCTTGCTTGTGTATTTATGTGTTTCCTTGTAATTCTGTCAGTTTTTGCTCCATTTGTTGTGCTAACACATTGTGACATGCATCCAAGTCAATGTGCATTGTTTCTTTTATGATTATGGAGTATTTCTATTATTGATGCTTTCTATTCCTTTAATTCTGTTTTCCCTAATATTAATTTTGCCAAACCAACTTTTTTATTTTTGCATTATATATTTGGTTATGCTTTAATATTTTCATGTGGTTTTGTTTTAGGTATAGTTCTTATAAATAGTATATAACTGGATTACAAAAGAAAACTATTATGACAACCTTTGTTAGGTGGGGTCAATTTGTTTAAAATTATTAAGCTTATTGTTATATTTTAACTCATTTCTACTCTTTTTTGTTTGTCTTTGGTTAACATCAGCTTTCTGGCTTTGTCACATTGTTACGCTGATTTGAATGCTATATATTATATTTATATTCTTACTGTTTGTCCTTAAATATTTTAGATATATACATATATCTATAAAATGTTCTAAGAAAGTCTTCAGTATTTCTGTCCTCTTAACTGTAGCAAAGCTTTAGTATGCTTGAACTACCCACTGTACCTCTTCTTGTTTTTATATAGAATTTTAGTTTTCCTTTTGAAATACAAAAATCAGTTATAATAATACAGTCATATTAAACATAGTTTATCAGTTGCTTTGATCATCACTGGTTCCCTTTTATTCCCTATATTTTTCCTCTGGCTTCACTTCCCTTAATGCTAAAATACATGGCTTATATGTGTTTGTAATGACATGATGTAGGTGAATAACTCTGACTAAAGACTGAAAATGTCTTTATTTTGCCCTCATACTTGATTAGTTGGGTACAAAGATCCAGGTTGACAGTTTTACTTCAGTGTGTGTAAATATTTCTAGCATCCTCTATTGCCTGCTTCCAATCTAGTTGACCTTCCTTTAGAAGGAAGCTTTTTTAATAGTAGCTCTTAAGATTATTGCTTTATTATTTTTATTACTATTTTTATTTATTTGGGAGAGAGAGAAAACACAAGAAGGAGAGGGACAAACAGACTCCCCGCTGAGCAGGAAGCCCTATGTGGGGCTCCATCCCAGGACCCTGGAATCATGACCTGAGCCGAAGGAGGACACTTAATTGACTGAGTCACCCAGATGTGCCAATCACTACTACTACTACTACTACTACTACTACTACTACTATTACTACTACCATTATTATATAGTTCTTTTTACATAAAGTACAAGTACAGGCACAAGTAATTTATGATGTAGAAGACAGAAAGTAGTTGCAAGGGTAAGTAAAGATGGACTGGAAAGGGAATGAGAAGACCCTCTTGGTGATAGAAATGTTCCACATCTTATTTTGGATGGTGGTTACATGGCTGTATACAATTGTCAAAATTCATCAAATTGAATATGTATTTTCTATGCATTTCAATGTATGTAAATTATTTCTTAATTTAAAAAAACCTTTGATAATGCTTTAGAACCTTCTGGTAACCTTCCTGGAAGGAGCTCTCAGCACCCTTTGAGGCAGAGCTGACCGCTCAACCATCTCACTGTATGTCACAATGAACAGTTAGGATTACTTCAAAAGAATAAAACATCATATTAATCTACATCTCCAAATTTTCCATCTAGATTTGACTCTATTTGGGCTATACTTTCCATTGTCATTGTTACTTTGTAAGTGAACCAGGGGTTCTATGTCTTCCCTCTGGCTATACCAATTAAAGTCTTAGCTTCAGTAGTTAACCTGCTTCCAACACAGCATGTTTGAGCATCAATATCTATGACTTTCTCACTGCTGCAGGGTAGTGGGAATTAATTCTCTTCTTTATAGCTAGGCACACACACTTCTGAAGTCTAGCTATGTAACAAAGCTTGATCATCTCAGTGGCATATAGTTTCTTTTTCATCTCTACCAGTTCTTTTTTTTTAAGATTTTATTTATTCACGAGAGACACACAGAGAGAGGCAGAGACACAGGCAGAGGGAGAAACAGGCTCCCTGTGAGGAGCCCTATGGGGGACTTGATCACAGGACCCTGGGATCACACCCTGAGCCGAAGGCAGATGCTCAACTACTGAGCCACCCAGGCGTCCCTCAACTCTACCAGTTTTTTTCATTGTGTGTGTGTGTGTGTATAATTTTTTAGAGAGAGAGTGAGAGAGAGAGCACGCGCATATTTGATGGGGGACATGGCAGGGAGGGGCAAAGGAGACAGAAGGAGAGAATCTTAAGCAGATTCCACACCCAGCTCAGAGCCCCACTCAGGGCTCCATTTCATGACCCTGAGATCATGATCTGAGCTGAAATCAAGAGTCGATACTCAACCAACTGAGCCAACCAGGTGCCCCTCATTATCTACATTTTTTAATATGTTAACTCTTTATCTATTTGAGTATCCTAAACATTTTATTTTCCAGGTAATTCCATAATATTATTACTGTCTGGAGTGGATTAATCGTTTGGTTGTTAATTGTTCTTGTTATTAAATTTCTTCATGTATTTTAAGATTTTAGTTTTCAGCTTAATTTAAATGAAAGATTTCTGTTCCCTGCATCTCAGCTACCTCTCTTCATGAGCCTAAGCTTACCCATCCCTATCAAGAAGTTTTTGAGTTGTTTCCTCCCAGTCCTCTAGGCCTCAATTTATTATAAGATCTCAGATTGGCAATTTTGAGTTACTACTGTGTGACATTACCGAGGATACCACAAATCCAAGGAGATTCAATAGAACCATTTACCATAGATAGTGAATAGTGTGACTTGGCATCTGGTTGCAAGATTTTATGTGATTTTCTTCTTTCTCTGACCTGCAGTTTGCCAGGGTTTGGCAGCTATATTTTTCAGCTTCTTTTTACAAGCAGAGGTAGCCCTTCCCTATTCCTTGACTTTTTTCTTTTTTTAAGATTTTTAAAAAGATTTTTTTATTTATTCATGAGATACACACAGCAAGAGGCAGAGACAGAGGTAGAGGGAGAAGCAGGCTCCCTGTGGGGAGCCTGATGTGGGACTTGATCCCAGGACCCCAGCATCATGACCCGAGCTAAAGGTAGACACTCGACCACTGAGCCACCCAGGTGTCCCCCTGGTCCTTGACTTTAGGTCTTGTTTCCCCCAGAAAAACCAAATGCTTGACTTCCATTTCCCAATTGATAATCCAAAGTCCAACAAGCCAGTGGCTTCAGTGCAACTCATTATTTTGTATTTCTGGTCTAATGAGATATTTTTCTTATGTTTGATCTTGACTATCTTTTATGGTCTGTCTCTCTATGTAATTTTATTCATTATTTCTTATATGTTTGGAGCAAAGAGAAGAGGGTTACCAAAGTTTATGAAACCATTGTGCTGTATTGACCTGGCTATAATATATGTTTAAAAAATATACATATGCTGGTGTGACTTGTCCTCTTCAGAATAACAGAAAACAGCTGAGATTGTGTAAAACATGTACTATACCTAGGATCCTGACCCTAATCTCTCTGTAGTCTGTAAGTTTTTTGACAAGTCACTTAATCCTTATTATAGAAGAACAGCTTCTTTGCATTAATCTGTGTGAAACTCATCAGAGGATGTAACTGTCTTGACAAGGCTTTCATTTTTTTTTATGTTTTATTTTGTCTTGTAGAAAGTTCTCTTCCCCTTCCCAGGCACCTGAGGTTGAACCCTTGGAAAGAAAAAGAAGCAGTAAGTGAAAATAAACAAGGGGTTATTGACTTTCAAAGTGTCTCATAATACTTTGGAAAAATAGTATTCCAGGCAGCCTGGGTGGCTCAGCGGTTTAGCGTCTGCCTTCAGCCCAGGGCGTGATCCTGGAGTCCTGGGATTGAGTCCAGTGTCGGGCTCCCTGCATGAAGCCTGCTTCTCCCCTGCCTGTGTCTCTGCCTCTCTCTCCATGTCTCTCATGAATAAATAAATAAATCATTTTTAAAGTATTCCAAATAAAGATGTGCTTTGGGATCCCTGGGTGGCGCAGCGGTTTGGCGCCTGCCTTTGGCCCAGGGCGTGATCCTGGAGACCCGGGATCGAGTCCCACATCAGGCTCCCGGTGCATGGAGCCTGCTTCTCCCTCTGCCTGTGTCTCTGCCTCTCTCTCTGTCTCTCTGTGACTATCATAAATAAATAAAAATTTAAAAAAAGATGTGCTTTGCTCCCACAAGTTCAGAACTCTCAAAACTTTGAAATAAAGACTTAAAGTTTTGTTAGATTGAGGTATTTTGAGCTCAGATTGCAGCTCCCCAACTAGGAGTTAGATCCCCATCTCATGATTGCCGGATTAAGTAAGCATTACATGAATAGTCATTCAAATAAATTCTATTTGTTTTCCAATATGATTTCTGTTTGATATATTCATTTTTAGAAGC
The DNA here is from genome assembly GCF_905146905.1 of Nyctereutes procyonoides. Classification (NCBI taxonomy): domain Eukaryota; kingdom Metazoa; phylum Chordata; class Mammalia; order Carnivora; family Canidae; genus Nyctereutes; species Nyctereutes procyonoides. Next base: position 46,559,196 of record NW_026575125.1, read on the forward strand.
CATGTTCCCCTTAAAAATAATAACATAAAAAAGCATGTATTTATGGAACTTCTTATGTATCAAATATTAAAACTAGATCTTCATATTACATTATACATTCATTAATGATATACATTGCTTTATTTTATATTCTCAATAACTTGTTCAGGTAGAGTTTCTTTTTATTTATTTTTTTAAGATTTTATTTATTTATGATAGACATAGAGAAAGAGAGGCAGAGTCACAGGCAGAGGGAGAAGCAGGCTCCATGCCGGGAGCCCGACGTGGGACTCGATCCCGGGACTCCAGGATCGTGCCCTGGGCCAAAGGCAGGCACTAAACCACTGAGCCACCCAGGGATCTCCAGGTAGAGTTTTTTTATTATCCCATTTTATACATGAAGAGACTGAAGTAAAGTGTAGCAAAGATAAATTGGTAGGTCAAATGGCAATGATTTATTTCAATAGATTTCTACAATTTGCCATTTGAACAAGCCCAGCTACTTTAAACTTAAAAATGCCGAAAATTGATCTGTTGATTTTGGTTCATGTGAGAACAGTGAGAAGGTCTTCACCAGTGAGAAGGAGCTTGAAAAGTCAATCTGATTGCTGGAAAGAGAAACTAATGAAAATAGTCTTAAAATAGTAAAATCTTTCATAATTTTTAGCATTCAGTGCGTTTTGTGTATGAAGAGAAATACTTGCTACTACTTGTGTTTTGTTTACTGCTCGATTTTATTAAATTCAAATAGCTAATCATAACTTTTTAAAATATTTTATTTATTCATGAGAAACACACAGAGACAGGCAGAGACATAGGCAGAGGAGGAAGCTCCAGGGAGCCCCTGCAGGGAGCTCCCCTGCAGGGAGCCTGACGCAGGACTCCATTCCAGGATTCCAGGATTATTATTTTTTTATAATAAATTTATTTTTTATTAGTGTTCAATTTACCAACATACAGAATAACACCCAGTGCTCATCCCGTCAAGTGCCCCCCTCAGTGCCCGTCACCCATTCACCCCCACCGCCCACCTTCCTCCCCTTCCACCACCCCTAGTTCGTTTCCCAGAGTTAGGAGTCTTTATGTTCTGTCTCCCTTTCTGATATTTCCCACACATTTCTTCTCCCTTCCTTCTATTCCCTTTCACTATTATTTATATTCCCCAAATGAATGAGAACATACAATGTCCTTCTCCGATTGACTTATTTCACTCAGCATAATATCCTCCAGTTCCATCCACGTTGAAGCAAATGGTGGGTATTTGTCATTTTTAATGGCTGAGTAATATTCCATTGTATACATAAACCACATCTTCTTTATCCATTCATCTTTCGATGGACACCGAGGCTCCTTCCACAGTTTGGCTATTGTGGACATTGCTGCTAGAAACATTGGGGTGCAGGTGTCCCGGCATTTCATTGCATCTGAATCTTTGGGGTAAATCTCCAACAGTGCAATTGCTGGGTCGTAGGGCAAGTCTATTTTTAACTCTTTGAGGAACCTCCACACAGTTTTCCAGAGTGGCTGCACCAGTTCACATTCCCACCAACAGTGTAAGAGAGTTCCCTTTTCTCCGCATCCTCTCCAACATTTGTGGTTTCCTGCCTTGTTAATTTTCCCCATTCTCACTGGTGTGAGGTGGTATCTCATTGTGGTTTTGATTTGTATTTCCCTGATGGCAAGTGATGCAGAGCATTTTCTCATGTGCATGTTGGCCATGTCTATGTCTTCCTCTGTGAGATTTCTTTTCATGTCCTTTGCCCATTTTATGATTGGATTGTTTGTTTCTTTGCTGTTGAGTTTAAGAAGTTCTTTATAGATCTTGGAAATTAGCCCTTTATCTGATATGTCATTTGCAAATATCTTCTCCCATTCTGTAGGTTGTCTTTTAGTTTTGTTGACTGTATCCTTTGCTGTGCAAAAGCTTCTTATCTTGATGAAATCCCAATAGTTCATTTTTGCTTTTGTTTCTTTTGCCTTTGCGGATGTATCTTGCAAGAAGTTACTGTGGCTGAGTTCAAAAAGGGTGTTGCCTGTGTTCTCCTCTAGGATTCTGATGGAATCTTGTCTCACATTTAGATCTTTCATCCATTTTGAGTTTATCTTTGTGTATGGTGCAAGAGAGTGGTCTAGTTTCATTCTTCTGCATGTGGATGTCCAATTTTCCCAGCACCATTTATTGAAGAGACTTTCTTCCAATGGATAGTCTTTCCTCCTTTATCGAATATTAGTTGACCATAAAGTTCAGGGTCCACTTCTGGGTTCTCTATTCTGTTCCATTGACCTATGTGTCTGTTTTTGTGCCAGTACCATACTGTCTTGATGACCACAGCTTTGTAGTACAATCTGAAATCTGGCATTGTGATGCCCCCAGCTATGCTTTTCTTTTTTAAAATTCCCCTGGCTATTCGGGGTCTTTTCTGATTCCACACAAATCTTAAAATAATTTGTTCTAACTCTCTGAAGAAAGTCCATGGTATTTTGATAGGGATTGCATTAAACATGTAAATTGCCCTGGGTAACATTGACATTTTCACAATATTAATTCTACCAATCCATGAGCCTGGAATATTTTTCCATCTCTTTGTGTCTTCCTCAATTTCTTTCAGAAGTGTTCTATAGTTTTTAGGGTATAGATCCTTTACCTCTTTGGTTAGGTTTATTCCTAGGTATCTTATTGTCAACAAGATACTAGCCAATAGTATCCAAGAGTACATTAAGAAAATTATTCACCATGACCTAGTAGGATTTATCCCCGGGACACAAGGCTGGTTCAACACTCATAAAACAATCAATGTGATTCATCATATCAGCAAGAGAAAAACCAAGAACCATATGATCCTCTCATTAGATGCAGAGAAAGCATTTGACAAAATACAGCATCCATTCCTGATCAAAACTCTTCAGAGTGTAGGGATAGAGGGAACTTTCCTCAACATCTTTAAAGCCATCTACGAAAAGCCCACAGCAAACATCATTCTCAATGGGGAAGCACTGGGAGCCTTTCCCCTAAGATCAGGAACAAGACAGGGATGTCCACTCTCACCACTGCTATTCAACATAGTACTGGAAGTCCTAGCCTCAGCAATCAGACAACAAAAAGACATTAAAGGCATTTAAATTGGCAAAGAAGAAGTCAAACTCTCCCTCTTCGCCGATGGCATGATACTCTACATAGAAAACCCAAAAGCCTCCACCCCAAGATTGCTAGAACTCATACAGCATTTTGGTAGCGTGGCAGGATACAAAATCAATGCCCAGAAATCAATGGCATTTCTATACACGAACAATGAGACTGAAGAAAGAGAACTTAAGGAGTCAATCCCATTTACATTTGCACCCAAAAGCATAAGATACCTAGGATTCCAGGATTATAACCTGAGCCGGCAGGTGCTCAACCACTGATTCACCCAGGTGCCCCATAAGCCTAACTTTTAAAATTGATTTTTATTGATAATCTGAATATTCGTTATCAATTGAAGAATTAAATTTCCTAAAAGTTTTAAACTCTAATTGCAAATTTAACATGACTTTTTTGTAAACACTTCAGTCAGCTTGAATAGCATTTGAAACCTACACAAATGCAATGATTAAAAAAATACAAAAAAACAAAAAAACAAATGCAATGATTACAGATATATTCATGGTTACATTTAAGCCTATTCTAAAATATGAATACCAGGGTTTATTTCTTCTTTATTTCTACCCTTACATTTTTCCTTTTTTAAGGTGTTACACTTCTCTTGATATATTACTACAATTTCAGTAATTTTATTATTTTTACATTTTCTTAGGATCTAAATAATCTCACCCAATTGAGAGGAAAAGAGAAATATCATCTTGGAAAAGCTGAGGTAACAGAGTATGGGTTATCAATAATTGGTTCTTTGGGGCCTTGTAGGACCTAGTTCAATCTTAACCATGAGACATTGACTAAAATCCTTTTAATAATAATGTTTTGTTTGTTATTTCATGTCATTTCTGGTTATCTGTCATGGAGTGTTAATTTTTTGGTTAACTTGTCTTTAACAAGTATAAACATTTCTTAATTTTTGCGTGTTGGTATTACCTATTATCCCATATTTTTGCTATACTTACTAGTTTGTTAGTACTATTAAAGTTTATTGTTTATTTGTATTTTATTATAATTAGTAGGACTTTCTAAATAATTCATTTCCTAGAAGATTAGACATTGAGTCTTCCTAGGTAGTTCTCTTCTTTTCACTATAATTTTAGCCATCCTGCAAAACCTTGTTGGACCTATTTCTGCCTGATTATTATTATGTTTGACCATCGGTGCTACTCTGTTTTACTAGATATACATGGATGATGGTCTATGTGTGAATTAGGAAAAAAGTTGGCCTCTTTAAGAAAATGTGAGTTGTGGCCACAAGGCAACTGGATGGCTACTGTTTATGAATTAGAAAGAAGCACTTCCTATGGATTAATATATCCCCAGCATCAGTTTGTATGGTTTGGAAACAGCTCAAACAGCTTACAACTATATGCAGTACCCATTGGTGTGGTACCTTTTTTCTGGAAACACATATGGTTTACTCATTGTTTCTCATGCATTCTTTCCTGCTTACCCTCCAATAGAAATAAATACATTATCTATATTTTATAAGCATTGACTTAAAATGAAAAAAGCCCATAAAAATAAATTTATAAAAATAAAGAATTAAAATTAAAATTAAAAAAAGAAAATTTAAAAAAAGAAAAAAATGCCCATGAACATTTGAGAATTTCCTATATAAAAACAGGAAAATTTCAATATCCTATGGCATTTGCTCTTTTTTGGTTGTAATTACATTTTAAAAGAATTTGAGATACTATTGTGTACTCATGGCCCTTTACAGATTAAATCAGTTTCAATTAATCATAATATATGTGTCAAAAAGTCACAGTTTGGTAGCAAGAGCCCCTGAAAGTTGACTTTCCATCCTGTTAATACTGGCACTGACATTCTTGAAAGCTTTTTTGTTTGTAGCAAAAGGATTTATTTATTAGATGTATCTGATTTTTTTCCTTTCCCAAAACATGTATCAACTACTCTCCTTATAAGTTCTTTTAGTAGAGACCAAAGTCTGGGCACAGAAATGCTTTTGGAAATTGATGGCATGCAAAAGTGTTACTTCTGTTGCTGCTGCTGTTGGGCCATTATTGTGTATGTCTGTGTGTAAAAGAGAGAACAAACATAAACATACACACACGGGAAAATATATTTCTTTTTTAAAGATTTTATTTATTTATTCATGAGATACACAGAGAAAAGCAGAGACATAGGCAGAGGGAGAAGCAGGCTCCCTGCAGCGAGGCAGATGCTCAACCACCAAGCCACCCAGGCGCCACTGGAAAATACATTTCTAAGGTTATTATGTCTCTCCACTTTTTCCAACTGATTATGTTGTTGTACCTGTCTTGCTTATTAATTGATTTCATCAATCACTAACACTTTTACCTATATTAACACTTGGAATGGATGGGAGCGTGAAAGTCAGTATACTCACCCACAAATATGAGTTTAAATATTTTTCCTAAGCAAATGCAAAAGTCTCCAGCCTCCGTTTTAAAAGCACACTTAAGAAACAAGTTACCAAGCATTTGGTTGCCACGCGATAGCCCGTTCCCCAAGTCTCTACTCTTAGGTTACATGTTTTTAAATCTTAGGTCAAGCAACTCCTATGGGGAACACTTCTAATTTCTATTATTTGGGTTAGGTTTTCCTTCTCTATTCTGTCCTAGTATAGTGTCTAGCACTCATTATACTGTACTATAATTTTTTCTTTACTTGTCTGTCTTCCTCTGTTAAGCTATGATATTCTCTCGAGTTGTGTCTTACTGATCTGCCAGACCTATTACATATGCTTGAAACACAGTAGATGACCAATACCTATATAGTAAATGCTTTAATGAGGCGCAAAGAAATAAAATACACAATGATATCCTGGTTTTACTACCCAGTCTCTAAAGATTGGATTGTGTTCCCTGGTGAAAATAAAAGAGAAATTTTGTAACACCAGAGCTCCCATTATTGGGATAAGGGACTACTGAGAACCAAAATGATACCAGACTCTCTGGAATCGTCATAATAAGCTGATTATTTCAGGCTAGTCCTCTGCTTTACTCAGGTCAGTGCTCCACTGGGAAAGGGCATCCATTAATCCTCTCCCTATGGAAAGGTAGAAGCAACATTTCTATTCGAAAAGGTTTCTTGAGTCTTAAAAGATTTTAGCCAAACGAAGGCAAATGAGAGTAGGTCATCCAGGTAGAAGTGCCAACCTGAGCAAGAAAACAGACAAATAATGGGAGCAGAGTGTGAAAATCCCGGAAATTCAGTGTTTCTAGGATGTAAAGTATGGAGCAAGGAAGCTGAAGTGATAAATTAGTTTGGAAAGGTAAAAGGAAGTAGTATTCTGGAGGGCCTTTTATGCTGCATTAAGTCATATTCTATTTTGTAGTAGAGAAACAGAAGAGGGACGCCTGGGTGGCTCAGAGGTTGAGCCTCTGCCTTCAGCTAAGGGCATGATCCAGGAGACCCGGGATCGAGTCCCACATGGGGCTCCCTGCGTGGAGCCTGCTTCTCCCTCTGCCTGTGTCTCTGCCTTTCTCTCTGTGTGTGTGTCTCTCATGAATAAAAAAAAGAAACAGAAGAGATCAGAATAGTGAATAAAAACGTGCTCTGCAGACAAGCTGCCTAGATTTGAACTCAGTTCTGCTTTCTACTCACTGTGTGACCTAGGGTTTTTGTTCCTTACATTTCCTTTGTAAAGGGAGAATAATTAGAGTACCTATTTCATAGGGTTGTTTTGAGTATTAGTGAGTTATATTATATATAGTGCTTAGAACATTCAATAAGTATTAAGTTGATGGTGTTGTTTTCTAAAATATTTTATTTATTTATTCATGAGAGACACAGAAAGAGAGAGAGAGAGAGAGGCAGAGACATAAGCAGAGGGAGAAGCAGACTCCTCGCAGGGAGCCCAATGTGGGACTTGATCCTAGGACTCTGGGATCATGCCCTGAGCCAAAGGCAGATGCTCAACCACTGAGCCATCCAGGTGTCCCAGTTGATTGTGTTTTTATTAAACTTTACATATATACATACATGTGTATGTATATATGCACATATATATATTAGACATATATATATATATTTACTATATATCATCACTCTGGCAGAATGGAGGATTCTTTTGAATAGAATAGGACAAGAGAGTGGGAAAACAATAGGGGAATTAGTATGTCCCTCCAGTAGCTTTTGTTGACATTTGTTGGATATTTTTGAGGTATATTCTTGTGTTATGGTTTTAACAAAATCACATACTTTATAGATGGATTTTGTGCAGACTCAAGTGATATCTTTCTATTTTCCATTTTCCTAAGAATTGCTTTGGGATTAACTTACTGGAGAGCCAAACCCTGGAGTTTTCAGAACTTGCACATCATAGCTTTTTTGGTCCTACTGTCTTCACAGTATAATTCAAACCTCAGTTCCCGAGAAGGTGACCTGGAGAGAGTGAGGCCAGCTGTTTTCAGAGTAGGGTTGAAAATAACAGCACGATTGAGTTCTAGCATGGAACTGAGACTAATGGTGATTATCTTCTAATGGTTAACCACTTTACTCTAAAATATGGGTTACATATATTGCTGCCTCATTTGTAAAGTATGTTGAATGTGATCAAGAAGCAGTAGGTATAATGAAAGGATTAGAAAACTTGGACTGTGGATCTAGCTATATTACTTAGATATGTAGTCTTAAATATCCTGTAGATCTCAGTTTCCTTGTCTGTAACATGGGGTTAATGATACCCTCTATATTATCTTGCAGGGCTGTCATGAGAATCAATTGAGATCATCTATGTGAAAGCTCTTGGCAAAAGGCACTTAAAAGTGGAATGATTTTTTAAATCATTTAAGAACAACTCAGAAATATAATATGATCTGTACCCCTGTTTGTTCCCTAATTAAATGAACCTAGAAAGAGTTGAAAGATATGCCCATCAACTTGTTATGCAAATCACCTTAGTTGGCACATAATTCAAAACATGTAGATCCTTGTGCAGGGACTCCCTGCTTCCAACAGAAGTTCGGGAATTCTACTTTGAACTTTTTTCCTACTAAAAAGCTTGTTTTAGTTACTTTTCTGCTTTGAGTTCTGTTGTAGAACACTGAGACTTCTCCAAGTTCGACCACCAATCAATGAGGTATCCATATGCCTTTTTTTCTAGTACTTCTAACAGGCCTCCTGATAAGGCCCCCAGATGAGATATAAGGAATCAAAAACAGTGCCCCAACAACGGCTTTGAAAAGTACCTCAGAGATTTCTGTCCCTTTAGAAATCTCTCTCTACCTACCTCTCTATTAAAGATGGACATAAAACTAAAAAATCCTGATTGCTGGTACAGTCTCCATGGCCAGGTCCCAGGGCTGCTGGACTGGGACATGGGGAATGAATTTTTCTTGCCCTGCACCACAGACCAATGTCACTTAACTGAGCAGAACCTTGCCCAATATAGACTCCGAGTAATGGAGCCCCCAAAGGTGCCTCAAGAGAGGAGAACCAGTCCAGACAAAGATGGTCCTGACTCTGAACCTAACCTGTGGATGTGGGTAAATCCCAACATCATGTGCCCCCTTGGCAGCCAGGAGACCTTAAATCCCAGTAAAGAAAAGGATCTGACAAGCATGCTTCCTTACCCTCAGCCACTCCCAAAGAATGAGTCTAACTGCTCAAAGGCCACAGTGATGGAATCCCTGACAGCTTCCTCCAGCAAGAAATCTTCCCCACAGAAGCGGTTCATCTATCCTCCCAGTGACTGGGAGCTCACAAAAGAAGAAACCGAGGAACAAGAGAACAACTGCTCTGTGTCCCTCCAATCCCCTAACAAAAGGGAGTGCTTCCAGAACCAGAAGCTATGGCAAGGCAACAGCCAGGAGAGGAAGTCCTGGCCCCGGCCTCCGCTCAATTACAGTCACCTAATTGCCCTGGCATTAAGAAACAGCCCACCTTGTGGCCTTAATGTGCAAGAGATCTACAATTTCACCCGGCAGCATTTCCCCTTTTTTTGGACAGCTCCAAATGGCTGGAAAAACACCATCCGCCACAATCTCTGTTTCCTGGGCAGCTTTGAGAAGGCACCAGTCAATCTTCAGAATGGGACCCATGTAAAGCCACGGTCTGGCCTCTGGAGGCTTACTGAAGAGGGACACCGCCGCTTTCAGGAGGAGACTCGTGCCTTAGCCTCTGCTCGGAGGGAGAGCATCCAACAGTGCATGAGCCAACCAGATGTGATGACTTCCCTCTTTGGCCTTTGAAGTGCCATTTCTCCCTCTTTGGAACATTGCCCTCCTTACTGGGCCCACCTTTGCCCGGATTGGCCTTCATTAATCCCTCAGCCTGCCCTGCCTGGTAGGTGACAAGACTACATTTAGCTACAGCTACAAGAATAGTATTAAATAAACTGAGAGGTTGATACAGAGGAGGTAGAGCTTAAATCCAGGTAGAGATTCATGGAAAGTTGCATGAGAACAGTGGTAGTTGTTATGCATTTTAAGCAGAGGCAAGAAATCTTAGTAATAATAGCATGGAAGTTAAGGAGAGAGGACATATTTTACAAGAAAAGGAATTCTGTTTACTGGAGTGTATATTCACATATGAAAGCAAATGGTGGAGTACAAAACATAAAATGCAAGACTGAACCAGGCCTTGAAGAGCCTCAAATGCCATGTGAAGGTATATATGCATAAAGAACTAGGCATGATGTTTGAAGCCTGGAGGTTCAAGTATCTCCCTTCTACCATTTATCAGATATATCTCTTTTTTTAATGACCAATGTTACCCCTTAGGGCTTCACTTTTCTTTTTCTGATCCTGGACTTCTCAGCCTTGTTCAGTTGCCAACCAATTCCAGTACTGACAAATAATTCCAAGCAGTTACTTGTAGTTTGTATATTGAAAGCCCTTGAATTAAGTTTGTATCAACCCCAAGCTTTCTGATGACAAATCTTTGCTTTCCATGCTCTCATTTATCAAAACTTTATTGAGGAAATGCCAATGTGCATAAGGTCAATCTTAGGTGCTAATGATAAAAAGTCAATAGTTTAGTTGGAGACAGACATATAACTGCATATTTGTAATAACAAATGTAATGAAACAGATATGTAAGGTTGCCATGGGAAAGGGGAGACATTTTTCCTGGGAAAGGCATTGAAAAGGAAATACCTTTTAAGTTAGTTTTGAAGAATAAATAGGGATTTGCTAGGCATGTAACTGAAGAAAGGAGATTACAGAGGTAACTGTATAAACAAAGTAATTGCAGTGGTTGGAGGAGTGGTAGGAATTTCAGTGCAGTTTAGCTATATTAGGGCCAAGAGTGGCAAGAAATGTAGGCAAAAGGCTTTTCTAATACTACTTAGGTGTTTGGGGATCCCTGGGTGGCGCAGCGGTTTGGCGCCTGCCTTTGGCCCAGGGCGCGATTCTGGCGACCCAGGATCGGGTCCCACGTCGGGCTCCCGGTGCATGGAGCCTGCTTCTCCCTCTGCCTGTGTCTCTGCCTCTCTCTCTCTCTCTCTCTCTCTCTCTCTCTCTCTCTCTCTCTCTGTGACTATCATAAATAAATTTAAAAAATTTTTAAAAAAAGGTGTTTGGATCTTATCCTGTGGTCTATTGTGACCCAAAAGGTATCAGTGGTGTTTTACTAAAAAAAAAAAAAAAAAAAAAAAAAAACAAGCAACAATGAACATTTAAGCATTTGGTTTTCTAATTTCAAAATTCTCTTAACACTTTCTATACAAATAAACTTTATTTTATTAGATTTAATCATACTTTTGTGCCTTTCATGTTAACATATTAAGATATATCCAGAATAAAATATATTAGATTATTAGGGATATATTTAATTGCAAAGGCTTCAATAATGAGGGTACAAAAATACCTTACAAAATGCAAAAGCTATGAACTCAATATATTGTAAATCAATTGAAAAGTTTACATTTTTGGTTATTGTATATTACACCATGTACAAAACTGTATATTTAAGTTGAATTCTGAAAGGAACATTCAAAGAATATTATTCAAAAAAGTAATTGTAGATACTACTTCTGTACCAAAGGGAAAAAAAGTTGACATCATACCTTGGAGTTAATAAAATATTCTGGCTATAAGCACTCAGTGTTTGGTTTTCACGTTTTTCACAAATAACACTTTAAGCAAAAGAGCATGTTGTGAAATCCAGAAGACTTTTTGTCACAAACTACATGTTCTAGTGTATACAGTAAACCTATTCTGCAAATTTTGCACAGTTCAGACTTTCTATTTTTGTTTTTATTTAAATTCCAGTTAGTGAACATACAGTTTAATATTAGTTTCAGCTGTACAATATACTGATTCAACATTTTCATGCATCATCCAGTGCTCATAACAAGTGCACACCTTAATCCCCATTACCTGTTTAACCCATCCCCCCCCATCCACCTCCCCTCTGGTAACCACTAGTATGTTCTGTATAGCTAAGAGTATGTTTCTTGGTTTTTCTCTTTTTTCCCCTTTGCTCATTTGTTTTGTTTCTAAAATTCCACAAACTAGTGAGATCATATGGTATTTGGCTTTCTCTGACTGACATTTTGTTTATCATAATACTCTCTAGCTCCATTCATGTCCTGTCAAATGGCAAGATTTCATTCTTTTCTATGACTGAATAATATTCCATTGTATATATATACCATCTCTTCACTATCCATTCAACAGTCAATGGACATGAGTTATTTCTGTAAATTGGCTATTGTAAATAAGGCATCTATAAATATCAGGGTACATGTAATCTTTTGAATAAGTATTTTTGTATCATCTGGGTAAATAGTAATGAAATTGCTTGATTGTAGGGTAGTTCTATTTTTAACATTTTGAGGGCCCTCCATAATGTTTTGCAGAGTGGGTGCACCAGTTTGCGTTCCCTCCAACACTGGAAGAGAGTTGCCCTTTCTCCACATCCTCACCAATATCTGTTGTTTTCTGTGTTGAATAATTTTAGCTATCTCTGACAGGTGTGAGGTGGTATCTTATTGTAGTTTTTATTTGTTTCCCTAATGGTCAGTTAATGTTGAGCATCTTCCCATCCATCTGGTTGTCTTCTTTGGAAAAGTGTCTATTCATGTCTTCTGCCCATTTTTAATTGGATTATTCATTTTTTGGAGGTTGAGTTTGATAAGTTCTTTATATATTTTGAATACTAACCCTTTATCAGATATGTCATTTGCAAATATCATCTCTCATTCCATAGGTTGCCTTTTAGTTTTGTAGATTGTTTCCTTCACTATATAGGAACTTTTTATTTTGATGTAGTCCCTATACTTCATTTTTGCTTTTGTTTCCCTTGCAGAGCCTTATCCAGAAAGAAGTTCCTATGGTTGATATCAGAGATTACTGCCTATGTTTTCCTCTAAGATTTTCAGGGTTTCATGTCACACATTCAGGTCTTTAATACATTTTGAATTTATTTTTGTGTATGGTGTAAGAAAGTGGTCTAGTTTCATTCTTTTGCATGTTGCTGTCCAGTTTTCCTAACACTATTTGTTGAAAATTTTTCCCACTGGATAATCTTTTGTACTTTATCAAAGATTAGCTGATCATAGATGTCTTTTTTATTTTTGTGCAGGTACCATACCATTTTGATTACAACAGTTTTGTAATATAGTTGAAGTCTGGAATTCTGACGCCTCCAGTTTTCTGTTCTTTTTCAAGGTTTCTTTGGCTATTTGAGGTCTTTTGTGATTCCATACGCAAATTTTAGGACTATTTGTTCTAGCTCTCTGAAAACTGCTATTGGGATTTTGACAGGGATTCCTTTAAATGTGTAGATTGCTTTGGACAGTATAGATACTTTAACAATATTTGTTCTTCCAATCCATGAACATGGAATGTCTTTCCATTTCTTTGTGTCATCTTCAAATTCTTCCATCAGTGCTTTTCAAAGTACAGGTCTTCCACTTCTTTTGTTAGCTTTATTCCTAGGTATTTTCTTGTTTGGGGTGTAATTGTAAATAGGATAGATTCCTTAATTTCTCTTGCTTTTTTATTGGTATATAGAAGTGCAACCGATTTCTGTATATAGATTTGTATCCTGAGACCTTACTGAATTCATGTATCAGTTCTAGAAATTTTTTGGTAGAGTCATTCAGGTTTTCAATATAGTCTATCATGATCTGCAAATAGTAAAAGTTTTACATCTTCAGTGCTGACTTAGATGTCTTTTGTTGTTGTTGTTGTTGTCGTCTGATTGCTAGGCTAGGACTTCCAGTACTATGTTAAAGAATAGTGGTGAGAGTGGACATGACCTTTATATCCACTCTCATATGGTCCTGACCATAGAGAAAAACTCTCAGGTTTTCTCCATTAAGGATGATATTAGCTATGAGTTTTTCATGGTGTTTTGTTGTTTACATATTTATATGAATTTACCCATTTCTTCCAGGCTGTCCCAATTTGTTGGCATATAGTTATTCATAATATTCTCTCATAATTGTTTGTGTTTCTGTGGTGGTGTTATTTCTCCTCTTTCATTTGTGATTTTATTATTTGGGTCCTTTTGTCTTTTAGAAAAACCTGCCTAGAGGTTTACAATTTTTTTTCCAAAGAACCAGCTCCTGGTTCATTGATCTCTTCTATTGTTTTTTTTTTTATGTTTCTGTATCATTTATTTCTTCTCTAATCATTACCATTTCCTTCCTTCTACTGGCTTTCAGCTTCATTTGTCATTCTTTTCCTACCTCCTTAGGTTTAAGATTGGTGGTTTATTTGAGATTTTTCTTACTTCTTCAGGTAGGCCTATATTGCCACATACTTCTCTCTTAGGATCACTTTTCCTGCATTCCAGGGGGTTTGGACCATTGTGTTTTCATTTTCATTTGTTTCCATGTAATTTTTTATTTCCTCTCTGATTTTGTGATTGCCTGATTCAGTGTTTAATCACATGTTATTTAACCTACATGTATTTGTGGTTTTCCAGATTTTTTCTTCTGCCTGACTTTCTAGTTTCATAGCATTGTGTTCTGAAAAGTTGCATGGTATGACCTCAATCTTTTTATATTTGTTGAGCCCTGTTTTGTGATCTACCTTGGAGAATGTTCTATGTGCACTTGAAAAGAATTCGCATTCTGCTGTTTTAGGATGGAATGTTCTGAATATATCTGTTAAGTCCATCTGGTCCAGTGTGTCATTCAAAGCCATTGTTTCCTCATTGATTTTCTGTTTAGAGGATATGTCCATTCATGTGAGTGAGTGGTAAAGTCCCCTAATATTATAGCATAATTATTGATTAATTCCTTTATATTGGTTATTGTTGTATATAGTTGGGTGTTCCCATGTTAGATGAATAAGCACTTAAATTGTTATATCTTCTTGTTGCGTTGTACCCTTTATTTTTATATAGTACTCTTGTTTATTTCTTGTTATAGTCTTTTCTTTAAAGTCTAGTCTGTCTGATACTGCTACTACAGCTTTCTTTTTTTGTTTTATATTTTATTTAAATTCAATTTGCCAATATATAATATATCAACCAAAGCTTGTCTCATCATGTGCCCTCCTTAATGCCCATCACCCAGTTACCCCATCCCCCCACCCACCTCCCCTTCTGCAACCCTTCATTTGTTTCCCAGAGTTAGGAGTCTCATGGTTTGTCTTCCTCTCTAATTTTTCCTCACTCAGTTTCCCTGCTTTCCCTTTCCCTATTTCTTATATTCCACTGGAGGGTATCCCGCTTTCTTTTGACATCTATTCACATGATAAACAATTCTCCTTCCCCCACTTTGGATTTGCTTGTGTCTTTAAGATGAGTCTCTTGTAAGCATATAGATGGGTCTTTTTAAAACATTCTGACACCCTATGACTTTTGACTGGAGTGTTTGGTCCATTTATATTCAAAGCAATTATTGATAGATATGGATTTAGTCCCATTTTATTACTTGTTTTGTCATTGATTCTGGAAATTTTATCTGATCCTTTCCTGTCTTTGTCACTTTTGATATCTCTTTTGCACTCAAAGAGTCCCTTTTAATAGTTGTTGCAGGGCTGGTTTAGTGGTTATAAACACTTTAATTTTTTGTTTGGAAAACTTTTTATCTCTCCTTCTATTCTAAATGATTGCCTTGCTTTATAGGGTAGTCTTAGCTTATTTTTCCTTTCCTTATGTTGAATATATCAACCCACTTTCTTCTGGCTTGCCAAGTTTCTGTTGAAAAAATCTCCAGCTATCTTTATGGGTTTTCTTTTGTAATTTAAAGACTTCTTTTGTCTTGCTGCTCTTAAGATGTTTTTTTGTCAGTATATTTTTGCAAATTTAATTACAATATATCTTGGTGTTGAACTCTTTTTGTTGACTTTGTGGGAGTTCTATATGCCTCCTGGATATGGATGTCCATTTCCTTCCTCAGATTAAGGAAGTTTTCAGCTATATTTTCCTCAAATAAATTTTTTGCCACTTTTTCTCTTTCCTCTTCTTCTTGGACTCCTATAATATGAATGTTATTATGTTGATGGAGTCACTGAATACCTTAAGTCTATTCACATGTTGCATAATACTTGTTTCTTTCTTTTGTTGAGCTCCATTACTTTCCATTAAATTCTCTTCTAGGTCACTAATTTGTTCCTCTACTTCTTCCAACCTGCTGTTCATTGCCTCAAGTCTGTTTCCAATCTCATTTATTTCACTCTTCATCTCTGATATATTCTCCTTTAACTCTTCTATCTCTGTGGTAATGATATCACTGATGTCTTCTTTTCTCAAGCCCAGTAAACACCCTTAATGGTTATTGCCTTAAATTCTCCATCAGGCATGTTACTTATATTTGTTTTGCTTAGATCTGTGACAGTGCCCTTATCTGATTCTTTCATTTGGGATACATTTCTCTGTCTTAGAAGTTTGCCTAAGTCTCTGCCATCTTCTCTGTGTTAGAAAATACATTTGTCTCCTGCTTTTGAAAGTAATGGCCTTATGAAGAAGTCATGTAGTGTCCAGGGCCTGGTACTTCGGGGAGTGCCTCTATTGTGTGCTATGTGTGCTCCATTGTTTTGCTTTGACTGCTCTATCCTTCAGGCCAGTCATCTGCAAAGGCTCTCCTTGTCTGCTGTGTGCAGTGTTTGGTCCCTAGCCTGAATGTGATGAGTTTCAACTGGGTGTGCTCTGATCTGCTTGTGAGATGAGACCTGTCACCATCCTTACCAGAGGCCCTACAAAACTCTATGGTCTGGAGACATGATGTGGGTAAGGGTTTGTGTTGCTCTTCTGTAGGAGGGGCCCCCACACTGGGATTGAGGGAAGTTTGCCTGAAAAGGGCAGTCTCCTCAGCGTGCAGGGGCTGGGACTTGGTATATGCGAGTTAGGCAGCCATGCCAGAGACATGCTGCTTCTTGCTCTGTGTTTATGCTGTGGGGCAGGGGAGGGAAATGGCACCAGCTCACTCCTTTGTTTCTGGAGAAGTGTCTCTGTGAATGCTGCCCCTCAGGGAGGCACTCTGAGAAGAGTTAATGATCTTCAAGTGTGTGCTTCAGGCATTCTGTAGGTCACTGTTTCCAAGCTGTGTACTCCCGGGTGGTTTGCCTGCTTTCTCTCCAGGAGCATTGCAATGCCTTTTGGTCTCTATCCCAACTAAGCCTGCTGACCTTTAATACTCCAGGCTATAAGCCCTGCTTGTTGCAAGAACTCATGAAATTCAGTCCATTATTTTCCGAACCAGTTGCTTGGGGGAAACATTCTTCTTGTATGTGTGCTCCTCTGTCTTTTTCCCTTCTCTAAATCCAGAACTCCCTCCCTTCCACAGCAGTTGTGATCCATTTTTCCCCTAAACCACATCTGTGCCCTTCCTCTTCTCTCCCTTTAGTTATGGAGGTTGTTCTGTCAGACTTCAGGTGTATTTCTGAGGTACTTAGGATGACTGGATAGTTATCTAGTTGTTTGTGGGGCAAGGCAAGCCTAAGGTCCTCCTACTCCACTGTCATCTTCCTCTACCTCTGCCACAGTGCTGAACCTGAATTTTCTGCTGCAACTTGGCACTTTTGAGCTTTGAAACTATTTGATTTTTTTTCTGAACTTTCTGCTCTGGTTGGTAAAAGCAGTGATAAGGCATGGACCTTCTTCAGTTACCTCAGCTCATTCAGATAAAGGCAGATCTTCAGGATAATTTCTTGCTTCTGCTTTTCCTTTTCACCAGTATCCTGGTACTGCAAGCGACTCCTTCATGGCTGCTGCTCTCCTAAACTCTTTCTTATTCACTGATGGCATCAGCAGTTCTTTCACGGATATTATTAATCTGCCCCTTGGGGGGCTTTAAAGTCAGTTTTTGGGGGAGCAAGTAATATTCATTAACTGAATAATGAATTCAGTAATATACATTAACTGAATCTTTGTAAAGCACTTCTTGTAAGCACTTATTGTCAGATCTAGTGTACAGTTGATAGATATACTTTCCTTTATGTTTGCTGCTTGCTTTCTTCTCACTAAATTTGTAAATGATGTTTTTTTCCCTGTAATTATTTGGATACACACTTTTATGTTGAGCAAAATGAGAAAATATATGGATGGTACAGGATTATGTTAATCTAGGCTAACGTCATCATCCACTGATCCTGACCTGCATTTGTAACCTCAATTTGAGCGTTGTCTTGAATGAGAAAGTCAGTTATTTTAGGTAACATTTACATTTATTTGCCTTTCTTCAAAGAGATTTCATCTTTTCTTCATCTGTAAGTACACTAACAGTATTTTTGTCAAACTCATCTATCAGATATTCCTTTCTCTAATTCTTCAAGAAGCCACAGTTCTGTACCTGTAGGCAAACTGCCTTTGATTTGCTATCTTTGCTGCTAAATATGCTTCAAAGACATGTACTTGATAGGGAAGGTGGGGCACTGTGAAGAAGACTAGTAATCATTTTCTCCAACTTGTGTGTCACTTTTAGTATCCTTTTTTGGAAAAAGTTTCATCTGCTGGTTGTTCATTCCAGGCACTCTTTTTTTTCATTATTTTTATGTCTTAATTTTTTTGTTTTTTTTAAGTTTATGTATTTTTGAAATCTAGCTTTTGCCTAGCACTTTTTTTTTCCTGGTAGTAAATGAGGAAACCTGCTTTGTAGAGCACAGGCAACTTCACAAATACAGATGCATCATCCTGCCAGGAAGACAAAAGGATGAAATGGTACCATAGCATTGTAAAGATAATCTAAATGCTGAGTCTTTTTTTTTTTTTTTGAGCAACTTTAAAATTGCCCAATAGGGCATTTTGCCAAAGATGGATTCTTTCTAAGGATTTGAAGGATTTGCTTTTCAGGTCTTTGAATACTAACTTTACCAAGAAGGCAACAGAGGCAGCAACAGCAGCTGATGGGAACAATAGGCTGATGGCAGTGTGGCTAAAAGTCCGGGTTCAAAAATGACAACCAGATAGAATTCTGGGTTATCCATGACAGGACAGGGTTGAGGGGAGTAGCAGGAATGCAAGGTTTAAGAAGGATGGCAAGGACAGGGAAGGGTGAGGAGTAAGGGAAGGGCAGGTTCAGGATCTGAGGCTCCAGTTTCTTCACCCTTGGCAGTGTTGGGGACAGCTTTACTGGTCTCCAATGAGTTTTCAGAGCGAAGACTGAGAAAAGAGGATGGTGTTGTTGGGCCGCCAGGTGGCACCTGGGGCAGTGACGTTTGCTAACTCAAGCTTTCTAGGAGATGACTTGGCTTCCTCCCAATCATTCCAAACCTATAGCCTCACTCATTGCAATACTCAGAATGAGCTGAGGTGACTTTGTGTATGTTGCTAGCTGTCAAAACTAATACTGGCAATAAGAGTTGCAAGTGTGCCGCTGTCACCATTACCAGCAACACTGGTCACTGCACACTCATGAAGGAGCTTTTGAAAAGAGGAAGTAACAAATGTGTGTTTAAAACTTGGAACTCAGTTATTCAGCCTTCTTTCCATCATGTTGCCCCCTAAGCCCCAGCTTCAGTTTCCTCCATGATTATAAAGATAGCAAGCAGATGGCCATCCCACTTTAAGATGAAGAGCCCCAAGAAGACCAAATAAATATATGCATACCTCCCTTTTTCAAACTTTGCAGACATTGTGCTGTTTTTCTGTTTGTTTACTAGTTTGTTTTACCAATAGAAGGTTTGTGACAGCCCTACATTGAGCAATGGTCTATCGGGGCCATTTTTTTTCCAACAGCATTTGCTCATTTCCCATCTGTTTCACATTTTGGCAATTCTTTCAGTATTTCAAACATTTTCATTATTATTATATTTGGTATGATGATCTTTGATGTTACTGTTGTAATTGTTTTGGGCTATGATGGACCTACCCATATAGGATGGTGAACTTAATCTGTAAATGTTGTGTTTGTTCTGACTGCTCCACCAAAGCTTGTCTCCCACCTCTCTTGGGCCTCCCTACTCCCTGAGACACAAAAATACTGAAATTAGACCAATTAACCTACAATGGTTCCTAAGTGTTCAAGTGAAAGGAAAAGTAGCATGTCTTTCCCTATAAATCAAAAGCTAGGGATGCCTGGGTGACTCAGTGGTTGGGCATCTGCCTTCAGTTCAGGGCATGATCCCAGGATCCGGGATCAAGTCCCACATTGGGCTCCCTGTGAGGAGCCTGCTTCTCCCTCTGTCTATATGTCTGCCTCTCTCTCTCTCTCTCTCTCTCTTCCTCATGAATAAATGAATAAATCTTTAAATAAATAATAATAAATAAATAAATAGCTAGAAGTGATTAAGCTTTGTGAGGAATGCATGTCAAAAATCAAGATAGGCAGAAAGTTAGGCCTTTTGTGTCACATAGCCAACTTATTAATGCAAAGAAAATATTCTTGAAGGAAATGAAAAGTGCTACTCCAGTGATCACATGAATGATTAAGAAAATGAAACACCCTTATTGCTGATATGGAGAAAGTTTTAGTGGTCTGGATAGAGGATCAAACCAGCCACAACATTCTTTTAAGCCACAGCCTAATCCAGAGAAAGGCCCTAACTTTCTTCAACTTTTCTTCACATCTGGCTGAGAGATATGAGGAAACTACAGAAGAAAAGTTTGAAGCTAGCAAAGGTTGATTCATGAGGTTTAAAGAAAGATGCCATCTCTATAACATAAAAATGCAAAGTCAAGCAGCAAATTCTGGTGTAGAGGCTGCAGCAAGTTATGTAGAAAATTTAGCTAAGATAATAAAGGTGATGACACTAAACAAAAGATTATCAATGCAGACACAGCAGTCCTCTAGTGGAAGATGATGCCATCTAGAGCTTTCATAGCTAGATTTCTGGCTTCAAAACTTCAAAGGACAGGCTGACCCTCTTGTTAGAGGTTAATGAAGCTGATGGCATTAAATTAAAGCCAGTGCTCACTTACTGTTCTGAAAATACTAAGGCTCTTAGGAATTATGCTAAATCTACTCTGCCTTCATTCTATAAATGAAACAACAAAGAAAAAAAAACTTTTGTAGATGACAAGATAAAATGGCTGTGGTTAATTTGTTACTAATAATTTTCAAAAGTAAAAGATCTGATGAGAGGTCATAACAAGAATAATGAAGCTAAAATGGCAATTCGTTGTGTTTTGTGGAATTCAAAACACGATAATAAAGTCAATCCAAACAATTATTAAATTATCTAAAAACAAAATGAATTTACTTTTTGGAAAGGTGGCAATGAACATTACATTTAACTTATAAAGATAGATGGATAACACAGAATACTCCATCAAACAATAGGATAGTACATGTTTTTTTTTTCAAGTGCACATGAAACATTCTCCAAAATAGACTACGTTAGGCCACAAAATGAATCTTAAAAGATTGAAATTTTACAAAGTATTTTTTTTAAAATTTTTATTTATTTATTTATGATAGGCACACAGTGAGAGAGAGAGAGAGAGGCAGAGACACAGGCAGAGGGAGAAGCAGGCTCCATGCACCGAGAGCCCGACGTGGGATTCGATCCCGGGTCTCCAGGATCGCGCCCTGGGCCAAAGGCAGGCGCCAAACCGCTGCGCCACCCAGGGATCCCCTACAAAGTATTTTTTAATCAAAAGGAGTGGAACTAGAAATCAATAACAGAAAGAAAACTAGAAAATTCACAATACATGGAAATTAACACATCCTTAATCAGTGGGCCAAAGAAGAAATCACAAGTGAATTGGAATATATCTTGAAACAAATTAAATAAAACACAACATAACAAAACTCATGCCTGGGATGCAGCAAACACAGTACTCAGAGGGTAATTTATGGCTCCAAGCACTCACATTAAAAAAAGACTGGGGGGTGGAAATCCCTGGATGGCTCAGCGGTTTAGTGCCTGCCTTCAGCCCAGGGCATGATCCTGGAGACCCGGGATAGAGTCCCACATTGGGCTCCCTGCATGGGGCCTGCTTCTCCCTCTGCCTGTGCCTCTGCCTCTCTCTCTGTGTCGCTCATGAATAAATAAATAAAATCTTTAAAAAGATAAAAATAAATAAGACTGGTGATCTCAGATAAACAATATAACTTTATACCTTAAGGAATTAAAGGGGGGAAAAAGAAAATAAACCCAAAGATATAAGAAGGAGAGAAAGAATAAATGAAAGAAGAGATAAAGAAAAAATCAGAGAAAATCAATGAAGCCAAGAGTTGGTTTTTTAAAAAGATAAGAAAATTGACAACCTTTAGCTATATTAAGAAAAAAAAGCAAAAATCCAGATAACTTAAATCTGAAATTAAGAGTGGACATTACAACAGATTACATAACTTAAATATATGAGACTATTATGAACAATTATATGCCAAAAATTAGATAAATTAAATTTCACCAAGGAAGACATAGACATGGCCAACAAGCACGAGAGAATGCTCCGCATCACTTGCTATCAGGGAAATACAAATCAAAACCACAATGAGATACAACCTCACACCAGTGAGATTGGTGAAAATTAATAAGACAGGAAACAACAAATGTTGGGAGAGGATATGAGGAAAGGGGAACCCTCTTGCACTGTTGGTGGGAACGAGAACTGGTGCAGCCACTCTGGACAACTGTGTGGAGGTTCCTCAAAGCGTTAAAAATAGATCTGCCCTATGACCCAGCAATAGCCAAAGACACTATAAAAAATTACAGATCAATATTTTCGATGAACATTGATACAAAAATTCTCAACAACACAATAGCAAACAAAATTCAACAGCACGAAAAAAAGAAGAGCTTATAGTTTTTCTCCCTTAGTTGGTTAATGTGGCAAATTACACTAATAGATTGCTTAATGTTAAATCAGCCTTGTCTTCCTATGGGTCGGTCATTGTATGCTATTTTCTTATTCACTGCAGGATTAAATTTGATAATATTTTATTTAATATTTTTAAATCTATGTTTATGAGTCAGTTTAGTGTATAATTTATCATCGTCCCTTTGGTTTTGATGTCTTGATTAGTCTACCTTCATAAATGAGTTAGTGTTTCCTATTTTTCTTTTCTCAGAGTTTATATAAGATTGAAATTACTTGTTCTTTGAGTGTTTATCAAAACTTGCTTAGAAATGTCAAAAAAAGGGACACTGGGTGGCTCAATGGATGAGCACCTGCCTTCAGCTCAGGGCATGATCCCAGGGTCCTGGGACTGAGTCCCACCTCCGGGTCCCTATGGGGAGCCTGCTTCTCTTTCTGCCTATGTCTCTGCCTCTTTCTCTGTGTCTCCCATGAATAAATAAATAAAATCCTTTATAAAAAAAGGGAAATGTCAAAAATATCGACAGCACATTAAAAAGATTATACACCATGACCAAGTGAGATTTATTTGTGAAATTCAAAGATGATTAAACATAAAAATCTCAATCACTAAAATATACCACATGAACAATGAAATTAAAAAAATAAAAAAAAAGAAAAAAAGAAAAAAAACCCCACATGATCAACCCAAATGATGCAGGAAAAAATATTTGACAAAACTGAACACCCTTTCATGATCAAAATATTTAAATTGTAAATAGAAGGAGACTGTCTCAACATAATAAAGACCATACATCTTACTTAATGGTAAAGGACTGAAATTAAAAAAAAAAAAGGACTGAAATTTTTCTTCTATAATCAGGGACAACACAAGAATGTCTGCTTTCACCACCTCTACGCAGCATAGTACTGGAAGTCTTAGCCAGAGAAATTAGGCAAAAAGAAAAAAAATCCAAATTTGAAAGATAAGTAAAATGATCTCTCTTCATAGAAAACATTTATTTCTTATATGTGGAAAACCCTAACATCCCCCACCAAACACACACACACACACACACACACACACACACACACACACACGGACTGTTAAAACTAACAAATGGATTCAGGAAAACTACAAGGTACAAAATCAACACACAAAAATCATTGCGTCTATATTAACAATGAATAATTTGAAAAGATATTTGAGAAAACAATTCTATTTACAAAAGCATTTAAAAAAGAATAAAATACTTAAGGATAAACTTAACCAAGGATACAAAAGATATACACCTGAGAACTACAAAAGATATACACCTGAGAACCTCAATATATTGCGGAAAGAAATTAAAGAGTACACTGATACATGGAAGGCCATTTTCTTTCTATGGATTGAAAGACAATATTGTAAACATGTCAACATTATCTAAATCAATCTATTAATTTACTGCAATCTCTTCCAAAATCCCAGTAGTGTTATTTCTGGAAATTGAAAATCCCATGCTAAAATTTATACGAAATCTCAATGGAACCTAAATCATCAAAACAATCTTGAAAAAAAAGGACAAAGTTGAGATGTCCCACTTCCTGATTTCAATGTCCTACAAAGTTACAGTAATCAAAAAAGCATAGAGACATATAGATCAATGTAATAGAATAGAGTCCAGAAATAAACCCTGACATATATGGTATAATGATTTTTGACAAGGGTGCCAAGACCACTCAATATGAAAAGAACAGTCTTCTCAACAAATGATGGAAGAACTGGATATCCATATGCAGAAGAATGAAGTTGGACCCTTACCTTATACCATATGCAAAAATTTATTCAAAAAGCCTGCACATAAGACCTAAAATTATAAAATTCTTAGAAGAAAACATGTATATATTCCATGATATTGGATTTATAGTTTAATTTGCAAATTTATTTTACAGGGACGCCTGGATGGCTCAGCAGTTAAGCACCTGCCTTTGGTCCAGGGCATGATCCTCAAGTCCTGGGATTGAGTCCCACATCAGACTCCCTGTGGAGCCTGCTTCTCTCTCTGCCTACATCTGTGCCTCTCTCTCTCTGTGTGTGTCTGTCATGAATACATACAATCTTTTTAAAAACAAATTTATTTTACATAAAATAAATTTATTAAATTTAAGAATTTCTTGGCTATGATACCAAAAGTAAAGGCAACAAAAAAATAAATCATACCACATTAAAATTCAAAACTTTGGTGCATCAAATGACACAATCAACAGACTGGAAAGGCAACCTATAGAATGGGAGAAAGGTCTGCAAATCATCTATCTGGTGAGAGATTAGTATCAAGAATATATAAATAATTCCTAGAACTCAGCAACAAAAAACTCAATTAAAAAATGGGATGCCTAGCTGGTGCAGCGGTTGAGCATCTGCCCTTGGCCTGGTTGTGGTCCTCGGGTCCCAGGATCAAGTTCCTCATTGGGCTTTCTGCATGGAGCCTGCTTCTTCCTCTGCCTGTGTCTTTGCCTCTCTCTTTCTGGGTCTCTCATGAATAAATGAACAAAATCTTTTTAAAAAAGGTGAGCAAAGGGCTTAAAACTCAATTAAAAACAGAAAAGCAATAGACATTTCTCCAATAATAATACACAACTGACCAATAAGCACATGAATAGGTGCTCAACATCACTAACCATTGTGTAACTGAAATGAAAATCACAATGAAATATAATTTTACACCAATTAGGATGGATATTACAAAAAAACACAACAGAAAATAACAAGGGTTGTTGAGGATGTGGAGAAATTGGAATCCTTGTGCACTGCCAATGAGAATATAAAATGGTGTAGTCATGATGGAAAACAGGATGACAGTTGCTAAAAAAAAAATTAAGGAGGGCATCTGATGTGATGAGCACTGGGTTTTTTTTGTATATTTTTAATTGGAGTTCAATTTGCCAACATATAGTATAACACCCAGTGCTCATCCTGTCAAGTGCCCCCCTCAGTGCCTGTCACCCAGTCACCCCATCCCCCCACCCACCTCCCTTTCCACTAGCCCTTGTTCATTCCCAAGCATTGGGTCTTATATGCAACTGATGAATTACTAAACTCTACATCTGAAATATGTAATACATATAGTATATCTATATGTTGGTTAATTGAATTTAAATTAAAAAATAAATAATTAAATGGAATTACTATATAATTCCACAATTCTACCTTTGGGTATATACGCAGAAGAATTGAAAACAGGTACCCTAAGAGATTTTTGTATACCCATGTTCATAGTATCATTATTCACAATAGCCAAAAAGGGGAAGCAAACCAAGTGCCCACTGATGGATGAATGATTAAACAAAATGTGGTATACACATATAATGCAATAATATTCAGGCTTAGAAAGGAAATTGTGACACATGCTACAATATAGTTGAAACTTGTTTACATTATGGTGAGTAAAGTAACCCATTCAGTAAAAGATAGATATCATATGATTCCACTTATGTGAGGTATCTAGAATAATCAAATTCATAGAGACAGAAAGTAGAATGGTAGTAGCCAAGGACTGGGAATAAACTGCTTAATATATATGGAATTTCAATTTCACAAGTTAAAAAGTGTTCTGTGGATGGATGGTGAGGATGGTAGCACATGAATGTAAATAATACTACTGAATTACACTTAAAAATGGTTAGGATGGTAAATTTTATGTTACAGGTATTTTACCACAATTTTTTAATGGATGAGCAATATTTACACAGGAAAATATCTTGAGATCCAAATTATAATAATTCTGAGACAATTATACCATGAATATAATAAGCATATTGTAGAATATGCCAAGAATTTATCAACAATACCATGTAAACAGGTTAAGATAGTCTGGAATAGATCTATATATTAAAACTGATCTGTAAATCAGATTAAAATTAAATCTGTATTTTTGTTTTGTTTTGTTTTGTTTTGTTTTAATATCAGGCAAAACAGTACCAGGACTCTGATAAATAGAAACATATCATGGACAGTGAAGACACTGATAAATTTCTAGAAACTTCCCATGCAGCATACACTTCTGAAATATTTCTATTGATAGTTGACCCATATACATTTAAACCAGGGAAGACTAAGCAACACTTCTTATCTGACATCACATCCCATGCATCTCATTGATAGTAACATATTAAATGAACCTAATTATTTTAAGCATTTCTCTTTTTATGACATGAAGGAGCAGTTTTAGTTGCAAAAGATATCCCAACAGTTTTATTTGTTTTATTCAATATTGAGTCAATTTTGGGCAGGAGAAAATCAAAAGATGTCAGAAGATTTGAATGCTTAAGATAGGAATTGGATAATGATTGCCTGAGAAACAGTACTTTGCTAGTCATTTTAAAGTGATAATAAAATATTTAAAAATAAACATAGAAGATATGATGATTGTAAAGAGAATTTCTCTTTTCTTAGACAGAGACATAAGAAAATCGTCATAGGTTGGTTGAACATCTGCCTTTGGTTCAGTGCATGATCCTGGAGTCCTGGGATCGAGTCCCACATCGGGCTCCCTGCATGAAGCCTGCTTCTCCCTCTGCCTATGTCTCTGCTTCTCTCTCTCTCTCTCTGTGTCTCTCATGAATAAATAAATAAAATCTTTTTTAAAAAACAAACGACAGAAAATCACCATAGGAGAACCTGGGTGGCTCAGTGGTTAAGCATCTTCCTTTGGCTCAGGTTGTGATCCCGAGGTCCTGGGATCAAGTCCCACATCAGGCTACCCGCAGGAAGCCTGCTTCTCCTCTGCCTATGTCTCTCCTCTCTCTGTGTCTCTCATGAATAAATAAATAAAATCTTAAAAAAATGAATATCACCATAAACCAT
The DNA here is from genome assembly GCF_905146905.1 of Nyctereutes procyonoides. Classification (NCBI taxonomy): domain Eukaryota; kingdom Metazoa; phylum Chordata; class Mammalia; order Carnivora; family Canidae; genus Nyctereutes; species Nyctereutes procyonoides. The sequence continues at coordinate 46,586,234 of NW_026575125.1, forward strand.
AGAAATTTTTTCTGGAAAGACACAAAATCTTTGCTATCTAGTCAGATTACACACACACACACACACACACACACACACCACCCCAGAGTAACCTTTGACATTGTAGGTGAAGTCAGTAAACAGTAAATAGTAACAAGGAAATAAGGCCATCAAACTGGAACAAATTTAAACAGTAAACAAGGAAATAAGGCCATCAAACTGGAGCAAATTTTGTTAAGATTTTTAAATATTTCATAGTTTTTCAAGCTCAAGTATTGTAAACTAAGATAAATAAAATTCACTCCCAAATTTTATCCTTCATTATAGTCATTCATATTTTAAAACAGGCTGACACTTTATTTTAGGATTAGTGTCAGTAGATAAAGAAGATCAGAATTAATTTCATATCACTAAGATATTAACATTCAGTGTATACATCATTTACCATTACTGTCTTCAAATAAGCCAAAAAGTAAACAATAAAATACTTCTCAGTTTCAATTTCCAATAGAGTAAACATCAATAGTTATAGCCCACAGAAAATCTACTTAAGAAGCACAAAGAGGTTTGGAGACCAAAATAAAAAATATCACTCCTTTGGGATAAAACTACTCTTTTTCTTGAAAAATGGAAATATTGCATGCAGTTGTATTTTTATAAAAATATTTCACTTAAGTATTAGCGAATATACATATTAATTATAAATTTAATCAGTTACTAACTTCTGTATCACCAAGAAACCTGGGAAGTAGATAATTTTGAATTGTCTCACACCAACCTCTTGTAGCAGATTAGCAGCTTGTTGGAGAAATGAAATAATCTTGCCAAAAAAAGATCCTCAACACAATTTATTAGTAAGCATTACAGATTTGCATTCATGTAGAAGTAGCACAAAAACTTGAATAACATCAGCATAGAATTTCACACACTGTATATAGGAACTTAGAAAAAAGAACGATTTAGAAAGCTGAAACTTTTCTTACCATCTTGAGAGACATATACTTGCACCTCATAAATGTATTCTGTATACCTTGTGAAAACATTCAGAGGTATATATTTATAGTTCCACAGGTCACAAGACCCATGACTTTGCACTGTAAAATTCAAAGGCCAGGCATCTTAGGAAGCCTATTATGTTTCAAGGCAATACTCTAAAGAAGATAGGGTGAAGATAAAATGACCTCTTTCCTCTTTATTGAACAAAGAACATGAAACCATTTTACCCTTACAAATGGAAAACTTGGCTAATTCACCTGCATAGTTGTTCACTTTCTATTCGGAATTAATGTCGCAGTTTTCTAATTATTGCCATTTCCCTATCTATATTGTTCTAGTCTATTCATAACTGCTGAAATACCACTCAAGTCCATAGTATAATACAAAGCAAAACAATTAGCAGAATTACAATAGAATAGGTGAGACTAAGATGGCAGCAGATTAGGAGAATCCTATGCTCTCTTGTCCCATCACCACAATTATACAACTCTCAAATCATCCTAAATACCCCTGAAAATGACCTGAAGTCTGACAAAACAAAGCCTACAACTAAAGGGAGAAAAGAGTCCTTCAAGCCGGCGGGTCCTGTGGAGCAGAGCAATCTTGAGCCATGAAGCTGCTAAGGAGAGCCGGGTCCGTCTCGAGATTTTATTCCCTGAAAGTTGCTCCCAAAGTGAAAGCCACAGCTGCCCCTGCAGGAGTGCCTTTACATCCTCAGGACCTTGAGTTTACCAAATTACCAAATGGCTTAGTCATTGCTTCTCTGGAAAACTATGCTCAAGAATTGGTTTGTTTATTAAAGCAGGCAGTAGATATGAGGACTCCAACCACTTAGGAACCTCTCATTTGCTTCGTCTTGCATCCAGTTTGACTAAAAAAGGAGCTTCATCTTTCAAGATAACCCGTGGAATTGAAGCAGTTGGTGGTAAATTAAGTGTGACTTCAACCAGGGAAAATATGGCCTACACTGTGGAATGCCTGTGGGATGATGTTGATATTCTAATGGAGTTCCGGCTCAATATCACCACATCACCAGAATTTCATCATTGGGACGTGGCTGCCCTTCAGGGACTGACAAAGCTGTGGCTTTTTAGAACCCACAGGGTCGTGTCCTTGAAAATTTGCATGCTGCAGCTTACCGAAATGCCTTGGCTAATTCCCTATATGTCCTGACTACAGGATTGGAAAAGTGACACCAGATGAGTTGCATTACTATGTTCAGAACCATTTCACAAGTGCAAGAATGGCTTTGGTTGGACTTGGTGTGAGTCACCCTGTTCTAAAGCAAGTTGTGGAACAATTTCTCAACATGAGGGGCGGGCTTGGTTTACCTGGTGCAAAGGCCAGATACCGTGGAGGTGAAATCCGAGAGCAGAATGGAGACAGTCTTGTTCATGCAGCTTTTGTAGCAGAAGGTGCTGCTACAGGAAGTACAGCTCTTGTAGCAGAAGGTGCTGCTACAGGAAGTACAGAAGATGGGCGGCAATCCCACCAGTTCCCTATACCAGGCTGTTGCCAAGGGAGTTCACCAGCCATTTGATGTTTCTGCTTTTAATGCCAGTTACTCTGATTCCGGACTCTTTGGGATTTACACCATCTCACAGGCTGCTGCAGCTGGAGATGTTATCAAGGCTGCCTATAATCAAGTAAAAACAGTTGCTAAAGGAAACCTTTCCAGTGTAGATGTCCAAGTTGCCAAGAACAAGCTGAAAGCTGCCTACCTAATGTCAGTGGAGTCTTCTGAGGGGTTCCTAGATGAAGTCGGGTCCCAGGTGCTGGTTGCTGGGTCATACATGCCGCCAACCACAGTCCTTCAGCAGATTGATTCCGTAGCTGACACTGATATCGTGAATGCTGCAAAGAAGTTTGTTTCTGGTCAGAAGTCAATGGCAGCAAGTGGAAATTTGGGACATACACCTTTGTTGATGAGTTGTAATACTGAAACACATCTTTCAGGGAAGAGCTGAACGTTTTCTCAACCCAAAGCAGCAAACACATGAAGTCAAAAATCTCTAATATAACATTTATCTTTTTTCCCAATGAGATAAAATGTCTTAGAACATAAATACAGGTTTTTGTTCCCAGCTGACTTAAAGTCAATAAAACATTCTGTTTAAATGTTTTTCTTGCATCTTTGCAATTGGCTAATAACGTATTTATTATATGCGGAAAAAAAATAAAGGGAGAAAAGAGGCCACATTCAAGAAGGTAGGAAGTGCAGAGATATGCTTTAGGGGAGAAATAGATCATGGATACTATGGAGGGAACAGAGCTATAGTTGTAAAAAAGGGCAAGAGAGAGAGGAGCTTTCAGGGAAATGTATAAGGAGAATGTTTCCCCAAGCAATTGTCTTGGAAAACAAGACGGGTTGACGGGATGAGCACTGGGTGTTGTTCTGTATATTGGCAAATTGAACACCAATAAAAAATAAATTTATTATTTAAAAAAACAAACACAAAAAAAAGAAAACAAGAGGGGCTGAATTTCATGATTTTTTCCAATCAGTGAGGCTTAAAAACTGGAGTTTTAAAGGTCAGCAGACCTTGGCAGGAATAAGGCCTCAAGGCGACTGCACTGCTCCTGGATAGAAGAGAGACAAACAGCATGGAGAAAGCTTGGAAACAGCAATGTGAAGAACACCTGGGGTATACATTGGGGATATTATTGGCTCTTATCAGAATGACTCCCAGAAAGACAACATTCACAGAGACATCTCTCCAGAAACAAAGGAGTTGGCTGGTGCCATTCCCCACCCCCACCTCAACATAAACACGGAACCACTTGCAGGAAGCAGCACAGCTATGACACTTAATGTCTAGCTTGTATACACCAAGCCCCACATACCTGCACCCTGGTGGGACTGCCCTTCTCAGGGAAGCCTCCCACAGTCCCAGCATGGCAGTCTTCTCCCCTAAAAGACCAGAACAAACCCCTTCCCACACAACATTTCCTGACCAGACAGTTCAGCAGGACCTCAGTTCTGATGTTAGTAGTGTCAGGCCTAATTTCACAAGGAAATCCAACCACATCTAGTTAAAATACTCCACATTCAGGCTGGGAACCAAACACTGCATACAGCAGATGAGGGGAGCCTCTGCAGATGACTGCCCTGAAAGATAGAGAAGTCAAAACACAGCAGTGGAGCACACACAGCACACAACAGAGGTACTCCCTGAAGCACCAGGCTCTGGGCACTATATGACTTTTTTTTTCATAAGGCCATTATGTTCAGGAGCAGGAGATATAACTGTTTCTTCTAATACAGAGAAGAAGGAAGAAACTTAGACAAGATGCTAAGATGGAGAAATTTATACCAAAAGGAAGAATAAGATCAGGGCACAGCCAAAAAAGATATAAGTAACATGCCTGATGGAGAATTCAAAGCAACAATCATAGGGATACTCACTGAGATTTAGAAAAGAGTAAAAGACATCACTGAGACCATTGCAACAGATATAAAACAGTTAAAAGGGTATCCATCAGAAGAAGAGTGTAATAAATGACATTGGAAACATGTTTCGTGCAATGAACTGCAGGCTGGAAGAAGCAGAGTAACTAGTTACTGACACAGAAGACAAAATTATGTGAAACAAGCTGAAAACAGAGAGAAAGAATAATGCAACATGAGAATAGATTTAGGGAACTGAGTGACTCTATCAAAAGGAATATTCATATTGTAGGAATCCAGGAAGGAGAAAAGAGAGAAACAGGGGCAAAAATTTATTTGATGAAACTTCTCTACTCTGGGGAAGAAAACAGACATCCAGATCCAGGAGGTACATCAAAATCAACATGGGCAGGCTAACACTGAAACATGTAATTAAATTTGAAAAATATACCAATAAAAAGAATCATAAAAGCAGAAAGAAAAAAGAGGTCCCTAGTTACAAGGGAACACTCATGAGGCTAGCTACAGAATTTTTTGACAGAAATTTGGAAAAACAAAAGGAGAGCCATGATATACTCAAAGTGCTGAATAGGAAAAATCTGCAGTCAAGAATATCGTATCCAGCAAGGCTATCATTCAGAATAGAAAAGGAGAATGAGGCAGGGCAAGATGTCAGAGGAGTAGGGGCCTCAACTCACCTGGTCCCACCAACTTACCTAGATAACTTTGAAATCATCCTGAACACCTACGAATTCGACCTGAGATTTAAAGAGAGAACAGCTGGAATGCTACAGAGAGAATGGTTTTCACTTCTAGCCAGGTAGGAAGGCAGAAAAAAATTAAAAAAGAATCAAATAGGGGAGGGGCACTGCCAGGAGCCAGGCTAAAGCCAGTCAGGCAAAAGCCTCCAGGACAGGAAAGCCCAGCCCCTGAGAAGTGGGAAATTTAAAAATCCGCACTGGATTCTTCCCAGACAGAAAAGTGCTTAGCAGGGAAATCGGGCAGAATTGCAAGAGGAGCAGTGAAGCCTCCAGTTTCCAGGAGTCACTAATAGAGGAAGTGCACCAGTGGAAAGCACACCAAAATCTGAATCTCCATAAAGAGCTGGAGCACGCACCTGGCAGGGCATCTGGGAGAAGCCAATCGGTTAGGTGGGCGGTGTGTGTGTCTGTGTGTGTCTGTGCCCTGCTGCCTTTGGGAGCCACCGCCCTAGGAGCATGATTCCAGCAGCACAGGGCTCCGGATCCCAGGGCACCCAAGCAGACAAAATCCATGATCCTGCACTACCCCCAGGACAGGCAGAAGCGGGGAGGGCAAAGGACAGGGATGAATCTCCTGGCACCGGGCACCCCCAAGCTGTGCAGATCAGTGCACCCGCATCTGCCCTGGGAGCATCTAGGCCAGTGTGGACTGGGAGACTGCGTTAGTTACTATTGGGGAGCTGACTCCAGACATGGAGATCTGGCCACCGCAATAGTTTTTTTTTTCCTGTGTTTCACCTTGTGCCTGGGAGAGGCAGGGCCACCAGGGAACAAAGGCCTCACAGGAGAAACAGCTTCCACTGAGCTCAGCACCTGGCAGGGGGCCGGGCAGGGCATCTCCCTCCAGGCAAAGACATCTGAGAATCAGCACAGCAGGCCCCTCCCCCCAGAAGACCACCTGGAAGAACAGGGGAAGAGCAAGTTCTTGACCAACCAACACTGGAAAGCTCCAGGGGAAGTCAAGGGATTTGTAGTATATAGAACTAGAGGGTACCCCTCCTTTGTCTTCCCCTTTTTCCAGTACAACTAGTTTTTATATCAGAGTAAAAATCTCCAATATTTTTTTACTTTTCCAACCTTAACTACAATATTTTACCACCTATTTATTTTTAAGTTTCTTCCTTTTTGATTTTCATATTTCTACAATTACATGTCTTAGATATATTTTCACTTCTAGATTCCCTTCAACATACTCAACTATTTTGAGAGACATACGAGATCTGTTTTTTTGTTTTCTGTTTTTTGTTTTCTCTGCCTCATTTTGTTCTACAATGGCAAAAGTTAATACCTTCTAAAACATAACCAGCATGTACTCAGAAACAAGTGGTATACCATGCTGGTTCATTCTATGAGATTATATTCTCTCTTCATCTCCATTCTACTCCCTTCTTTTAACTCATTTATGTTTTGGTGATCAATGTTGGGACTCTCTACAAATATTTATGGTTTATATAAATTTGAGACTGAGCATCTTCTAACATACAAAAGTTAGTACACTCAAGAGGATCACCCTCAAGGACATCTCAGATAGACTACAGTCTCCCTCCGCTACAACTAATCACCACCACCATCTCCCATTACAAATTTTTCTTCTTTTTCTTTTTTCTTTTCTTTCTCTTTACTTTTGCTTTGTTCTCTACTTTTGTTCTCTTTATTTTTTCTTTTTCTTTGGGATTCTTGCCCTTCTATTTTTTACTACTTTGTTTTAAAATTTGTTTTTCACCTTAGGGTCCTTACTTTTATTTCGTTATGATCTTTGTTTTCTTTTCCTGGTGTCTGACCTTGACAGAATCATCAAGGGTGAAATTTACTTAGGTCATGGTTGATATTTTTGACTCAGCCTGCTCATACAACCACTCTGCATGGGACAAAATGACTAGAAGGAAGAACTAACCACACAAGAATCTGAAACAACACTCCCTGCCACAGAGTTACATAATTTGGATTACAATTCGATGTCAGAAAGCCAATTCAGAAGTACAATTATAAAGCTACTGGTGGCTCTAGAAAACAGCAAAAGGTTTCAAAAGACTTCATGACTGCAGAATTTAGATCTAATCAGGCTGAAATTAAAAATTAATTAAATCAAATGCCATCCAAACTGGAGGTCCTAACAATGAGAGCTAATGAGGTGGAAGAAAGAGTGAGTCACATAGAAGACGAGTTGATGGCAAGGAAGGAAGCTGAGGAAAAAAAGAGAAAAACAATTAAAAGACCATGAGGAAAGGTTAAGGGAAATAAATGATAGCCTCAGAAGGAAAAAACTACATATAATTGGGGTTCCAGAGATTGCCAAGAGGTACAGAGGGCCAGAAAGCATATTTGCACAAAACATAGTTGGGAACTTCCCTAATTTGAGGAGGGATATAGGCACTCATACCCAGGAGATAGAGAGGTTCTCCCCCCAAATGAATAAAAACCATTCAACACCTCAAAATTTAATAGTGACTTACAAATTCCAAGGATAAAGAGAAAATCCTTAAAGCAGCAAGAGACAATAGATTCATAACTTATATGGGGAGAAATATTTGATTTTTTTCCGATTTGGAGATTTTTTTTAATTCCAGTATAATTAATGTACAGTAATATATTAGTTTCAGATGTACAATACAGTGATTTGACAGTTCCATATATTACACAGTGCTCATCAAGATTAGTGTATTTTTCATTCCCTTCACCTATTTCCTCCACCCACTCTCACCTCCCCAGTGGTAACAATCTGTTTATTCTCTATAGTTACCAGTATTTTTTAAATAAATTAATTTTTTATTGGTGTTCAATTTACCAACATACAGAATAACACCCAGTGCTCATCCTGTCAAGTGTCCCCCTCAGTGCCCGTCACCCATTCACCCCCACCCCCTGCCCTCCTCCCCTTCCACCACCCCTAGTTCATTTCCCAGAGTTAGGAGTCTTTATGTTCTGTCTCCCTTTCTGATATTTCCCACACATTTCTTCTCCCTTCCCTTATATTCCCTTTCACTATTATTTATATTCCCTAAATGAATGAGAACATATAATGTTTGTCCTTCTCTGATTGACTTACTTCACTCAGCATAATATCCTCCAGTTCCATCCACGTTGAAGCAAATGGTGGGTATTTGTCATTTCTAATGGCTAATATTCCATTGTATACATAAACCACATCTTCTTTATCCATTCATCTTTCGATGGACACCGAGGCTCCTTCCAAAGTTTGGCTATTGTGGACATTGCTGCTATAAACATTGGGGTGCAGGTGTCCCGGTGTTTCAAAGCATCTGAATCTTTGGGGTAAATCCCTAACAGTGCAATTGCTGGGTCATAGGGCAGGTCTATTTTTAACTCTTTGAGGAACCTCCACACAGTTTTCCAGAGTGGCTGCACCAATTCACATTCCCACCAAGAGTGTAAGAGTGTTCCCTTTTCTCCGCATCCTCTCCAACATTTGTTGTTTCCTACCTTGTTAATTTCCCCATTCTCACTGGTGTGAGGTGGTATTTCATTATGGTTTTGATTTGTATTTCCCTGATGGCAACTGATGCAGAGCATTTTCTCATGTGCATGTTGGCCATATCTATGTATTCCTCTGTGAGATTTCTCTTCATGTTTTTGCCCATTTCATGATTGGATTGTTTGTTTCTTTGGTGTTGAGTTTAATAAGTTCTTTATAGATTTTGGAAATTAGCCCTTTATCTGATACGTCATTTGCAAATATCTTCTCCCATTCTGTAGGTTGTCTTTTAGTTTTGTGGACTGTATCCTTTGCTGTGCAAAAGCTTCTTATCTTGATGAAGTCCCAATAGTTCATTTTTGCTTTTGTTTCTTTTGCCTTTGCGGATGTATCTTGCAAGAAGTTACTGTGGCCAAGTTCAAAAAGGGTGTTGCCTGTGTTCTCCTCTAGGATTCTGATGGAATCTTGTCTCACATTTAGATCTTTCATACATTTTGAGTTTATCTTTGTGTATGGTGCAAGAGAGTGGTCTAGTTTCATTCTTCTGTATGTGGATGTCCAATTTTCCCAGCACCATTTATTGAAGAGACTGTCTTTCTTCCAGTGGATCGTCTTTCCTCCTTTATCGAATATTAGTTAACCATAAAGTTGAGGGTCCACTTCTGGGTTTTCTATTCTGTTCCATCGATCTATGTGTCTGTTTTTGTGCCAGTACCACAATGTCCTGATGACCACAGCTTTGTAGTACAACCTGAAATCTGGCATTGTGATGCCCCCAGCTATGGTTTTCTTCTTTAAAATTCCCCTGGCTATTCGGGGTCTTTTCTGATTCCACACAAATCTTAAAATAATTTGTTCCAACTCTCTTAATAAAGTCCATGGTATTTTGATAGGGATTGCATTAACATGTAAATTGCCCTGGGTAACATTGACATTCTCACAATATTAATTCTGCCAATCCATGAGCATGGAATATTTTTCCATCTCTTTGTGTCTTCCTCAAATTCTTTCAGAAGTGTTCTATAATTTTTAGGGTATAGATCTTAACCTCTTTGGTTAGGTATATGCCTAGGTATCTTATGCTTTTGGGTACAATTGTCAATGGGATTGACTCCTTAATGTCTCTTTCTTCAGTCTCATTGTTAGTGTATAGAAATGGCATTGATTTCTGGGCATTGATTTTGTATCCTGCCACACTGCCAAATTGCTGTATGAGTTCTAGCAATCTTGGGGTGGAGGCTTTTGGGTTTTCTATGTAGAGTATCATGTCATCGGTGAAGAGGGAGAGTTTGACTTCTTCTTTGCCAATTTGAATGCCTTTAATGTCTTTTTGTTGTCTGATTGCTGAGGCTAGGACTTCCAATACTATGTTGAATAGCAGTGGTGAGAGTGGACATCCCTGTCTGGTTCCTGATCTTAGGGGAAAGGCTCCCAGGGCTTCCCCAGCAATGATATTTGCTGTGGGCTTTTCGTAGATGGCTTTTAAAATGTCGAGGAAAGTTCCCTCTATCCCTACACTCTGAAGAGTTTTGATCAGGAATGGATGCTGTATTTTGTCAAATGCTTTCTCTGCATCTAAAGAGAGGATCATATGGTTCTTGGTTTTTCTCTTGCTGATATGATGAATCATATTGATTGTTTTACGAGTGTTGAACCAGCCTTGTGTCCCGGGGATAAATCCTACTTGGTCATGGTGAATAATTTTCTTAATGTGTTGTTGGATCCTATTGGCTAGTATCTTGTTGAGAATTTTTGCATCCATGTTCATCAGGGATATTGGTCTGTAATTCTCCTTTTTGGTGGGGTCTTTGTCTGGTTTTGGAATTAAGGTGATGCTGGCCTCATAGAATGAATTTGGAAGTATTCCATCTCTTTCTATCTTTCCAAACAGCTTTAGTAGAATAGGTATGATTTCTTCTTTAAACGTTTGATAGAATTCCCCTGGGAAGCCATCTGGCCCTGGACTCTTGTGTCTTGGGAGGTTTTTGATGACTTCTTCAATTTCTTCCCTGGTTATTGGTCTGTTCAGGTTTTCTATTTCTTCCTCTTCCAGTTTTGGTAGTTTGTGGCTTTCCAGGAATGCGTCCATTTATTCTAGATTGCCTTATTTATTGGCATAGAGGTGTTCATAATAAGTGTTTAAAATTGTTTGTATTTCCTTGGTGTTGGTAGTGATCTCTCCTTTCTCATTCATGATTTTATTAATTTGAGTCTTCTCTCTCTTCTTTTTCATAAGGCTGGCTAATGATTTATCTATCTTATTAATTCTTTCAAAGAACCAACTCCTGGTTCTGTTGATCTGTTTCAGAGTTCTTCTGGTCTCAATTTCGTTGAGTTCTGCTCGAATTTTAATTAACTCTCTTCTTCTGCTGGGCATAGGGTCCATTTGCTGTTTTTCCTCTAACTCCTTTATGTGTAAGGTTAGCTTTTGTATTTGAGTTCTTTCCAGTTTTTGAATGGATGCTTGTATTGCGATGTATTTCCCCCTCAGGACTGCTTTTGCTGCATCCCAAAGATTTTGAACAGTTGTATCTTGATTCTCATTAGTTTCCATGAATCTTTTTAATTCTTCCTTAATTTCCTGGTTGACCCTTTTATCTTTTAGCAGGATGGTCCTTAACCTCCACGTGTTTGAGGTCCTTCCAAACTTCTTCTTGTGATTGAGTTCTAATTTCAAGGCGTTATGGTCTGAGAATATGCAGGGGACGATCCCAATTTTTGGTATCGGTTAGACCCGATTTGTGACCCAGTATGTGGAATATTTTTCCATCTCTTTGTGTCTTCCTCAATTTCTTTCAGAAGTGTTCTGTAGTTTTTAGGGTATATTTTGAGAACCATTTGAATGGTAAATGGTTCTCCAACCTTTTATTTTCAGGTTGTAGGTGTCCTTCTGTCTAAAATGAGTCTCTTGTAGACAGCAAAGAGATGGGTCCTGTTTTTTTATCCAGTCTGAAACTCTGCGCCTTTTGATGGGGTCATTAAGCCCGTTCACGTTCAGAGTTACTTGAACTTCTTCTTAAAGGGGAGTTTTAAGAGTCCCCCTTAAAATTTCTTGCAGAGCTGGTTTGGAGGTCACATATTCTTTCAGTTCCTGCCTGTCTTGGAAGCTCTTTATCTCTCCTTCCATTTTGAATGAAAGCCTTGCTGGATAAAGTATTCTTGGTTGCATATTCTTCTCATTTAGGACCCTGAATTTATCCTGCCAGCCCTTTCTGGCCTGCCAGGTCTCTGTGGAGAGGTCTGCTGTTACCCTAATATTCCTCCCCATGAAAGTCAGGAACTTCTTGTCTCTTGCTGCTTTAAGGATCTTCTCTTTATCTTTGGAATTTGCAAGCTTCACTATTAGATGTCGAGGTGTTGAACAGTTTTTATTGATTTTAGGGGGGGGATCTCTCTATTTCCTGGATCTGAATGCCTGTTTCCCTTCCCAGATTGGGAAAGTTTTCAGCTAGGATTTGTTCAAATACATATTCTGGCCCTCTGTCCCTTTCGGCGCCCTCGGGTTTAATTGATTTTTAATTTCAGCCTGATTAGATCTAAACTCTTCAGTCATGAAGTCTCTGGAATCCTTTATGGTTTTTTCCAGAGCCACCCATTGCTTTATATTTGTGCTTCTGAATTGGTTTTTTGGACATCGAATTGTAATCCAAATTTTGAAACTCTGTGGCAGAGAGTACTGTTTCTGATTCTTTCTTTTATGGTGAGTTCTTCTTTCTAGTCATTTTGATCAGTGCAGAGTGACTGTATGAGCAGGCTGCATCAAGAATATAAACCATGACCTAAGTAAATTTTATCCTAGATGATTCCACCCACATCCGGGATCAGAAATTGATAACAAAGATCAGAATGAAATAAATAAAAGGACAACTAAAGTGAAAAACAAATTTTAAAACAAAGTAGTAAAAAAATAAAAGGCCAGGAATTCCCAAAGAAGAGAAAGAAAAATAAAAAGAAAAGAAAAAGGAAAAAAGGAGAAAAAAAGTGGGGGACTGGAGATGATTGTGGTGAAGAAGTTGTAGTGAAGTGAGAATGTAGTCTACCTGAGGGGTTCTAGAGGGTGATCCTCTTGTTTCTGAGTATATTAATTTCTGTATGTTAGATGACGCTCATTCCCAAATTTATATAAACCAGAAATACTTGTAGAGGACCCCAATATTGACCACCAAAACCTAAATGAGATAAAAGAAGGGGGCAGCTTTTTTCTGGCAAGATGGCAGAAGAGTAGGGCCCCCAAGTCACCTGTCCCCACCAACTCACCTAGATGACTTTCAAGTCATCCTGAAAAATCTACGAATTCGGCCTGAGATTTAATGAGAGAATAGCTGGAATGCTACAGTGAGAAGAGTTTGCACTTCTAATAAGGAAAGAAGATGGAAAAAAATAATTAGAAATGCATCCAGTGAGGAGAGGCCCCAAAAGGACCTGGGCTAAGGCCGGGTGCTGAGAGCCTCCAGGACAGGAAAGCCCAGTCACAGAGAAGCAGGAACTTTCACAATCTTCCGGGACGGAAAGGCGCCTGCAGGGAACTCAGGACGGATACCAGGAGGGACAGTGGAGCCCCCAGGTTCCCGGGGTCTCTAACAGAGGATATGGGCCCCGGCGAAGAACGCGCTACACCCCGCGGGCTGAGCGCAGTAGAGGGCTGCAGCTTGTGCCCAGCAGGGCCCTGGGAGCAGCTCAGATGGCGGCTCCACGCAGAGGGGGCTGCATGGCTTTGGGAGCAGCTCAAGTGGTGACTCAGGCCCTAGAGCCTAGGGTGATGGGCGGACACAGCCCAGGACCCTGCGCTTCCCACAGGACAAGCAGAGGCTGGAAGGACACAGGACAGTGAGGAGGCTCCTGCAGGCAGGCACCGCTGAGCTGTGCAGATCAGCGCCCCCCACACCCTGTGCCTGGAATATCCAGGCCAGTGCAGAATGGGACTGTGGTACTTACTGCGGGAGCAGACTCTAGGGCTGGAGAGCTGGCCGCCGCCAGTCTTGTTCCTCCCTGTGTCACGGTGTGCCTGGGACTGAGCGGGACCACCAGGGAAGAGGGGCTTCACAGGATAAATAGCTCCCACTGAATCCGGCACCTGGCAGGGGGCGGGGAAGCTCCTCCAAGTGCACACGTACCTGAGAATCAGCACAGAAGGCCCCTCCCCCCAGAAGACCAGCTGGAAGGACAGGGGAAGAGCAAGGTCTTGACTGAGCAGCAATGGAAAGCTCCAGGGGAAGTCGAGGGACTTATGGTATATAGAATCAGAGGATACCCCTCCTTGTTTTTTATTGTGGTTGTTGTTGTTTTGTTTTGTTTTGTATAGATTTGTTTTTGGTTCTTTGTATGTTTTCCCCCTTTTTTTTTAAATTTTATTCCTTCCTTTTCCAGTACAACTTGTCTTTAGTCACTCTACACTGATGAAAATGACTAGAAAGAACTCACCAAAAAAGAAAGAATCTGAAACAGTACTCTCTCCCACAGAGTTACAGAATTTGGATTACAATTCCATGTCCGAAAACCAATTCAGAAGCACAATTATAAAGCTACTGGTGGGTCCAGGAAAAGGCATAAAGGATTCAAGAGAATTCAAGAATGCAGAACCTAGATCTAATCAGGCCAAAATTAAAAATCAATTAAATTAGATGCAATCCAAACAGGAGGTCCTAACGATGAGGGTTAATGAGGTAGAAGAACGAGTGAGTGACATAGAAGATAAGTTAATGGCAAGGAAGGAAGCAGAAGAAAAAAGAAAAAAAAACGATTAAAAGATCATGAGGAAAGGTTAAGGGAAGTGAATGACAGCCTCAGAAGGAAAAAATCTACCTTTAATTGAGTTTCCAGAGGGCGCCGAAAGGGACAGAGGACCAGAAAGTGTATTTGAACAAATAATAGCTGAGAATTTCCCTAACTTGAGGGAGGGAAACAGGCATTCAGATCCAGGAGATAGAGAGATCCCCACCTAAAATCAATAAAAGCTTTTCAACACCTCGAAATTTAAAGGTGAAACTTGCAAATTCCAAAGATAAAGAGAAAATCCTTAAAGTAGCAAGAGACAAGATATCCCTAACTTATGTGGGGAGAAATATTAGATTAATAGCAGACCTCTCCACAGAGACCTGGCAGGCCAGAAAGAGCTGACAGGATATATTCAGGGTCCTAAATGAGAAGAACATGCAGCCAAGAATACTTTATCCAGCAAGGCTCTCATTCAGAATAGAAGGAGAGATAAAGAGCTTCCAAGATAGGCAGAAACTGAAAGAATATGTGACCACCAAACGAGCTCTGCTAGAAATATTAGGGGAACTCTGTAGAAGAAAAAGGAAGTCCAAGGAAACAATGCACAAAAACAGGGACTGAATAGGTATTATGATGACACTAAATTCATATCTTTCAATAGTAACTCTGAACGTGAATGGGCTTAATGATCCCATCAAAAGGCACAGGGTTTCAGACTTGATAAAACAGCAAGACCCATCTATTTGCAGTCTACAAGAGATTCATTTTAGACCTAAGGACACCTACAACCTTAAAAATAAAAGATTGGAGAACCATTCACCATTCAAATGGTCCTGAAAAGAAAGCAGGGGTAGCAATCCTCATATCAGGTAAATAAAATTTTACCCCAAAGACTATAGTAAGAGATGAAGAGAGACACTATATCATACTTAAAGGATCTATCCAACAAGAGGAACTAAGGTTCATGAATATTTATGACTCTAATGTAGGAGGTGCCAAGTATATTTATCAATTAATAACCAAAGTTAAGATATGCTTAGATAATAATACCCTAATACAGGGATACTTTAACACAGCATTTTCTGTAAATGACAGATCTTCTAAGAACAACATCTCCATAGAAACAGAAGCTATAAATGATATGCTGGACCAGATGGATTTCACAGATATTTCCAGAAATCTACATCCAAACACAACTGAATAAACATACTATTCCAGGGCAAATGGAACTTTCTCCAGAATAGACCGCCTACTGGGTCACAAATCAGGTCTTAACCAAAACCAAAAGAATGTGAGCTGGTCCAGCCACACTGGAAGACTGTGGAGGTTCCTCAAAGAGTTAAAAATATATCTGCCCTATGACCCAGCAATTGCACTGCTGGGGATTTACCCCAAAGATACAGATGCAATGAAACGCCGGGACACCTGTACCCCGATGTTTCTAGCAGCAATGTCCACAATAGCCAAACTGTGGAAGGAGCCTCAGTGTGCAACGAAAGATGATAGGATAAAGAAGATGTGGTTTATGTATACAATGGAATACTACTCAGCCATTAGAAATGAGAAATACCCACCATTTGCTTCGACATGGATGGAACTGGAGGGTTTTATGCTGAGTGAAATAAGTCAATCGGAGAAGGACAAACATTATAATGTCTCATTCATTTGGGGAATATAAAAAAGAGTAAAATGGAATAAAAGGGAAAGGAGAAAAATAAGTGGGAAATATCAGAAAAGGAGACAGAACATGAAAGACTCCTAACTCTGGGAAATGAACTAAGGGTGGTGGAAGGGGAGGTGGGCAAGGGGTGAGGGTGACTGGTGACGAGCACTGAGGTGGGCACTTGACGGGATGAGCATTGGGTGTTATTCTATATGTTGAAAAATTGAACACCAATAAAAAATAAATTTATAAAAAAAAGAAAAGCCCACAGCAAATATCATTCTCAATGGGGCAACACTGGGAGCCTGTCGCCTAAGATCAGGAACACGAAGGAGAATGAAAAAAAAAAAAGAAACACGACAGGGATGTCCTCTCTCATCACTGCTATTCAACATAGGACTAGAAGTCCTAGCCTCAGCAAATCAGGCAAAAAAAGGAAATAAAAAGCATTCAAATTGGCAAAGAAGAAGTCAAACTCTCCCTCTTCGCAGATGACATGATACTGCATATAGAAACACAAAAGACTCCACCGAAGATTGCTCGAACTCATACAGCAATGCGGCAGTGTGGCAGGATACAAACTCAATGCCCAGAAATCAGTGGCATTTCTATACACTGCAAATGAGACCGAAGAAAGAGAAATGAAGGAGTCAGTCACATTTACAATTGCTTTCCAAAGCATAATATACCTAGGAATAAACCTAATCAAAGAGGTAAAGGATCTATACCCTAAAAACTATAGAACATTTCTGAAAGAAATTGAGGGAGACACGAAGAGATGGAAAAATATTCCATGCTCATGGATTGGCAGAATTAATATTGTGAAAATGTCAATGTTACCCAGGGCAATTTACACATTTAATGCAATTCCTATCTCAATACCATGGACTTTCTTCAGAGAGTTGGATCAAATCATCTTAAGATTTGTGTGGGATCAGAAAAGACCCCGAAGAGCCAGGGGAATTTTGGAAAAAAAACACAATTGGGGGACTCACAATTCTGGATTTCAGGTTGTACTACAAAGCTGTGGTCATCAAGACAGTGTGGTACTGGCACAAAAGCAGACACATAGATCAAAGGAAGATTTAGAGAATCCAGAAATGGGCACTCCACTCCATGGTCAGCTAATATTTGACAAAGCAGGAAACATTATCCACTGAAAAAGAGGACAGTCTCTTCAATTGTTCTGGGAAAATTGGACAGTCCCGTGCAGAAAAAGGAAACTAGACCATTCTCCTACACCATACACAAAGAAAAACTCAAAATGGATGAAGGATCTAAATGTGAGACAATATTCTTTCAAAATCCTAGAGGAGAACACAGGCAACACCGTTTTTGAACTTGGCCACAACAACTTCTTGCAAGATAGATCCGTGAAGGCAAGTGAAAGAGAAGCAAAAATGAATTATTGGGACTTCATCAAGATAAAAAGCTTCTGCACAGCAAAAGAAATATTCAACAGAACTAAAAGACAACCTACAGAATGGGAGAGATATTTGCAAGTGACATATGAGATAAAGGGCTAGTATCCATGATTCATAAAGAACTTATTAAACGCAACAGCAAAGAAACAAACAATCCAATCATGAAATGGGAAAAAGACATGAACAGAAATCTCACAGAGGAAGACATAGACATGGCCAACATGCACATGAGAAAATGCTCTGCATCACTTGCCATCAGGGAAATACAAATCAAAACCACAATGAGATAACACCTCACAACAGTGAGAATGGTGAAAATTAACAAGACAGGAAACAACAAATGTTGGTTAGGATGTGCAGAAAGTGGAACCCTCTTGCACTGTTGGTGGCAATGTGAACTGGTACAGCCACTCTGGAAAACTGTGTGGAGGTTCCTCAAAGGGTTAAAAATAGAGTTTTCCTATGGCCCAGCAATTGCCCTGCTGGGCATATACCCCAAAGATACAGATTCAGTGAAAAGGCAGGACACCTGCACCCCAATGTTTATAGCAGCAATGTCCACAATAGCCAAACTGTGGAAGGAGCCTCAGTGTGCATCGAAAGATGAATGGATAAAGAAGATGTGGGAAATGTACACAATGGAATATTACTCAGCCATTAGAAATGACAAATACCCACCATTTTCTTCAACGTGGATGGAACTGGAGGGTATTATACTGAGTGAAGTAAGTCAATTGGAGAAGGGCAAACATTATATGGTCTCATTCATTTGGGGTATATAAAAATAGTAAAAGGGAATACAGGGGAAAGGAGAGAAAATGAGTGGGAAATATCAGTGATGGTGACAGAACTTGAGAGATTCCTAACTCTGGGAAACGAACAAGGGGTGGTGGAAGGGGAGGAGGGCGGTGGTGGGGGTGACTGAGTGACGGGCACTGAGGTTGGCACCTGACGGGATGAGCACTGGGTGTTATTCTATATGTTGACAAATTGAACACCAATAAAAAATAAATTTAAAAAGAAAAGGAAAAAAAAGAAAGATGAACAGATAAAGAAGATGTGGTCTATGTATACAATGGAATATTACTCAGCCATTAGAAACGACAGATACCTACCATTTGCTTCGACATGGATGGAACTGTAGGGTATTATGCTGAGTGAAATAAGTCAATCGCAGAGGGCAAACATTATATGGTCTCATTCATTTTGGGAATATAGAAAATAGTGAAAAGGAATAAAGGGGAATGGAGAAAACATGAGTGGGAAATATCAGAAAGGGAGACAGAATATGAGAGACTCCTAACTCTGGGAAACGAACTAGGAGTGGTGGAAGGGGAGTGGGGGTGACTGGTGACAGGCACTGAGGGGGGCACTTGATGGGATGAGCCCTGGGTGTTATTCTATATGTTGGCAAATTGAACACCAATAAAAATAAATTTATAAAAAAGTAAAATGAAATGGAAGAAAGAAAGAAAGAAAGAAAGAAAGAAAGAAAGAAAGAAAGAAAGACAAAGAAACAAAGATGAATGGGTAAAGAAGATGTGGTATATATATACAATGGAATATTACTCAGACATTAGAAAGGCCCACCATTTCCTTCAACATGGATGGAACTGGAGGGTATTATGCTGAGTGAAGTAAGTCAATTGAAAAAGGACAAACATTATATGGTGTCACTCATTCAGTCAATATAAAAAATAGTGAAAGGTATTAAAAGGGAAAGTAGAGAAAACTAATGGGATATATCAGAGAGGGTGACAGAGCATGAAAGTCACCTAACTCTGGAAATGAACAAGGGGTAATGGAAAGGGAGGTGGGCGGGGGGATGGGGTGATTGGGGACGGGCGCTGAGGGGGGCAGTTGACGGGATGAGCACTTGGTGTTATGCTATATCTTGGCAAATGGAACTCCAGTAAAATAATATACATAAAAAAGAAGTATATTTATAATAATAAAGTGGTGATGTTGGTTTTTTATTTTTATTTTTTAAGATTTATTTATTTATTTATGATAGACACACACAGAGAGAGAGGCAGAGACACAGGAGGAGGGAGAAGCAGGCTCCATGCAGGGAGTCCAACGCGGGATTCGATTCGGGTACTCCAGGATCGCATCCTGGGCCAAAGGTAGGCGCCAAACCTCTGAGTGAGGTTGGTTTTTAAATTTATTTAAGAGAGTGTGGAAGAGGAGAAAGAAAGAACAAGCTCAAGAGTAGGGGCAGAGGGAGAAGCAGATTTCCCACTGAGCAGGGAGCCTGATTCAGTGCTCAATCCCAGGCTCTGGGGAACATTACCTGAGCCTTAGGCATTTGCTTAACTGACTGAGCCACTCAGGAGCCAAATACCAACCAAGTTTTAGTATATTATTATTGTTTATTTTAATTCTGCTTGGTAATATATATTTGGAATTCTGCATTAATTTTATAAGTTATATTGAGCTATACTTTTCTTTTTCATGCTATGTCTTTTTATTGTGATTTCCTCAGCTCTGTTCATTCTTGTTTGAATGCTTACATAAGTGATCCAGAATTGCTAATTGTGAGATTTCTGTATTAAATTTCTATTGCAAATCTCTATTATTTATTGTTGTATAACAAATTATTAATAAATTAATGACTTAAAACAACATCAATTTATTATGTAATTCACATATCTAGATGGTAATGTTGAGTTCTGTACTAAGGATTCTGCAAGACCGAAGTCAGCTGGGCTGAGGTCTTATCTGTAGGCTTTGCAGAAGAATTTACTTCCATATTCATTAAGGTTGTTGGCAAAAATTCATTTATCTGATGTCCCTCCTTTCTTGCTGTCTGCTGCAGGCCACTTTAGCTCCTAAGTCTTCTTTCCAGTTTTTGTATATGGCTCCTTCCATCCTCAAGGTCACAACAATGTGTTGAATGCTTCTCATGTTTTACCTCTTTGACTTAACTCATTCACTGCCATCCAGAAAAAGCTGCTTTTAAAATACTTATTTGATTGAGTCAAGCCTACCTGGATAATCTTAGTCAACTGATGGGACTTTAATTACATCTGTGATATCCCTTCATAGCAGTACCTAGATTAGTGTTTGATTGAATACTCGGAAACATTTCGTGACACCTTTGAAATTCTGCCTATCTTGGTCTCTGGCCCTCAAAGATTTACTTCTATATATTATAGAAAATACTAATCACTTCCACTAAAGGTCCCCAGAATTCTTATCCTAATTACTACATCAATTCAAATTTCAATCTCATTTAAATCAAATCATCACAAAAGTCTCAAATCTCATCAGATAAATCATCAAAATCAGGTGTAGTTAAGGCTCTGGGTGTAGTCTATTAAATACAATTCCTAGGACACAATCCTTCTCCATCTGCAGGTCTATGAGCCTAAAGAGATAATGTATTTGCTCCCAATACTCCCAACTTAAAATAATATAACGGGCATAAGATATTTTGATTTTAAAAAATGGATTGCTCAGTCAGTTAAGCATCTGATTCTTGATTTCAGCGCAGATCATGATCTCAGGGTCATGAGATTGAGCCCCCATATTGGGATCCATGATCTGAGGGGAATCTGCTTGGGATTCTCTCCCTCTGCCCTTCCCTCCACTCTCACACTCTCTCTCCTTCTCTATAAAATAAATAAATCTTTTTAAAAATGGGGAAAGATGGACTGGGCTGCAAGAATGGTAGCAGGGAGAAAATATTAATAAAACCCAAAGGTCCAGCTACCAAGGAAACAGAGCATTAATTTGGTTTTAGTATGGTGGAGGGAGACAATATATTGCCACACAATGATAATAGTTGATCAGACCCAGAGGAAATTATCTATACCAACAAATGAAGTAAAAAAAAAAAAACAGATTATTCTGGGTCCAAATGTTCACACGAATCTTGGGAACTGTGATAGACATGAAGCACATATTGGTAAAGGACACATTCACCAGGAAGAAGTACATAGGTATGTGAAGTTGAGCATCAGAGATGATGGCCAAGATAATGAGCATGTTACCAGCCATGGTGATCAGATACATCCACAGAAACTGGAAAAGAAAAGCCTCTCATGTGGTGGCCACTTGAAGAAGTCCAGGCAGAATTCCAAGGTAAAGGTCATTTCCTCTACCCATTTTGTATGAATTTTGTAAAAACTAGAATTCTCAAAATCAAGTAACAGAAATTAATAAACGGTTTGCTTTCAAAGAATTGGTTTTTAGCCAATCCTTTCTTTCAATAGTGCATTAAAACCCCAATATTTCAATGATAAACATATATTCCAGAAAACATCTTTTCTAAATGCTCACACACTCACTTTGTTCCATTCTATGGCATGTAACTTGCTCTGCCTTGTAGATCTATCTATCATCTATCAATCTATCTATATCTTATTTAAATGCTTTTTCTAGACTATAATCTCCTAAAGAATGGCATTATACTATTCACTGTGTTTCTTTTTTCCAAGATTTTATTTATTTTGAGAGAGAGAGAGAGAGAGAGAGAGAGAGAACAGGCAGAGGGAGCAGCAGAGGAAAGGGAGAAGCAGGCTCCCTGCTGAGAGACCTGGGGTCATGAACTGAGCCAAAGTCAGACTCTTAACCTACTGAGCCACTCAGGCACCCCTCACTGTGTTTCTTACAATGCCTAGCACAGTATACAGGACAAAGTAGGAATGTGGTAAGCACATTTGAATAAGTCTGAAATTCTGTCATGAAATGTATTTCTTTTTAAAAACTCCAGTCATTTGGGGAATATAAAAATTAAAGGGAATAAAGGGAAAGGAGAGAAAATGAATGAAAATATCAGTGAGGGTGACAAAACATAAGAGACACCTAACTCTGGGAAATGAACAAGAAATAGTGGTAGGGGAGGTGGGCGGGGGGTTGGGGTGACTGGGTGATGGGCACTGAGGGGGGCACTTGGCGGGATGAGCACTAGGCGTTATGCTATATGTTGGCAAACTGAACTCCAATAAAAAATAATAATAAAAAATTAAAAACTCCAGTCCTGAAGAACAGTATTAGAAACACCATAAATAGCCTATGAAAGTAAATAAATGAGATCTATAAGACCATAAATGCTGCAGAAGGTCCAGAGTGTACACAGGATAAAAGATTATCACAAGCTTAGGCAATTAATCAATCTTACTAGGATAGAAAATTTGAGCTGATTTTGTTATAGAGGCATGATTTTAATTGTCAGGAAGAAGGAGTAAAGGAGTTCAGAGAAAACTGTATGATCAAAGGTGAGGAAATAGGAAATAAATGAAGGCAAATGTTGGATATACATAGGAGAACATTTTGGCATCCTATCATATTACTAACACAAGGGCAGAAGAAATGACCCTGCACAAAGGAAAGTATCCCGAGTTTCAGTCCTTGCCCTGACAGTATTTCACTTTGTGATACTGGGTAAGTCACTTTACAGTGTTGAGTTCCTAATGGTTACAACCTTACAAAAATGGTTTTTGATTATTATCGCATCATGTGCCCTTCTTAATGCCCATCCCATTACCCTATCCCTCCACTCACCTCCCCGTCTGCAAACCTTTGTTTCCCAGAGTTAGGAGTTTCTCACAGTTTGCTTTCCTCTCTAATTTTTCCCCACTCAGTTTCCCTCATTTCCTTATGGTGCCTGTCATGATTTCTCATTTTCCACATATGATGAAACCATATGATAATTGCATTTCTCTGATTTACTAATTTCACTCAGCATAATAACCTCTGGCTCCATCCAACTTGAAGTAAATGGTAAGTATTCATCCTTTTTGACAGCTGACTAGTATTCTATATATATAGATATATACCACATTTTCTTTCTTTTTTTATGATAAATTTATTTTTTATTGGTGTTCAATTTGCCAACATACAGAATAACACCCAGTGCTCATCCCGTCAAGTGCCCCCCTCAGTGCCCGTCACTCAAGCACCCCCACCCCCTGCCCTCCTCCCCTTCCACCACCCCTAGTTCGTTTCCCAGAGTTAGGAGTCTTTATGTTCTGTCTCCCTTTCTGATATTTCCCACACACTATACCACATTTTCTTTATTCATTCATCTTTCAATGGATATCACAGCTTCTTCCACAGTTTCACTACAATAGTGTCCACAATGGACATTGCTGCTATGAACAATGGGGTGCAGGTATCCATTCCTTTCACTACATATGTATCTTTGGAATAAATAACCAGTAGTGCAATTGCTGGGACATAGAGTAGCTCTATTTTTAACTTGTTGAGCAACCTCCACACTGTTTTCCACAGTGGCTGCACCAGCTTGCGTTCCCACCAACAGTGCATGAGTGTCCCCGTTTCTCCACACCCTAGCCAACATTTGTTTCCTGTCTTTTTATTTTTATTTTTTTTATTTATAAATTTATTTTTTATTGGTGTTCAATTTGCCAACACATAGAATAACACCCAGGACTCATCCCATCAAGTGCCCCCCTCAGTGCCCATCACCCAGTCACCCCCACCCCCCGCCCACCTCCCTTTCCACCACCCCTAGTTCGTTTCCCAGAGTAAGGAGTCTCTCATGTTCTGTCTCCCTCTTTGATATTTCCCATTCATTTTTCTCCTTTCCCCCTTATTCCCTTTCACTATTTTTTATATTCCCCAAATGAATGAGACCATATAATGTTTCCTGTCTTTTTAGACAGGAATTTTAGCCATTCTCACTGGTGTAAAATGGTACCTCATTGTAGTTTTGATTTGTATTTCCCAGATGGCAAGAGATATGGAGCATTTTTTCGTGTGCTTCGTGGCCATATGTGGGCCTTCTTGGAGATATATCTGTTCATGTCTTCTGCCTATTTCATTACTTGAATGTGTGTTTCTTGGGTGTTGAGTTTAATAATGTCTTTAGAGATCTTGGATACTAGCCCTTTATCTGATATGTCATTTGCAAAAATGTTCTCCCATTTTATAGGTTGCATTTTAGTTTTGTTGACTGTTTTCCTTTGCTGGGCAGAATCTTTTCATCTAGATAAAGTCCCAATAGTTCATTTTTGCTTTTGTTTCCCTTGCCTTCATAGATGTGTCTTGCAAGAAGTAGCTGTGCCCAAGTTCAAAATGGTTGTTGCCTGTATTCTCCTCTAGGACTTTGATGGATTCTTGTCTCACATTTAGATCTTTCAACCATTATGAGTTTATATTTGTGTATAGTGTAAGAAAACAGTCCAGTTTTATTTTTCTGCATGAGGATGTCCAATTTTCCCAGCACCATTTATTAAAGAGACTGTCTTTTTTTTTCCATTGGATGTTCTTTCCTGCTTTGTCAAAGATGAGTTGACCATAGTTTTGAGCATCCATTTCTGGATTCTCTATTTTGTTCCAATGATCTATGTGTCAGTTTTTGTGCCAGTACTATACTGCCTTGATGATAACAGCTTGGTAATACAGCTTGAAATCTGGCATTGCTTTTCTTTTTCAATATTCCTCTGGCTATTCGAGGTCTTTTCTGATTCCATACAAATCTTTAGATTATTTGTTACATCTCTGTGAAAAAAGTCCATGGTATTTTCATAGGGATTGAATTGAATGTGTAAATTGCTCTGAGTGGCATAGACATTTTCACAATATTTATTCCTCCAATCAGTGAGCATGGAATGCTTTTCCATCTCTTTGTGTCTTCATTGATTTCTTTCATAAGTGTTCTGTAGTTTTTAAAGTACAGATCCTTTACCTCTTTGGTTAGCTTTATTCCTAGGTATCTTATGGGTTTTGGTGCAATTGTAAATGGGATCTATTTCTTAATTTCTCTTTTTTCAGTCTCATTGCTAGTGTGTAGAAATGCAACTGATTTCTGTGCATTGATTTTGCATCTGGCCACATTGTTGAATTACTGTATGAGATCTACCAGTTTTGGGGTGGAGTGTTTTGGGTTTTCTATAAACAGCATCATGTTATCTGCAAAGAGGGAGAGTTTGATTTCTTCTTTGACAATTTGAATGCCTTTTATTTCTTTTTGTTGTCTGATTGCTGAGACCAGGAGTTCTAGTACTATGTTGAATAACAGTGGTGAGAGTGGGCATCCCTGTCATGTTCCTGACCTTAGGGGAAAAGTTCTCCGGTTTTCCCCATTGAGAATGATATTCGCTGTGAGCTTTTCATAGATGACTTTCATGATATGAAATTGTGTTCCCTCTATCCCTATACTTTGAATAATTTAATCAGGAATGGATACTGTATTTTGTCAAATGATTTCTGTACATCTATTAAGAGGATCATATAGTATTTGTCTTTTCTTTTATTGATGTGATCTAACATGTTGATTCTTTTACGAATGTTGAATCACCCTTGCCTCCTAGAGATATATCCCCCTGGTTGTGTTGAATAATCCTCTTAATGTAGTGTTGGATCCTATTGGCTAGTATCTTTTTTTTTTTATATATAAATTAATTTTTATTGGTGTTCAATTTACCAACATACAGAATAACACCCAGTGCTCATCCCGTCAAGTGTACCCCTCAGTGCCCGTCACCCATTCACCCCCACCCCCCACCCTCCTCCCCCTCCACCACCCCTAGTTCATTTCCCAGAGTTAGAAGTCTTTATGTTCTGTCTCCCTTTCTGATATTTCTCACACATTTCTTCTCCCTTCCCTTATATTCCCTTTCGCTATTATTCATATTCCCCAAATGAATGAGAACATACACTGTTTGTCCTTCTCCGGTTACTGTGGCCAAGTTCAAAAAGGGTGTTGCCTGAGTTCTTCTCTGGGATTTTGATGGAATCTTGTCTCACATTTAGATCTTTCATCCATTTTGAGTTTATCTTTGTGTATGGTGCATGAGAGTGGTCCAGTTTCATTCTTCTGCATGTGGATGTCCAATTTTCCCAGCACCATTTATTGAAGAGACTGTCTTTCTTCTAGTGGATCGTCTTTCCTCCTTTATTGTATATTAGTTGAGCATAAAGTTCAGGGTCCACTTCTGGGTTCTCTGTTCTGTTCCATTGATCTATATGTCTGTTTTTGTGCCAGTACCACACTGTCTTGATGACCACAGCTTTGTAGTACAACCTGAAATCTGGCATTGTGATGCCCCCAGATATGGTTTTCTTTTTTCAAAATTCCCCTGGCTGTTTGGGGTCTTTTCTGATTCCACACAAATCTTAAAATAATTTGTTCTAAGTCTCTGAAGAAAGTCCATGGTATTTTGATAGGGATTGCATGAAACGTGTAAATTGCCCTGGGTAACATTGACATTTTCACAATATTAATTCTGCCAATCCATGAGCATGGAATATTTTTCCATCTCTTTGTGTCTTCCTCAATTTCTTTCAGAAGTGTTCTGTAGTTTTTAGGGTATATTTTGAGAACCATTTGAATGGTAAATGGTTCTCCAACCTTTTATTTTCAGGTTGTAGGTGTCCTTCTGTCTAAAATGAGTCTCTTGTAGACAGCAAATAGATGAGTCCTGTTTTTTTATCCAGTCTGAAACTCTGC
This sequence comes from Nyctereutes procyonoides, assembly GCF_905146905.1. Taxonomy (NCBI): domain Eukaryota; kingdom Metazoa; phylum Chordata; class Mammalia; order Carnivora; family Canidae; genus Nyctereutes; species Nyctereutes procyonoides. Next base: position 46,613,014 of record NW_026575125.1, read on the forward strand.
GCCTTTTGATGGGGTCATTAAGCCCATTCACGTTCAGAGTTACTTGAACTTCTTCTTAAAGGGGAGTTTTAAGAGTCCCCCTTAAAATTTCTTGCAGAGCTGGTTTGGAGGTCACATATTCTTTCAGTTCCTGCCTGTCTTGGAAGCTCTTTATCTCTCCTTCCATTTTGAATGAGAGCCTTGCTGGATAAAGTATTCTTGGTTGCATGTTCTTCTCATTTAGGACCCTGAATATATCCTGCCAGCCCTTTCTGGCCTGCCAGGTCTCTGTGGAGAGGTCTGCTGTTACCCTAATATTCCTCCCCATGAAAGTCAGGGACTTCTTGTCTCTTGCTGCTTTAAGGATCTTCTCTTTATCTTTGGAATTTGCAAGCTTCACTATTAGATGTCGAGGTGTTGAACGGTTTTTATTGATTTTAGGGGGGGATCTCTCTATTTCCTGGATCTGAATGCCTGTTTCCCTTCCCAGATTGGGAAAGTTTTCAGCTAGGATTTGTTCAAATACATATTCTGGCCCTCTGTCCCTTTCGGCGCCCTCGGGAACCCCAATTAAACGTAGGTTTTTCTTCCTCAGACTGTCATTTATTTGCCTTAATCTGTCTTCATGGTCCCTTAATTGTCTGTCTCTTTTTTCCTCAGTTTCCCTCTTTGCCATCAACTTGTCTTCTATGTCACTCACTCGTTCTTCCACCTCGTTAACCCTCGTCGTTAGGACTTCTAGTTTGGATTGCATCTCATTCAATTGATTTTTAATTTCTGCCTGATTGGATCTAAATTCTGCAGTCATGAAGTCTCGTGAGGCCTTAATGCTTTTTTCTAGAGCCACCAGTAGCTGTATAATGGTGCTTCTGAATTGGCTTTCTGACATTGAAGTGTAATCCAGATTTTGTAACTCTGTGGGAGAGAGGGCTGTTTCTGATTCTTTCTTTTGAAGTGAGGTTTTCCTTCTAGTCATTTTGCTCAGTGCAGAGTGGCCAAAAACAAGTTGTATTGGAACACGGGGGAGTATCACTGGTCCGTCTAGCTGGTCTTCTGGGGGAGGGGCCTGCTGTGCTGATTTTCAGGTGTTAGCACTTGGGGGAGCTGCTCTGCCCCTGCCTGCTGCAGGGCTCAGCGGGGGTTGTTTACCCCGTGGGACCCAGGGAGGAACAGCAGCAGTTGCTATGGCAACTCTGGAAGCCTGGATTCAGCCTCCGCAGGAACTACGGGGCTCGGGGCTCGGCTCTCCGTCCGCAGGGCCTGGAGGCTCCGGGGCGGGGCCGCTGATGTGCTCAGCTCGGGGCAGGAGCGTCCTTGCTGTCCTGGGCCCTCCCGGCCTCTGCCTGTCCCAGGGGGAGGCCGGATCCTGGGCTGTGTCCCCGGCGCCCTGTGCTCCGGGGCCTGCGCTGTGGGATTCGCGCTCCCGCCCCGCAGCCCCCTCCGCGGAGCCGCCGCCCGAGCCCCTCCGAGCTGCTCCGGTCGGTCCCTCCGTGCGCGCTGCAGCCCTTAGGGAGCTCGGCGCACTCTCCCGGGGCGCAGGTGTCTGTTAGTGTCCCCGGGAGCCCGAGGGCATCCCCGCCCTCCTGGGTCCTGCTCCAACTCCCTGCGAGCCCCTTTCCCCCGGGAAGGTTGGTGCAGCTCCTGCTCCTCCGGGACGGGGCTCTCCTGTCCTGGGGACACTCGCCCCGGCCTCAGCCCGGCTCCTCGCGGGGCCCCTCCCCCTCGGAGGCCTTTTGTTTCTTTATTTCTTTTTCCCCGTCTTCCTACCTTGATAGAAGCGCGGACTCTTCTCACTGTAGCATTCCAGCTGGTCTCTCTTTACATCTCAGGCTGAATTCGTAGATTTTCAGGATGGTTTGAAGGTTATCTAGGTAACTTGGTGGGGACAGGTGATTTGGGGACCCTGCTCTTCCGCCATCTTGCCCCTCCCCCTATTGGCTAGTATCTTGGTGAGAATTTTTGCATCCATGTTCATGAGAGATATTGATCTGTAATTCTCTTTTTTGGTGAGGTCCTTGGTTTTGGGATCAAGGTAATTCTGGCCTCATAGAACAAGTTTGAAAGTATTCCCTCCATTTCTATCCTTTGAAACAGCTTTAGTAGAATAGGTATTATTTCTTCTTTTTTTTAGTTTTTTTTAATTTTTTTTATTTATGATAGAGAGAGAGAGAGAGAGGCAGAGACACAGGCAGAGGGAGAAGCAGGCTCCATGCACTGAGAGCCTGACGTGGGATTCGATCCCGGGTCTCCAGGATAGCGCCCTGGGCCAAAGGCAGGCGCCAAAACACTGTGCCACCCAGGGATCCCTATTTCTTCTTTTTTTTTAAAAGATTATTTATTTATTTATTTATTTATTTATTTATTTATTTATTTATGAGAGACAGAGAGATTGAGAGAGAGGCAGAGACACAGACAGAGGGAGAAGCAGGCTCCATGCAGGGAGCCCGACGTGGTACTCGATGTCGTGTCTCCAGGATCAGGTCCCAGGTTGAAGGCAGTGCTATACCACTGAGCCACCCAGGCAGCCCTTATTTCTTCTTTAAACGTTTGATAGAATTCCCCTGGGAAGCCATCTGGGCTGGACTTTTGTGTCTTGGGAGGTTTGCAATGACTGCTTCGATTTCCTCGCTGGTTATTGGCCTGTTCAGGTTTTCTAGTTCTTCCTGTTCCAGTTTTGGTTGTTTGTGGTTTTCCAGAAATGCATATTTCAAGATTGCCTAATTTATTGGCATATAGTTGCTCATAATATGTTTTTTAAATCATTTGTATTTCTTTGGTATTAGTTGTGATCTCTTCTCTTTCATTCATGATTTTAATAATTTGAGTCTTTCATTTTTCTTTTTAATAAATCAGGCTAGGTATCTATCTTATTAATTCTTTCAAAGTACCAGATCCTGGTTTTGTTGATCTGTTCTATAGTTATTCTGGTCTCTATTTCATTGAGTTCATCTCTAATCTTATTTTCTCTCTTCTGCCTGCTTTAGGATTTCTTTGATATTTTTTTCTCCAGTTCCTTTTGGTGTAAGGTTAGCTTGTGTATTTGAAATTTTTCCAATTTGGGAGGGTAGGCTTTCACTGAGATGTATTTCCCTCTTAGGACTGCCTTTGCTGTAATATATATATATATATATATATTCATATATATATGAGTTCAATTTGTCAACATGTAGTATAAGACCCAGTGCTCATCCCGTCAAGTGCCCCCTTTAGTGCCCATCACCTAGTCACCCCATCCCCCCTCCCACCTCCCCTTCCTCTACCCCTTGTTCATTTCTCAGAGTTGAGTCTCTCATGTTTTGTCACCCTCTCTAATTTTTCCCACTCATTTTCCCTCCTTTCTCCTACAATCCCTTTTACTATTTCTTATATTCCTCATATGAGCGAAACCATATAATGATGGTGCTTCTCTGACTGACTTACTTCACTCAGCATAATACTTTCCAGTTCCATCCACTTCAAAGCAAATGGTGGGTATTCGTCGTTTCTAATAGCTGAGTAATATTCCAATAATATAATATATATTCTGCTTAGTCAGTAAACTTGTTGTTACCCTATTCTTCCAGCTGTTCTTCTGAATGAGGGGCCAGGTTCACTGATTCTGGTATGTCTCTACCTGGGTGCAGATGCCCTGCCCTTTGCCAAGTTGCCAGGCTCAGTGTAAACTCTTTGCCCTGTGAAGTCTTTATTCCATGGGGGCTGCACCTCTCCAGGGTGAAAGGAAAATATATATATATATATATATATATATATATATATATATATATATCCACAGCTAGATCTTCAGCCCTGGAGCCAAGAGCTCCCAGCATGTACTGAACTGCAGACTCTTGGTGTGTACAGGCTCAGATGTTCCTGGAGTCAGGTGGGGGGCAATGCTTCATACTATTTTAAGGGTGCCATTGGGCAAGAGAACTTTAGCAGTCTTGGGCACTCATCAGCTCTGCCTCTCCCAGACAAGTGAAGGATAGCTGTTTCTGTCTGCTGCTGGGCTCTGTGGTGGAGAGCATTCACCCACTCGAGTGTGTACCCACTCTGCCTCTCCCAGATGCCCATGGAGGTTTGCTGTGTTCCAATCCTTTACTGGGACCCAGCACAGATATGGTCCCTTGATCTGACTGTGGTTTGTGGTTTATGACACAAGTTGAGTTTTCTCCTAGGCCCTCTGCCCTAAACCCATTTCCCACTCCAATGCCTGGGTTTAGGTTCTTTCTTTGCCTCCAGAAATATTGAGACCTCACTGCCCCTCCTGCGATTCTGCCATATTTCCCCACTGCATACTTTTCAGGCAAGGAATACTCTCTCAGGAGCAGATTTCTAAAGGATCTGATGGTGCGCCCTAGGGCTGTATTGCTTTCTGGCAGCCAGCTTCCAAACTGGTTTATATAATTGGCTGCTCCCAAGTTAGGAGCATAAATACTTATAACTGTTAGATTTTCTTGTTGGGTAGACCCTTTAAATATACTGTCCCTCTTCATCCCTTACTACAGTATTTTATTTAAAATCTAATTTGTGGGGCAATCCTGGTGGCACAGCGGTTTAGCGCTGCCTGCAGCTCAGGGCGTGATCCTGGAGACCCTGGATCGAGTCCCACGTCAGGCTCTCTGTATGATGCCTGCTTCTTTCTCTGCCTCTCTCTCTCTCTGTCTCTATGAATAAATAAAATCTTTAAAAAAAATAAAATCTAATTTGTCTGATATAGGGATTGCTACACCAGCTTTCTTTTGATATCTATTAGCATAATAAATGGTTCTCCAACCCCTCACTTTCAGTCTAGAACTGCCTTTGTGTCTAAAATGGATGTTTTGTAGACAGTATATCAATAGGTCCTGCTTTTTTATCCAGTCCAATACCCTGTGTTGGGCATAATTTAGTCCATTCATGTTCAGAGTACTATTTGATGGGATAATTTAGTCCATTCATGTTCAAAGTACTATTGAAAGATATGAATTTAGTGCCATTGATGGGATAATTTAGTCCATTCATGTTCAGAGTACTATTGAAAGATATGAATTTAGTGCCATTGTATTACGTATAAAAAGTCCCTGTTTCTGTAGATTGTCTCTGTTTCTTTATGGTCTATGTTACTTTTGGGCTCTCTCTTTGCTCATAGGATCCCCTATTTATTTATTTATTTATTTATTTATTTATTTATCTATTTATTTATTCATTGGAGTTCAATTTGCCAACATATAGCATAACACCCAGTGCTCATCCCCTTTAATATTTATTGCAGGGCCCATTTAATGATCACCAATTCTTTTAGTTTCTGTTTGTCCTGGAAGCACTTTACCTGTCCTTCCATTATGAACGAAAGCCTTGCTGGATAAAGTATTCTTGGCTGCATGTTTTCCTCATTAATTCTCTGAATATATCCTGCCAGCCTTTTTGACCTGACAAGTCTCTCTGGATAGGCCTACTGCCAGTCTAATGTTCCTGCCCTTGTAAGTTAAGAACTTATCTTTGGCTGCTTTCAGGATTTTCTCTTTATCTCTGAAATTTGCAAGCTTCACTATTTATGTCTTGACATTGATCTATTTTTATTGATTTTCAGGGAGGTTCTCTGTGCCTTCTGGACTTGAATGCCTTTTTCTTTCCCCAGTTTAGGGAAGTTCTCAGCAATTATTTGCTCAAATATCCCTCTGTCCCCCTCTTTCTTCTTCTCAGAGACCCCAATAATTCTGATACTGTTTTGCTTTATGGTATCACTGATTTCTCGAAGCCTTCCCCCATGGTCCCTTATTTGTTTTTCTTTATATTCCTCAGCTTCCTTCCATGTCATCATTTTGTCCTCTATGTCACTGACTCTTCTGCCTCATTTACCCTAGCTGTCAGAGCACCCATTTTAGACTGCATCTCAGTTAAAGCATTTTTAGTTTTGGTTTGATTAGATTTTATTTCTGTACTAAGAGATCCTCTAATTTCTTTTATGCTTTCATCAAGCCCCTCTAGTAACTATGTAATCATTATTCTGAATTCTAGTTCTGACATGATACTTATATCCATATCAATTATATCTATGGCAGATAGTACGATGTCTGGTTCTATCTTTCTTGTTTGTTTTGTTTTCCTTGTAAATTTATTTTTTATTGGTGTCCAATTTGCCAACATATAGAATAACACCCAGTGCTCATCCCATCAAGTGCCCTCCTCAGTGCCCGTCACCCAGTCACCCCCACCTCCCGCCCACGTCCCCTTCCACCACCCCTAGTTTGTTTCCCAGAGTTAGGAGTCTCTCATGTTCTGTCTTCCTTTCTGATATTTCCCACTAATTTTTCTCCTTTCCTCTTTATTCCCTGTCACTATTTTTAATATTCCCCAAATGAATGAGACCATATAATGTTTGTACTTCCCCGATTGACTTATTTCACTCAGCTTAATACCCTCCAGTTCCATCCATGTCGAAGCAAATGGTGGGTATTTGTCATTTCTAATGGCTAATATTCCATTGCATACATAGACCACATCTTCTTTATCCATTCATCTTTCGATGGACACTGAGGCTCCTTCCACAGTTTGGCTATTGTGGACATTGCTGCTATAAACATCGGGGTGCAGGTGTCCACTCTCACTACTGTTATTCAGCATAGTACTAGAAGTCCTAGCCTCAGCAATCAGACAACAAAAAGAAATAAAAGGCATTCAAATTGGCAAAGAAGAAGTCAAACTCTCCCTCTTCGCCGATGACATGATACTGTACATAGAAAACCCAAAGACTCCACCCCAAGATTGCTAGAACTCATACAGCAATTTGGTAGCCTGGCAGGATACAAAATCAATGCCCAGAAATCAATGGCATTCCTATACACTAACAATGAGACTGAAGAAAGAGAAATTAAGGAGTCAATCCCATTTACAATTGCACCCAAAAGCATAAGATACCTAGGAATAAACCTAACCAAAGAGGTAAAGGATCTATACCCTAAAAATTATAGAACACTTCTGAAAGAAATTGAGGAAGACACAAAGAGATAGAAAAATATTCCATGCTCATGGATAGGCAGAATTAATATTGTGAAAATGTCAATGTTACCCAGGGCAATTTACACGCTTAATGGAATCCCTATCAGAATACCATGGACTTTCCTCAGAGAGTTGGAACAAATTATTTTAAGATTTGTGTGGAATCAGAAAAGACCCCAAATAGCCAGGGGAATTTTAAAAAAGAAAACCATATCTGGGGGCATCACAATGCCAGATTTCAGGTTGTACTACAAAGCTGTGGTCATCAAGACAGTGTGGTACTGGCACAAAAACAGACACATAGATCAATGGAACGGAATAGAGAATCCAGAAGTGGACCCTCAACTTTATGTTCAACTAATATTCGACAAAGGAGGAAAGACTATCCATTGGTTCTATCTTTTGTTTTGAATTTCTCCTTCTAGTCATTTTATCCAGAGAATAGGTGAACAAAAGAACAAAATTTAAAAATATCAAGCATCACCCTAGCAAAATACACACTAGACAAATCTGAAGATGTCAGAGACCAAAAAAAGAAAAAGAAAAGAAAAAAAAGGGGGGGGAAAGAGAATATATTCTCACAATTGGGCAAAACAGGGTGATCCACCTGGTCCTGTATAGTTTTGTGTGTTTATTAGAAGACACTAAATCCCCAAATTGTAAAGAATGAAAAATTTATTTAGAGAAAAAAATAAGATTGAATACCTTGAAAGGAAGCCAAAATGAAGACTATATTTATGAAATATACATGTAAAAATTAAAATTAAAAATGGCTTAAAACAAAGGTTGATATAATAAGAAACCAGTTGATTGGGGGAAAAATTAAAAAGAAGAAAAGTTAAACTGAACACTAAAGACTCATCTGAACAAAACCTTTAATTCTATGTACTATTTTCCTCTAGTGCAGGAATTGTATCAGTTCTGAGTGCTCCACAAACTTGTTATTCACATGATGCTCCTGTTGGTCTTCCCAGGGAGCGGACTGTTGCACTGATTCCCAGGTGTCTTTGCTTATGCAGAGTTGCAGCACCCCTTTGCCATCCCTGGGGCCAGGCTCAGTTTAAGCTGCCTCAGATTGCTCTAATGGCCTTTTGTTTCCTAAAGGCTTTTTACATCACTTTAGAGGATGAAAAAAAGTAAAAAATGGCCGTGCCCTGATTTCCAGTCTGGGGGCTGAAGGTTTGCTTCCCCCACTATTCATTGCACCCTCAGGGAAAAGCAGTCAATCCCTTTGGTGTGTGCCAAACTCCACAGACACCTGTGGTGCACACCCATGCTAATCCTCCCAGTGGAGTCAGAGGGAGGCCACACAGTGGCCCTACTGCTTGCTGGGTCCCTGCTTGCAGAAGGGTTGCCCTTTCATCCGTGTACCTGAGCCAGTCCTCCCAGGGGAGACAACAGGGTCTCACAGTAGTTGTCACTTGCTGGGTCCCTGCTTGGAAAGCAGTTACCCAGTCATGCCATGGTTCATGATTTATAGCAACACCTAACAGAGAGGTCACTCTGGGGTTTGCTAATTGTAGCCAGCTTCCCTGCTCCAGGGCTTTGGAACTCTGCTGCACTCAGGCACCCCCATTTTTTCTGACCCTGGGGATCCTGAGACCACATTTTCCCACCTAGAAGTCTGCCTGATTTGCCACCTGAGGACCTTTTAGGCAGAGATGTCCCTCACAAGAGCAGACTTCTAAAAGTATTGATTTTGTGCTCTGCTGCTGTATCACTTTCTGGTAGTAGGCTTATGGAGGCTCCCTCCTCTGGTGGTTTACCTTCCAATATATCCCCTTAGATTCACATCTCCACACCCCCTACCTTGCAAAAAGTGATCACTTCTATTTGTAGAATTGCAGCAATTCTTTTCTTTGATCTAAGTTTAAATCACAGGTATTCAGAATGACTTGGTAGGTAACTAGCCAAATTCAAGAGAGCAGATGAAACTCAGGTCCTCTACTTTTCCACCATATTCCCTCCTCCCCAATATAGACTGTTATATGCATAAAATGTTATATGAGAATTGTTATATAAGAACAATTCAAAAACCAGTAATATATATGAAAAAAACCTAAGAGTAGGGTATCTAAGTTTTTCACAAAAGAAAGCCAGCAAAACAGGAAAGAGAAAGAGCAGAAAGGATCAGGAAAAAAGCTACAGAAACAACCACAAGTAAGTAACAAAATGGAAACAAATACATATCTATCAATAATTACCATGAATATAAATGTACTTAATACTCTAATCAAAGGACATAGAGAGGGATCCCTGGGTGGCTCAGTGGTTTAGTGCCTGCCTTAAGGCCAGGGCATGATCCTGGAGTCCTGGGATCAAGTCCCGCATCAGACTTCCTGCATGGAGCCTGCTTCTCCCTCTGCCTGTGTCTCTGCCCTTCTCTCTTTCTCTCTCTCTCTCTCTCTCTCTCTCTCTCTCTCTGTGTGTGTGTGTGTGTGTGTGTGTCTCATGAATAAATAAATACAATCTTTTAAAAATAACATAGATGGAGAACAAAAAAACAAGATTCATCAATATGTTGCCTACAAGAGATGAATTTCAGACCAAAAGACACCTTCAGATTGAAAATGAGAGGATTGAGAAATATCTATCATCCAAATGGGTGTCAAAAGAAAATGAGAGTAGCAATACTTATATCAGAATAAGTGACTTTAAGACAAAGTCTGTAAAAAGAGACATACACTAGATAATAGTGAATGGGGCAATTCAACAAGAAGATATAACAATTGTAAATATTTATGAAACCAACATGAGAACACCCAAATACATAAAAGAGTTAATAACCATAAAGGAAATAATTAAGTGTAAGAAAATAATAGTAGGGGACTTTAACACCCCACTAACATGAATGGACTGACTATCCAAACAGAAAATCAACACTGAAAGAGTGGATCTGAATGACACACTGGACCAGATGTATTTAACATATATATTCAGAATATTCCATCCCCAAACAGTAGAATAAACATTCTTTCCAAGTTCATATGGAACATTTTCTAGAATAGATCACATATTAGGTCACAAAACAAAGCCTCAGAAAAATCAAAATAATCACAGTCAGACCATGCACCTTTTCTGACCACATCACTATGAAACTGGAAATCAGCCACAAGAAAAAATATGAAACAAACAATCCAATCATGAAATGGCAAAAGACATGAACAGAAATCTCACAGAGGAAGACATAGACATGGCAACAAGCACATGAGAAAATGCTCCGCATCACTGGCCATCAGGGAAATACAAATCAAAACCACAATGAGATACCACCTCACACCAGTGAGAATGGGGAAAATTAACAAGACAGGAAACAACAAATGTTGGAGAGGATGTGGAGAAGGGGGAACCCTCTTGCAATGTTGGTGGGAATGTGAACTGGTCCAGCCACTCTGGAAAAGTGTGTGGAGGTTCCTCAAAGAGTTAAAAATAGATCTGCCTTACAATCCAGCAATTGCACTGCTGGGGATTTACCCCAAAGATACAGATGCAGTGAAATGTCGGGACACCTGCACCCCGATGTTTATAGCAGCAATGTCCACACTAGCCAAACTGTGGAAGGAGGCTCAGTGTCCATCGAAAGATGAATGGATAAAGATGATGTGGTTTATGTATACAATGGAATATTACTCAGCCATTAGAAACGACAAATACCCACCATTTGCTTCGATGTGGATGAACCTGGAGGGTATTATGCTGAGTGAAATAAGTCAATCAGAGAAGGACAAACATTATATGGTCTCATTCATTTGGGGAATATAAAAAATAGTGAAGGGAATAAAGGGGAAAGGAGAAAAAAATGAATGGGAAATATCAGAGAGGGAGATAGAACATGAGAGACTCCTAACTCTGGAAAACGAACAAGTGGTAGTGGAAAGGGAGGTGGGCGGGGAGTAGGGGTGACTGGGTGACGGGCACTGAGAGCTTGGTGGGATGAGCACTGGGTGTTATGCTATATGTTGGCAAATTGAACTCCAATAAAAAAATAAAATAAAATAAGAAAAAATATGAAAAGAACACAAATACGTAGGTACGCCTGGGTTCCTCAGTGGTTTAACACCTGTCTTTGGCCCAGGGCATGATCCTGGAGTCCCGGGATGGAGTCCTGCATTGGGCTTCCTGTGGAACCTGCTTTTCCCTCTTCCTGTGTCTCTGCCTCTCTCTCTGTGTGTGTCTCTCATGAATAAATAAATAAAATATTTTAAAAAAGAACACAAATACATAGTTTAAATATCATACTATTAAACAATGAAAGAGTCAACCAAGAAATCAGAAAAGAAATTTAAAAGTACATGGAAACAAAGGAAAGTGAAAACACAACAGTCCAAAACCTTTGAGATGCAGCAACAGCTGTTTCAAGAGGGAAGATTTTGACAATACAGGGCTACCTCAAAAAACACAAAAAAATCTCAAGTAAACAACCTAATCTTACACCTAAAGAAGTAATGATAACAACAGCAGCAGAAGGAAGAGAATAATGAAGATTAGAGCAGAAATAAATGACATAGAAACTAAAATAACAATAGAGGAGACCAATGAGACCAGGACTTGTTCTTTTAAAAGACCAACAAAATTGATAAACCTCTACCAGACTCATCGAGAGAGAGAGAGAGAGAGAGAGAGAGAGAGAGAGAGAGAGAGAGATGAATCAAATAAAACAAATTCCAAATGAAAGAGGAAAAATAACCAACACCACAGAAATAAAAATAATTGTTAGAGAATATTATAAAAAACTATATGCCAACAAAAAGACAACTAGAAGATGTTGGCTAAATTCCTCTAAACATATAATCTACCAAGGATGAACCAAGAAAAAATAGAAAATTTGAACATACTGATTCCCAGCAAAGAGCTTGACCCACCAATCAAAAATGTCACAACAAACAAAAATCCATGGCCAGATGGCTTCCCAGTGGAATTCTACCAAACATTTAAAGAAGAGTTGATATCTATTATTCTCAAATTATTCAAAAAAATAGAAAAGGAGGGAATACTTCCAAATTCATTATCTGAAGCCAGTATTACCCTAATACCAAAACCAGACACCACTAAAAAAGAACTACAGGCCACTCTCCCTGACAACCATAGGTGCAACAATCCTCAATAAAATATTAACAAACAAAATCCAATAATATTTAAAAAATCATTCATCCCAATCCAGTGGGATTTATTCCTGGATTGCTAGGGTGGTTCAATATTCATAAATCAATGTAATACACCACATTATTGAGAGACAGGATAACAACCATATGATAATTTCAATAGATGCAGAAAAAGCATTTGACAAAGTGAGGATCCATTCATGATAAAAACCTCAACAAAGTAGGCTTAAGGGGAACATACCTCAACGTAATAAATAACATATGAAAAATATCATCCTGAATGGAGAAAAAATCCCCTAAGGTCAGGAACAAGATGTCCATTTTCACCACTTTTACTCAGCATAGTACTAGAAGTCCTAGCCACATAAATCAGACAACAAAAAGAAACAAAAGACATCCAAATCAGCACTGAGGTTGTACAACTTTCACTATTTGCAGATGACATACTATATGTAGAAAACCTGAAAGTCTTCACCAAAACATTGCTAGAACTGATAAATGCATTCAGTAAAATTGCAGGATACAAAATCAATGTACAAAAATCTGTAATTTCTGTACACCCAATAATGGCACAGTAGAAAGAGAAATTAAGAAAACAATCCCACTTATAATTGCACCCCAAATAATAAGATACCTAGGTATAAACCTAACCAAAGAAGTAAAAGACCTGGACTCTGAAATGGATAAAAAAACTGAGGAGTGGGCCCCTGAGTGACTTGGTTAAGCATCTGACTCTTGGATTTCAGCCCAGGTCATGATCTCATGGGCCAGGCTCCATACTCCTCCGAGAGCTGGCTTGAAGATTTTCTCCCTCTGCCCTTCATCCCACTCTCACACTGTCTCTCTGTAAATGAAATCTTAAAATAAAATTATCTTAAAATAAAATTTAAAAACTGATGAGAAATTTTTAAGAAAACACAAAGAAATGGAAGAACTTTCCGTGCCCATGGTTTAGAAGAACAAATATTGTTAAAATGTCTATACACCCAAAGCAATCTACACATTTAATGCAATCTCTATCAAGACACCAATAACATTTTTCACAGAACTAAAACAAACAATCCTAAAATTTGTATGGAACTATAAAAGACCCCAAATAGTCAAAGCAATCTTGGAAAAGAAAAGCAAAGCTGGCGGCATCACAATTCTGGATGTCGTTATATTACAAACCTGTAGTAATCAAAACAGTATGGTACTGGCACAAAAATAGATATTTAGACCAATGGAACAGAATAGAAAATCCTCAAATACACCCACTATATATGATCTATTAATCTTCAACAATGCAGGAAAGAATAGCCAAAGGAAAAAAGAAAGTCTTTTCAAAAAATGGTTTTGGGAAAGCTGAATAACAGCATGGAAAAGAACGAAACTGGACCACTTTCTTACACCATGAACAAAAATAAACTCAAATGGATGAAAGACCTAAATGTGGAATAGGGAGCCATCAAAATCTTAGCAGAGAATACAGGCAGTAACTTATTTGACATTAGCCATAGCAACTATTTTCTAGATATGTCTCCCGAGGCAAAGAAAACAAAAGCAAAAATAAACTACTGTGACTACATCAAAAAGAAAAAAAAAAGCTTCCGTGTGGTGAAAGAAACAATCAATAAAACTAACAGACAACCTATGAAATGGGAGAAGATATTTGGAAATGACAGATCTGATAAAGGAAGGGCTAGTATCCAAAATATATAAAGAACATAACAAAACTCAGCATCCAAAGACAAATAACCCAAGCAAAAATGGGCGGAAGACATGAACAGACATTTCTTTGAAATAGATATACAGATTGTCAATATACTCAAGAAAATATACTCATCATCACTTTTCATCAGGGAAATACAAATCAAAACTACAATGAGATATCACCTCACACCTGTCAGAATGGCTAAAATAAAAAACAGGAGACACAAGTGTTGGTGAGGACGTGGAGAAAGGGAACTCTCTTGCATTGTTGGTGGGGATGCAAACTGGTACGGCCACTCTGGGAAACAGTGCAAAGATTCCTCGAAATGTTAAAAATAGAAATATTTTTAGGATCTAGCATTCACATCACTGGGTATTTATACAAAGAACACAAAAACTGTAATTCAAGGGATACATGCACCCCAATGTTTATAGCAGCATTGTTTACAACAGCCAAGATATGGAAGCAGCCCATATGTCCATGGATTGATGAATGGTAAAATATATATATTATATATATCTCTGTATATATCTATAGAGATATATTCTCTCTATATATCTCTATATAGTAAGAATGGTAAAAAAAAGAATATATATATTCTGTCTATATATTAGATATATCTCTATAGAGATAGACATATCTCTATATCTATCTCCATATATTCACTATATATCTCTCTATTATATATATATATATATATATATATATATAGAGAGAGAGAGAGAGAGAGAGAGAGAGAGAGAATAATAGCATATCACTCAGTCATATAAAAGAATGAAGTCTTGCCATTTGCAAGGACATAGATGGAACTACATCAAAAAGTGATGCCAGACCTAGACACAGACTAACAGAGTATACAATGCTAAGTGAAATAAGTCAGAGAAAGACGAGTACCATATGATTTCAGAAACATATCAAATTGAATAAACAAAACAAGCAAAGGAAAAATATAAGTGAGGGAGAGTCAAAGCAACAAACAGACTTTTAATTATGGACAACAATCTGATGGTTATCAGAAGGGAGTTGGTGGGGGGATCAGTTAAGTAGGTGATGGAAATTAAGGAGTGCACTTGTGATGAGCGCAGGGTGATGTATGTAACTGTTGAATTGCTATATTGTATATGTGAAACTAATATAACACTATATGTTGACTAACTGAAATTAAAATAAAACCTTAAAATATATATTTGTTATAAAACATAAGACTGGGTTGACTAAGGTTGAAAATCACTATATAGGCCATAGTAAAGAGTCTGAATTTTATTCTGGCTAAATAAAAAGTCACGAGATAATTTTGACCAGAGACACTAGATAAATCACCAGATAAGGAGGTATTGTGGTGACCCAAGCAAGAGATTTTGTTAGCTTAGATTATGGTAGTATCAGAGAAAATGGAAGAAGTAGACATATTCAGATGTATATTACAGGTAAAGCCAATGAAATTATTGATAGACTGTAGGACTATGCAGAGAGAGTAAGGGAATTGAGGATAACTATTGTGCTTTATGTGGAGCGACTAATTGAATGATGGTACCCTTTCCTGGGTAGGGAAAACTAAGAAAGAAAAATGTCTTGAGGATAAAATAAGAACTATGTTTTGGAAATGTTGAGTTTTGAAAAATTTAAGTGGAGATATGGGTTTGGAGTTCAAAAGAGAGATTGGAGCTCTTGATACCTACTTGGACTCATCAACAAATTTATATTATTTAATACTATGTGCCAGGAAACAGTGTAGATTAGAAGAAAAGATCGAAGAATTTCCCTATAGAATTCTTACATTCAGAAATCAGACAGGAAGATGAACTAGCAAAGGAAGTAAAACCAGAATAGCTCAATGTCATTGAAACGAAGAGTATTGCAAAATCACAGGGGCATTCAGGAAACAAAGGCTTGCTTTTATACGTTTTAGGGGAGAACTTAGTTTTCTTCATCTTTCTTTTTTCTTGACTCTGTTGTTGTTGTGACACTTGCTTTATTGTGATAGTCTGGAACCAAAACCACACTATCTCTGAGATATGTCTGTGTTTTTTACAGTGAAGGATATAGAGCCTAAGAGAAGTTAGAGATATTAGCACATGGCACTGAGTGGGGGTCCTGACCTATGGCTGTACAATCTAGATCCTCATGCTCTCAAATTCCCTTCTCCACTGCTTCAGTGGGGGCACAAGTGGAACCATGAAATACAGAGACATTTCTGTCTTCTCAGCGTGCTCCTTTTTCACTGGATTGCATACTGGCCTAGGGGCTTGTGATTGCCTCTTTTTAAGGATTCAAGGTGCTAAATTCCAGGTGCCACATTTAGGCTAGGCCTAGAAGGAAAAAAAAATGGCCAAGAAAGTTATTCTATATTTAGCTTCGATTTGTCCTAAATAAAATAAAAATAAAATAGGTAAGAAATCGAATCAAATCAAATCCTTCACTTTCATTCATGATCTAATCCCATTTAACAGGACACTACACATGACTTTGAATCTAAATTTCTAAATATTAAATAGGACTATTACTTTATTATTTGCCTGCCATTTTTCTCTGTGGATATATCATTCCTGAAAACCTATTACATGGTAGTGATAAATGACTTCTTTGAGGATTTAAGGTCATGGAACTAGGTGATCTCTTTATTTCTATCCAAGAAATATGCCTACTACTGAGCAAAAATCAATCACTAACACCACACACAAAAAAAATAGTCAATCTATACTACAGTCTAACTCTACCCCTTCAACAGACTGAACATTATTCTTGGCTCCAGACTAAAATTCTACCTAACTCCTGTTACAAATCAGCTGTAGTCAGTGAGTAGCCATAAATCCTGGTCACAGACTCATTGATTCCTAATTTTACTCATGGACTAAGGCTTGAATCCCAGTTTTCTTGTGACCCTTAATTATTACTGAGAAATATTATCCTTGTTATGGATATACTATAACCATTTAGAACAGAACCAGATGAAACTCTTGCCCCAGAACCCTCAGATTGAGGCTTAAATTCTGTCTTTCCAATGAATCTTTGATCACAGTCAAAAAGTGATGCCAGACCTAGTCCCAGACTAACTCCATAGCTCTGGTCAACTGACTCAGTCCAAGACACAGAATAACCTCTAGATCTATTAGTAGACTAAACCACCTGATTTTAGCCCCAGCCACATAAAACCCCAACTCTGCTTCAGGTTCAACTCTTTATCTTGTAAAACTTTGACAAGATTGAACTATCTCATTACAGAATGATCTTTATATCCTTGACAGGATTGATTATCTACGGAATTATCCCTACAAATACTTATGGACAAAAATCTCTGATGTTGCCTGCAAAGTGACCCCTATCACCAGATATTTACTTTTTTTCCTTTGAGACTGAACCCCTATAACTTAACAGAAACTCAGTTCAAATCAGTACAGTACATGTTTATTGAGTAGCTGGTCCTAGGTGCTATATATTTACATTGAATAAAATATGATTGCTATTCTCAAACCAGGCAATTGCAATGTAGCCTATTGGTTCTATGATAGAGGTAAGTGCAAAGTATTAGTAAGAGTATCCAAGAAAACCCAAACCATTGTAGACATAATAAATTTAACTCAGGAAATTGGTTAGATAGCTAACAGAAGCATAAAGAAGCCAGACAGGGAAGACTGAAACAACCAAGATATTAGCAGTAGCAAAAAAGCTACTATCATACTGAGGGATAGGACACAAGAAGGAATTAGTCCACAGTGCAGAATTATTCTGTAAGAGCTAAAGCAACTCTATTGGTTGCCCAGAAGGAACTGAGACAATGAAGGAGGGGGTATTATGAGGCAGAAACTGGAGTTCAGAAGATGCAAAACCAAAATATGCCATTTTGGCAAGCAGAATATTTTAAGGAAAAGGCAATTGAGAATTAGCATATACAGGAAAAGCTCTTCATCTCCTTCTTCAAAACTGTCTCTTGTAAAGAAAATTTACATTTATAATGAAAATGTCCATTAGTAAAGATATCTGTGGCAGGAAGAAAGCTTTTTTATCATCTAAGGGACTTCTATCCATATAACAAGGCAACTTGCATTTACCACACACATACTTCCCATAACTTGCCTCTTCCTCTCCCACCTAAAGTCTCAAAATGCTATTCCTTTGTGTAACCCAGGATGATAAATTAGTCCCAGTTACCTGGTTGACTCTTTGAGTTTCATATATTTGTGAAACTCTCATATATTTTTTTCATATATTTTATGTAATTCAAACTGTGGTCTTTTTCTACTTGTCTATCTTATATCAATTTAATTCTTAGGCCAGGAGACTACAGAAAGAACTAGAAAGGAAGAGATAAGTAGCCTGACTTCTTTCCTTCTCTTATCTTTTAGTCTTCTACTGATTTCATTCATTGGCTGAGTCTACCCTAAATATATAGTTCCTTTCTACACAGAGAAGAGTAGTAGATAGGCAAGAAATATGAGAGCGTATAGGTGCATGCTTTGCAAACATTTGTTTATAAGAGCACAAAAGGGGAGCAACTGCTCCAGGCATTAGTTGGGAAAGGGAGAGAATGAAAATCATAGGACACCTACCAGAGTGAGAGACTCCAGAATTGAGTCTTTAAAAAGTAAGGGTAAGCCAGGTACAAAAGTAGAGAAAGACCTTCCAAGCAGAAGCATGGATTAAAACAGAGAGATATACAATGGGATATTACTCAGCCATCAAAAAGAATGAAATCTTGCCATTTTCAATGATGTGGATGGAAATAGAAAGTATTATGCTAAGTAAAATAAGTCAGCCTGAGAAAGACAAATACAATATGATTTCACTCATATGTGTGACTTAAGAAGCAAAACAGATGAACATAGGGGAAGGGAAGGAGAAATAAAATAAGATAAAGGGATGCCTCCTTGAGTGTCTGCCTTTGTCTCAGGGCATGGTCCCGGGTCCAGGGATAGAGTCCAGGGATCAAATCCCACATCAGGCTTCCTGTGGGGAGCCTGCTCTCCTTCTCCCTGTGTCTCTCATGTATAAAAAAAATAAATAAAATATTTAAAAACAAAATAATATAAAAACAGAGAGGGAGGCAAACCATAAGAGACTCTTAACTATAGGGAACAAACTGAAAGTTGCTGGAGAAGAAGTAGGCAGGGAATGGGGTAATTGGGTGATGGGCATTAAGGAGGGCACTTGATGTAGTAAGCACTGGGTGTTATATGCAATTGATGAATCACTAAATTCTACCCCTGCAGCTAATAATACACTGTATGTTAATTAAATCGAATTTAAATTAAAAAAATTAAAAACCACAGAGATGTTAAATGGGATGTTGAATGCAAGGAATTCATTTATTCAATTATTCATTTTTCAGAGCATAAAATGAGAGTTGGGAGTGAGGAGAGATTCAAATTACATAGTAGATGTAATCTTAGGTGATGATAAGAAATTTTAACGTTATGCTGAGGCCAATGAAGGATATTCAGCACTGCAGTGATTTCATCAAGATGTTTATTTTTGAACGCTTTGATAGAGTTCTTGTTTGCGAGAAAAAGACACAGACTGAGTAATTTAAGCAGTCAAGGATTTAAAAGATATTTATTGAAAGACTTATAGATGCTCCTGTAGATTCAGAGGACCAGGGATGGAAGGTATGTAGCCTAGAATGATGCTCAAAATCATGCTACAGAACTGATCCATTAAAGATATGAATGGCATTTCATGTGCAAAGACACTACAGCTCATATCACCAGCGTCAAAGCCAGTGAGCACTGAATGTCATGGCTTGAACCAATATTACTGCTGCTTTTTTTTTTTTTTAAAGATTTCAGGTTTTTTGTTTTTTTTAATTTTTATTTATTTATGATAGTCACACAGAGAGAGAGAGAGAGAGAGAGAGAGAGAGAGAGAGGCAGAGACACAGGCAGAGGGAGTAGCAGGCTCCATGCACCGGGGGCCCGATGTGGGATTCGATCCTGGGTCTCCAGGATCACGCCCTGGGCCAAAGGCAGGCGCTAAACCGCTGTGCCACCCAGGGATCCCATTACTGCTGCTTCTAAAAATTGGGTGTAGCTGTCATCAGTGTGTGTGGTTCTTTCTTCTTTGTGTCAGTAACTTTCAGTCTTGAGCAGATGTCTCAACAGCATGCATCTGCATTCTAGCTATAAAGACAGTCTGAAAAGTGAGATTCTGGCATCTTCTGTTTTTGTAGTCAGACATAGACTCTGCCTTGTAAGACAGTGATTCTCCAGACAGAGGGGTGGGATCAGAGAGCAAATGATATAAATAATGACAAATTCTCACTACAAAGATCCTTCTAGCAGTGATGTATAAGATGATAGGTTGACAAGGTATAAGCATGAAGGCAGGGAATTAGGAGACTATTATTATAATAATGTCAATCCTTACCACAGACTGATTCTCTGAGTAATCACTCTAGGTGTCAGTCAGAATGTCCTTTGATACAAAGAACAAAAGATATGGCTTAAAATTTCTTAAACAATAAGATTATTTTTGGCTTGAACAATAGTAAAGTGAGCTTAAATCAGAGGCTTTGACTTTATTTTTCTGTAGTTTCTTTGGCTGTGTTCTCAGGTATACATTAGCATCACCATTAGGCTACTTCCCTAATGGTGACCCCAAAATATGATATAGCTCTTTCTGGTTTCACATCTGAATACTATCCAGAAGACAAGAATGCAGTTTTGCCTACATTACAAGTCAGAGACCTAAGATTTACCCTGATTGGCCCATTTGTATCGCAGGAGAAACAGACTCCTCGTTGAGCAGGGAAGATGATGTGGGACTCAATCCCAGGACCCTGAGATCATGACCTGAGCCAAAGGCAGACACCCAACCCACTGAGCCACCCAGGTGCTCCTACCACCATTTATTTCTAGAATTCATTTCATCCTGGTAAACTGAAACTCTGTACCCATTAAGGAATAGCTCCCATTTCCCCCTCTCCAACCACAGAAAATCCCCATTCTGTCTATCTGTATGAATTTGATTACTCTAGGACATTATGTAAGTGGGATTATACAATATTTTTGTGACTAGCTTATTTTACTTAACATGGTGTCTTGTTGGTTCATCCATGATGCAACTTACATAAGAATTCCAAAAAAAATTCTCTTCCTATTTTTTCTTAATATTCGTAAGAATATTTCACATGAGATTTACCCTCTTAACAAAATTTAAAATGTACAATACAGTGTTGCTAACTATGTGAACATGGGGAACATCAGACTTATAGAACTCATCTATCCTACATACCTGAAACTTTATGATTCTTGGATAGCAACTCCCATTTTGCACTATTTCCAGGCCCTGTCAACCATTATTCCATTCTGCTTCTATGAGTTTAACTATATTAGATAACTTATATAAGTGAAATCATGTATATTTGTCCTTGGGTGACTGGCTTTTTTTCACTTACCATAATGTCCTCAAGGTTTATCCATGTAGTCATATTTATCAGGATTTCCTTTTTTCCAGGCTAAATAATATTCCATTTTTTAAAAAAAAAAATTTGTTTATTTATTCATGAGAGACACAGAGAGAAAGGGAGAAACATAAGCAGAGGGAGAAGCAGGCTCCCTGCTGGGAGCCTGATGTGGGATTCAATATCGGAACTCTGGGATCATGCTCTAAGCCAAAGGCAGATCCTCAACCACTGAGCCACCCAGGCATCCCAATAATATTCCATTATATATATATATACATATATATACAAATTACATTATTTATACATTTTATTATATATATATATATATCTATATATATATCATACTTTATTTAAACATTCCTCTGTATATGGACATTTAGGTTGCTTCAAGAATTTGGCTATTAGGCAAGATGGTGGAAGCACCTGGCAGGGGGCTGGTCAGCTCCCCCAGGAACATACACCTGAGAATCAGCACAGCAAGACCCTCCCCAGAAGACCAGCTAGAAGGACAGGGGAAAAGACCAAGAAGCACTGGAAAGTTCCAATGGAAGTCAAGAGATTTACAATATATAGAATCAAAGGATACTCCGCCTTGTTTTTGTTTTCTGTTTGTTTCCCACCCCTTTACCTCTCTCTCTTTTTCTCCTTTTTCCAGTAAAATTTGTTTTTGGACAATCTGCACTGAGCAAAATGGATAGAGGGAGAAACTCAGCACAAAAGAAAGAACCAGGGATACCTGGGTGGCGCAGCAGTTTGGCGCTTGCCTTTGGCCCAGGGCGCGATCCTGGAGACCCGGGATCGAATCCCACGTCGGGCTCCCGGTGCATGGAGCCTGCTTCTCCCTCTGCCTGTGTCTCTGCCTCTCTCTCTCTCTCACTGTGTGACTATCATAAATAAATAAAAATTAAAAAAAAAAGAAAGAACCAGAAACAGTACTCTCTCCACAGAGTTACAAAATTTAAATTACAATACAATGTCAGAAAGCCAATTCAGAAGCACTATTATAAAGCTACTGGTGGCTCTAGAAAAGAGTGTAAAGGACTCAAGAGACTTCATGACTGCAGAATTTAGATCTAATCAGGCCGAAAATAAAATCAATGCAAATTATTTATCATTTAAACATTTTCTAATTTTCTTTTTTTTAATAATAAATATATTTTTATTGGTGTTCAATTTGCCAACATACAGAATAACACCCAGTGCTCATCCTGTCAAGTGTCCCCCTCAGTGCCCGTCACCCATTCACCCCCACCCCCCGCCCTCCTCCCCTTCCACCACCCCTAGTTCATTTCCCAGAGTTAGAAGTCTTTTTGTTCTGTCTCCCTTTCTGATATCTCCCACACATTTCTTCTCCCTTCCCTTATATTCCCCTTCACTATTATTCATATTCCCCAAATGAATGAGAACATACACTGTTTGTCCTTCTCCGATTGACTTACTTCACTCAGCATAATACCCTCCAGTTCCATCCACGTTGAAGCAAATGGTGGGTATTTGTCGTTTCTAATGGCTGAGTAATATTCCATTGTATACATAAACCACATCTTCTTTATCCATTCATCTTTCGATGGACACCGAGGCTCGTTCCACAGATTGGCTATTGTGGACATTGCTGCTAGAAACATCGGGGTGCAGGTGTCCCGGCGTTTCATTGCATCTGAATCTTTGGGGTAAATACCTAACAGTGCAATTGCTGGGTCGTAGGGCAGGTCTATTTTTAACTCTTTGAGGAACCTCCACACAGTTTTCCAGAGTGGCGTCACCAGTTCACATTCCCACCAACAATGTAAGAGGGTTCCCCTTTCTCCACATGCTCTCTAGCACTTGCTGTTTCCTGCCTTGTTAATTTCACCACTCTCACTGGGGTGAGGTGGTATCTCATTGTGGTTTTGATTTGTAATTCCCTGATGGCAAGTGATACAGAGCATTTTCTCATGTGTGTGTTGGCCATATCTATGTCTTCCTCTGTGAGATTTCTCTTCATGTCTTTTGCCCATTTCATGATTGGATTGTTTGTTTCTTTGGTGTCGAGTTTAAGAAGTTCTTTATAGGTCTTGGAAACTAGCCCTTTATCTGATATGTCATTTGCAAACATCTTCTCCCATTCTGTAGGTTGTCTTTTAGTTTTGTAGACTGTATCCTTTGCTGTGCAAAAACTTCTTATCTTGACGAAGTACCAATAGTTCATTTTTGCTTTTGTTTCTTTTGCCTTCGTGGATGTATCTTGCGAGAAGTTACTGTGGCCGAGTTCAAAAAGGGTGTTGCCTGTGTTCTCCTCTAGGATTTTAATGGAATCATGTCTCACATTAAATCCTTCATCCATTTTGAGTTTATCTTTGTGTATGGTGAAAGACAGTGGTCTAGTTTCATTCTTCTGCATGTGGATGTTCAATTTTCCCAGCACGATTTATTGAAGAGGCTGTCTTTCTTCCAATGGATAGTCTTTACTCCTTTATCGAATATTAGTTGAACATAAAGTTCAGGGTCTACTTCTGGGTTCTCTATTCTGTTCCATTGATCTATATGTCTATTTTTGTGCCAAGTACCACACTGTCTTGATGACCACAGCTTTATGGTACAACCAGAAATCTGGCACTGTGATGCCCCCAGATATGGTTTTCTTTTTTAAAATTCGCCTGGCTATTCGGGGTCTTTTCTGATTCCACACAAATCTTAAAATAATTTGTTCTAACTTTCTGAGGAAAGTCCATGGTATTTTGATAGGGATTGCATTAAACGTGTAAATTGCCCTGGGTAACATGACATTTTCACAATATTAGTTCTGCCAATCCATGAGCATGGAATATTTTTCCAACTCTTTGTGTCTTCCTAAATGTCTTTCTGAAGTGTTCTATAGTTCTTAGGGTATAGGTCCTTTACCTCTTTGGTTAGGTTTATTCCTAGGTATCTTATGCTTTTGGGTGCAATTGTAAATGGGATTGACTCCTTAATTTCTCTTTCTTCAGTCTCATTGTTAGTGTATAGAAATGCCATTGATTTATGGGCATTGATTTTGTATCCTGCCACGCTACCAAATTGCTGTATGAGTTCTAGCAATCTTGGGGTGGAGGCTTTTGGGTTTTCTATGTAGAGGATCATGTCATCGGCGAAGAGGGAGAGTTTGACTTCTTTGCCAATGTGAATGCCTTTAATGTCTTTTTGTTGTCTGATTGCTGAGGCTAGGTCTTCCAGTACTATGTTGAATAGCAGTGGTGAGAGTGGACATCCCTGTCTTGTTCCTGATCTTAGGGGACAGGCTCCCAGTGCTCCCCCCTGAGAGTGATATTTGCTGTGGGCTTTTCGTAGATGGCTTTTAAGATGTCGAGGAATGGGGATTGCATTGAACGTGTAAATTGCCCTGGGTAACATTGACATTTTCACAATATTAATTCTGCCAATCCATGAGCATGGAATATTTTTCCATCTCTTTGTGTCTTCCTCAATTTCATTCAGAAGTGTTCTACAGTTGTTAGTGTATAGACTCTTTACCTCTTTGGTTAGGTTTATTCCTAGGTATCTTATGCTTTTGGGTGCAATTGTAAATGGGATTGACTCCTTAAGTTCTGTTTCTTCAGTCTCATTGTTAGTGTATAGGAATGCCATTGATTTCTGGGCATTGATTTTGTATCCTGCCACGCTACCAAATTGCTGTATGAGTTCTAGCAATCTTGGGGTGGAGGCTTTTGGGTTTTCTATATAGAGTATCACGTTCAATGCAATCCCTATAAAAATACCATGGACTTTCTTCAGAGACTTAGAACAAATTATTTTAAGATTTGTGTGGAATCAGAAAAGACCCCGAATAGCCAGGGGAATTTTAAAAAGGAAAACCATATCTGGGGGCATCACAATGCCAGATTTCAGGTTGTACTACAAAGCTGTGGTCATCAAGACAGTGTGGTACTGGCACAAAAACAGACACATAGACCAATGGAACAGAATAGAGAACCCAGAAATGGACCCTGAACTTTATGGTCAACTAATATTCGACAAAGGAGGAAAGACGATCCACTGGAAGAAAGACAGTCTCTTCAATAAATGGTGCTGGGAAAATTGGTCATCCACATGCAGAAGAATGAAACTAGACCACTCTCTTGCACCATACACAAAGATAAACTCAAAATGGATGAAAAATTTAAATGTGAGACAAGACTCCATCAAAATCCTAGAGGAGAACACAGGCAACACCCTTTTTGAACTTGGCCACAGTAACTTCTTGCAAGATACATCCACGAAAGCAAAAGAAACAAAAGCAAAAATGAACTATTGGGACTTCATCAAGATAAGAAGCTTTTGCACAGCAAAGGATACAGTCAACAAAACTAAAAGACAACCTACAGAATGGGATAAGATATTTGCAAATAACATATCAGATAAAGGGCTAGTTTCCAAAATCTATAAAGAACTTCTTAAACTCAACACCAAAGAAACAAACAATCCAATCATGAAATGGGCAAAAGACATGAAGAGAAATCTCACAGAGGAAGACATAGACATGGCCAACATGCACATGAGAAAATGCTCTGCATCACTTGCCATCAGGGAAATACAATTCAAAACCACAATGAGATACCACCTCACACCAGTGAGAATGGGGAAAATTAACAAGGCAGGAAACAACAAATGTTGGAGAGGATGCGGAGAAAAGGGAACCCTCTTACACTGTTGGTGGGAATGTGAACTGGTGCAGCCACTCTGGAAAACTGTGTGGAGGTTCCTCAAAGAATTAAAAATAGACCTGCCCTACGACCCAGCAATTGCACTGTTAGGGATTTACCCCAAAGATTCAGATGCAATGAAACGCCAGGACACCTGCACCCCGATGTTTCTAGCAGCCATGTCCACAATAGCCAAACTGTGGAAGGAGCCTCGGTGCCCATCGAAAGATGAATGGATAAAGAAGATGTGGTTTATGTATACAATGGAATATTACTCAGCCATTAGAAACGACAAATACCCACCATTTGCTTCAACGTGGATGGAACTGGAGGGTATTATGCTGAGTGAAGTAAGTCAATCGGAGAAGGACAAACAGTGTATGTTCTCACTTATTTGGGGAATATGAATAATAGTGAAGGGGAATATAAGGGAAGGGAGAAGAAATGTGTGGGAGATATCAGAAAGGGAGACAGAACAAAAAGACTTCTAACTCTGGGAAATGAACTAGGGGTGGTGGAAGGGGAGGAGGGCGGGGGGTGGGGGTGAATGGGTGACGGGCACGGAGGGGGACACTTGACGGGATGAGCACTGGGTGTTATTCTGTATGTTGGTAAATTGAACACCAATAAAAATTAATTTATTAAAAAAATTCTACATGCAAAAAAAAAGAAAAAAGAAAAAAATCAAGGGCAAGAGGAAATATTAGTAGGCATTGTGAAGTTATTGGAGAAAATAGCAACTTTCTAGAGATCAGTTAATGGGAACCGTCATTTGTGATTCTAACTTTGAATATTTTTTAACATAAGGCAGAAACATCTTTATTTTCCTATAGAACAAACTGCAATAAACATAAAAGAGAACATGGGCAGAGGATAAACACAAGAAAAATCAAGACATGACTAGTAAAGAGATGACACATATGGCAAAACTGTCTCTCTAGGTCTTATAAGGGAAGTCTTAGTAATTGTTATCAAATGCCACTGTATATGATTTATAGCCTGTCCCATGCAATAAAACCTATAGTATAGAAAAAAAAAGATGTCGAGGAATGTTCCCTCTATCCCTATGCTCTGAAGAGTTTTGATCAGGAATGGATGCTGTATTTTGTCAAATGCTTTCTCTGCATCTAATGAGAGGATCATACGGTTCTTGTTTTTTCTCTAGCTGATATGGTGAATCACATTAATTGTTTTTCAAGTGCTGAACCAGCCTTGCATCACGGGGATAAATCCTACTTGGTCATGGTGAATAGTCTTCTTAATGTACTGTTGTATCCTATTGGCTAGTATCTTGTTGAGAATAATTGCATCCATGTTCATCAGGGAAATTGGTCTGTAATTCTCCTTTTTGGTGGGGTCTTTGTCTGGTTTTGAAATTAAGGTGATGCTGGCCTCATAGAATGAATTT
This sequence comes from Nyctereutes procyonoides, assembly GCF_905146905.1. Taxonomy (NCBI): domain Eukaryota; kingdom Metazoa; phylum Chordata; class Mammalia; order Carnivora; family Canidae; genus Nyctereutes; species Nyctereutes procyonoides. The sequence goes on from NW_026575125.1 coordinate 46,640,213, forward strand.
GGAAGTACTCCATCACTTTCTATCTTTCTGAACAGCTTTAGTAGAATAGGTATGCTTTCTTCTTTAAACGTTTGATAGAATTCCCCTGGGAAGCCATCTGGCCCTGGACTCTTGTGTCTTGGGAGGTTTTTGATGATTGCTTCAATTTCCTCCCTGGTTATTGGCCTGTTCAGGTTTTCTATTTCTTCCTGTTCCAGGTTTGGTAGTTTGTGGCTTTCCAGGAATGCGTCCATTTCTTCTAGATTGCCTAATTTATTGGCATATTGCTGTTCATAATATGTTTTTAAAATCGTTTGTATTTCCTTGGTGTTGGTAGTGATCTCTCCTTTCTCATTCATGATTTTATTAATTTGAGTCTTCTCTCTCTTCTTTTTAATAAGGCTGGCTAATGGTTGATCTATCTTATTAATTCTTTCAAAGAACCAACTCATGGTTTTGTTGATCTCTTCCACAGTTCTTCTGCTCTTGATTTTGTTGAGTTCTGCTCGAATCTTCATTAACTCTCTTCTTCTGCTGGGTGTACGATGTATCTGCTGTTTTTCCTCTAGCTCCTTTATGTGTAAGGTGAGCTTTTGTATTTGAGTTCTTTCCAGTTTTTGAATGGATGCTTGTATTGCGATGTATTTCCCCCTCAGGACTGCTTTTGCTGCATCCCAAAGATTTTGAATGGTTGTATCTTCATTATCATTAGTTTCCATGAGTCTTTTTAATTCCTCCTTAATTTCCTGGTTGACCCTTCCATGTTTTAGCAGGATGGTCCTTAACCTCCACGTGTTTGAGGTCCTTCCAAACTTCTTGTTGCGATTTAGTTCTAATTTCAAGGCATTATGATCTGAGAATATGCTGGGGACGATCCCAATCTTTTGGTATCAGTTCAGACCCGATTTGTGACCCAGTATGTGGTCTATTCTGGAGAAAGTTCCATGTGCACTTGAGAAGAATGTGTATTCAGTTGAGTTTGGATGTAAAGTTCTGTAGATATCTGTGAAATCCATCTGGTCCAGTGTATCATTTAAAGCTCTCGTTTCTTTGGAGATATTGTGCTTAGAAGACCTATCCAGTATAAAAAGAGCTACATTGAAGTCACGAAGTATAAGTGTATTATTATCTCAGTATTTCTTCACTTTGGTTATTAATTGATTTAAATATTTCCGAGCTCCCATATTCGGGGCATATTTATTGAGGATTGTTAAGTCCTCTTGTTGGATATATCCTTTAAGTATGATATAGTGTCCCTCTTCATCTCTCACTACAGTCTTTGGGGGTAAATTTTAGTTTATCTGATATGAGGATGGCTACCCCTGCTTTCTTTTGAGGACCATTTGAATGGTAAATGGTTCTCCAACCTTTTATTTTCAGGCTGTAGGTGTCCTTCTGTCTAAAATGAGTCTCTTGTAGACAGCAAATAGATGGGTCCTGCTCTTTTATCCAGTCTGAAACCCTGCACCTTTTGATGGGGTCATTAAGCCCGTTCACGTTCAGAGTTACTATTGAAAGATATGAGATTAGTGTCATCATGATGTCTATTCAGTCCTTGTTTTTGTGGATTGTTCCACTGACCTTTTTCTTAAAGGGGAATTTTAAGAGTCCCCCTTAAAATTTCTTGCAGAGCTGGTTTGGAGGTCACATATTCTTTTAGTTCCTGCCTGTCTTGAAAGCTCTTTACCTCTCCTTCCATTCTGAATGAGAGCCTTGCTGGATAAAGTATTCTTGGTTGCATGTTCTTCTCATTTGGGACCCTGAATATATCCTGCCAGCCCTTTCTGGCCTGCCAGGTCCCTGTGAAGAGCTCTGCTGTTACCCTAATACTCCTCCCCATAAAAGTCAGGGATTTCTTGTCTCTTGCTGCTTTAAGGATCTTCTCTTTATCTTTGGAATTTGCAAGCTTAACTATTAGATGTTGAGGTTTTGAACGGTTTTTATTGATTTTAGGGGGGCATCTCTCTATTTCCTGTATCTGAATGCCTGTTTCCCTTCCCAGATTAGGAAAGTTTTCAGCTATGATTTGTTCAAATACATATTCTGGCCCTCTGGCCCTTTCGGCGCCCTCGGGAACCCCAATTAAATGTAGGTTTTTCTTCCTCAGGCTGTCGTTTATTTCCCTTAATCTGTCCTCATGGTCTTTTAACTGTCTGTATCTTTTTTCCTCAGTTTCCCTCTTTGCCATTAACTTGTCTTCTATGTCACTCACTCGTTCTTCCACCTCGTTAACCCTCGTCGTTAGGACTTCTAGTTTGGATTGCATCTCATTCAATTGATTTTTAATTTCTGCCTGATTGGATCTAAATTCTGCAGTCATGAAGTCTCGTGAGTCCTTAATGCTTTTTTCTAGAGCCACCAGTAGCTGTATAATAGTGCTTCTGAATTGGCTTTCTGACATTGAATTGTAATCCAGATTTTGTAACTCTGTGGGAGAGAGGACTCTTTCTGATAATTTCTTTCGAGGTGAGGTTTTCCTTCTAGTCATTTTGCTCAGTGCAGAGTGGCCAAAAACAAGTTGTATTGGGAAAAGGAGAAAAAGAGAGAGAGAGAAGGAAAGAAAAGAGAAAAAGAAAAAAGAAAAAGAAGGATAAATGGAAAAAAACAGAATAAAAAGAGAAAGAAAAACAAAGAAAGGAAAAAGAAGGGTGGGGGAAGCAAAGAGAAATCAAAAAGAAAAAAAAACCACGGGGGAGTGTCTTCTGATTTTGTATACTTTAAATCCTTGACTTCCCTTGGAACTTGTCTGTCTAGCTGGTCTTCGGGGGAGGGGCCTGTTGTGCTGATTTTTCAGGTGTTGGCACTTGGGGGAGCTGCTCTGCCCCCTGCCTGGTGCAGGGCTCAGTGGGGGTTGTTTACCCTGTGAGGCCTCTGGAGGCACAACCCCAGTGGCGGCAGCCAGCTCTGGAGTCCTGGATTCAGCTCCCGCAGGAACTACGGAGCTCTCTGTCCGCAGGGCCTGGATGTTCTGGGGCGGGGCCGCTGATCTGCTCAGCTCCGGGCAGGAGCGTCCTTGCCGTCCTGGGCCCTCCTGGCCTCTGCCTGTCCTGGGGGGAGGCCAGATCCTGGGCTGTGTCCCGGCACCCTGTGCTCTGGGGCCTGTGCTGTTGGATTCACGCTCCCGGCCGCGCAGCCCCCTCCGCGCTGAGCCGCCACCCGAGCCCCTCCGAGCTGCTCCGGGTCCAGCGGTCTTTTAGGGATCTCGGCCGCGGGGTATGGCACACTCTCCTGAGTGCACAGGTGTCCGTTATTGTCCCAGGGAGCCTGAGGGCATTCCCGCCCTCCTGGGGTCCTGCTCTGTCTGAGGTGCCTTTCCGCCCGGGGAAGATTGGTGAAGCTCCTGCTTCTCCGGGACGGGGCTCTCCTGTCCTGGGGGCACTAGCCCCGGCCTTAGCCTGGCTCCTTGCGGGGCCCCTCCCCCTCGGATGCCTTTTGTTTCTTTATTTCTTTTTCCCCCGTCTTCCTACCTTGATATAAGCGCGAACTCTTCTCACTGTAGCATTCCAGCTGTTCTCTCTTTAAATCTCAGGCCGAATTCGTAGATTTTCAGGATGATTTGAAGGTTATCTAGGTAATTTGGTGGGGACAGGTGATTTGGGGACCCTACTCTTCAGCCATCTTGCCCCTCCTCTCGAGTTCTTTTTTTTAATTCCAGTATATTCATACAGTGTTATATTAGTTTCCACTGATACAATTCCATTTATCACCCAGTGTTCATCACAAGTGCACTCCTTAATCCCCATCACCCATTTTAATTATCCCCCCACTCACCGTCCTTCTGGTAACCATCAGTTTGCTCTCTGTAATTAAGAGTCTGTCAGGGATCCCTGGTTGGCTTAGTGGTTAAACATCTGCCTTTGGCCCAGGGTGTAGCCCTAGAGTCCCAGGATCAAGTCCCACATCAGGCTCCCTGCATGGAGCCTGCTTCTCTCTCTGCCTATGTCTCTGCCTCTCTCTCTGTGTCTCTCATGAATAAATAAAATCTTTTTTTTTTAAAAGAGTCTCTCTCTCTTCCTTTGCTCATTTTTTTTGTTTCTTAAATTCCACATGTGAGTGAAATCATATGGTATTTTTCTTTCTCTTTCTAATTTCACTTACCATTATAGTCTCTAGCTCCATTCATGTTGCAAATGGTAAGATTTCATAATTTCTTATGGTTGAATAATATTCCATTGTGTATATATAATATATCTTCTAGATCCATTTATCTAACAATGGACATTTGGGCTGCTTTTATAATTTGACTATTTTAAATAATGCTGCTATAAGCAGAATGGTTTATGTATATCTTTCAATTAGCATTTTTTTATTTTTTGGGTAAATACCCACTAGTGTGATTACTGGATTGTACTATTGTTTCTATTTTTAAATTTTGAGGAACTCCATACTGTTTTGCAGAGTAGCTGCACCAGTTTGCATTCCCACCAACAGTGTATGAGGGTTCCTTTTACTCTATACTCTCATCAGCCAGCATTTGTTGTTTCTTTTGTTTTTCACTTTATCCATTCTGATAGATGTGAGGTGATGTCGTAGATTTGATTTGCATTTTCCTGATGATGAGTGGGCCATGTGGATGTTTTCTTTGGAGAAATGTCTGTTCATGTCTTCTGCCCATTTTTCAAACAGGATTATTTGTTTTTAGGGGTGTTGAGTTTTATAAGTTCTTTATATATTTTGGATCCTAACCCTTTATTGGATGTCAGTTGCAAACGTATTCTTCCATTCAATAGGTTGCCTTTTAGTTTTGTTGCTTGTTTCCTTCACAGTGAAGAAGCTTTTTATTTTGATGTAGTCTCAATCATTTATTTTTTTTCTTTTATTTCATTTGCCTCGGGAGATACATGTAGAAAAATGTTGCTACAGCTGGTGTCAAAGACCATTACTGCCTGTGCTCTCTTCAAGAATTTTAATGGTGTCTTGTCTCACATTTAAGTCTTTAATCCATTTTTAATTTATTTTTGTGCATGGTGATAGAAAATGGTCCAGTTTAATTCTTTTGCATGTAAGCTGTCCAGTTTTCACAGCACCGTTTGTTGAAGAGACATTTTCCCATTGGATATTCTTCATGCTTTTTCAAAGATTAATTGGCCATATAATTCTGGGTTTATTTCTGAGTTTTCCATTCTGTCCTATTGGTCTATGTGCCTATCTTTGTTCCAGTACCATTCTTTTGGCTTTTTGATTACTATAGCTTTGTAATATTTTTTATAGCTTTGTAATATTGTTTGAAGTCTGAAATTATGATACCTTCAGCTTTGTTTTCTTTTTCAAAATTGTTTGACAATTGGGGTCTTCAGTAGTTTCATAGAAATTTTAGGATTTTTTTTGTTCTAGTTCTGTGAAAAAAGTGGTTGATATTTTTATAGGGATCCTTTGGGTAGAACAGACATTTTAACAATATGTGTTCTTCCATCACATGAATATAGAATGTCTTTCCATTTTTTATGTGTCTTCTTCAATTTCTTTCACCAATGTTTTATGGTGTTAAGAGTACAGGTTTTCACCTCCTTTGTTAAGTTATTCATAAGTACATTATTATTTTTTAAAGATTTTATTTATTTGTAAGAGACACACAGAGAGAGGCAGAGACATAGGCAGAGGGAGAAGCAGGCTCCCCATGGGGAGCCCAATGTGGGACTCAATCCCAGGACCCTGGGATCATGACCTGAGTGGAAGGCAGATGCTCAACCACTAAGCCACCCAGGGGTCTCTTCATTATTATTTTTGATGCAATTGTAACTGGGTTTATTTCTTAATTTCTTTCTGCTGTTTCATTATTCATGTACAGAAATGGAATGGATTTCTGTATATTCCTATATGTTCTGTATGTTTCTGTTGTTCCTGCAACCTTATAAAATTCATGATCAATTCCAGTAGGTTTTGATGGAGTCTTTAGGGTTGTCTATATATAGTATCATGTAATCTGCAAATAGTGAAAATTTTACCTCTTCTTTTCCCATTCAAATGCCTTTTGTTTCTTTGTTTGTTCTGATTGCAGTGGCTAGGACTTCCAACATCATGTTGAATAAAACTGGTGAGAATGGACATCCTAGTCTTGTTCCTGATTTTAGAGGAAATGCTCTTAGTTTTTCAACATTGACTCTGATGTTAGAAGTGAGTTTTTCATATATGACCTTATTCTGTTGCCCTGCCTCGTCTTACTGTCCTTCCTGTAGGGTGCCCACACACACACACCTGGCAAAATCTCTGACCCATTATGACCTGGGCTGGCCTCTCCCCAGGCTCTAGGGAGGCAGTGTCTACAGGAACCCCACCAGGGTCAGAATGAAGACTGATGGGATTGAGCCTCTCCTGGCTCTGACCAGTTCTGGATTCTTCCCCAAGGCTCAGTGACCCTCTCAGAGCAGGATGTGGCCTCCGGGGACGTGGGTGTGCCCCACAAATCTAGGTCGGTGACCTAGGGCAGCACTGGGAAAATAAGACACACCAGGGCAGGGGCAGCAGGGACAGGCTGCTGGGCCACACACTCACCCACACTAGGAGACAAGATCTTCCACATCCTGGGTCTCTAGCAGTCAATCACCTAGACCAGTGGGCCAGAGGCCAGGGTCCAGCTGACCTGCTGAAACCCAGCGCAGGAACCCCTAAGCTGCAGGTCCAGGTCAGGTCTGCTGTCCTCAGAACTGCCTCTCAGGCCCCAACCTCAGGACATCTGCCCCCATTCGGACTCCTCACAATCTCCAAACTGGGGACTCTAGCACCCGCACCCCCATGTGACTTCAGCTTTCCCCTAAAGGACAGGAAGGTCTCCTTCCCCAGGGGAAGGTGCCCACCCTCAGCTCTAAGCACCTGATAGCTGTTGAAAGTTCAATAAAGTGTTGCATTAAAAAAAAAACATACATCTACTTTGTTGAGGGTTTTTATTATCAGTAGATGCTATGGTTTGTCAAGTAATTTTTATGCATCGATTGAGATGGTCATATAGTTTTTACCTTTTTTTGTTGATGTGATGTATCATGTTGATTAATATTCAAGTACTGACCTATGCTTGCATTCTAAGACTAAATACCCCTTGGTCATTATGAATGACTTTTTAAAATGGGCTGTTGCAAGGAATGCCTGGTTGGCTCAGCAGTTGAGCATCTGCCTTCAGCTCAGGGCATGATCCCAGTCCCCAAATCGAGTCCCACATCACGCCCCTTGTGTGGAGCCGGCTTCTTTCTCAGCCTGTGTCTGTGCCTCTCTCATGAATAAATAAAATCCTTTTTAAAAATGGGTTGTTGGGAGAAGGGGCAAGATGGCAGAAGAGTAAGGTCCCCAAATCACCTGTCCCCACCAAATTACCTAGATAACCTTCAAATCATCCTGAAAATCTACGAAATCGGCCTGAGATTTAGAGAGAACAGATGGAATGCTACAGTGAGAAGAGTTCCCACTTCTATCAAGGTAAGAAGACGGGAGTGGGGGCGAGAATTAAAGAAACAAAAGGCATCCAAGGGGGAGGGGCCCCGTGAGGAGCCGGGCCAAGGCCGGGGCAAGTGTCCCCAGGACAGGAAAACTCCGTCCCAGGGAAGCAGGAGCTTCACCAATCTTCCCGGGCGGAAAGGGGCTCACAGGGAGTTAGAGCAGGACCCCAGGAAGGGCGGGGATGCCCTCAGGCTCCCTGGGACACTAAAAGAGCAACTGCACACAGTGGAGAGTGCGCCCAGCTCCCTAAAGGACTATAGCGCGCACGGCTGGACCCGGGAGCAGCTCTGAGGGGCTCAGGCGGCGGCTCCGTGGAGAGGGGGCTGCGTGCCCCGGGAGCAGCTCGGAGGCGGCTCCGGCAGAGGAAGAGGCTCCGTGCCGAGGGGGCTGCACGGCTCCCGGAGCAGCCCGGAGGGGCTCGGGCAGAGGCTCCACGGAGAGGCGGTGCGTGACCGGGACCGCGAATCCAACAGCACCGGCCCAGGAGCACAGGGCGCCAGGGATACAGCCCAGGATCCACCCTCCCCCCGGGACAGGCAGAGGCCAGGAAGGCCCAGGACAGCAAGGACTCTCCTGCCCCGAGCTGAGCAGATCAGCGGCCCCGACCCCGGAGCATCCACGCCCCTGCAGACTGAAAGCTCCATAGTTACTGTGGGAGCTGAATCCAGGGCTCCAGAGCTGGCCGCAGCCACTGGGGTTGTTCCTCCTGGGGCCTCACAGGGTAAACAACCCCCAATGAGCCCTGCAACAGGCAGGGGGCAGAGCAGCTCCCCCAAGTGCTAACACCTAAAAACCAACACAACAGGCCCCTCCTCCAGAAGACCAACTAGACGGACAAGTTCCATGGGAAGTCAAGGGACCTAAAGTATACAGAATCAGAAGATACTCCCCCGTGGTTTTTTGGTTTGTTTTTTTGTTTTTGTTTTTGTTTTTTGTTTTGCTTTTTGATTTCTGTTTGCTTCCCCATCGTTTTTTTCCTTTCTTTCTTTTCTTCTCTTTTTTTCTTCCTTTTTTCTTCCTTTTTACTTTTTCTCTTCTCTTTCCTTCTTTCTCTCCTCTCTTTTTCTCCTTTTCCCAATACAACTTGTTTTTGGCCACTCTGCACTGAGCAAAATGACTAGAAGGAAAACCTCACCTCAAAAGAAAGAATCAGAAACAGTCCTCTCTCCCACAGAGTTACAAAATCTGGATTACAATTCAATGTCAGAAAGCCAATTCAGAAGCACTATTATACAGCTACTGGTGGCTCTAGAAAAAAGCATTAAGGACTCATGAGACTTCATGACTGCAGAATTTAGATCCAATCAGGCAGAAATTAAAAATCAATCGAATGAGATGCAATCCAAACTAGAAGTCCTAAGAACGAGGGTTAACGAGGTGGAAGAACGAGTGAGTGACATAGAAGACAAGTTGATAGCAAAGAGGGAAACGGAGGAAAAAAGAGACAGTTAAAAGACCATGAGGACAGATTAAGGGAAATAAACGACAGCCTGAGGAAGAAAAACCTACGTTTAATTGGGGTTCCCGAGGGCGCCAAAAGGACCAGAAGGCCAGAATATGTATTTGAACAAATCATAGCTGAAAACTTTCCTAATCTGGGAAGGGAAACTGGCATTCAGATCCAGGAAATAGAGAGATCCCCCCTAAAATCAATAAAAACCGTTCAACACCTCGACATCTAATAGTTAAGCTTGCAAATTCCGAAGATAAAGAGAAGATCCTTAAAGCAGCAAGAGACAAGAAATCCCTGACTTTTATGGGGAGGAGTATTAGGGTAACAGCAGACCTCTCCACAGAGACCTGGCAGGCCAGAAAGGGCTGGCAGGATATATTCAGGGTCCGAAATGAGAAGAACATGCAACCAAGAATACTTTATCCAGCAAGGCTCTCATTCAGAATGGAAGGAGAGATAAGAGCTTCTAAGACAGACAGGAACTGAAAGAATATGTGACCTCCAAACCAGCTCTGCAAGAAATTTTAAGGGGGACTCTTAAAATTCCCCTTTAAGAAGAAGTCCAGTGGAACAATCCACAAAAACGGGACTGAATAGATATGATGACACTAAACTCATATCTTTCGATAGTAACTCTGAACGTGAACAGGCTTAAGGACCCCCATCAAACGGTGCAGGGTTTCAGGCTGGATAAAAGAGCAGGGCCCATCTATTTGCTTTCTACAAGAGACTCATTTTAGACAGAAGGACACCTACAGCCTGGAAATAAAAGGTTGGAGAACCATTTACCATTCAAATGGTCCTCAAAAGAAAGCAGGGGTAGCCATCCTCATATCAGATAAACTAAAATTTACCCCAAAGACTGTAGTGAGAGATGAAGAGGGACACGATGTCATACTTAAAGGATCTATCCAACAAGAGGACTTAACAATCCTCAATATACATGCCCTGAATGTGGGAGCTGCCAAATATATCAATCAATTAATAAACAAAGTGAAGAAATACTTAGACAAAAATACACTTATACTTGGTGACTTCAATGTTGCTCTTTCTACACTCGATAGGTCTTTTAAACACAACATCTTCAAAGAAACGAGAGCTTTAAATGATACACTGGACCAGATGGATTTCACAGATATCTACAGAACTTTACATCCAAACTGAATACACATTCTTCTCAAGTGCACATGGAACTTTCTCCAGAATAGACCACATACTGGGTCACAAATCGGGTCTGATCCGACACAAAAGATTGGGATCGTCCCCTGCATATTCTCAGACCATAATGCCTTGAAATTAGAAGTAAATCACAACAAGACGTTTGGAAGGACTTCAAACACGGAGAGGTTAAGGACCTTCTTGCTAAAACATGAAAGGGTCAACCAGGAAATTAAGAAAGAATTAAAAAGATTCATGGAAACTAATGAGAATGAAGATACAACCATTCAAAATCTTTGGGATGCAGCAAAAGCAGTCCTGAGGGGGAAATACATTGCAATACAAGCATCCATCCAAAAACTGGAAAGAACTCAAATACAAAAGTAACGTTACAGCTAAAGGAGCTAGAGGAAAAACACCAAAGAGATCCTACACCCAGCAGAAGAAGAGAGTTAATAAAGATTCAAGCAGAACTCAATGAAATCAAGAACAGAAGAACTGTGGAAGAGATCAACAAAACCGGGGATCCCTGGGTGGCTCGCGGTTTAGCGCCTGCCTTTGGCCCAGGGCGCGATCCTGGAGTCCCGGGATCAAGTCCCACGTCAGGCTCCTGGCATGGAGCCTGCTTCTCCCTCTGCCTGCTTCTCCCTCTGCCTGTGTCTCTGCCCCTCTCTCTCTTTCTCTCTATGTCATAAATAAATAAATAAATCTTTAAAAAATTTTAAAAAAACAAAACCAGGAGGTGGTTCTTTGAAAGAATTAATAAGAAAGATCAAGCATTAGCCAGCCTTATTAAAAAGAAGAGAGAGAAGACTCAAATTAATAAAATCATGAATGAGAAAGGAGAGATCACTACCAACACCAAGGAAATACAAACGATTTTAAAAACATATTATGAACAGCTATACGGCAATAAATTAGGCAATCTAGAAGAAATGGACGGATTCCTGGAAAACCACAAAGTACCAAAACTGGAACAGGAAGAAATACAAAACCTGAAGAGGCCAATAACCAGGGAGGAAATTGAAGCAGTCATCAAAACCTCCCAAGACACAAAAGTCCAGGGCCAGATGGCTTCCCAGGGGAATGCTATCAAACGTTTAAAGAAGAAACCATACCTAATCTACTAAAGCGGTTTGGAAAGATAGAAAGAGATGGAGTACTTCCAAATTCATTCTATGAGGCCAGCATCACCTTAATTCCAAAACCAGACAACGACGCCACCAAAAAGGAGAATTACAGACCAATTTCCCTGATGAACATGGATGCAAAAATTCTCAACAAGATACTAGCCAATAGGATACAACAGTACATTAAGAAGACTATTCACCATGACCAAGTAGGATTTATCCCCGGGACACAAGGCTGGTTCAACACTCGTAAAACAATCAGTGATTCATCATATCAGCAAGAGAAAAACCAAGAACCATATGATCCTCTCATTAGATGCAGAGAAAGCATTTGACAAAATACAGCATCCATTCCTGATCAAAACTCTTCAGAGTGTAGGGATAGAGGGAACATTCCTCGACATCTTAAAAGCCATCTACGAAAAGCCCACAGCAAATATCATTCTCAATGGGGAAGCACTGGGAGCCTTTCCCCTAAGATCAGGAAGAAGACAGGGATGTCCACTCTCACCACTGCTATTCAACATAGTACTGGAAGTCCTAGCCTCAGCAATCAGACAACAAAAAGACATTAAAGGTATTCAAATTGGCAAAGAAGAAGTCAAACTCTCCCTTCGCCGATGACATGATACTCTACATAGAAAAACCAAAAGCCTCCACCCCAAGATTGCTAGAACTCATTCAGCAATTTGGTAGCGTGGCAGGATACAAAATCAATGCCCAGAAATCAATGGCATTTCTATACACGAACAATGAGACTGAAGAAGAGAAACTAAGGAGTCAATCCCATTTACAATTGCACCCAAAAGCATAAGATACCTAGGAATAAACCTAACCAAAGATGTAAAGGATCTATACCCTAAAAACTATAGAACACTTCTGAAAGAAATTGAGGAAGACACAAAGAGATGGAAAAATATTCCATGCTCATGGATTCGCAGAATTAATATTGTGAAAATGTCAATGTTACCCAGGGCAATGTACACGTTTAATGCAATCCCTATCAAAATACCATGGACTGAGGGGGACACTTGACGGGATGAGCACTGGGTGTTATTCTGTATGTTGGTAAATTGAACATCAATAAAAAATTAATTTATTAAAAAAATACCGTGGACTTTCTTCAGAGAGTTAGAACAAATTATTTTAAGATTTGTGTGGAATCAGAAAAGACCCCGAATAGTCAGGGGAATTTTAAAAAAGAAAACCATATCTGGGGGCATCACAATGCCAGACTTCAGGTTGTGCTACCAAGCTGTGGTCATCAAGACAGTTTGGTACTGGGATAAAAACAGACACATAGATCAATGGAACAGAATAGAGAACCCAGAAATGGACCCTGAAATTTATGGTCAACTAATATTCGATAAAGGAGGAAAGACTATCCATTGGAAGAAAGACAGTCTCTTCAATAAATGGTGCTGGGAATATTGGACATCCACATGCGGAAGAATGAAACTAGACCACTCTCTTGCACCATACACAAAGATAATCAAAATGGATGAAAGATCTAAATGTGAGACAAGATTCCATCAAAATCCTAGAGGAGAACACAGGCAACACCCTTTTTGAACTTGGCCACAGTAACTTCTTGCAAGATACATCCGCAAAGGCAAAAGAAACAAAAGCAAAAATGAACTATTGGGACTTCATCAAGATAAGAAGCTTTTGCACAGCAAAAGAAACAGTCCACAAAACTAAAAGACAACCTACAGAATGGAAGAAGATAATTGCAAATGACCTATCAGATAAAGGGCTAGTATCTAAGATCTATAAAGAACTTATTAAACTGAACAGCAAAGAGACAAACAATCCAATCATAAAATGGGCAAAAGACATGAACAGAAATCTCACAGAGGAAGACTTAGACATGGCCAACAACCACATTAGAAAATGCTCCAGATCACTGGCCATCAGGGAAATAGAAATCAAAACCACAATGAGGTACCACCTCACACCAGTGAGAGTGGTGAAATTAACAAGGCAGGAAACAGCAAGTTTTGGAGAGCATGTGGAGAAAGGGGAACCCTCTTGCACTGTTGGTGGGAATGTGAACTAGTGCAGCCACTCTGGAAAACTGTGTGGAGGTTCCTCAAAGAGTTAAAAATAGACCTGCCCTACCATCCAGTAATTGCACTGCTGGGGATTTATCCCAAAGATACAGATGTAGTGAAACGGCAGGACACCTTCACCCCAATATTTATAGCAGCAATGTCCACAATAGCCAAACTGTGGAAGGAGCCTCGGTGTCCATCAAAAGATGAATCGGTAAAGATGTGGTGTATGTACACAATGGAATATTACTCAGCCATCTGAAAGTATGAATACCCACCGTTTCCTTCAACGTGGATGGACCTGGAGGGTATTATGCTGAGGGAAGTAAGTCAATCGGAGAAGGACAAACAGTATATGGTCTCATTCGTTTGGGGAATATAGAAATTAGTGAAAGGGAATAAAGGGGATAGGAGAGAAAATGAATGGGAAATATCAGAGAGGGTGACAGAACATGAGAGACACCTAACTCTGGAAAATGAACAAGGGGTGACGGAAAGGGAGGTGTGTGGGTGTTTCGAGTGACTGGTTGACATGACAGGCACTGAGAGTGGCACTTGACGGGATGAGCATTGGGTGTTATGCTATATGTTGTCAAACTGAACTCCAATAAATAATTTTAAAAAGTAGGTTGTTTCATTTGGTTTGCCGTTTTGTTAAGAATATTTGCATCTAGGTTTACCTGATATATTGGCCCATAGTTCTCTTTTTTTGTGGTGTCTTTGTCTGGTTTTAGGATTAGAATAATTCTGGCCTCATAGAATGAATTTGGAAATTTTCCCTCCTCTTCTACTTTTTACAATAATTTGAGTAGAGTGTTAACCTTTTATTAAATCTTGTATTTTTATTCATTTATTTTTTTCTCATACACTTGGGTATAAATCCATAATGGCAATGTTGTGGAGGAGGAATTTTACCTAACGTTTCATAGATTCTTCCAGCTGCTCTCAAAATTAACTTGACATGAGACAGATGAACCGGAGAAAAATCAGATTTTATTTCATCGATACAGGAGCTCCCCACCCATGAGAGATTCCATGTCAGAAAGGTTAAAATGAGGTATCTGTGCCATCATGAGCTAAGGAATGGGATGAGGGCCCAGAAGGTAAGGAGGGCAGTTCACAGGGCAATCAGAATATTTGGTAATTAGATGTTTGCCCTGCCAAACAGATGGGTCACTCAGATAATATTTATCTCTGATAATAACTCTCATTCTGAGAAAGATCCCGAATTTAGATTCTTCTAGGTAGTTAAGGGATGGGCCACAGTTTCTCTTGAGCCTGCAGGATCTTGACTGTCTTCAGCTCAAAATGGTCTATGTGTCAGCGTGTTTGATTTTGGAGAGGCTTCCTCTGAATTGCTTGAGCAGCATCTGCAGTGTCTGACTGTGACTGTATTAAAGTAGCAGCTCTCAACCCTAGTTAGATGCAGAAGGACAGGTGTTCCCCTTTGCTGAGCTCCACCCTGCTCCTAGGCAAAGTGCAGTGAAGAACACAGCAGGTGGGAGCACACAGCTGCCTGCTGGCGACCTCCTGTCCCCACCCAACAAGACATGAGCCTCGAACGAGCATGTGCCAGACCATCCTTCCTAAATCTGCCAGCCACGTGTTTGCTGGAAGCTCTGTTCCTGGGGCCTGATGTGCTTCTCATTTTTTTTTGTATATATTTTTCATTGGAGTTCGATTTGCCAACACATAGCATAACACCCAGTGCTCATCCTATTAACACTTTTTTAAATGTTTGGTAGAATTTACCTGTGAAATCATCTGTTCCTTGATTTTTGTTAGGTTTTTTATTCAATTTCCTTGCTGATAATAAATCTGTTCAAATTTTCTATTTCTTCCTGCTTCAGTTTTCATAGGTTACATATTTCTATGAATTTATTAATTTCTTCTAGGCTGTTCAAATTGTGAGCATGTAATTTTTCATAAATTTCTCTTACAAAATTTTGTGTTTCTGTGGTGTTCATTGCTATTTCTCCTCTTTGATTTCTGCCTTTATTTATTTGAGTCCTCTCTCTTTTTTCTATTGATGAGTTTGCCTAAAGTATCCATTTTGTTAATCTTTTCAGAGAACCGGCTCCTAGTTTTATTGTTCTGCTCTATTTATTTAGTTTCTATATTGTTTGTTTCTGCTCTAATCTTTATTATTTCCTTTGTTCAACTGGTATTGAGTTTGTTTGACTTCTTTTTTTAGCTCATGTAGATGTAGACCTTGGTTGTTTATTTGAGCTTTTTCTTGCTTCTTGAGATATACCTGTATTGCTAGAAACTGCCTTCTTAGAACAGCTTTTACTGCATCCTGAAGATTTTTGACCATTGTGATTTCATTTTCACTTGTCCCAATGTATTTTTATTTCCTCTTTAATTTTGTATTTGACCCATTCATTGTTTAATAACATGATATTTAACTTCCACGTATTTGTGTACTTTCCAAAACTTCTCCTGTGATCGATTTCTAGTTTCATAGTCTTATGGTCATAAAAGATGCATGGTATGAACTCAATCTTTTTGAATTTGTGGAGACTTCATTTGTGGCCTAATATGTGTCTGTCCTGGAGAATGTTCCATGTGCACTTGAAAGTAATGTATATTCTGCTCTTTTAGGATGGAATGTTCTGTATATAGCTGTTAGATCTATCTGGTCCAATGTGCCCTTTAAACCACCTATATATTACTATTGTTGTGTTGTTATTAGATGCTTTACATATTTGGGTGCTCCCACGTTGGGTTTGTAAATCTTTGCAGTTGATATACATTCTTATTGCTTTGTTGAGTTTATGATTATATAGTGTCCTTCATAGTCTCTTGTTTTTTTTTTATTTTGAGGTATGCTATATTTAAAATTTTTCAAATTGTTTTAAAATTCCACCTAGTAAACATATAGTATAATACTGTTGTCAGCAGTAGAATTTAGCGATTCATCACTTACATATAACACCCAGTGTTCATCACAAGTGCTCTCCTTAATACCTAACTGCTTAATACCCTTAATACCCATCACCCATTTAGCTCATTCCCCACCAAGCATGCCTCCATCAACCCTCAATTTTTTCTCTATAGTTAAGAGTCTCTTCTGGCTTACTACTCTTTTTCTTCCCTTTCCATATGTTCACCTGTTTTGTTTCTTAAATTCCACACATTAGTGAAATCATGTAGTATTTTTCTTTCTCTGACAGACTTATTTTGCTTAGCATAACACACTCTAGCTCCATCAACATTATTGCAAAAGGCAAGATTTCATTCTTTTTGATGGCTGAATAATATTCCCTCATATAAATGTACCACTTCTTCTATATCCATTAATCAAGAGATGGACATTTGGGTTCCTTCCATAACTTGGCTATTGTTGAAAATGCTGCTATAAACATCAGGGTGCATGTTTCCCTTTAAATCAGTATTTTTGCATCCTTTGTGTAAATACCTAGTAGTACAATTGCTGGGTCATAGGGTAGTTCAATTGTTAACTTTCTGAGGAAACTTCAAAATGTTCTCCAAACTCCCTGCATCAGTTTGCATTCCCACCAATAGTGTAAAAGTGTTCCCCTTTCTCTATATCTTCTCCAAAATCTGTTTTTTCCTGTGTTGTTAATTTTAGCCATTCTGACAGGGTGATGTGGTATATCACTGTGGTTTTGATTTGTATTTCCCTGATGATGAGTGATATTGACCATCTTTTCATGTGTCTGTTAGCCATCTGGATGTCTTCTTTGGAAAAATGTCTATTCATAATTGAAGTTCAATTTGCCAACATATAGTATGACACCCAGTGCTCATCCCATCAAGTGCCCTCCTCAGTGACCATCACCCAGTCAACCCCATCTCCCTGCCCGCCTCGCCTTCCACTACCCCTTGTTCATTTCCATTTCTTAACTGGGTTATTTGACTTTGGGTGTTGAGTTTGATAAATTCTTTATAGATTTTGGATACTAACCCTTTATTAGTATGTCATTTGCAAATAAGTTCTCCCATTCTGAAGATTGCCTTTTAGGTTTTTTTTTTTATTGTTTTCCTTGCTGTGCATAAGCATCTAATCTTGATGAAATCCAAAGACTTCATTTTTACTTTTGATTCCTGTGCTTCCTGTGACGTGTCTAGTAAGAAGTTGCTGATGTTGAGGTCAAAGAGATTGCTGCCTGTGTTCTTCTCTAGCATTTGGATAGTTTCTTGGCTCATATTTAGGTCTTTAATACATTTTGAATTTATTTTTGTGTGTGGTATGAGAAAGTGGTCATTTCATTCTTTTGCATGTGCCTGTCCAGTTTTCCCAACACCATTTATTGAAGAGACCCTTTTTTCCCCATTGGATGTTCCTTCTTGCTTTGTTGAAGATAAGTTGACCATTTACATAAGGGTTTATTTATGGGTTTCCATCCTGTTCCATTGATCTATGTGTCTGTCTTTGTACCAGTACCATACCATTTTGATCACTACAGCTTTGTTATATTGCTTGAAGTTGGGAATTGTGATGTCCCAGTTTTGCTTTGCTTTTGCAAGATTACTTTGGCTATTCTGGATCCTTTGTGCTTCCATATACAAAATTCAAGGTTGTTTCTTCTATGTCTGTGAAAAATGCTGGTGGCATTTTGAGAGGGATTGCATTAAATGTGTAGGTTGCTTTGGGTGATATAAACATCTTAATAATATATGTTCTTCCAATACCTGACCTGAGCATGGGATGTTTTTCCATTGTGTGTGTGTACAAAGTACAATTACTTTGTAAGTGTTCTGTAGTTTTCAGAGAATAGATCTTTTACTTCTTTGGTTAGGTTTATTCCTAGTTATCTTAAAGTTTTCAGTGCAATTGTAAATGATACTGAATGTTTAAGTTCTCTTTCTACTGCTTCATTATGAGTGTATAGAAATGCAACAGTTTTCTGTATGTTGATTTTGTATCCTGAGACTGCTGAATTCATATATCAGTTCTAGCAAATTTTTGGTGGAGTCCTTAGGGTTTCCTATATATGGTATTATGTCCTCTGCAAATAATGAAAGTTAGACTTCTTCTTCTCTGCCAATTTGGATGCCTTTTATCCCTTTCTGTTTTCTGATTGCTGAGGCTAGGTACAGTCTTTGTCACTTACACTTCTGCTGTTTGCTGGACCCATCCCATGAAAGTGGTCACGTGACTGAGTGGTTCAAGTTTTATGGTAATACAGAGCAGAAGGTGGCACCTAGACTCGCTGTTTTCTGCTGGCTTCCATGCTCCTATGCCTGGAAACAGTGCAGCCCTTAGATGCCACCCATTCTTCTTGTGACTCAGGGGATCCTCAAACCATGGTGTCACACCTGAGATTTTGCCTTTCTCTGTGTGCATGTGACACATCTGGCTGTGACTTTTTATTTTTCTTTCTTTTGGGATGAATTCCCCCATCTTGGCATTTTGTTTAGGCCTCTACCTTCTCTGTGTTAGGAAAACCTATGATATTTCTTGCTACTGAGAGTATTGGCTTTTTGAAGAGGTCTTACACTGTGAAGCACCTGGCATGTCAGGAATTGTCTCTTGCAAATGCCGTATACATTCTGCTGCTGTTTTGGCTACTCTTTCCCTCAGATCAGTCCTCCGCAGTTTCTCCTTGCCTGCTGTGGGGAGTATTTGGACCTTGACCAGAGTGTGGTAAGTTTTGATTAAGTGTGCTCTGGTTTGCACACTTAATCTGTTAAAAGAGACTTGATGCTATTTCCACTAGAACTGAAGCTTTGCAAAACTATGGTCAGTAGACATGATGTGTGCAGGGTATTTGTGCTGGTCTTCTGGGGGGAGGGGCTTACTGCTCTGGTTCTCAGGCACACTTGCCAGAGAAAAGCAACACCTGCAGAGCACTTGGGGGACATGGCTTGGTGTAACTGGTTTAAGCCCTCACTGTTGGTGCTGTCTATGCTGCTTACTGAAGTTACTATATTCTGAGGGGCAGGGAAGGAAATTGTGCCAGTCCTCTCCTCTTCCCTGGAGAGGGGATTTCATGTCCATTGCTGTCTGGGGACCCTCTCAGAAGAGTGAGCAATCTCCCCTCGTGTGTCCCAGACATCCCTCAGATCTCTGCCTTCACCCTGTCTGTGTCCAGGCTGTCTGCATGCCCAGCAGCAGAGTGCACCTGTGTTCTATTCTAGGCAGGCCAGATGAGTTGTACTACTTCAAATTTTAGGGATATGACATGGCATGGAAATGCACTGGTCCTCTGAGAGAATGTCTGTCTGCACTGGGACTGATGTAGGTTTGACCCAGAGAATATCTGCACCAAAGTGCAGGAGCTTGAGGTTTTGAGAAAAGTGTAGCAAGAAGCCAGTGTCCAGGTTAGCTGCCCTTAGCAGGTATCTCTGCATCTGTGCTAAGAGATAGGAGAAGAACGTAATGGTGCCCACTGGCTCTTTTGTCCTAAGAGAAACAATGCCACCTCTCCCGTATATGCTGAAGAAAGGAGAACCATCTCTCCCAGTGCATCCCAGGGGATCCTCAGCTTAGCTGTCTGCTACTGGGCTTCTGCCTTCCTTCTCTACAAGACCACTGCAGTGCCCTCAGGGCTCCACATCTGTCATGCCCATGGACCTCTAAAACTCCAGTCTTTGAGCCCCACTCATTGTAAATCCTCACAAAAATCAGCCCCTCTGATTTTCCCAGTATGCATTCATTCCCCTTTGGGGAAGTGTTTTCCTTATGTGATCTCCTGGGTGCCCCACCCCCTGCCCTCTCTCCTCTCTCCATGACCAGGGATCTCTCCCCTCTGCAAGCATCTGTGATCCATTTATCCCCCAAATAAGGTCTGTACACCTCCTAAATTCCACAATGTGGCCTCTTCTCTCCTTCTAATTGTGCAATTTTTTTTTCAGTCCTTGGATTTATTTCCTGGGTATTCAGAATTATTTGATATTTATGTAGCTGTGGTCAAGTGACTAGGCAAGCCTAGGGTGTCCTATTACTCTACTATCTTTGCTACCATTATTATTTTGAATAAACTGTTATCTCCTAAAGCAAGTAAGTATAAGAAATATAAATCTTCCTTCAGTTTATCTCCTATAGTTAAGTCTCTCATGTTTTTTCTCCCTCTCTGATAACTTCCCCTTCAGTTTTCACTCCCTTATGATCCTCTGTGCTGTTTCTCATATTTCACATATGAGTATGCTATTTCTTATGTTCCATATATGAATGACTATATGATAATTGTATGCTAATTGTCCCTCTCTGACTCATTTTGCTCAGCATAATACCCTCCGGTTCCATCCATGTCAATGAAAGTGGCAGGTATTCATTCTTTTTTTTAAAAAAAAAGATTTTATTTATTTATTCATGACACACAGAAAGAGAGACAGAGACATAAGCAGAGGGAGAAGCAGGCTCCTTGAAGGGAGACTGATGAGGGACTCAATCCCAGGACCCTGGGATCACGACCCGAGCCAAAGGTGTTCCGGTATTAATCCTTTCTGATGGCTGATATATA
This sequence comes from Nyctereutes procyonoides, assembly GCF_905146905.1. Taxonomy (NCBI): domain Eukaryota; kingdom Metazoa; phylum Chordata; class Mammalia; order Carnivora; family Canidae; genus Nyctereutes; species Nyctereutes procyonoides. The sequence goes on from NW_026575125.1 coordinate 46,660,848, forward strand.
CATAACTTCTCCTTTATCCATCCATCTGGGTTTTTTTTAAAGATTTTATTTATTTATTCATAAGAGCCACACACACAGAGAGAAAGAGAGAGAGAGAGAGTGAGAGACAGAGTGAGAGAGAGAGTGAGAGAGAGGCAGAGACACAGGCAGAGGAAGATGCAGGCTCCATGCAGGGAGCCTGATGTGGGACTCGATCCCGGGTCTCCAGGGTCAGGCCCTGGGCTGAAGGCAGCGCTAAACCACTGAGCCACTCGGGCTGCCCTATCCATTCATCTGTTGATGGACATTATGGCTTTTTCCAAAGTTTGTATATTGTGGACATTACTGCTATGAATATTGTGGTGCAGGTGCCCCTTCTGATCACTACATTTGTATATTTGGGGTAAACGCCTAGTAGTGCAATTGTTGGGTCATAGAGTAGCTCTATTTTTAAGTTCATGAGGAACCTCCATACCATTTTCCAGAGTAGCTGTACCAGCTTGCATTCCCACCAACAGTGTAAGAGGGTTCCCCTTTCTCCACATCCTCTCTAACATTTGTTGTTTCCTCTCTTGTTAATTTTAGCCATTCTGACTGGCGTGAGGTGGTTTCTCATTGTAGTTTTGATTTATATTTCCCTGATATCTAGTGATGTGGAACATTTTTTCATGTGTCTGTTGGCCATTTGTATGTTTTCTTTGGAGAAATGTCTGTTCATGTCTTCTGCCGATTTCTTGACTGGACTCTTTGGTTTTTGGGTGTTGAGTTCAATAAGTTCTTTATAGATCTTGGATCTATCTGGTATGTTATTTGCAAATATCTTCTCCCATTTCATAGGTTGTCTTTTGTTTTTTTTTTTTTATTTATGATAGTCACACACAGATAGAGAGAGAGAGGCAGAGACACAGGCAGAGGGAGAAGCAGGCTCCATGCACCGGGAGCCCGATGTGGGATTCGATCCCGGGTCTCCAGGATCGCGCCCTGGGCCAAAGGCAGGCGCCAAACCGCTGCGCCATGCAGGGATCCCATGTCTTTTGGTTTTGTTGACTGTTTCCTTTGCTGTGCAGGAGCTTTTTATCTTGATGAAATACCAATAGTTCATTTTTGCTTTTCTTTCCCTTGCCTTTGGAGACGTGTCTAGCAAGAAGTTGCTATAGCTGAGGTCAAAGAGGTTGCTGTCTGTGTTCTCCTCTAGCATTTTGATGGATTCCTGTCTCACATTTAGTATGGACCCTCAACCCAATGATCAACTGATCTTCAGCAAAGCAGGAAAGAATATCCAATGGAAAAAAGACAGTCACTTCAATAAACAGTCCTGGGAACACTGGACAGCCACGTGTAGAAGAATGAAACTGGATCGTTTTCTTACACCATACATATAGTTTTTTCCTTTTATTCCTTTTATTGAATCTGTGACATGATGTCTGACATTAAGTTGGGGGAAATTCTCAATAATTATTCCTTCAAATATTGTTTTTGTTCCTTTCTCTTTTTCTTCTCCTTCTGGTATTCCCATTATGCATATTTTACCTTTTTTTGTTATCCCACATCTTTCTATTTTTTTGTCTTTTTAATATTTGCTTTTCAGTTTTGGAAGTTTCTTTTACATATCTTCAAGGTCAGAGATTCTTTCTTCAGCTGTGTCTTGTCTACTAATGAGTCCAACCAAGGCATTCTTCATTTCTATTACAGTGGTTTTATTTCACACATTTCTTTTTTCTTCTTTCATAGAATTTCCATCTCTGTTTACATCACTTATCAGTTATTGTATGTTGTCTGCTTTTTTCCATTAGAGTCGTTAGCATATTAATCATAGTTATTTTAAATTCACAATTCGGTTTTCTAGAATTTTTGCCATCATCTGACTCTGGTTATGATCCTTTATCTGTCTCTTCAAACTTTGTTTTTGCCTTTTTGTATGACTTTTAATTTTTTTGGAAGGTGGACATAATGTAGAGGTGATAGGGACTTTGGCAAATAGGTTTTCAGTAGTGTGGTGGTATGAATGTATGTGTGTGTTTGAGGGGCTACAATCTATAGTTCTATGATTATGTCTATCTTTGCTGAACCTGTGTCTCTAGACTGTGATCTTTACCAGTGCTTCTCAGGCTTTTTCTTCCTCTGGGTGGGAAAAGTATGTCTAAAGTGGGCTGGAGTTTTGTATCAGGCTATGCACTGATAAAACCCAGCAAGTTAGCCTCTGGTAAAAGTTTCCTCTGAGGGCCAGCCTTGTTTAGAAGAACAGAAAATTCTAGTCTGTTTCAAAATAATAGGAGGAAGAAGCTCATGGGTTTCTGGTAAATATCAGTGAGCTATGGAAACAGAAAGAAAGGGGAATGGAGAAAACAAAAGAGAGGGAAATTATGAGGAACAGTTTCAAATTGGGCATCCATGGATGTGGTTGAGGATAAAAGTGACTAGAATGAATTTAAGGAGTATAAGGAAACACATCTTACTGGATCTTAGGGGTCTATTACTTTTTCTTGCTGAGATGGATGTTGAAAAAAATATGATGTGGGATCTGGATAGACAAAATGATAATGTATTTGTGTGTGTGTGTGTGTGTGTGTGTATGTGTATATGAGTATAGTGGTGCTGAAGTGTCAGATATAAACATCTGACATGCGGTAGGACTGGAAATAGAAGTTTGTATATGTAGTGTCTATAGTTTCTGGAACTGAATGGCTGCTCAATAAATATTTACTAAATGGATGCATGAATAACTGCAGAGTTTAACCAACACTTTTTGGAAAGTATGTATAATTAAAGCTAAAAATTATTTTAACACAAAGTTTATTTTTTATCTCTAAGATTCTTCAATGAAAATGTGAAAATAAGCAGTCCAGGATGCCTGGGTGGAAATCAGAATCTCAACCTTCAGACCATATAGAAATGCAATATATCAACAGTCTTATTCAATTTCTTTGGAATTAACTCTTAATCTGGCTAATTTCGTCTATCTTTTTTCAAATCTCTTTCTTCCACTCCCATCCTTCTACTCCTCTTTATCTTCTCCTTTCTTCTCTTTCTCTTCCCTCTTCTCCTCTCCTCACTTCTCCCTCTTTTCTTCTTCATCCCTTCCCCCTCCCTTTCTTCATCTGTTCTTCATGACCTTGAGGGAAATAGTCACACTGGGTAGATAAATGTGATTGGAGGGGTCAAAAGGGAGACTGGCAACAGAAAGTGAATTTCTATAATAGAACAGTGTAAGGGAACAATTTGGCTGGTGATGCATAGTGGTAGTGCAGGCTGGAGGATATGTTTGAAAGCTGCCTTTACATAACGTGCACATATTACTTCCAATGAATACTTTTTTGGGGGGTGAGATGACTGATGAAGATTATTACTCCCACTCCTAACAACTTTGCAGCTGTCACTGTAGGAAAATCACTTAGCAGTCTATTGCAATTATCCAGACCAGATATAAATAACAGCTGGAATAAAAATAGAAGAAGAGTAGGGAGGAACAGGGAGATTGTAGAAAATGGATTAATGAGAACAGCAGACCTCTCAGCACATAACTTTGTCCAAACCTCTGCACCAAGAGACTCACCATACCCCTAGGATTAACCCCCAGCTCTCTGTAGATCCCAACCTTCCACTAAAATGCCTGACTGAGAAAACTCAACACAGCAAAGATAATTTACTGTTTGTTCTACACTCATGGTAGGCCCCTGACCTACTTTTCTCATATCATTTACTATAAAGGGCTTACAATTGTGAATATGTATCTATTAAAACTCAGAAGTGTCTTTTTCAAGGACTTGAGAGTCATCCCAGGAAGGATAGGGCTTTTGTTTTCAAGTCTCTGTGGGAAGGAAGATTCCTAACTTTGATAACTGTCAGCTAACAAACAGCTTAATTATATTTACTCTGAACAACCTTTTATAATTTTTCATTTCTCTGACTCAAATGAGGCCTAGTTCTTCCCCCCTTCCTCATTGTGCCTTTAAAAGGCCCAATTGGGGCTCCTGGGTAGCTTAGTCGGTTAAACCTCCTACTCTTGATTTCAGCTCAGGTCCTGACCTCAGGGTCATGAGATCAAGCCCTGTATGGGGCTCTGCACTCAGCATAGAGACTGCTTGTGTCTCTCCCTCTGCTCCTATCCCTGCATTCTGTCTCTCCTTCCTTCTCTCTCTCTTTAAAATAACTAAATAAAATCTTTTAAAAATAAATAAAAGGCCCAATTACCTCTGTGCATATTGGAATAGAGCTCAGCTTTCCCCACTATTGTCAGTAGTTCTTGATTAAAGTCTGCTTTCACTGCTTTAACTCAGAATGTGTTTTCACTGTCTGGTATGGAGGGTAATGAATCTAAAGTGTTTTCATGGTTTGGAGCTCAAAATATTTCACCACATTAAAAAAAACTAGAACAAGAGCTTGTTTAGGGGCAGCTCATAGAAAGGAAAGAGGAGACTAGGGAGTGATAGGGCTAAGGAAGCTGTGATCAGAATAAAATAAATTTTTCTTAAGGCATGGCAGTTCTGATGAGAAGGGACCATGTAGAACCACAACTGAGGAAATCTTTTTTTTAAGGCTTTCTTTTTATAAGAATTTATTTATTCATGATATATATATATATATATATATAAGAATAATATATATATATATATATATATATATATATATATATATATATATATATAGAGAGAGAGAGAGAGAGAGAGAAGTAGGCTCCAATCAGGGAGCCTGACATGGGACTCAATCCTGGGTCTCCAAGGATCAGGCCCTGGACCAAAGGTGGTGCTAAACCACTGAGCCACCTGGGCTGCCCTGCAACTGGGGAAATCTTGAATCAGATAGCATCCTGGTTCTATCCAGTTTCCCTTCCCTTCTTACTTTTCTTCCTCCCTCCCTCCCTTCCATCATTTTTTTCCTTTCCTTTCTTATTAAATAACATATATACATGATACATCTACCTACAGGTAGATAGATGATTGATGATAGAGTACAAAGGGACTTAAGATGAGAAGCATTAGTCCTCTCATTTCCTATCCCCTGCTCCTCTCCTGAAGCAACAATTTTGAATTTTTTTGGCCATTTTATTTGGAGGTCTCTATATCTATAGTATGTAAATACCTAACAATAGCCCTTCAGTTATCAATTCTAGACTTTACTGTCTTCATGCTGTGATCTATGAGAATTTATTTACCTTACTTCCAGTTTTAAACAAATGGGGAGATGAGTATGTGTCCTAAAATTCCTAACAAATCCCTGGCCCCAGCAATAACTTTCATTGTGTGCTTAGTATGTGGAAGAATACAGTTGTAATCACTTTGGATATATTAATTCATTTCATTACAAGTCTGGTTACAGGAACTAGTAATAAAAAACAGGAATACAAAGACTTAACAGGAAGACAAAAACAATGCTTGGCCTCCCTCACCAAAAAATGTTAAGGATAAAATAGCAGTTAAAAACCACCACCACCACGATGACCACCGCACACACACACACACATACACACACACATTCAGAGGCTAGCCTTTAAGTTCTGAAATTGAAAACTTCCCCTTTAATTCTGTGTGCCTGACAGGCTGGGCCAAGAAGGCCCATTAAGAAAGCGACTAAATACTGGTAGCTAGCTCCCCACCGGCTCAAGGCCTAGGGAGAGCTGGAAGCACATGACCGCGACTGGCGGCACTCTATCTTTCCCCCTCACAGTCTCTATGGTATTCTTCCCAGTTCACCCGCCCCTTGGGTAGAGCAGTCACGTGACGGAGTCCGGGTTTACGGCAGGTGCCCACGTGATCCTGGCCTGCAGTCTGTGCCTGCGGTGAGGTACCTGGGATCCTGCAGGGCTGGCGGTTAGGTTGTAACTGCCGCTAACGGCGGACGCTCTCCCGCGACCAGGCTCGGTAACAATAAGCCGGCGGAAGCGTTTGGCTCTTGGTGCCTACCGCACGGGTCTGCTCTTTCTGCCACCTCCGCCGTCCCCACCTCTTTGCGGGGGAAGTCACCTTTGCGTTTTGGGCCTGAGGCCCAAACTCGACACGACCCCCCCCCTTTCCCACTCATCCCCCGTCTTTTCCTCTGAACCACCATATCATTTAGCCTTCGAGCTGGCCAAATCGGCTTTGCCTTGAGGCCAAGTTCGAAGAGGTTAAGTAACCGTGGGGAAAACAGTCCCTCAGTGGACAAAGGCGGAGGCAAGAATAGAGCAGGCCTAGCGGCCACAGGCAATAAAAATAGGCGACTGAGGGTGTGAACAAGGAAAAGAAAAAGAAAGGAAAAGAGTACTGCAGTTTAGAAAGAACTGGAAAGGACTTGTTGCACGATGGAAGAATCTGAGTCTGAGAGAAAAACGGAGAAAGAGAATCTGGGGCCAAGAATGGATCCTCCCATAGGGGAACCAGAAGGATCGCTTGGGTGGGTGAAGTTTATTATGTCAAACCTGAAAGGCGGTGGGTTCTAACTGAAGATAATATTGTGAATTAGAACACCCCACCTATGATAAATTGCTTTCATTTACCCTTAAGGTTGATATATTTCATGCTTTTGGTGACAGGATAAACTGGCAAGAGGACTGGTTGGCGGTTAACTGGGTAGAAACAGCATTTGGGGTGGGCTTGATATCAGTCCTGAGGTTTTTTGGGGGGCATTCTATTTGAGAAGGTAATTCTGAGTTCCTTTGAATTATCAGTATAGGAGATTTAACATCATGTTGAGGATAAGACTAGGGAAAAGGTTGGTATTTCTGGGGCAGAGAACAGTGGCTTGAAAAGTGCTTTCGGTGCCTTTTTGTACCTGAATTTGAGATTTGTATTGTGTATACCTTGTACCTGTAAGGAGTGCAATCTGACTTGGAAGGACAGCTGGCTAAACATACTTCCAGCTTTTAAAAATAGGCTAACTTAAAAATAATAAAGGACAATCAAATAAGGTAATATTTTTTGGCTTATTAAAGCACTTGTATATGTTACTTTGATAAATTCTTTAGGATGGTAAAAAAATTGAATCTTGAATTTTTTCGCTCATTTATATTACTAGGCTAGTCTTCTTAGGAGTCATATCCTGAGTATTTTAATTAGGGGATAGGGAGCTTGAACCCAGTTTTATAATTTAGGAAAACAAGAGCCACTTTAACTGAGTTCATACAGCTGTACTCAGCTGTTGTGCTAAACATGTTCTTTTGCACCTCCACATTTATTTTATTTTTTAAATTCCAATGTAAGGCAATGGACCCTGGAAACTGTCTTTTGGTTTATATCTGCAGGTGGGTACTACCAAATACAGCCATGAAGAAAAAGGTAAGACATATTACGTACTCCAGATACATGAAAGTAAAGGTAAGAAGTTACAGTTCAGGAAATATATTTGTGGTTTATATACACCATCTTTCCTGGACCATTGCAGGAATCCTCAATGTGTTCTCTTTGACTCTTGTCTTCATCTTTGCTATCAGATTTGATTTTTCTAATATTTAAATCTAATTGGGTCAGTCACATACTTAAGGCCTTTTCATAACTTTACCAAAACCATAGAATAAAATTGAAATGATTCCATAGTATAGAATGCCCTTTAAAAATCTGTTCCTGACTAAACTGATCTGTGACCCCTGTACCACCCTATTATAGCCAAAGAGAATCTGTTTTTCTCCAAATTTACAAATTAATTTGCATTTTGTGCAAGCCATACACAAATACTACACTGCAGGCCTCTTCCTGCACATTTATTTAGAACCCAACTTAAGTGTTACCTATATAAGATCTTTGAGTTTTCCAGGTGGAATTGGGCATTCCTTTCCTTGTGCTCTTTTTTTAAAGATTTTATTTATTTAATTGAGAGAGAGAGAGAGAGAGAGAGAGAGAGAGAGAGAGAACAAGTATGAGGAGAGGGAGGGGCAGAGGGAGAAGGAGAAGGGAGATTCCCCACTGAGCAGGGAGCTCTACATGGGGTTTGATCACCAGGACCCTGAGATCATGCCTGCACTGCCAGGCACCCCTCCCTTATGTTCTTATGGTACTGTGCCTTACCTTGGGGTTTAGGCAGAATCAATAAGGGCACAATTCTGGAGTAAATCTTTGTGGCTTTTAGTTTCTTTATTTGTAAAATGGAGATAATAATATTACCTATCTCATAGGGTTGTTATGAAGTTTAAATGAGTAAATGTGAAGCACTTAAGTGCTTAACGCAATTATCATTGGTTACTCTTTCATAAGCAGTTGAAGATTTGTTAAATAAAAAAAACAGAAGAAATATGCCATATTTACCCTTAAACTCAGCTATATAACTTAATTTCCTAAAGGAATGTTCTTGATAATCCTATCTAAAAATGCTGTCCACAAGCATAGCTAAAATACCAGAAATTGCTATGTGATTAAGAATAAAACAATTTTAAAAACATATTTTATTTATTTATTCATGAGTTACACAGAGAGAGAGACAGACAGACAGGCAGGCAGAGGGAGAAGCAGGTTCCATGTAGGGAGCCTGACATGGGACTCAGTCCCGGGTCTCCAGGATCAGGCCTTGGTGCTAAACCGCTGAGCCACCCAGGCTGCCCAAGAATAAAACAATTTTTAACTACTTTGACTGACTTGTCAGTACCATTTCCTTAGATAAAGTTACGTGTCTAAATGACTAGATTAAATTGAGCCTGAGTAAAGTATACTTTCATTAATATTCCCTGTATTCTAATTTGTAATTAGAACTTTTAAAAAAAATCCTTGGGACTGAAGATACAACCTGTAACCCCTTCATTTGAAAAGCAAGGTAATTGGAACTATAGTCCATAAATGTTAAAGTTTGAAAAGGCTGAAAAGTCACCTCAACCAATTCCCTCCTAGTGTAAGAATCAACAGTATCTTTGATAGGTGTTTTCTGTTTTTATTAGGTGCTGATGTTGACATGAAGGCTGTTTGCCTTCATAAGGCCACCTTTTCCATTGGACAGTTCTCATCGTTAAAAACTGGCTTGTTTTATATCTTTGTTTAGATAGCTTTCTTATTCTTTTGATGAACATATTTTTAACCATCTGTTATATGTTAGGCACTGGAGATAGAAAGGGGATTCTCCCTGCCCTTCCAAGAACTCAGAGTCTTGTGAGAAACAGACAAAAAAAAAAATCCCAGATAACTGCAGTGCATTATGGCCTTTGCAATGCTATAGGAGTGCCATGGGAGGAAAGAGGTGAGACACACCTAAGCCAGCCTAGGGCATTGGGGTTAGAGGAGCTTCTTGGGGGATGGTTACTGAACCAAGTCTTGAGGGATAAGTGGAGCTTAACTGAAGGAAGAAAAAGGAATGGAAAGCTACTAGCAGAGAGTGCACCATGAAGCAAAGACAGAACTGGCTCCCTAGAGTTCTGGGAGCAGTAAGAAGGATTATAAAGGGATTCAGTTCAGTATGGCTGGGCTCTATAAGTTCTAGGCCAGGAGGGTCAGGAGGTGAGGGCAGAGGAGTAGAAAAGCCAGATCAAGAAAGGTTTTATATGTAGTTTAAGGACTTGATCTTGTAGGCCATGGGAAACTTATAAAGAAAAAAAAGAGGGCAGTCCAGGTGGCTCAGCGGTTTAGCGCTGCCTTCGGCCCTGATCCTGAAGACCTGGGATCGAGTCCCATGTAGGGCTCCCTGCATGGAGCCTGCTTCTCCCTCTGCCTGTGTCTCTGCCTCTCTCCCTCTCTCCCCCTCACCACCGTGTGTGTGTGTGTGTCTGTCTGTCTCATGAATAAATAAGTAAAATCTTTAAAAAAGAAAAAGAAAAAAAGATTCAGAGTAGTTAATGAATAAAATCAGAGTAAGTAGAAGGGATGAGATTAAGGGCAGAAGTGGAAAGGTTGACCTTGAGTAGAAGGAAGAACTTTCAGTTATAATGAAATCCCCTGCCAGGTAGTTCAGTGCATGACACATTAGATTATGAGAGATCAGGGGATCCCTGGGTGGCGCAGCGGTTTAGCGCCTGCCTTTGGCCCAGGGCGCGATCCTGGAGACCCGGGATCGAGTCCCACATCGGGCTCCCGGTGCATGGAGCCTGCTTCTCCCTCTGCCTCTCTCTCTGTGTGTGTGACTATCATAAAAAAATTAAAAAAAATTAAAAAAAAGATTATGAGAGATCAGTATTCGATTTCCTCAAGTTGTTATTTCTCTAACATAGTTCTAAATATATGATAATATGTAATGGTTAGCATAATAAATTCATGTGATTTTATTGCAAAGAATATGTGTGACCCATGACAGGTAAGTGCCTGGCTCCAGGAACTTTAGGTATCTCTGCATTTACCATTGGTCAGGGAACTAGTAGTTATAGGTATCTGCAACAGGTTGTTGGTACTGTCACTTCAGTAAAACATCAAATACAAGAGAAATAGATCTCTTTAGATTTGATTTGCTCTAGATTTCTAACTTTGTTGTTGTTTCTTACTTTGTCCTTAGGTGCTGTTGATGGGTAAAAGTGGGTCTGGTAAGACCAGCATGAGATCTATTATCTTTGCAAATTATATTGCCAGAGATACACGTCGCCTTGGTGCAACAAGTAAGATGTTTTATCTTATTGTAAAATCAGGTGATCTTAACTATTAATAATGTACATAAAACACTTGATTGCAGTAACTTAGGGATGCAGAGGTTGAGAGATTTGTTTTAGAGCATGTTTTCCCTGTTTTTTTTCATTTCAGAGGCATGTGGCCGAATTCTGGTTATTACTGCTTGCTCTCTTGGGGAGGTTCTTTCTAGGTTGTTTACCAAATGGGGTACTCTTGTCCAACTTTTTTTTTATTCTGCTCTTTATTAATCTAACATAGGGACCCTTTTGTTTGCTTATTTGTTTTTTTGAGGGGGTTGTTTTTAATTTATTATAGAAAGGGAAATTAATTGATAGGTAGTAACAAGCATAACAATAAAATCTAAGATTTTTTAAAGCTATAGTTAGTTCTAGTCTTCATTAAAAGGTAGATTCTGGGTCAGAGAGCTGTGGGTGGGAGGTTAACTTGATGTGTACTCTGCTGCTTCTCTTCCTAGATACACATAGATGTTCTCACTGGAGTTCCAGCTTTAACTTGAGGAATGTTTCATTGCACTTTATTGTTTGAATGTTAAATCTGGCTTCTTAATATGGGCTAACTGGGCTTACATAGCTGTGAGTCCAGTGGATCTGTGCTTCTAGGAGACCTCTTCTGTCTATAGACTGTAATGCCATTTTGTTTTATAGCATGCCTGCATTTCTGGATTCTGCCATGGTCCTTGGCCTCTCAGTGATGAAAGCATTGCCCTACTGGCTTTTAAAGATTTCTGATTTGGTTTTCTAGCATCTTGAACACTTTTAGGGACAAGTCACCCACTACTTCATAGGGTATCTCACTCTGGTTCTAAGAAAAACAAACATTTTAAAAACAAAAACAACTTCTGCACTATACCCTGGATATAAAGAAGGAGACCTCATTTTGGTTCATAAAGTGCTTGGAGTATATACTCTTATAGTTGGGGCAGCTTTAATGGTTAGAAAGCTATTTCTTAGTTAGAACCCTGGATCTCTTTTCCTTTATCTCTGTTAGCTGGTCCACTTTCTGTTCCTTTGAGTCTCTACAAATATTTGAGTATGATTAATGTCTTGGTCTATCCTAGCCATCCTTGCTTCCCAAATCTTATCTTTCTTAATTTAAACATCTCCATTTCCTCCCTTTATTCCTCATATGACATCATTTTGTGAAACATTTTAAAGACTTTGTGTATTTTTCTAAAAGTGCTGAGACTTGAATAAAAGTGTGATATGATCAGGGCAGAGTAAGACTATTATATCTCTTATTCTAGGCCTCACGCTGCTGTTAGCACAGTGTAGTCCCCTATGCTTTATTTTTTGGAGTGGCTTTAATTATTCTGAGTCATACTAAAAAAAATTCCTTTTCACATACATTGTTATTAAGACACATAATTTTTCTGATTCTTGTGCAGCTAATATTTTGAATCTAAGAATAAATTCTTATCTTTATTGAATTATTCAGTTTTGTTTTAGCACCTGTGTTCTATACCCACTGTTTGTTAGCTGTGAAGTTCAGGGAAACTCATTATTTCTCAGGGCCTTAGTTTCCTTATCTGTAGAAAAAGAGATTATATCTGTTTTCATTTTATGTGCTTATTGTCTCATCTGGTATGTTAGCTATTCTTCCTAGCTTCGTGCATTTTGTACATTTGATAAGCATCTCATCTAGTTTTCATCTAAGTCATTCTTCAAAAATTTTGGTCAGGACAGCATCCTATGGCCTGTCATGCCTTGAGAGACTTCCTTCTAGAAAGTACCTGTCTAAACTTCTTTATATCTTGGTTTGCTAGATTTTAATTGTTTTTCTATTCTCCCAAGTTAAAAATCTGGATCTAATAGTCATATGGTTTTAGTAGATTAGAGGAAGCTTCTGTTTATTATATGCTTTTTTATTTACTTTAGTTGTTATATTAACTTCATTTTGATACATGACCTGGAAGTTGAGCTTACTTAACTAACAGGCGTTAGAGCTGGATTGTCGCTCTATGCTCCTGCTCTATCCATTGTGCCATAGCCACCATTCCTGGAGGATTTATTTCTCTGTGTTTTAAATTCTGTACATTTTACTGAAGCAACAGTCAATTTTCTAGTCAATTTATATTTTTGGTTTTGGCTGATCAGCAGAGTTGATTTACTACCTTGAGTCTAGTGAATAGTTATGCAACCCAAATTTCAGAACTGTTCAAGCTACTTGAAATAGTTTTGAAGTAATCTAGCAGCATCATTAAAAATTATGAACAGAATCTTGCAAATTATATGAACCCTATACATTTAAACAGTCCCATTTATTCAACAAGTGCTTTTCTGGACCGTCCTGTATGCCAGGCACTGAGTAGGACGGGGCTTTTGTCTTAAATGGGACCTTTATTGATATACTTTGTTAACAATTAATGTATTTCCTTAAAAGTAGTAAAAGTGTGCTTTAAAATATGTTGGATTTATTGCTTTAATGTATCATTAGCTAATTTGTCATTGCTGAAGAAAGGTCTGGGTTCTACTGCTAAATTTATAGACTATTTGAAAATACATATAGTGCATTGATTTTTACTTACTGTTCCTTCTAATGCAGTTGCTGATTTTCTTTAAAATTAGCAAAAAGAGTACTTCTAAAATATATTACCTTTAATGTTTTAGTGTTTTTCTAGTTGTCATTGCTGAAAAAAATCGAATTATATTTGTTAAACTTAGAGCCTACTGTGTTTTAAAATTTGAGGTAAGGGTACAAAATGATGATACAATTAATTTATTAGTGGGCTGTTAAAATCTGTTTGTTGGAATAGTAAACTTGTCAATAAAAATGTGATTATGAAGTATTTTAGTCACAAACACTGTTGACAGCTCCCAGATTTCCTACCTTCTCAAAATTCTCTGTTCCCTTGGCTTTTATTTAATGCTTTATCACTCTGGTTTTCTTCCTTTATCTTTAACCATTTCTACCCCTTTAAAAAATATTTTCTTCTTTCTGCTCCATAAGTGTATGTGATTTCCTAAAGCTCTGTTCTAGTTCTTTTCTTTTCAGTTGCTCTTTTGACAGCAGGACAGGAAGATTAGGAGAGCCACAGGGCCATACAGGAGACATGAGACTAAAAAGGAAGACAGAGCATGGTGGTTAGATCATAGAATGCCTTATAAACTAAGTCAAGTAGTTTGAACTTTATGGTTAGCAGTCCATAAGGAATTTTAAATGGAAAAGTGACATGTCAGATTTTATTATTTTTAATTTTCAATTTTAATTATAAAAGTAAAACTTGTGAAAAATTCAGACATTGCAGAAGTGTAGAAAATCTGCTCCTTCCCTCATTCTCAGGCCTGCTTTCTGGGGACAACCACCATTAGTAGTTTGAGATTGTCCTTCTGGCCTTTTTTTTTTCAGGGTGTATACATATATGAATATGCACAGAGACTTTTTTTTCTTTTTAAAGAATAATGGAGTAAAATCTTCATTTTGGAGAGATGATTATATCTAATATTGAGGATAGATTGGAGCGAGGCAAGGATAGAAACAAGTTGACAAGTTATAAAACTATTTTAGTAGACTAGGTAAGAGATGATGGGATCTTAACTTCAGTTAGGGTAGTGGTAGTGAGTATATTCAGAAGCAAATGCATTTGGGTATTTAAGAGATAGTGTCAGTAGGACTTGTTGATAGGTTTGCATGGAATAGTGGAGGAAAGAGTAGACTCAAGGATCAAAATAAGGTTTTGGCTAAGGCAACTGGTTAAATTCACTGAGATGGAGAAGGCTAAAGAAGAATAGATTTTGTAAGAAAAATGGGGAGATGAGTTATATGTGGATGCACTGAGTTTGGGATACTTATGCATTATTCAAGTGAAGATGTTCAATATATGTTTCAGAAAGGCAGAGAGACATCTGTGTAGAGATAAACATTTATGAGTTATCAGTATCCAAATGGTAAATAAAATAACATGAATAAAAATCTATTCAGGGGATCCCTGGGTGGCGCAGCGGTTTAGCGCCTGCCTTTGGCCCGGGGCGCGGTCCTGGAGACCCGGGATCGAATCCCGCGTCAGGCTCCCGGTGCATGAAGCCTGCTTCTCCCTCTGCCTGTGTCTCTGCCTCTCTCTCTCTCTCTCTCTCTCTCTCTCTCTCTCTCTCTCTGTGCGCGACTATCATAAATAAAAAAAATAAAAATATTATTAAAAAAATCTATTCAGATTATCTTACCTGGGTGAAAAGTATAGAGAAAAGTAGGTAGCCAAAGGTGAAATCCTGAAGAGCACCAACATTTAAGGGACAGAAAGAAGAATAGGAAGATATACCAGAGAGGTTATAGGTATGATATCAGAGGCCAAGAGAAGAGAATTTTTTGAGAAGAGAGTAGTCAACAGTGTCATGCTGCAGAAAGTAAGACAAGGACCAGAATGTCCACTGGATTTGGTAATGGGCCATTGATCATTTGATGAGAACAATTTCTTTGATATGGGAGTAGAAACCAGATTTTTATCCCATGTGCTTCATATCTAAACAGTCACTGAATCCTGTCACTTTTGTTATTGTCTTTCCCTTTCTCAGTAGTACTTCTTTCCATTTTTTTTTTAGTACTAGACCGTTTACATAGTCTTCAAATTAATAGCAGTTTCAGCACCTACTCTCTCGTAGACTCTGTTGGAAATACAAAGACATGTAAGATATGATTCCTTTTCCAAGGAGGGGGAAGTAAGGGGAGAAGGGAAGTAGTTTGAGCACCTACTACGTGCCAGGCACTTTAAGTATAATAACGCCTTCAATCCTCACAACAATCCTGTGAGGTCAATAGCATGTCTTCCACCTTTTGTAACAGAGTAGGAAGCTAATACTCGAGGTTAAGTGACTTGCCCAAGGTCACAGAGAGAGGCACAGCTGGTATTCAAACTAAGAACTGTTTGACTCCAATGCCCATGTTTTTTTTAATGCCCATGTTTTAATGCTTTGCTGCTTATGATCTAGGTTATAAGAAGATAAAATTGCACAAAAGTTAGATAGCAGTCAATTTAAGCAATAGATTCAAGATAGTAATAGAAGAAACCCCACTGTATGATTGTTGTAATAAATTGTAAAAATGATAATTGCTAGACTTTAAGAAATTTTCAGGATAAGAACTTTCATTATTCCTCCTTGTGATTTTTGGTGCCTGGCAGAGAGTAGATGCTTAATAAATGTTTGAATGAATTCAGAGGGAGTGATGACGGTAAGTGGGGGTGGCCAGGTAGGGCTTTTAGAAGCAGTGAATTTACACTGGGTCTTAATAGATGAATATAACTTCAAAAGAAAGGTGGGGAGGATTTTCTAGGCAGATGAAGAGAGTAGGCAAAGTATAGAGTGGGGAGGGAAGTGTAAGGCAGAGGTCGCAAACAGGCAGTCTATAAACTGGATAAGGCCTCCAGATACGTTTTGTTTGGCCTGTACAATGTTTTAGAAAAATTGGAATGAATTATTAATATGTAAAAGTTTCTATAAAAATCTGGTTTCCCACTACTATTGAAAGATGTAAAGACATGATCATCTTGATCCCACATTCCTGCCTGACAAATAAGCTAGAATTACTCATTGCCACCCACTCTATCATCCTCTCGGATGGATGTTTACTTTCTGTACATGGTCATCTTTGCTTTTGCAAATTTACTGGCCTGGCCCATATTAGCAAGTTTGCGACCCCTGATGTAAGGTATATTGGGTGTTGGGGAGGTAGTGGGGTTGGGGAGGACTATGAATAAACCAAATTGGACTGGAACAAAAGTCTTTATTCATGTGACTCACTGGGGAATATAAGGGTAGATTGGAAGCCAAATTTGAAGGACCTTGAATGCCCCCCTCTAGGCATGGAGGAACCACTGAAAGATTTTTGAATGGGGAGTGACATGTTCAAAGTAGTGTTAAGAAGATGAATCTGACAGTAGCCTGTAGGATGAAGTAAAGTGGGTAAGGCTTCCTGGTGGGAGGTAATTATGGAGCTATTGTAGTTGTGTAGGCTTAAGAAGTAAAGGCCTTCCTTATTGTTAGTGGCATGTTGTAAAACACGTGGATCGAGAAATTACAAAGGAATAGCAATGAATGTGAACATAGAGTCAAAAATAACCACTTCTCCTGAAATGGGACAATGATAGGGTCATTAACTGAAATAAAGAAATCAGTAGAGGGAACAAGTTAGGTTATGTTTTATGCTTGTTTTGTATTTGGTGTTTGTTGTCATATTTTAAATTTTTGTGGAGGGTGTTGGTTTGGTAAAGAGCTATTACATGGTATATGTCTCTGTCTTACATGTTGAAATTTTAACATCAATATTATAATTGGAGATTGTTTCTGCTCTAAGCACTAAACTAAAAAGTAAAATGACTTACATTGAGAGCCAGTTCTATAGCTCAGAGTAGTTTAGGTGCCCACCTTGTTACTAAACTGGAAGTCACCTCCTTGTTGTAGCTTTGAGCATTTCACTCCACTTTGGTCCTTCTAAATTCCATGGGTTAGTTCTTTGCTTATTTTGAAATTCACCTTACATGCTACAATTACTAGATTTGTCATATTTGTCTTCCAGTTGATGTAGAACATTCTCATGTTCGATTTCTGGGAAACCTGGTATTGAACCTGTGGGACTGTGGTGGGTAAGTACTATCTGCTTGTTTGTGGGGCCAGTGGCAGTAACCATGGCTAGTATAATCTAGTATAATCAGCATGGAAAATACATTACAGTAGCTATCATTTGTAATAGATACATTTGATAGAAATTGCTTCAGAATTGGCACTTGGTTAAATAAAGATCTCTGACTTTTATGTAATTGTGAAAATGCCTACTCTGACATATTTCATCAGTACTAACACAAGCTGTGTCTAGGTATCTGTAGTATGGGAAAGATTATCTCCCTTTTTTACAGGTGAAGAAATTAGTTTTTTTTTTATCTCAAGTGGCATAACACCAATATTGAGCTCTTAGCCATCATACCATATCACCTCATTCTTTATTATTTCAATCTCCAGGCAATCTAAGCACTGTGGATCAGCCCTAACCATATATTCTCTAGCTGAGTTATCAACTGTTGGAGGGATAGGAAACAGTTTTTTCTTTCATGGCTGAGGTAGTTCTAGAGTATTCCATCACAAATGCACATTCACTGTGCTTATATGTAGGTATTGCTCCTTACCTTATGGCTATTTGTGTCTCCATGCTGCAGCAACAGTGTGTAGTGCATGGTGGTTAGGACCCTTGACTCTGGATTTAGATTGGGATTTGTAGCACAGCTCTGTTAGCTGTGTTATCTTATATAGATCATTTAAACTCTCTGAGCCAGTTTCTTCATCTATACAATAGGGATAATGATGGTACTAAATGATAGGGTTGTTTTGATGATTAAGTAAGATGACATATAGATGCATAGCAAAGTTCCTCACAAAATTTATTGTTAGCTATGTGTTTACTAGCTCCTAGCATAGAACCAACCATGGAACAAGGGCTCAATGAGTTATATTTTGAAAGAATAATGAAATAGCCAAATATTCTAGAATAAAATGACCCATTATTGCTAGCAGATGGGTCACTTGATGCTCTAGCAGCTCTCTATACAAATCCTTCCTCCTTATCATTCTTCTAATTCTGTAATCTCTTTCAAGAGATTAGTCCCAGTTTCTTGGTTTTAGGCCCTAAGATATTATCATTAAGTTTGCAGGTAAGGCAGCTGAGTACAGTGATACTAAGAATTCCCAAAGGTCACACAGCTAATTAATAGCAAAGTACAAGACTAAAAGCTAGGTTCATGATTTCTCTTTTTCATGACAAAACTACTTTTTAAAAATTTATGTTTTTAATTCCAGTATAGTTAATATACAGTATTATATTAATTTCAGCTGTACAATATAGTGATTCAACAATTCCATATAATACCTGGTGCTCATCATGATAAGTGCACTCCTTAATCCTCATCACCTATATCACCTATCCCCTCCCCTCCACTAACCATCAGTTTGTTTTCAAGAGTCTATTTGTTGGTTTGTCTCTCTGTATCTCTCTCTCTTTTTCCTTTGATCATTTGTTTTATTTCTTAAATTTCAACAAAAGTAATTTTTTTTGCTGGGTTCTTGGTAATTGAGAACTTCTGGGAAGCAGCACACAGCCTAAGGATCAAAGAACAAAACTGCTAAAAAGCTATCTTGAAGTCATTTCCATATAGTTTAGAGTAGTATTGACTAGTTATTCAATAAATATTCACTGAGCACCTACTACCCTATGGAAGACTCTTTGCTTAAAGCTAGGAAACAGTGGTGGACAGTAACAGACATGGAACTTACACTTGAGGGAAATGAATTCCATTCATTAAAAACTCACAAACACATGTAACATCAGACTTGTGGTTAAGTCTTAAAAATAACAACAATGTAATGGTATTAAAGCCTGTGGTGACTGGATTTGCTCAAGATAGAGACATTAGAGGGATGCCTGGGTGGCTCAGTGGTTGAGCCTTTGGGTCAGGGCGTGATCCCAGAGTCCCGGGATCAGGTCCCATATTGGGCTTCTTGCACGGAGCCTGCTTCTCCTGTCTCTGCCTCTCTCTGTCTCTTGTGAGTAAGTAAAATCTTTTTTTTTTAAAAGAAAGGTTGGAAATGGTTTCTGTGAGGAAATATGGATTGAACTGAACTCTAAAGGGACAAGTAGGAGTTAATTAGATGTAGGTATAGGGGAATAGCATGTGAAACAGAGTAAATCGCATATATAAATGCCCCCTTAGTGGATATACTACAGGCCAATGGAACTGAGAGAGGTCAAAGTGTATTTGGAACACAAGGAGAGGGTCAAAGGGTGGTGCAAGAACTAAGAAGGTGAGTAGTGAAAGGGACCATAAGGGAAGTGGGAAAACTGGCGAAAAATTAGGACAAACCGTGAGAGATTCCTTTTTTTTTAAAAAATAATAAATTTATTTTTTATTGGTGTTCAGTTTGCCAACATACAGAATAACACCCAGTGCTCATCAAGTCAAGTGCCCCCCCTCAGTGCCCGTCACCCGTTCACCCCCACCCCCCGCCCTCCTCCCCTTCTACCACCCCTAGTTCGTTTCCCAGAGTTAGGAGTCTTTATGTTCTGTCTCCCTTTCTGATATTTCCCACACATTTCTTCTCCCTTCCTTTATATTCCCTTTCACTATTATTTATATTCCCCAAATGAATGAGAACATACACTGTTTGTCCTTCTCTGATTGACTTACTTCACTCAGCATATAATACCCTCCAGTTCCATCACGTTGAAGCAAATGGTGGGTATTTGTCATTTCTAATGGCTGAGTAATATTCCATTGTATACATAAACCACATCTTCTTTATCCATTCATCTTTCGATGGACGCCGAGGCTCCTTCCACAGTTTGGCTATTTGTGGACATTGCTGCTATAAACATCGGGGTGCAGGTGTCCCAGTGTTTCATTGCATCTGTATCTTTGGGGTAAATCCCTAACAGTGCAATTGCTGGGTCGTAGGGCAGGTCTATTTTTAACTCTTTGAGGAACCTCCACACAGTTTTCCAGAGTGTCTGCACCATTTCACATTCCCACCAACAGTGTAAGAGGGTTCCCTTTTCTCTGCATCCTCTCCATCATTTGTGGTTTCCTGCCTTGTTAATTTTCCCCATTCCTACTGGTGTGAGGTGGTATCTCATTGTGGTTTGGGAAATAAAGGGTTGTTGCAGAAGGGGAGGTGGACGGGGACATAGGGTAACTGGGTGACGGGCATTAAAGAGGGCACGTGATGAGATGAGCATTGGTTGTTACACTATATCTTGGCAAATTGAATTTAAATAAAAGAAAGAGGGACAAAAACACAGAACTAAGAAGGTGAAGCTGTACCAGTTTACTATTATTTGCCTATTAATTTGAAGCTTTAAGATTATCTTTCACATTGATTAAACCAACAAAAATAAATTGTAAGTAGGAGTGACTAAACTGAGGACTTGTTTATTACCTAGATGTTTTTTTCCTACTAGACAGGATACCTTCATGGAAAATTATTTCACTAGCCAACGAGACAACATCTTCCGAAATGTGGAAGTTCTGATATATGTGTTTGATGTGGAAAGCCGTGAACTGGAAAAGGATATGCACTATTACCAATCATGCCTAGAGGCCATTCTGCAGAATTCTCCAGATGCCAAAATCTTTTGCTTGGTACACAAAATGGATCTGGTACAGGAGGACCAACGGGACCTGGTAAGAAACATAAAGGATACTGCATGAAGTGGTTGACTTGCTTTCTGAATTTCTTTTGTAGAGGTATAGGTAAATAGTATGATTATTTTCAGGAAGAATAAATCTCAGCATAAGTAAAGTTCTGTCATGTTTTTAAAAATACTCATAAATTTTCCATCATAAGAGTAATATGCCCATTTGGCAAATATTTTTCAGATTTAGGTAAGGAACTTGTCAATGTGATATCATTAAGCATTTTTTATGTTTTTTATTTGAATAAAATTAACATATAATGTTATATTTCAGATGTACTGTATAATGATTCACCAGTTCTTTATAGTTCTTACTGCTTACCAAGATAAGTGTTTTCTTAATCCCCTTTATCTATTTCATCCATTTCTCCATCCCTCCTCTGTGTCACCAGGAGTTTGTTCCTGTATTTAAGAGTCTGTTTTCTTGTTTGTCTCTCTTTTTTTTTCTGTGTATTGCTTTGTTTTGTTTCTTAAATTCCACAAGCTAGTGAAGTCATATGGTTTATATATTTCTCTGACTTATTTCAATTAGCATTATACTCTCTAGGTTGATCCATATTCTTTTTTTAAAGGTATTTTTTTTAATTTTTATTTATTTATGATAGTCACACACACAGAGAGAGAGAGAGAGAGAGAGGCAGAGACACAGGCAGAGGGAAAAGCAGGCTCCATGCACCAGGAGCCCGACATGAGATTCGATCCCGGGTCTACAGGATTGCGCCCTGGGCCAAAGGCAGGCGCTAAACCGCTGCGCCACCCGGGGAGGTTGATCCATATTCTTGAAAATGGCAAAATCTTATTCTTTTTTATGGCTGAATAATACTGCATGTGTGTATGTGTGTATATAACATATCTTCTTTATCCATTCATCTATGGATGCACACTTGGGTTGCATCTATATCTTGGCTGTTATAAATAATGCTGCAATATAGGGACCCATATATCTTTTTGCATTTGTATTTTTCTTTTCTTTGTGTAAATACTCAGTAGTGGAATTACTGGATCCTGTGGTAAATCTATCTTTAATATTTTCAGGAACCTCCATACTGTTTTCCACAGTGGCTGCACAAATATGCATTCCCACCAGTATACCTTTTTCTTCACATCCTCATCAACACTTGTTATATTTTGTTTTTTTAGTTTAGCCATTCTGAGAGTTTAGCTTAGCTGTTCTGAGAGGTGTAAAGAGGTACCATGTTCTCGTTTTATTTTATACTTCCTTGATGGTTAGTGATGCTGAACATCTTTTTGCATGTGTTTCCATCAGTATGTCTGTCTTCTTTGGAAAAATGTCTATTCAGATCCTCTACCCATTCCTTAGATTATTTGTTTTTTGGGGGGGCTTGAATTGTTTAAATTCTTTATATATTTTAGATACTAACTCTATTAGATATATCATTTGCAAATATTTTCTTCCATTTGGTAGGTTGCCTTTTTGTTTTGTTGATGGTTTCCTGTACTGTGCAAAAGCTTTTTATTTTTGTGTAGTCCCAATAATTTGATTTTGCCTTTGTGTCTCTTGCCAGAACAAACTTACCTAGAAAAATGCTTCTATGGCCAATATCAAAGAAATCACTGCCTCTGTTTTCTTTTAGGAATTTTATGATTTCAAGTCTCACATTTAGGTCTTTAATCTATTTTGAGTTCATTTTTGTGTATCATGGAAGAAGGTGGTTCAGTTTCATTCTTTCATATGTTGCTGCCCAATTTTCCCAACAACATTTGTTGAAGAAACTATTTTCTATTGTATATTCTTGCCTCTGTTATGGAACATTAATTGATCATATAAACATGGGTGTATTTGTGCTGAATTCTGTTCCATGGATCTATGTGTCTGTTTTTGTGCCAGTACCTTACTGTTTGGATTACTATAACTTTGTAATGTATATTGAAACCTGGGATTCTGATACCTCTGGTTTTCTTCTTCTTCAGTATTGCTTGGACTATTTGGGGTCTTCTGTGGTTCCGTATAAGTTTTAGGATTATTTGTTCTAGTTTTGTTAAAAATCCTGTTGGCAAAAAAAAAAAATCCTGTTGGTATTTTGATAGGATTGCATTAAATCTGTAGATTGCGTTAGGTAATTTGGACATTTCAACAATACTTGTTCTTCCAATTCATAAGCGTGGAATATCTTTTCCATTTGTTAGTGTCATCTTCAGTTTCCTTCTTCAATGTGTTACAGTTTTCAGAGTACAGGTTTTTTACCTCCTTGGTTAAGTTTACTCCTATGAATTTTATTATTTTTTGGTGCAAATATAAATGGGATTATTTTCTTAATTTCTCCTTCTTCATTATTATTATTATATAAAAATGCAATAGATTTCTGTATATTAATTTTGTATCTTGAAACTTAACTGAATTTATTTATCAGTTCTAGTAGTTTTTTGTGGATTCTTTTGGATTTCGCTATGTAGTTTCATGTCATCAGTAGTGAAAGTCTTACTTCTTCCTTACCGATATGGATGCCTTTTATTTCTTTTTCTTGTTTGATTGCTCTGCCTAGGACTTCCAATACTACGTTGAATAAAAGTAGGAGAGTGGACATCCCTGTCTTGTTCCTGATCATAGAGGGAAGTTCTCAGTTTTGCAACATTGAGAATGATGTTAGCTTTGAGTATTTCATGTATGGCCTTTATTATGTTGAAGTGTGTTTCCTCTCAACCTACTCCATTGAGAGTTTTTATCATGAATTGATACTATATTTTGTCAGATGCTTTGACTGCAACTATTGAAATGATCATATAGTTCTTCTCCTTTCTCTTACTAATGTGATATGTCACATTGGTTTGCAAATATTAAACCACCCTTGCATCCCAGAAATGAATGCCACTTGATTATGGTGAATGATGTATTATATTACATTACATAAATACATTTTTAATGTATTGTTAGATTCAGTTTGTTAATATTTTATTTGAGGATTTTTGCATCTGTGTTCATCAGTGATTTTGCCTGTAGTTTTCTTTTCTGTAATGTTTTTTTAAGATTTTATTTATTCACAAGAGAGGCAGAGACATTGGCTGAGAGAGAAGCAGGCTCCCTGAGGGGAGCCCGATGCAGGACTTCATTGCAGGACCCCAGGATCATGCCCTGAGCCAAAGGCAGGTGCTTAAACCACTGAGCCACTCAGGTGTCCCTTTTCTGTAGTGTTTTTATGTGGTTTTGGTATCAAGGAAATGCTGGCCTCATAAAATGAATTTGGGAGTGTTCCTTCCCCATCTATTTTTTTTTAATACTTTGAGAAGAATAGACATTAACTCTTCTTTAAATGTTTGGTAGAATTCAACTGTGAAACATCTCATCCTGCACTTTTTTGTTATTGGGATTTTAATTGATTACAGATTCACTTGCGTTGCTAGTAATTGGTCTGTTCATATTTTCCATTTCTTCCTTTTGTGAAATTACATGTTTTTTGGAATTTATCCATTTCTTCTAGGTTGTTCAGTTTGTTTGCCTGTAAGTTCTTATAGTAGTGTCTTATAATCACTTATATTTCTGTGATGTTGATTTTATTTCTTCTCTTTCATTGGTGGTTTTATTTATTTGATTCCTGTTTTTTTTTTCTGGATAAGTCTGGCTTAAAAATGTTTATCAATTCTGTTCTGCTTTTTGAAGAACTAGCTCCTAGTTTCTTTTTTTTTTTTTTTATAAATTAATTTTTATTGGTGTTCAATTTACCAACATACAGAATAACACCCAGTGCTCATCCCGTCAAGTGTACCCCTCAGTGCCCGTCACCCATTCACCCCCACCCCCCACCCTCCTCCCCCTCCACCACCCCTAGTTCATTTCCCAGAGTTAGAAGTCTTTATGTTCTGTCTCCCTTTCTGATATTTCTCACACATTTCTTCTCCCTTCCCATATATTCCCTTTCGCTATTATTCATATTCCCCAAATGAATGAGAACATACACTGTTTGTCCTTCTCCGGTTACTGTGGCCAAGTTCAAAAAGGGTGTTGTCTGAGTTCTTCTCTGGGATTTTGATGGAATCTTGTCTCACATTTAGATCTTTCATCCATTTTGAGTTTATCTTTGTGTATGGTGCAAGAGAGTGGTCCAGTTTCATTCTTCTGCATGTGGATGTCCAATTTTCCCAGCACCATTTATTGAAGAGAGTGTCTTTCTTCCAGTGGATCGTCTTTCCTCCTTTATCGTATATTAGTTGAGCATAAAGTTCAGGGTCCACTTCTGGGTTCTCTGTTCTGTTCCATTGATCTATATGTCTGTTTTTGTGCCAGTACCACACTGTCTTGATGAACACAGCTTTGTAGTACAACCTGAAATCTGGCATTGTGATGCCCCCAGATATGGTTTTCTTTTTTTAAAATTCCCCTGGCTGTTTGGGGTCTTTTCTGATTCCACACAAATCTTAAAATAATTTGTTCTAAGTCTCTGAAGAAAGTCCATGGTATTTTGATAGGGATTGCATTTTACGTGTAAATTGCCCTGGGTAACATTGACATTTTCACAATATTAATTCTGTCAATCCATGAGCATGGAATATTTTTCCATCTCTTTGTGTCTTCCTCAATTTCTTTCAGAAGTGTTCTGTAGTTTTTAGGGTATATTTTGAGAACCATTTGAATGGTAAATGGTTCTCCAACCTTTTATTTTCAGGTTGTAGGTGTCCTTCTGTCTAAAATGAGTCTCTTGTAGACAGCAAATAGATGGGTCCTGTTTTTTTATCCAGTCTGAAACTCTGCGCCTTTTGATGGGGTCATTAAGCCCATTCACGTTCAGAGTTACTTGAACTTCTTCTTAAAGGGGAGTTTTAAGAGTCCCCCTTAAAATTTCTTGCAGAGCTGGTTTGGAGGTCACATATTCTTTCAGTTCCTGCCTGTCTTGGAAGCTCTTTATCTCTCCTTCTATTTTGAATGAGAGCCTTGCTGGATAAAGTATTCTTGGTTGCATGTTCTTCTCATTTAGGACCCTGAATATATCCTGCCAGCCCTTTCTGGCCTGCCAGGTCTCTGTGGAGAGGTCTGCTGTTACCCTAATATTCCTCCCCATGAAAGTCAGGGACTTCTTGTCTCTTGCTGCTTTAAGGATCTTCTCTTTATCTTTGGAATTTGCAAGCTTCACTATTAGATGTCGAGGTGTTGAACGGTTTTTATTGATTTTAGGGGGGGATCTCTCTATTTCCTGGATCTGAATGCCTGTTTCCCTTCCCAGATTGGGAAAGTTTTCAGCTAGGATTTGTTCAAATACATATTCTGGCCCTCTGTCCCTTTCGGCGCCATCGGGAACCCCAATTAAACGTAGGTTTTTCTTCCTTAGAGTGTCATTTATTTGCCTTAATCTGTCTTCATGGTCCCTTAATTGATTGTCTCTTTTTTCCTCAGTTTCCCTCTTTGCCATTAACTTGTCTTCTATGTCACTCACTCGTTCTTCCACCTCGTTAACCCTCGTCGTTAGGACTTCTAGTTTGGATTGCATCTCATTCAATTGATTTTTAATTTCTGCCTGATTGGATCTAAATTCTGCAGTCATGAAGTCTCGTGAGGCCTTAATGCTTTTTTCTAGAGCCACCAGTAGCTGTAGAATAGTGCTTCTGAATTGGCTTTCTGACATTGAAGTGTAATCCAGATTTTGTAACTCTGTGGGAAAGAGGGCTGTTTCTGATTCTTTCTTTTGAAGTGAGGTTTTCCTTCTAGTCATTTTGCTCAGTGCAGAGTGGCCAAAAACAAGTTGTATTGGAACACGGGGGAGTATCACTGGTCCGTCCAGCTGGTCTTCTGGGGGAGGGGCCTGCTGCGCTGATTTTCAGGTGTTAGCACTTGGGGGAGCTGCTCTGCCCCTGCCTGCTGCAGGGCTCTGCGGGGGTTGTTTACCCCGCCAGGCCCCAGGAGGAACAGTCGCAGTTGCTATGGCAACTCTGGAAGCCTGGATTCAGCCTCCGCAGGAACTACGGGGCTCGGGGCTCTCGGCTCTCCGTCCGCAGGGCCTGGAGGCTCCGGGGCGGGGCCGCTGATCTGCTCAGCTCGGGGCAGGAGCGTCCTTGCTGTCCTGGGCCCTCCCGGCCTCTGCCTGTCCCGGGGGAGGCCGGATCCTGGGCTGTGTCCCGGCGCCCTGTGCTCCGGGGCCTGCGCTGGTGGATTCGCGCTCCCGCCCCGCAACCCCCTCCGCGGAGCCGCCGCCCGAGCCCCTCCGAGCTGCTCCGGTCGGTCACCGCCGTGCGCGCTGCAGCCCTTAGGGAGCTCGGCGCACTCTCCTGTGCTCGCAGGTGTCTGTTAGTGTCCCCGGGAGCCCGAGGGCATCCCCGCCCTCCTGGGTCCTGCTCCACCTCCCTGCGAGCCCCTTTCCGCCCGCCCGGGAAGGTTGGTGCAGCTCCTGCTCCTCCGGGACGGGGCTCTCCTGTCCTGGGGACACTCGCCCCGGCCTCAGCCCGGCTCCTCGCGGGGCCCCTCCCCCTCGGAGGCCTTTTGTTCCTTTATTTCTCTTTCCCCGTCTTCCTACCTTGATAGAAGCGCGGACTCTTCTCACTGTAGCGTTCCAGCTGGTCTCTCTTTACATCTCAGGCCGAATTCGTAAATTTTCAGGATGGTTTGAAGGTTATCTAGGTAATTTGGTGGGGACAGGTGACTTGGGGACCCTGCTCTTCCGCCATCTTGCCCCTGAATCTAGCTCCTAGTTTCATTGACCTATACTGTTGTTTTTTTTCTAGTCACTATTTTATTTCTGCTCTAGTCTTTATTATTTCTTTTTAATTGCCCTTGAGCATTTTTTCTAGTTCCTTTATTAATTTTTTTTTAGATTTTACTTATTTCTTTTAGAGAGAGCACAAGTTTGGGAGGAGGAGAGGGGGAAGAGGAGGGAGGAGGGTAAAGAATTGTAGGGTTTTATTCCTTATTGAGATCACAACCTGAGCTGAAACCAAGAGTTGGATGCCCAACCAACTAATCCATCCTGCACCCCTCTAGTTCTTGTAAGTGTAAGGTTTGGTTGTGTATCTGAGATTTTTCCTGCTTCTTGAGATAGGTCTGTGTTGCGATTATCTTCCCTTTTATAACTGCTTTTGTTGCATTCCAGATATTTTGGATCATTGTGTTTTCATTTTCATTTATCTCCATGTTTTTTTTTACTTCATCTTTTATTTCTTGGTTGACCCATTCACTCTCTATTACCATGTCATTTAGCCTTCATGTATTTGTCTTTTTTCCAGATTTTTTCTTGTGATTGATTTCTAGTTTTGTACTATTGTGGTTAGAAAACATGCATGATATGCTTTCACTCTTTTTTAATTTATTGAGACTTGTTTTGTGGCATATCATGTATTCTGGAGAATGTTTCATGTATACTTCAGAAGAGTGTATTCTGTTTTTGGATGGAATGTTCTGAATATATCTGTTATATCTGGTCCGATGTTCAAAGCCACTGTTTTTTGGTGTTTTTCTGTCTGGATAAAATATCCATTGATGCAAGTGGGGGTGTTGAAGTCCCCTACTGTTATTTTATTATTTTATTACTCTCAATACTTGTCTTTGTGTTTGTTTATGTGTTTATGTGTTTATGTTTCTTTTATTTTTAAAGAGAGCAAGAGCATGAGTATGGGGGGGGGTGTTGCAGAGGGAGAGAGAGAATCCTAAGCAGGCTCCACGTGGAGCCTGATGCAGGGCTCAGTCTCACAACCCTGAGATTATGACCTGAGCATAAACCAAGAGTCCGATATTCAACCCACTGAGCCATCCAGGCACCCCTGTGTTTATGTTTCTCCTTGTATTTAGGCACTCCTGTGTTGAGTACATATTTATAACAATATATATTACATTGTTCTATCCTCTTGTTGGATTGTTCCCTTTGTCATAATGTAGTGTGCTTCGTTGTCTCTTTGTTACAGTGTTTTAAAGTCTATTTTGTCTTATGTAAAGCATTGCTACTCCATCTTTGTTTTCATTACCATTTGCATGGTAAATGTTTTTCCATCCCTTCATGTTCAACCTGCATATGTCTTTAGGTATGAAATGAGTCTCTTGTAGGCAGGATATAGATGGGTCTTGCTTTTTATACATTCATTCACCCTGTGTCTTTTGATTGTAGTACTTAGTCCATTTAAATTCAAAGTAATTATTGATTAATATGTACCTATTGTCATTTTGTTACTTGTTTTGCAAAGTTTTTATAGTTTTATCTGTATTTTTTTCTTCTCTTGCTCTCTGTGTGGTTTGATGGCTTTCTTTAATGCTTGGATTCCTTTCTTTTTTTTTTGGTTATCTATTACAGGTATTTGATTTATGGTTACCATTAAGCTCATATATAACATCTGATGCCTATAGCAGTCTATATCAAGTAGATGGTCATTTAAGTTTGCACCCATTCTCAAAGTACTAAATTTTTACGTCCCTTAAACAATGTTTTATGTGAGGGCAGCCCGGGTGGCTTAGCAGTTTAGAGCCGCCTTCGGCCCAGAGCGTGATCCTGGAGACCTGGGATCGAGTCCCATGTAGGGCTCCCTGCATGGAGCCTGCTTCTCCCTCTGCCTGTGTCTCTGCCTCTCTCTCTCTCTGTGTCTCTCATGAATAAATAAATAAAATCTTAAAAAAAACAATGTAAAAAAAACAATGTTTCATGTGTATGTCATAATTTACATCTTTTTCTTTTTTAGGATTTTATTCTTTTTTTAAGATTTATTTATTTATTTATTCACGAGAGACACACACACACACACACAGAGGCAGAGACACAGGCAGAGGGAGAAGCAGGCTCCATGCAGGGAGCCTGACATGGGACGCGATCCCGGGTGTCCAGGATCACGCCCTGGGCTAGGGGTGGCGCTAAACCGCTGAGCCACTGGAGCTGCCTCATCTTTTTAATTTCTAAATCCATAGACTGATTTTTATAGATGCAATTGACTTTATTCCTTTTGTGTTTAACCTCCATACTGGTTTTGTAAGTGATTAGTTTACTACTTTTATTATGTTTGGTAAAGTATTCTTGGTTGTAGATTTTTTCCTTTTAGTACTTTGAATATGTCCTGCCACTGCCTTCTGGTCTGCCAAGTTTCTGCTGAAAAACTTATGGGATTTCCCTTGTATATAATTTTTCTCATGCTGCTTTAAAAATTCTCTCTTTACTACTCCTTTTTCATTTTATTTTTTTTTAAATATTTTACTTATTCATGAGAGACACAGAGAGAGGCAGAAACACAGACAGAGGGAGAAGCAGGCTCCTTGCAGGGAGCCCGATGTGGGACCCGATCCCCAGACCAGGATCATACCCTGAGCCTAAGGCAGACACCCAACCACCAAACAACCCAGGCATCCCACTCCATTTTAATTTTTATGTGTTTTGGTGTGGACTCCCTCAGGTTGTTTCTTGGGGGGTGCTCTCTGTGTCTCCTGGATCTGGATATCTGTTTCTCCAGATTAAGGAATTTTTCAGCTATTATTTCTTCAAAAAAATTTTGTGCCCCCTTCTCTCTTTCTTCTTGAATCCCCATAATGTAAGTGTTACTACACTTGATGATATTGCAGCTTCCTTAACCTATTATTATTTTTTATTACCCTTTTTTTTCCTATTTAGTTTGGTTGCTTTCCATTAACTACTGTCTTCCAGCTCTCTGATCCATTCTTCTGCCTCCTTTAATCTGCTATTGATTCCCTCTCATGTATTTTTAATTTCAGTCATTGAGTTCTTCATTTCTTATTTGCTTTTCTGTCTCTCTGTTGAGGGTGTCACTAAGATCTTCCACTCTTTTTCTGAAATCCAATATCTTTATGACCATATCATGCATATTGCTTATCATCGTTTCATTTAGCTGTTTTGCTGTTGTTTTGTACTGTTTTCTCATTTGGCACATATTCCTCTGTCTCTTCATTTTATCTAACTTTCTGTGCTTGTTTCTATGTATTAGGAACATCGGTTATGTTTCCCAATATTGAAAGTAATGGTTCTATGAGGAAAAAGTCCCATGGTGGCCTGTAGCACAATATCCCCTGTTTAACAGAACCAGGTGCTTCAGGAGTTTCTTCTATGTGTATTGTATGAACCCTACTCTTCTGTTTGAGCTGTGTTTGCCTTCAGATCAGTATGATGCAATGGTCCACCGTACCTGTTGCACACACACTGGGTAGGATTTGGTCCCTGTGCTGTTAAGGGGCCAGTCTGAGGCTGTTGTGGGTTTATCATTGGATGGTTTCAGTGGTCAGGTTTGTTTGCAGGGTCTACAGTAGCACCAAACTGCTGGGTGCTCTCCTTGCATTGTCTACTGAGAGGCTTTCGTTGGTGGACAGAGTCTGCAAACAAACCAGCTCTCTGCCATCAGTATGTCCATTAGGGCTGAGATAGCACCTACCTCCAGGGCGCCCTCTCTGCCTTGTCCCCTGAGAGGTTTTTGTTGGTGTTTGGGGCCAAGAATCAGGCCAGATTCCTGCAGGGGCTGCCTATGTACTGTTTGGCAAGACACTATATTTGCACTACCAGTTACAAGGTTTGGCTGCTAGGGCTGTATTTATTATCTTCTCCTCTTCCTAAGACAGGAGTCACTTTGGAGTGGTTCTGGCCCTTTCCATGGCTTCTTGCAGGATAAGACATGCAGGAGCTGACTTAGAGAGACTACTGCTGTGTAGGGGAGGTTGGATAGGATTGATCTGCAGGAGATTGTGGTGGCAAGGTGCATAGTGTTAGCAAGCAAAGCGGAGAGTGTTGGTGGTGTTTTCTGCAAGTATCCAGCTATCTGGGCTGGGGGTGTGGAGAGAAATGGTGCTCACCAGTTCTTTTGTTCTTGGAAAAGTTTCTGAAAGATCCCTTGCCCTCTTTCACATGTTCTGAGATTAGTAAATAAGTCTCCTTCTTGTGTACCCTAGGCACTTTTCACACTGCTGCTTTTATGCTGTATTTCAGTGGAGATGTTTGATATGCTGGCTCTTTGAGGATGAAGATTTAGTTTCCTATTGTGTTTCACCTCAGAGCTGAGCCAGCTGATTTTACATGAGGTTAAACTCTCTGGTTACAAAAATTCACAAAGTTAAGCCCTGCATGTTTTCAAAGCCAAATGTTATTGGGGCTCATCTTTCTACTACATCCTAGTGTAACTAAGTGGGGTACCTAGTGAGGGGTCTGTTCCTTTCCCTTCTTTTTTTAAGATGTTATTTATTTATTCATGAGAGACATATAGAGAATGGCAGAGACATAGGCAGAGGGAGAGGCAGGCTCCCTACAGAGATCTTGATGTGGGACTCCATCCCAGGACTCCAGGATCACTCCCTGAGCTGAAGGCACATGCTCAACCACTGAGCCACCCAGGCATGCCCCTTTCCCTTCTTCATTCTTGTAGTATCCCTCCCATTTGTGGTTAGTCTAGCTGAGAGTTTGGTTCCCCACATCTCTGCCCCTCCTGCCATTTTCAGTGTGTTCTTGTCTTTAACTGTGGAAAGTCTGTTTTCCAGTCTTTGGGCCATTTTTTGGGTTGGTGGCACTCATGTGGCTGTTATTTATGCATGTCTGTGGGACAAAGTGAGCTTAGTATCCTCCTACTCCACTACCTTCTCCATTTATATCCTTCTTTATATATCTTTCTGTTTGCTGCCCATTTTATTGTCCTTCAGAATAGGTAGTTATTGTCCAGGCTGGAAGACCCACCAGAGGTGAGATGAAGAAAGGTTAAAGCTATCATTGGGTTGCCTTAGGAAATACATATGCACCAATGGGAGTACCAATCATATTGTATTAACCTCACTGCCATGTCCCCCTTTAATTGCATTGATACGGTATCTTTGCCTTCTTTTATAGCATGTGGATTAGTATATGTAAATTTAAACCAAAGAAGACACAGTAGAAAGAGGAGACTCCTAGCTAGCTAGCTATGAGACCCAGGACTGGCAAGTAACAAATATAGTCCATCTTTTTAGTTTATGCAGTATAAAATAAAGAGGATTTGATTTTAAAGTCTAAGCTGAAAGAGAAGATCCTCTAAGGATAAAGGTAAGAAAAGCAGTTTTAGAATATTTTGGTGATGTAGAAGAATTCAGTTCCTTTTTGAGTTGGAGCCTAGGAGTCCAAGGATACCTCTTTATTTAAAGGATTTTTTTGGTAACAGCTGTGGTCAGGAATACTTTTTTTCTGTAACTAGTTATAGTATTGCCTCCAGTATTTCAGTGTTTGGGCATGATTTGGTGTTTCTAAAGTAAGCTTACAGGCTTTCACAGATGATTTCACAGGGTTCTGTATTTGACTCTGAAAATTAGTAGTTTTGAGTAGTATTTTTTCGTTCAATCCCTCTTTTTCCCACTAAGTATTAATTCTGTTGTAATTCAGCAGAAAATTCTGTGTGTAGGTTGGGTTTTGAGATTTTGAGGGCTGTGTTACTGTTATTCTCGCTGTTTTTTTGTTTTCTGTTCTGTTTCTTTTAAAAATCATTTCATTCCCTGGCCAAATTTGCAGTAGAAAAACAGAGCATTCCAATAAATGAGGTCCTTATGGATTTTTTAAATTACTTTTTATTAATCAACTTACCATTTCCTAAATGCTTATATAATATATCCTCAAAGATACATTAATGTTTTTTGTGGGATTCTAAGCTTAATTAATAAAAGTATACTCCATTTCAGTAAAGATTCAAACTTCCAAGTCTAGAAGTCAAAGTGGCTAGGGCACTTCCCCAAATATCAGTTTCAAGCTAGATAGATACTTCTCTCTGTGTGTATGGGATCCCCAGATAAACAGAGCCAGTAAGTGTATGTGTGTGTGTGTGTGGGGGGGTCAAGGTGAGGGGAGAGGGATTGGCTGATTGACTGGTTTGTTTTAAAGAGTTGACTTATACAATTATTGAGACTGGCAAGTCTAAATTTTGCAGGGCAGGCTAGTAGGCTGGAGACACAAGAAAGAGTAATTGTTGTATCATGAGTTAGAAGTCAGGTTGGAGGTAAAATTACCTGTTTCTGTGGGATGGCGTTTTTTTTTTTCTCTTAAGGCCTTCAGTTGATTGCATAAAGCCAACCCACATTATGGAGGGGAATGTGCTTTACTTAGTCTACTAATATAAATATTAATCTTATTTAAAAACCCCTCACAGCAAGATCTAACTGGTATTTGACCAGATGTCTGGATATTGTGGCCTAGCCACGTTGATATATAAAATTAACCATCACAGTGTGTACACACACTCACTATAAATCCACCCAGTCATCGAAAATATCTGTGTATTTGTATTTATATCTGTGTATCTGTATATTTGTACAAATAGATATTCTTCAAAGTGTATGTGGGCATATATACATAGATACGTATCCAAGATAAATAGATTGTGTGTGTGTGTGGGTTATATCTATATAACCAAATAAATACAGTCCATTCAGAATTAATATATATGAGTGTATGCACATATTTGTGTGAGAGAAATATATCTACAAAGGTTAAAGTATTTTAAGTTACAATATCACTATCTTAAAATGACGCAGATAGGTGATTTAGAATGTAACATTACTCTGTATGGTAAAATTTTTTTCCCATCACAGTGCTCTCAGTGAGTACTCACACAAACACCAGAGGCCTGGAGAATTCTAGTAGCTGTTGTACTTTTAGACCTGACCTGAAATAACTTCTGCCATCCTAGTTCATGAAGTAATGTACACACTAAAAAATTCCTCAGAGGAAATGCTCCTGTTTAAGATACACTGAAATAATTACATCTCAGATTTTGCAATGAAAGAGAAGAGCTGTTATATGCTGATCTATACATGGACTTTTTAATTCAGATTTTTAAAGAGCGAGAAGAAGATCTGAGGCGCTTGTCTCGCCCATTGGAATGTGCTTGTTTCCGAACATCTATCTGGGATGAAACTCTCTATAAGGTGTGTATGTTTCCCTGAGATCCCTCATTTTAAGAACATGAAAAAGAGCTAAAAAGAGTATTGTCAAAAGTAAAAGATTTTAAACTCTGTTATACCTATTTAGATGAGTTGAATTAAAAAAAAAGAAATTATCTACAATAAACTTTTTGAAAAACATCAAATTTAACCTTAAGAGATTTTTATTTTGATCTTAGATTATGTTGAGATACTTACCAAGTCACACTGAATTAGCCAGTTTTATGATGATTAATTTGATACTGATGTTTTGTGACAGCAGAGGTTTCACTGCCATCATCCATTGTGACCTGTTGTGGTCTCAATGCTGATTGGAGCTATATCTAATATTCAGGTACCTCTTTAGGATATAAACTAGTCTGCCTCAGTTTAGATGGCAATAGAATAACAATAGAGAAGAGACTGGAGAAGGGAGTCTCATAATGAGACACATTTTGCCTAGTATATGATAGCTTCAACTTTCATGCCAAATTGGGGACTAGCATTCTTTTCAACCAGGAATTTTTTCCATTGCTGGAATGGATACCACATTGCTTGCAGTTGTTATAGAGGTTACAACAATAGCTGTGTTACAGACTAAGCTGAAATTACCTTATTGGCACATAGGCTCCTTATTCTGCTGCCCTTTCTCCAATGAGATCTAGTGATTTGAAAAACTGCCCTCTTTGGGGTCCTCTTGTGGTCAGTCGACCTTTCCTTCAGACTGCTGCTAGTATCCGTTGACAAGTCTGACTCTGGGTGGGAAAGCATCCTTCTCTGTCACTGGTAGCTACAGCCTCAGTATCAACTGCATCTGACAAGTACCTACAACCAGAGAAGCACAGAAACCTGATTTGCCAAGGAGAAAAACCAATGAACATTAAAAATAGCCATTGATTTATTTTTTAATCTAATTCATTTTTCCCCAATATTATGTTGACCCAGCCTCACTCTAATAACAGATCATTTTGAGATACCTGTCTAGGAAATACTGCTCTAGATTAATTTGGGCCGAATTTCTCTCAAAGCCTTATTCCCATAGAACAGGTAACCGTGAATAAGGATGGACATGACGCACTGATAAGAACCAACTGCGGTGTGAAGGATGGCAATACATAACACGACCAAAGACAATTGGCTAATCACAACACTGCTGTGAGTGACAATGTCTCTGCTGTGGTTAGCTTTGGTGCCTTCTCCAAGGTAAATTCAGCAGTGACATTAACACCGACCTGGGAACTTGGAACCTGAACCCCCATGCCTAAGTAATAAAACTTAATTGGAACAAAGACATAGCACTACTATCTCTTACATCAATGTTGCATAGAGCTGACTTAAATTTTTATATTGTTTTATTCTACAAGCACTCATTGCATATCTGCTTGATGTTTTTGGACACACAAATTACTAAGACCAGGTTCCTGCCCTCTAGTAGGGGAGAGGAGAACATTGTAAAGCTTACTAGACAATTGGAAGGAATTATTACAATGGAAATGCAAATAAAAAAGCCTTAAGAGAATAGAGGGAGGGTATAGTTAATTCCAACTCCTTTCATTCGTCATACTTCTCTGGATGAAGTCAGTTTTAGGGAGACACACAATGGACCATTTTTAATTCAATTGGATCAATAATTATATAACTGACAATAAGACTTTTGGAATGATAATGCCACTAATTTCTCTTGTAATTTCTTTTGTATGTTATCCCATTGAGGGGAGGGGCCATTTTTCCATGTGACTGATTTTTTTACAAAATCTATTCTCAGATTTATGGTAAATGTAGAATTGTTAAGTTCTGATCTTTTGAGCAGTCTACATTATTGGACTTAAATATTTGTTGAATGGCTGGATTGGAAACTTTTTATTTGGCCCAGTAAACCAGAGTTTTCAACTATTCCTAAGGCAAACATGATGGAATTAAATTATTATTTTTTTAAATTATCAATGGAAAGAAGTTTCTCCAGCATTTTGTAAATGTTTGAAACTTTAAAAAATTCCTACTGAAGGATAAAAAAAATCAAGTATTAGCTTCATCTACTCATTTGTGTTATATCATAGTTGTTAAGTGTTTGGGACTCAACTATCATATTTTGCTGTCCATATGTTACAGTGTACTTACTCATTTGCAGAGGTCCAAGACTGGCTACCTGTTAGTAATATTACACTGTACTTCTGTTCTGTTAGGCTTGGTCCAGCATTGTCTATCAGCTGATTCCCAATGTTCAGCAGCTGGAAATGAACCTAAGGAATTTTGCTGAAATTATTGAGGCGGATGAAGTGCTTTTGTTTGAACGAGCTACTTTTCTGGTGAGAACTTTCTGCTTTCTGCTCTGCATATGTACTTCACACTTACTACTTCTGTCCAGGAACAGAGAACAACATGTTGCTACTTATAGGAAGAACCTTTTTCCCTTTTGTCACTACATCAGCATGTATAACCTTATTTACAAAGTAGTATTGTCAACAAGTGACCTGAAAGAAGTCCTTTGCTATGTAGCTCTTTAGTAGTTAGTAAATCTTAGATTTTTATAAGTATGTCTTATTATAAAGTTTAGATTATTTCTGCTAATATTCATTTGTGTTAAAGGATTCCTAATTTTCTATTGACTTTTATTATGAAATGAGGGGTATTATCCTTGTGAGAAAATTCTCATCCCACTCCTTTCTCCAAAAGACTGATTTGAGGACTTTTAACATGGAAGAGGTGTAATGGTCATCTCAGTGACATAGCTAAGAAGTCAGATGGAGAGGTAGAAGGGGAAGAGGCACCTTGGTATTTTTGTTTTTCTTATATAAATTCAGCTTAACTATAGTGCCTACTGAGGGGAATGCAATATTATAAGTAAAATTTTAAAGAACAGTAGTAACAAACTAATTTGAGATGTCACAAAGCACTGCATAAGTAATTGATCAGTTTAATAAATACAATCCTAAGAGCATCCCACAGTAAATAATTTGTTTCTGAGCTCTACCAATGCCTGGTGATTTTAAAAAACATTTCTTGGGAAACCTGAGTGGCTCAGCAGTTGAGCATATGCCTTCAGTTCAGGGCGTGATCCTGGGGTCCAGGGATCGAGTCCCGCACCAGGCTCCCCACAGGGAGCCTGCTTCTCCTTCTGCCTATGTATCTGCCTTCTCTCTGTGTCTCTCATGAATAAATATTAAACCTTTAAAAATAAATAAAAATAAAACACGTTTCTTTGTTTTTCAACTAACATTAATGAATATAGAAGCATTTTTTTCATTTAAATTCAGTTAGCCAACATATAGTACATCATTAGTTTCAGATGTAGTGTTCATCACTTGCATATAGCACCCAGTGTTCATCACATCACATGCCGTCCTTTTTTTTTAAATTTTATTTATTCATTCATGACAGAGGGAGAGACAGACAGACAGACATAGGCAGAGGGAGAAGCAGGCTCCATGCAGGGAGCCTGACGTGGGACTCGATCCCAGGTCTCTAGGATCAGGCCCTGGGCTGAAGGTGGCACTAAACTGCTGAGCCACCGGGGCTGACCTCATATGGCCTCCTTAATGCCCATCACCCATTTACCCCATCCCCCACCTCCCCTCCAGCAACCCTCAATTTGTTTCCTGTAGTTAAGAGTCTTTCATGATTTTTCTCCCTCCCTGATGACTTCCCATTCCATTTTCCCTCCCTTCCCATATGATCCTCTGTGCTGTTTCTTATATTCTACATATGAATAAAACCATATGAAAATTGTCTTTCTTGGATTGACTTATTAAAACACATTTCTAAATCTATCTGAGCTTGGTTCCTCTTCTATAAAATGGAGATGATATATCTATGTCTTAAGTTTATTGTGTGATTTAAAAGGGGACAAGGTAAGAATGTTAATCCCTAATGCAAAGCTTAGCATATAGTCGGCAAACTAATAAATGTTGGTCCCTTCTGCTATTATAACAACAGAGGGCAGAGAATGCAGACTATAATTTTCCCCCTTCCTTTGTGAAAACATTTTTAACTGTAGCCATGTTTGTGAGTCATACTTGTTTCTAAGCGGTATAGCTATGGCAAGGAGTCCTAACCAGGAGTGTCTTTCTGCCTCAGCTCACTGGCAGGGGTCACTTGCTTGCAATTATACTACCCTACATCTTCTTTTGCTACTAATGTGAATCACAACAAACAAGTGAGCTATTCTGATCATCTTGGTGTACATGGCATAGCAGAATCCTGCTTTCAGCGGTATTCCACCACATATGATCATAGAGTAATCTCTATGATCTAACCTAATATAAGCTCCCTATTCCTCACTAACAGTAACAGGTGGCTTTGGTTTCTCTTGAAGACCAAGATTAGTTATGATAGACCATTTTCATGAGGGGGTTGAAGTCAAGCAAGGGGAACCTGTTCCACCATTGGTCTAGAAATTACCTTTTGAAAGTTTCCCATGGTTTCAGTAAATTGCCCTGTAAATTATCTTCTGGTGAATGACTCACTTTTGCTTCCTGCTGGAAACTTTATATCTGAATATTCATCCTGTAGGAAATATGTGATTTTATTGAAATCTGAATATGTTAGGGGAAATATTTTTAGCTGACATGGGTGTTCATAATTAATAAGTTCATTTGTAAATAGTAAATCCTCTGAGGTGGGAATCCCTTAGTTAAGATTTTTATTATTTTTTATGTTTATTATTTTATTCATAATTTTTAGAATGTTTATTTTAATTCCTGTTAACATACATGTTATATTAGTTTTAGGTATACAACATAGTGATTCAACAATTCCATACATCACCTTATGCCCACCACCACAACTGTACTCCCTTAATCCCCATCATCTATTGAATCCATCTCCCCACCCATCTGCCCTCTAGTAACCATCAGTTT
Organism: Nyctereutes procyonoides; assembly: GCF_905146905.1. Taxonomy (NCBI): domain Eukaryota; kingdom Metazoa; phylum Chordata; class Mammalia; order Carnivora; family Canidae; genus Nyctereutes; species Nyctereutes procyonoides. The sequence continues at coordinate 46,700,135 of NW_026575125.1, forward strand.
TTTTTCTATAATTAAAAGTATGTTTCTTGATTTATCATTCTCACTTTCTTACATTTTCCCTTTGTGTGTTTTGTTTCTTATGTTCCATATGTGAGTAAAATCATGGTATTTGTCTTTTTCTGAGTGACATTATGCTTAGTATAGTACTCTGAAACTCCATCCATGTCATTGCAAATGGCAAGATTTCATTCTCTTTTATGGCTGAGTAATATTCCTCTGTGTGTGTGTGTGTGTGTGTGTGTGTGTGTGTGTGTGACATCTTATTCATTCTTCAATTGATGGACTCTTGGGCTGCTTCCATATCTTAGCTATTGTAAATAATGCTGCTATAAATTTAGCATTCTTGTATTATTTGGGTAAATACCCAGTAGTGCAATTACTGGATCATAAGGTAGTTCTATTTTTAAATGTTTGAGGAACCTCCATACTGTTCTCCAAAGTGGCTGCACCAGTTTGCACCAGTGCAAGAAAGTTCTTTTTTCTCCACATCCTCACTAACATCTGTTGTTTCTTATGCTGTTCATTTTAGCCATTCTAACAGGTGTGAGGTGATATCTCATTGTAGTTTTGATTTGTATTTTCCTGATGATGATGTTAGGCATCTTCTCATATGCCTGTTGCCCATCTGTATGTCTTTGGAGAAATGTCTGTTCATGTCATCTGCCTGTTTCTTAATTGGATTATTCACTTTTTGGGTGTTGGGTTGTATAAGTTCTTTATATTTTGAAGGTATTAATCCTTTATCAGATATGTCATTTGCAAATATCATCTCCCATTCCATAGTTTGCTTTTTAGTTTTGTTGGTTTGTTTCCTTTGCTGTGCAGAAGCTTTTAATTTTAACATTTTTCCAATAGTTTATTTTTACTTTTGTTTCCCTTGTATTGGGAGTCATTTCTAGAAACAAGTTTGTATGACCAATGTCAAGGAAGTTAACTGCTTATGTTCTCTTCTAGGATTTTTATGGTTACAGGTCTCACATTTAGGTTCGTTATCCATTTTGTGTGTGGTATATGAAAGTGGTTCAGTTTTATTCTTTTGCATGTTACTACCCAGGTTTCCCAACACCATTTGTTGAAGAGACTGTTTTTTTTTCCCCAATAGATGTTTTTTTCCTTCTTTGTCGAAGATTAACTGACCATAAAATTGTAGGTTTATTCCTGGATTTCCTGTTCTGTTTATCTCTGTGTCTGCTTGGTGCCATTACTACACTGTTTTGATCACTACAGCTTTGTGTGAAGTCCAGAATTATGATGCCTCCAGCTTTGCTTTCCTTTTTCAAGATTGCTTTGTCTATTCAAGGTCTTTTGTGGTTCCATACAAATATTAAAGTAGCTTCTTCTAGTTCTGTGAAAAATGCTGTTGGTATGTTGATAGAGATTTCATTAAATATGTAGATCGCTTTGGGTAGTACGGAAATTTTAGCAATATTTTCTCTTCCAATCCATGAGCATGCAGTGTTCTTCCATTTCTTTGTGTCATCTTCAACATTTTATTGTTTCCAGAGTACAGGTCATTCACCTCTTTGGTTAGGTTTATTCCCAGGCATTTTCTTATTTTTGTTGCAATTGTAAATGGTATTGCTTTTGTAATTTCTCTTTCTGCTGCTTCATTACTCGTGAATAGATGTTCAAGGGATTTCTGCATACTGATTTTGTATCCTGCAACTTTAATGAATTTATCAGTTTTAGCAGCTTTTTGGTGGATTCTTTTGTGATATATATGTATATAATCATGTCCTCTGCCAATCATGAATGTTTTACTTCTTCTTTACCAATTTGGATGCCTTTTATTTCTTTTTGTTGTCTGATTACTGTGGCTAGGACTTCCAGTGCTATGTTGAATAAAAGTGGTGTGAGTGGATATCCTTGTCTTGTTCCTGACCTTAGGGGGAAAGCTCTCAGTTTTTCTCCATTAAGGATGATGTTAGCTGTGGATATTTCATGTATGGCCTTTATTATATTGAGATATGTTCTCTCTAACCTACTTTGTTGAGGATTTTTTTTTAGGATTTTTTAAAAATAAATTGATGTTGTACTTTGTCAGATGCTTTTTCTGCATATAGTTTTTACCCTTTCTTTTATTTATGTGATGTATCATGTTGATTGATTTGCAATTATTGAATAATCTTGTAACCCAGGAATAAATCTTACTTGATCATGGTGAATGATTTTTTAATGTATTGTTGAATTTGGTTTGCTTGTATTCTGTTGGTAATTTTTGCATCTGTGTTCATCAGGAATATTGACCTGTAGTTCTCTTTTTTATTGGTGTCTTTATGTGATTTTGGTATCAGGGTAATATCTCATAGAATAAATTTTGAAATTTTTCTTCCTTTTCTATTTTTTGGAATACTTTGAGAATAGGCATTAACTCTTCTTTAAAGGTTTAGTGGAATTCACCTGTAAAGCTATCTGGCCTTGAACTTTTGTTTGTTGGGTGATTTTTGATTCCTGATTCAGTTTATTTGCTGGTTATCTATCTATTCAAGGTTTTTATTTCTTCCTGTTTCAGTTTTGATAGTGTATATGTTTCTAGGAATTCATCCATTTCTTCTGGGTTGTACAGTTTGTTGGCATATAGTTTTTCATAATATCCTCATATGATTGTTTGCATGGTTGGTTATTTCTCTTTTCATTTATGACTTTATTTATTTGGCTCCTTTCTCTTTTTTCCTTGGTAAGTCTGGCTTAGAGTTTTGTCAATTTTATTAACTTTTTTAAAGAACCAGCTTCTGGTTTCATTGATCTGTTCTATTATTTTTAAAATTTTCCGTATCATTTATTTCTGCTCTAATTTTTATTATTTCCTTCTTTCTGATGGTTTAAGTTTTGTTCATTGTTTGTTCTTTACATCCTTTATGTGTAGAGTTAGCCTGTTTGATATTTTTCTTCTTGAGGTAGGCTTGTAATGCTATAAACTTCCCTCTTACAGCTGGTTTTGCTGCATCCTGGAGGTTTTGGACCATTGTGTTTTCATTTTCATTTATTTTCTGGTACTTTTTAATTTCTTCTTTGATTTTTTGGTTGACCCATTCGTTGTTTAGTAGTGTGTTATTTAACCTCCATGTATTTGTGGTCTTTCCCATTTTTTTCTTGTGGTTGACTTCTAGTTTCATAGCATTGTGGTCAGAAAACATGCGTGGTGTGATTTTGATATTCTTGAATTCTTTGCGGTTTGTTTGGTGGGATAATATGTGATCTCTTCTAGAAATTGTTCTGCATGCATTTGAGAAGAATGTGTATTCTGTTGTTTTAGGATGGAATGTTCTGAATATATCTGTTAAATCCATCTGTTCCATTATGTCTTTGAAAGCCAAGCCATTGTTTCCTTATTGATTTTCTGTTTATATGATCTGTCCATTGATGTGTTATGTAAGGTCCCCTACTGCTATTGTATTATTCATTAGTTCCTTTATGTTTGCTATTAACTGCTTTGTGTATTTGGGTGCTCCTAGCTTAGGGGTCATATAACTAGTTAGCATGCCAGAGTCTTGTTCATTATAGGAATTAACCAGGCAGATTGCTCCACAAAATAACAGCCACATACCACCATGCACAGAATTGGGAAAGAGATGTCAATCCTGTCCATGTCCAGTGTGGGTGAGGTTTCCAGTGTTGAGTCAAATTAAGCCATAGGCTCCAGGGAGGGTGTTGCCCTCCCATCAGTTCTTTTATTTTATTTATTTTTAAAAAGATTTTTATTTATTTATTCATGAGAGACAGAGACACAGGCAGAGGGATAAGCAGGCTCCATGCAGGGAGCCCAATGTGCGACTCGAACCTGGGACTCCAGGATCATGCCCTGGGCCAAAGGCAGGTGCTAAACCGGTGAGCCACCCAGGGATTCCCCCATCAGTTCTTTTAAATTGCATCTTTGTAACCTCTGGAATCCAAAGGTTCCCTCTAGAACCCAAAGACTTTGGTTTCCTGGAAGCTACCTCACAGGTCGTGGTTATAATGCTGCTGTATAGCCAGTCAGCATCATTTGTGATTGGAACTACAGTGTATCTGATCGCCTTTAAACTTCAACATTTATTCTTGGCAAGTGTTTTCACTCTTTTCTGTCTTGATCCAGTCCAAGAATTAGACCTGTAGCAGTGCAGTATGTCTCTGGCCATTCCTCATAACCATGCCCCCAGTTCTAAAAACCAACAAAATAGAACCATGGTCTTATTCCATTATTCCTAGCGGCCTATGCAGGTAGCTCTGGAAAAAATCCTGTTTTATACTTCATGGTCCTATGAACACTCTATTTCAAAGTAAATGCTTCAGCACCCATGGGATGCTCACCTGGAGGATGGAGGATGGAGAGGGTACTGATAAGAAAGAGGCAGGAACAAGTGAAGGCTTGCATAATGCATACTGAAGATTTTTAAATGTAATACCAAAAGTCACTTAGTTACAGTTTTCATTAAAATCAATACATTAAGTACATCTAAAGAACAGCTAAAAATTTTATTTTTTTCTTTTATAATTTGTACTTATTTAATCAAAAAACATGCTGTGAAATACCAAAATAAGATAAACATATGATGATTAAAGTAAATGAGGAAGAACAGCACTGAACCAAAACAGATAATACTTTAATGCTCTAATAAAATTGTAGCCAAACACTACTGTGTGGGTTATCCATAGGAATGTTGAAATTATACAGAATATTGGCATCATATAGGAGAAAAGGAGAGAGAGTAAGCCAGATGCCAAGTCTACCCTGAAAATCAAAGTGACCAAGAGACTGACAAGGGTCTGCCTTGAGATGCAAGTAGCAGAGAGTGATACGATTACATTGCATATTTAAGGGCATTGCTCTTTTTCATAGGTGATTTCTCACTATCAGTGTAAAGAGCAGCGTGATGCCCACAGATTTGAGAAAATCAGCAACATTATTAAGCAGTTTAAGCTGAGTTGCAGGTAAGAGATCTTGTGTGATTGACTAATTGATTAATTTTTTAAATTTTAAATTCAATTTGCCAACATCTAGTTGTATGATTTATTCATATCTGGAAAGAAATTATTGTCATTTTTTGGAAGTTCAAATAACTGTACTAGACTGAACTTACATATACAGAATAGATCATTTAATAAAAAAGAAAGCTAACCTCTAAGGGAGCCTAAAATTGAGGTGAAAGTCACTGTCCTTTAATGCAAACTCAACTGATAAGCAGCATGTGAAAAATATCTAAGCAGAATACCCTTTCGAGATACTTGATACCATTTAGGAAGAAATAAACAGAACGTGTCCAAGAGAGTTTTGAAAAAGAACAAAGGAGAATTTACCCCACCAAATAATAAGATTTACTATAGTAATTAAAATAGTGAGGTAATGATTCAGGAATAGTACAGAATAGATTCTGGAAATGCCTAATCCTGTTGTCTCACCTTTGATAAAATACAGTTTGAATCTTAACATTGTGAATATAGAAAGAAAAGAATGGTGGAACATTATAATTTAGTAAAGATTTAATAAGCAAAATTCTTATCCTGGTAAAAATTTTGATGTCCAGACAATAGAACAGGTATAAGTTTATTCTTTTTATGCCTTAGCACACTCTGAGACTTGCTGGCATATTTATGCCTACATTTTTAAGAAGCAATAGCAAATGACATGCAAATATAATTACCTTGTTTGGTTTTGAAGAAATGGGATCATTTCTTGAATTGATATAATCAATATAACTAACATTTAAAAATACAGTTATTAATCACAATTATAGGAAAATTTCAACTTAAGCTTCTTAAATATTAAAGAAGCCTTTTATAACATATTTCAACATGGACCTAGGTCCAAGCCCATTTCACAGTCAATATCAAGTTCTAATCTATTTTCCTAGTCTAAAGTCTAAAGTCACTTTCCAAAACATACTAAATTCAGCATTAGCGTTCCCTTGGAAAACAAAGTAAGGTTAGTGATTAACTGTCTTAATGAAGTGGGGAATCAAAGTGTAATGCTATAAAATGTTTAACATAAAAGGTAAGAATGTTTTATGTTGCTTTTATTTTATGTTCTTTACTTCTTTTTCTCATTTCTGCTGTAGCAAGCTAGCTGCTTCTTTTCAGAGCATGGAAGTCAGGAACTCTAACTTTGCTGCTTTCATTGACATCTTTACATCCAACACTTATGTGATGGTCGTGATGTCTGATCCATCCATTCGTAAGTTCAAACTTAACTGACATAGGTTTATAGCCATATTCTTTAAACTAATTGCCCTAGAACTAGTACTTTATTATATAATAAAAAAGTGGGGATGGTTGCATAGCATTGTGAATATACTTAGTTTCATTGACCTGTATATTTTGAAATGGTTAAAACAGGAAATTTTTTGTTATGTATTATTTACTACAATAAAGAAAGCTATTTTAGTACTAGTGTAAATTTTTTTTTTGTTTTGTAGACTTATATTCTGAAGCTTAAGAATAATTTAGACTCTAGGGTATTTTGTTTTTTCTTCATGGTAATTAAAAAATCAAGTTATTAAATCTAGGGATTTTAAAGAAAAAAGAACCCAAATGTATGACTTATGTGCTTCAAATAGTAAATATTTTTAAAAGATTAATAAAAGTTCTGAACTATTAAATGTTAAATCATTTTATATGTAACTCTATATTCCTAAGTACCATATTCCTGTATTTCTGTTCTGGGCATAAAGGAAGGTATTTGGTACTTCCATGCCATAGTAGTCATATCCATCATAACTACTGAGATAAAGGTTCTAGCAGTATTTCTAGGATGTTCCCCGAGGTTTAAATTATCTCTAACCCACATGCTTTTCCTACCTTAGGTTAATATTAAAATACAACATAAGATGATGAGTTTTATTCTACAAGTAAACCAAACCAAAAGAATTTGAAATTTTATTTTGGAAATGTTATATTTAGAATATAAGTAAATCTTATTCTGAAAAATTAAGTCATGATTAACATGGGACTTCCTATTCCTATATGTTCCCTATGACATATATTGAGAGATTTGGCTCTCTTTTGTTTATTTATTTGTTTTTATTAGACATTCCTTTGGCTGCCTGTACTTATTCTCTTGGGTATCTCCTCCACCCCTACCCTCAGCTTCCGCAGCTACTCTGATCAACATCCGCAATGCCAGAAAACACTTTGAAAAGCTGGAAAGGGTGGATGGACCAAAGCAGTGTCTTCTCATGAGCTAAACATGGCTAAATGTTTCAGTTTTTTTTGAAATACTGTTTCTTAATTAATATGAATATTATATTCCTATATGTAGGCTCTGAAATGTAATGCTTACCACTTCTGTATTTCTTCCTCACTCTCTAGTCTTAATGTTCAACCTTGAATGCTATTAACTAAAATAGCCAGTAAGAAGTTAGAAGATGAGCTGTTCATGGGCTTGATGGGACATAAAATTATGTGATATATAAGTGTTCTGATAACAAGATTCTTAATAGTGTGTGTTCTGATAACCTGGTTCTAATAGTTGTGTTTGCCAAAGCCTTTCCCAACATCATCTTGTATTCCTTATCAGATAGTAAGCTGCAAGTTTGGAATATTACTGTTTTCTCAGCATGCATTAAAAATATTCCTTACCTTCAATTATAAATAAACTAAGGCTGTTAGGGATTTCAGCGTCTGTTTTTCTTTTCCTTATTTCTTCAGCTTTCCCTAAGAAAGAGCAAATGAATTTCACGTTTACCCTAGGGGAGGGTATCTGCTTGTTGGGAAATATTACATAATAAAGTTAGATAGGAAGGATATAGCCAGATTATAGCCTTAAAGATAGGTAGAGGTGTTTAGGTATAATGTGATAAGAAATAAAAAACCATTATAGGCTTTTGGGGAGGGGAATTATGTGAAAGGAATTTTGAAAGAAAATTAACCTAGACTGTATGGCCTGACTGGTGACAGTTAGGGAAGCTGTGGCAACAATGTAGACCTGAGGTGTGTTGAAAAGTCTCTTCCAGGATGCATCTGGAGAAGGCATGAATAAAAAAGTTGAGAGAAAAGAGATAAGGTTTATGAGATACAAGATACAAGTCTTTCTCTATGATCCAGGAATGGTTAATTTTATATATTACATTACACCTAATGGGAAATGCCTTCATTATGCTAGTCAAGTAGTAGTAAATTTTTTTTCAATAAGTTTTGTTTTATTTCATCCCCTAAAGAAAAAATGAAGCATTGTAAACTCGGAGAAATGGAGCTTGGCAGTACTAACTAGAATTACTGAAAACCCTAATTTTTTCAGTTTCCATGGATGTCATAACAGAACACAAAAGCATTTAGGGAATCTATGGCACAGTATATTCATCTCATTTCCCTTGTCTCTATGTCATGAAGAAATATTCAGACCAACAGAACCTCACCTTTCCCAATCTTATCATCCCCAGTTGAGAGAAACAGTTTTCACTAAGCAGTGAAGAACATGGTTTTTAGGTAGCCTACGTTATGTAGATTAAAATTCTCATTTAAAAGCTCATGGAACAGGGGTGCCTGGGTGGCTCAGTGGTTGAGCATCTGCCTTTGGTTCAGGTCATTACCCCAGAATCCTGGGATCGAGTTCCACATTAGGCTCCCTACAGAGAGCCTGCTTCTCCCTCTGCCTGTGTCTCTACCTCTCTCTGTGTGTTTCTCATGAATAAATAAATAAAATCTTAAAAAAATAAAAGCTCATGGAACTAATTTTATCAACAGTTGTATTAACCCTCTGCAAAAAAGGAGTTTCTTAGTAGATTTTCTTATTCTTTATCTTAATATTTAGGAGAATGAAAAAAGCAAATGAACTGGAGGTCTGTTCTGTGACTAATATGAGTCATGATTTGACATGTTCTCATTATCTTCAGTATCTGGGGTTAGATTTGAAGGAACTACACAAAAGCAGGTTTTTTGCTTTTTGCTTTTTTAGAAAGTGAACAGATAGAGATTATAGACATTAAATTAGATGAGCATGAAAAAATATGCTTTTATCATTATTTGCTCTTGGTCTAACCTTTGCTCAGATTCTAGTTACAACTTGGACTTACAGGATGCATAAAAGAATGAAAGATTAGAAAAATAAGGTTCTGATTTGGCTTAATCTTTATCATTGTAATGACCAGCCAGTCTTTTTTGTCACTGAATACAAAAAAATATTTTGAAATAGATATCTGTCCAAATATAGAACTGCCTAGAAACTGAATTAAACACAAGTGCACAGTGAAAGCATATACACAGAAATGGAAAGATGAAATAAAAACCAGAGATGTGAAAATTATGGGATTAGTGATAGAATGAAATGATGCTTTTTATAGACTATGTTAGTGATGTTAGTAGGCTAGGGCAATAGTTTTCAAACTTGAGCAGGCATCAGAATCACTTGAAAGGGAATTGTTAAGACACACTGCTACCCCACATGCACCACTGAGTTTCAATTCTGTAGGTGGGGTGGAGCCCAGAAATCTGCATTTCTCAGAAGTTTGGAGGTGAATCTGATATCGATCCTACTGATCCAGGGACTATACTTCAGGAACCACTGCTTTAGGTAAAGAGGAAATGTAGAGTAGAAGCAGGAGTAGGACAACATATATTCACTTAAGTTTATTATGATAAGTTGAAGGCATTATACTAAGTAAAATATATATAGTGTAGACCACTGATTCTCAAAGTGATATAAAAGTTTGTGAAGCACAGTTGTAGACAAACATAATGACTAGGAGGCTTCTATTTATAAGTAATATGTTGGAAATAGAAACCATAATAAGCATAAAGTATGGGAAGTGATTTACGTAGGGAGCCAGCTTTTCTCAGTTTCAATCAGGTTTATTTTCTACCTCAATAGGTTATCATAAAAATTTATGTGAGTTGCCACATGGAAATACTGCTATCTTTAGTTGAGTATTTACTAAGTGTCAGCCTATAAATGCTTTATGAAGATTATTATTTAATCTTCACATGCACTTTTTGAGGTGAGTACTATCTCTTCCATTGTTTTAGATGGACCCAGAGAGAATAAAAAATTTGCCCAATTATGCAGTAGCGGTGAGGCTGTGATTTGAACTTAGGTAATCTAACACCATAGCTTGTGCACTTAACTTTAACCTTTAAATTATATGGCCTTCCTGAATTTAAAAGCCCACTCAGCTCTCTCTGTGTCTCTCATGAATGAATGAATGAATGAATGAATGAATAAATAAATAAATAAATAAATAAATAAATAAATAAATAAAATCTTAAAAAAACAATCCCTGGGTGGCTCAGCGGTTTAGTGCCTGCCTTCAGCCCAGGGCGTGATCCTGGAGTCCCGGGATTGAGTCCCGCGTCGGGCTCCCTGCATGAAGCCTACTTCTCCCTCTGCCTGTGTCTCTGCCTGTCTCTCTCTCTCTCTCTCTCTCTCTCTCTCTCTCTCTTTCTCTCTATGTGTGTCTCTCATGAGTAAATAAATAAAATCTTTAAAAATAAAAATAAAAAAATAAAAGTCCACTCAGAATGGAGAGTTTGAGGTGCACCCAGGTGTTGTACTTGTGATATTCCCACTGTGTTGGTTACTGTGCAAATAGTAAACCACATGCTTGTTTACCTGTCTTACTCCTGTTTTCACTGGGGCGTTGGCACATGGAATAAAAAGCTTTATTACAGCATACAATGAACAGCAGATTGAGGATAAAATAAAATTCTAGCTTGAAGAATTTAAATCAAATTTAAACAGTTTTTCAGTATTTATGATGTTCCCCCCAGAATTGGGTTACTGTGAGCATAAATTAACCTCTCCTTCTTTGGGCCCTTTTAAAATAGGAGGAAAAGTGGATATCCTTGACTTGTTCCTAACCCTAGGAGAAAAGCTTTTATTATTTCCCCACTGAGGATGTTATTAGGTGTGGGTTTTTCATAGATGGCCTTTATTTTTTTAATAAATTTATTTTTATTGGTGTTCAATTTGCCAACATCTAGAATAACATCCAGTGCTCATCCCATCAAGTGCCCACCTCAGTGCCTGTCACCCAGTCACGCCCACCCCCCGCCCACCTCCCCTTCCACCCTAGTTCATTTCCCAGAGTTAGGAGTCTCTCATGTTCTGTCTCCCTTTCTGATATTTCCCACCCATTTTTTCTCCTTTCCCCTTTATTCCCTTTCACTATTTTTTATATTCCTCAAATGAATGAGACCATATAATGTTTGTCCTTCTCCGATTGACTTATTTCACTCAGCATAATACCCTCCATGACCATCCACGTCGAAGCAAATGGTGGGTATTTGTCATTTCTAATGGCTGAGTAATATTCCATTGTATACATAAACCACATCTTCTTTATCCATTCATCTTTCAATGGACACCGAGGTTCCTTCCACAGTTTGACTATTGTGGACATTGCTGCTATAAACATCGGGGTACAGGTGTCCCAGCGTTTTATTGCATCTGTATCTTTGGGGTAAATCCCCAGCAGTGCAATTGCTGGGTCGTAGGGCAGGTCTATTTTTAACCCTTTGAGGAACCTCCACACAGTTTTCCACAGTGGCTCTACCAGTTCACATTCCCACCAACAGTGCAGGAGGGTTTCCCTTTCTCCGCATCCTCTCTAACATTTGTGGTTTCCTGCCTTGTTAATTTTCCCCATTCTCACTGGTGTGAGGTGGTATCTCATTGTGGTTTTGATTTGTATTTTCCTGATGGCAAGTGATGCGGAGCATTTTCTTATGTGCTTGTTGGCCATGTCTATGTCTTCCTCTGTGAAATTCATAGATGGCCTTTATTATGTTGAAATTATACTCCCTCTAAACCTACTTTGTTGAGAGTTTTTATCATGAATGGATGTACCTTGTCAAATGCTTTTTCTGCATCTATCTTTTGAAATGATCATATGGCTCTTACCCTTTTTGGGGGTTTTTACCCTTTTATTAATGTGGTATATAACATTGGTTTGTGAATATTGAACCACCTTGCAGCCCAGGAATAAATACCACTTGATTGTGGTGAATGATCTTTTAAATGTACTCTTGAATTCAGTATATTATTTTACTGAGAATTTTTGCACCCATGTTCATCAGGGATGTTGACCTGTAGTTCTCTTTTTTAGTGGAGTCTTTATCTGATTTTGGTATCAGAGTAATGCTGACCTCATAGAGTAAATTTGGAAATTTTCCTTCCTTTTCTATTTTTTGGAATAGTTTGAGAAGAATAGATACTAACTCTTCTTTAAATACTTAGAATTCACCTGTGGGCTATCTGGGCCTGAATTTTGTTGGGAGCTTTTTGATTATTGATTCAATTTCTTTGCTGGTTATCATTCTGTTCAATTTTCTATTTTTTCCTGTTTCAGTTTTGGTAGTTTATACGTTTCTAGGAATTTATCTATCTCTTCTAAGTGATCAAATTAGTTGGCACAGAATTTTACAAAATATTCTTTTATACTTTTTGTGTTTCTATGCTGTTGGATGTTATTTCTCCTCTCTCATTTATGATTTTATTTATTTGGATCCAATCTCTTTTTGATAAGTCTAATTAGAGGTTTATCAATTTTAATTTTTTTTCAAAGAACCAACCCCCAGCTTCATTGATCTATTCTGTTGTTTTAGTTTCTATATCATTTATTTCTGCTCCTTTATTATTTCCTTCCTAGTGCTGGATTTAGGCTTCATTTGTTCTTTTTCTAGTTCCTTTAAATGTATGTTAGGTTGTGTCTTTGAGATTGTTCTTGCTTCTTGGGATAGGCTTGTATTGCTATACTTCCCTCTTAAGATCATTTTTGCTGCATCCCAAAAGTTTTAGATTCTTGTTTTCATTTCATTTGTTTCCATGTATTTTAAAATTTTTTTAAAATATTTTATTTATTTATTCATGAGAGATGAGATAGAGAGCGAGGCAGAGACACAGGCAGAGGGAGAAGCAGGCTCCATGCAGGGAGCCCGATGTGGGACTGGATCCTGGGACTCCAGGATCACGCCCTCGGCCAAAGGCAGGTGCTCAACCACTGGGCCACCCAGGCGTCCCTTTTTTTTAATTTTTAAAAGATTTTATTTACTTATTCATGAGAGACATAGGCAGAGACATAAGCAGAGGGAGAAGCAGGCTCCCTGCAGGGAGCCCGATGTGGGACTGGATACTGGGATCCTGGGATTGTGCCCTGAGCTGAAGGCAAATGCTCAACCACTGAACCACCCAGGCATCCTGTATTTTTTAATTTTTTCTTTGATTTCCATTCATTGTTGAGTAGCAGGTTGTTTAAACTCCTTGTATTTGTGGCCTTTCTTGATTTTTTTTTCTTATGATTGACTTCTGCTTTCATAGCATTGTGGTCGGAAAAGATAGATATGACTTCAATGTTTTTGTATTTCATAGAGGCCTGTTTTGTGACCTAATATGTGATCTGTTCTGAACAGTGTCAGATGTGAACTTGAAAAGAATGTGCATTCAGCTGTTTTAGGCTGAAATCTTCTGAATATATCTCTTAAGTCCATCCGGTCCAGTGTGTCATTCAAAGCCAATGTTTCCTTGTTGATTTTCTACTTAGATGATATTTTCTTTGATATAAGTGGAGTGTCAAAATCCACTGTTATTATTATTATCACTTAGTTCCTTTATGTTTTTTTATTGTTTTATATATTTGGGTGTTCCAGTCTTGGGTGCAAAAATATTTATAATCTTTATATCTTATTGGATTGTCCCTTTTATTATTATATAGTGTCTTCTTGTTACAGGTTTTGTTTTAAATCTAGTTTGATCAGTATAAGTATTGCTGTTTCACCTTTCTTTGACATCCATTTGCATGATAAATGTTTATTGCCCTCCCCTTCGCATTTGAACTGCAGGTAGTTTAAGATCTAAAATTCATCTCTCCTAGGCAGGACATAAATGTTTTTTTTTTTTTAATCCACTCTGATACCCTATGTCTCTTAATTGGAGCATTTAGCTCACTTACATTCAAATTAATATTAGTCGATAGGTATTTATTGTCATTTTATTACTTGTCCTTTCTGAGATATTCTCTAATCCTTTTTTATCTTTGTCAGTTTGGTCTCTCCTTTGCACTCATAGTCCCCTTTAATATTTCTTGTAGAACTGGGTTAGTGGTTATGAAACCCTTTAGATTTTGTCTCAGAAATTCTTTTTCTCTCCTTCTACTCTGAATGATAGCCTTGCTGTATAAAGTATTCTTGGCTGCATATTTTTCCCATTCAGCACTTTGAATAAATCATGCCACTCTCTTCTGCCATACTAGTTTTCTATTGAAAGATCATGATCTCTAGCTGGCCTTATGGGTTTTTCAATATCTTTTGTCTTGCCACTTTTAAGATCTTAAGGATTTAAAAAACTCTTTTAAGATTTTTTTTCTGGGCAGCCCGGGTGGCTCAGCAGTTTAGCGCCGCCTTCAGCCCAGGGTGTGACCCTGGAGACCTGGGATCAAGCTTCTCCCTCTGCCTGTGTCTCTGCCTCTTTCTATCTCTGTGTCTCTCATGAATAAATAAATAAAATCGTTATTTTGCAAGTTTAATTAATACATGTCTTGGTATTGGCCTGCTTTTGATTTTGATAGATGTTCTCTATACCTCCTAGATCAGGATGTCTGTTCCTTTCTGAAATTTTCAGCTATTATTTCTGCAAATAAATTTTCTGCTCCCATTTCTCTCTCTTCTTCTTCTGGGACATTTTATGGCATCCTGAGTTCTCTTAGTCTGTTCTCCTCTTGCATAATTCTTTGTCTCTTTTGTTCACCTTCATTTCTTTGAATTACATGGTCTTCTAGGTCATTAATTGATTACTCTCCTTCTTCCAGGCTGCTGTTCATTGCATCAAGACTGTTTCTAATCTAATTTCTTGCACTCTTCATCTTGTATTAATTTTTAAAAATTTAAATTAATTTTAGTTAACATATAGTGTATTAATAGTTTCAGGGGTAGGTAGAATTTAGTGATTCGTCACTTGCATATAACACCCAGTGCTTATTAAATGAAGTACCCTCCTTAATGCCTGTCACTTAATTACCCCATACCCATACCCACCTCCCCTCCAGCAGTCCTCAGTTTGTTCCCTATATTAGCATCTATTATGGTTTACCTTCCTCTCTGTTTATACCTTATTTTATTTTTTCTTCCCTTCCCCTCTGTTCATCTGTTTTGTTTCTTAAAATACATATATGAGTAAAATCATGTGATATTTGTGTTCCTCTAATTTCACATAGCATAATACCCTCTACTTCCATCCACATGGTTACTAATAACAAGATTTCAATCTTTTTGATGGGTGAGTAATATTCTTTTGTGTGTATATACCACTTCTTCTTTATCCATTCAGCTGCCAAAGGACATCTGGGTTCTTTCCATATTTTGGCTATTTTGGACATTGCTGTTATAAACATTGGGATGCATGTGGTCCTTTGAATCATTATTTATGTGCCTTCTGGATAAATAGCTAGTAGTACAATTACTGGGTCATATGGTAGTTCCATTTTTAACTTTTTGAGGAACCTCCATACTGTTTTCCAGAATGGATACACCAATTTGTATTCCCACCAAGAACGTAAGAGGGTTCCCCTTTCTATGCATCTTTACCAACATCTGATGTTTTCTGAGTGTCAACTCCAGTCATTCTGACTGGTATGAGGTGGTATCTTATTGTGGATTTGATCTGTATTTCCCTGATGCTGAGTGATGTTGAGCATCTTTTCAGATGTCTGGTAGCCATATGTGCATTTCTTCTTTGGAAAAATGTCTGTTCATGTCTTCTTCCAATTTCTAGACTGGATTTATTATTTGGAGCTTGTTGAGTTTGAGAAGTTCTTTATAAATTTTGGATACTAGCCCTTTATCTGATACATCATTTGTGAATATTTTCTCCCCTCTGTAAGTGCCCTTTTAGTTTTGTTGACTGTTTCCTTTGCTGTGTAACAGCATTTTATCCTGATGAAGTACCCATATTTAATTTTTGCTTTTGTTTCCCTTGCCTCTGGAGATATGGCTAGAAGAAGTTGCTGCAGCTAAGGTCAAAGATGTTGCTGCCTGTGTTCTCCTCTAGGATTGTGATAGATTCCTATGTCACATTTAGGTCTTTCATCCATTCTAGTTTATTTTTCTATACGGTATAAGACAGTGGTCCAATTTCTTTCCTTTGCAAGTGGCTGTCCAGTTTTCCCTACAGCATTTGTTGAAGAGACTTTCTTTTTTCATTGGATATTCTTTCCTGCATTGTCAAACATTAGTTGATAATAGAGGTTAACTATTTGAGGGTCCATTTCTGGGTTCTCTGTTCTGTTCTACTGATCTGTGTCTCTGTTTTGTGCTAGTACCATGCTGTCTTGATTACAGCTTTGTAATACAGCTTGAAGTCTGGAAATGTGATGCCTCTTTTACTTTTACATACTACTTTGGCTACTTGGGTTCTTTTCATTTCCATATAAATTTTAGGATTGTCTGTCCCTGCTCTGTGACAAAATGCTAATGGCATTTGGCAGGGATTGCATTGAATGTGTAGATTGCTTTGGGTATTGCTTTTACCAATATTTGTTCATCTAATCCATGAGCATGAAATGTTCCTCCATTTCTTTGTATCTTTCTCAATTTCTTTCACAAGTGTTCTTTAGTATTCAGAGTGCAGATATTTTACCTCTTTGGGTAGGTTTATCCCTTATAGTTTTGGGTACACTTTTATAAGTGGATCAATTCCTTGATTTCTCTTTCTGGTGCATCCTTTTTAGTGTATAGAAATACAACAGAATTCTGTGCATTGATTTTATATCCTAGGATTTAGTTGAATTCTTGTATCAGTTCTAGCAATTTTTTTGGTAGTCTTTCAGGTTTTTTTACGTAGAGTATCATGTTGTCTGGGAGAATGAAAATTTGACCTCTTCTTTGCCAAATTGAACGCATTTATTTCTTTTTGTTGTCTGATTGCTGAGGTTAAGACTTCCAGTGCTATGTTGAGTAACAGTGGAGAGAGTGGGCATCCCTGTTGTGTTCCTAAGCTTAGAGGAAAAGACATCAGCTTTTCCCCAGTGAGGATGATACTGGCTGTAGGTTAAGGACCTTTTGTCTTGAGCTGCTTTCAGGATTTTCTGCTTATCTTTGTAATTTATAATTTTCACTATAAATGTTGAGGTATTGACCTATTTTTGTTGATTTTGAGTGGAGTTCTCTCTCCTTCTTGGACTTGAATGCCTGTTTCCTTCCAGAGATTAAGGAAATGTTCCACTATAATTTATTGAAATAAACCTACTACTTTTTCCCACTCTTCTTCTGGGACTCGTATAATAACGATAATTACTTTGCGTTATGGCATTGCTGAGTTCCCTAAGTCTATCATCATAATCTAATAGTTTTCTTTCCCCCTTCCTTTGATCTGAATTATTTTCCATAATTTTATTTTCTCTATTACTGACTCACTCTTCTATGTTCATCCCTTTTTTATGCCATCCACTTGTGACTGCATCTTGGTTATAGCATTTCTAATTTTGGGCTGACTTGATTTATTTCCCTTGTCTCTACAGTAAGGGATTCTCTATTGTCTTCTATGTTTTTTCCAACCCAGCTAGTATCTTTATAATTGTCTTAAATTATTTTTTTTAAATAAATTAATTTTTTATTGGTGTTCAATTTACCAACATGCAGAATAACACCCAGTGCTCATCCCATCAACTGCCTCCCTCAGTGCCCGTCATCCATTCACCCCCACCCCCTGCCCTCCTCCCCTTCCACCACCCCTAGTTCGTTTCCCGAGTTAGGAGTCCTTTTCTTCTCCCTTCCCTTATAATCCCTTTTACTGATATTTATATTCCCCAAATGAATGAGAACATACACTGTTTGTCCTTCTCTGATTGACTTACTTCACTCAGAATAATACCGTCCAGAACCATCCATGTTGAAGCAAATGGTGGGTATTTGTCGTTTCTAATGGCTGAGTAATATTCCATTGTATACATAAACCACATCTTCTTTATCCATTCATCTTTCGATGGACACTGAGGCTCCTTCCACAGTTTGGATATTGTGGAAATTGCTGCTAGAAACATCGGGGTGCAGGTGTCCCGGCGTTTCATTGCATCTGAATCTTTGGGGTAAATCCCCAACACTGCAATTGCTGGGTTGTAGGGCAGGTCTATTTTTAACCCTTTGAGGAACCTCCACCCAGTTTTCCAGAGTGGCTGCACCATTTCACATTCCCACCAACAGTGTAAGAGGGTTCCCTTTTCTCCGCATCCTCTCCAACATTTGTTGTTTCCTGCCTTGTTAATTTTCCCCATTCTCACTGGTGTGAGGTGGTATCTCATTGTGGTTTTGATTTGTATTTCCCTGATGGCAAGTGAAGCAGAGCATTTTCTCATGTGCATGTTGGCCATGTCTATGTCTTCCTCTGTGAGATTTCTCTTCATGTCTTTTGCCCATTTCATGATTGGATTGTTTCTTTCTTTGGTGTTGAGTTTAAGAAGTTCTTTATAGGGATCCCTGGGTGACGCAGCGGTTTGGTGCCTGCCTTTGGCCCAGGGCGCGATCCTGGAGAACCGGGATCGATCCCACGTCGGGCTCCCGGTGCATGGAGCCTGCTTCTCCCTCTGCCTATGTCTCTACCTCTCTCTCTATCATAAATAAATAAAAATTAAAAAAAATTAAAAAAAATGTTCTTTATAGATCTTGGGAACTAGCCCTTTATCTGATACGTCATTTGCAAATATCTTCTCCCATTCTGTAGGTTGTCTTTTAGTTTTGTTGACTGTATCCTTTGCTGTGCAAAAGCTTCTTATCTTGATGAAGTCCCAATAGTTCATTTTTGCTTTTGTTTCTTTGACCTTCGTGGATGTATCTTGCAAGAAGTTACTGTGGCCGAGTACAAAAAGGGTGTTGCCTGTGTTCTCCTATGGGATTTTGATGGAATCTTGTCTCACATTTAGATCTTTCATCCATTTTGAGTTTATCTTTGTGTATGGTGCAAGAGAGTGGTCTAGTTTCATTCTTCCGCATGTGGATGTCCAATTTTCCCAGCACCATTTATTGAAGAGACTGTCT